>NC_047069.1:1769093-2418950 GCF_902459465.1 Asterias rubens | reverse complement strand
TAATGATTAGCAGCTCTCATGTAACATGTAAATACCGTACTATGAGAAAAATGTAGAGCTATGCGTAGTGGTTTATGATTAGCAGCTCTCATGTAACATGTAAATACCGTACTATGAGAAGAATATAGAGCTATGCGTAGTGGTTAATGATTAGCAGCTCTCATGTAACATGTAAATACCGTACTATGAGAAGAATGTAGAGCTATGCGTAGTGGTTAACGATTAGCAGCTCTCATGTAACATGTAAATACCGTACTATGAGAAGAATGTAGAGCTATGCGTAGTGGTTAATGATTAGCAGCTCTCATGTAACATGTAAATACCGTACTATGAGAAGAATGTAGAGCTATGTGCAGTGGTTAATGATTAGCAGCTCTCATGTAACATGTAAATACCGTACTATGAGAAGAGTGTAGAGCTATGCGTAGTGGTTAATGATTAGCAGCTCTCATGTAACGTGTAAATACCGTACTATGAGAAGAATGTAGAGCTATGCGTAGTGGTTAATGATTAGCAGCTCTCATGTAACATGTAAATACCGTACTATGAGAAGACAACGGCTCCAGTCAGAACCGTAACCAATAATTCTGATAAATCACTTGTAGATTGTTGACAGCAAACCGAAACATTGATACTAGATACTAACAAGGTTGTACGGATCCTAGATCCAAATATTGGCAGAGCGTCAAGTTTGTATCACATTTCTGAAAAGAGTTCTGTGAGAAAAGAGAAAATAATTAATCAAAATTATCTTAATATGGTTGCTATCCGCCAACTATTAACTTACTTTGAATCATTTACATCTTTTAAATAAAATCATAAGTAATTATTATTATTATAATCACGCCATGTTTAATAATAATAAAACATTCTTTACTTGATAAGTGAATACAGAACAATTGATTTAACTGCTGATATCCGTCTTCGAAATATCGATACTTTGCTAAATGTTTGGATACATAGGCCAGAGCTGTGTATTGAGAGAGTTGCGACATGGAGGGACCAGTTTTCTTTGGTCACGTGGTTGCTGGACGCCATGTTGTCTCCAAGTGCGGCACAACCCAATGGCTGCGCAGACAAGTCTGGCACCCCGTGTTCGCCCATACGTTTCTTAGGAACAAAATGGCTTCTAATCGCAAATTGTCGCAACTCTCCCAGAATACAGTAAATAATGTTGGGTAGAATAATATAACATAATGCTATCTATTATCAGCTATTCTTTTGTAATAAACGGAAAACTTGCATGACTCTGCATGGTAACTCTATTCTAATATCAAGAGCTTGTAAGTTGCTTTTTCTTTGCGCCTTTTTTTTTGACTTACTATTCAATCTAAATCACTCAATCGGTGATGAAGAGAATTTTATTTAAAATCTTTGGTTGATTTTAAAACAATAATACTGAAATTAATGGCTGTTTACTCTGTTTTGGGAAGTAAATAGAGTATGGTATTTCTCTTTTAATCTAAACGTCAAATCATCAAGCGTAAAATGTTGTTATTTGTAAATCGGTTTTAGGGGTTGAACAAAGAATTGTCAATTCTTTGTTCAACCCCAAAAATCATTTCAAAATTTACCCAGTCAGTTTCCCTTGTGGTTTATATTGATATTTGAAACAAAAAGTCGCATCCCCTTAAGGTGATCCCCTGGCTGCCGCTTCCCAGGTTGTATCGTAAATTGGGTGTGGTCCCTGGCTACACGGCAGTTAACGGTTGTATGGCTTCTGACTGGCACCCCGAACAAAGATATTGACACATTTTAATAGGGACACCGCCAATATAGGGCTAGATAGCTCAGTTGGTAGAGCGCCGGCACGTTAATCCGGAGGTCGTTGGTTCAAATCCCACTCTAGTCAATTCTTTGTTCCACCCCAAACATCATTTCAAAATGTAACCAGTTAGTTCCCTTGTGGTTTATATTTATATTTGTAGATTGAAAACAATTGTAAGATTCAACGGCAACTGTTTTATTCCCTAAAGCTTTATTCAAATTTGGCTTCAGTTTTTAAGAATAAACCATCAAATTAACTCTCTACGAAAAAAGGTTTATCGTGGTTTTCATTACTAGGGCCAAAATAATCAACATGTTTGTTTTCCTACACACAGTGCGCCGAACCATGTATGAGTTCAATGCATATATCTAGACTATAGGGGCTATGACAAAAGTAATAGGAGAAGGGACTTCACCATATTATTTGTAAAACACAAAGGTTTAATTCGATGAAGTGTCAACAATAATGAAACCATTTCCGGGGAAACCAAAGACACTCACACGCTTAATCCCAAATCTTCATCAAAACGATCAACTGCTTCACTATACGTGACCTCTAATCCCAATAGGTCAGAACCACCCTAAACAAAAACAACAACATTGGTTGGACATCATAACTTCGTAACTCCTCCCACCAGTGTCACGAGACACCACCAGCCCCGCCCACCCCTCGGGACAGCTCGGGATCACTATTTCAATCAAGCTTTGCTATTTCACACTAACTACAAAATAGCCACAGGACCCACCACCCACTCTCCGGTCTTTTTAAATAAAATCCTGCATCAATAAATGGTTCCTTTTAGCGAACTAACTTTGAGACGTACTTATTGGCGGCAAAAGGATAACTCCGCCCATAGACTTTTTCGCAAATACCATTGCGCAATCGCAGACTGATGAATGAGGTGCATTGCGCAAGCGCAGACTGATGAATGAGGTGCATTGTGAGATATAGACCTTTCTTTTGTTTACAAACATTGGGGCGAAACCAGCGCATGCGCAGTTTCTGGTTGGCAAGTTACTTTATAAAATGTCGCCTGACAGTACATGGAGACTTTGGGCTTACAACTTAACAAGTCGCTATAGAGAATCGTACAGTAATTTCGTGAAGAATTTCAGATTCAGTATGTAGTCAGCGATGACAGTTGTGAGTGCTTGGGTTGTGATTAAAACAACTGGATATGTGGTTCTGCGCAACTGTGTGTATGCATGGCAGGTAAGCCTCTAGCACGTTGACCTTGTTGACGTTCTTTATTAAACTTTTAACTTAGGCAAGCGGGCATTTTAAATTTGTATTTTCATTTAAATTGTTTTTAATTTCAAACTAGGCATAGGGCCTATCTCTGTTATTTTGGGGAACAGCGTGAAAAATACGTAGGGACCTACACGTATTTATACCGGACCACTGTTACTGTTAGTGTTGCTCTAGCCTAGTTGAGTAGTTACTTAGTACGTTGTTATTTTTGTTATATTCGAGAGCCATTGCGGTTTTTATTATGAAATATAATTGCAGTTGAATTGCAAATTGATAGCGGTCCAAATGTAGATCAGGGGAAGGGTAATTTGTTCAGTTCACAATCACATATTTTGGTAATTCAATTCAGTAACATTTATTTCAATGCTGTCATTCATAAAAATAAAAATACAAATTAAAAAGTTTCCTCAAGCAAACTCGCCCCACCGGCCAAACTATACATACTGTGGACAATCACTCCATATCCGGATGTACTCCTAGAACTATTGCGGTTTCGTCTGCTATCGTCTCCCGTTACTGGAGACGATAGCAGATGAAACCGAAATAGTTCTAGGAGTAATCCGGATGATGGTAATCTAGCTTACTTGCCCACGAAAATGTCATCC
This sequence comes from Asterias rubens, assembly GCF_902459465.1. Classification (NCBI taxonomy): domain Eukaryota; kingdom Metazoa; phylum Echinodermata; class Asteroidea; order Forcipulatida; family Asteriidae; genus Asterias; species Asterias rubens. Next base: position 2,415,326 of record NC_047069.1, on the reverse strand, counting down.
TCGGGCAAGGTCACCCCAATAAATAATATATAAACAGATCATCTCCCAACGCCTGCTGCCTATTCACAATTATTTATTTTCAATTTCATCTATGAATGAAAATAATGTGTGTAAGCAAAATACCGCTTTTCATCCATGAACCCTTTAGTATTAAGCCATTTGACTCACACCACTTCCCAGTCATGATCTTTCCGAGTTTTCATTATAAAAAAACAAACACTTTAAGTTTGCTTCAGTGACCATGGCGACTTGAGAAATAATTTACAGTTAATCCAAGCCAGGGGGCGACTTTGCCGGGGGTCGACAATGCTAGGGGCGAAGCTTGCCATGGGGCGCCTTTGTTGAAGGTACATTTTTCGGGGCGGTCTTGTTTCCTAGGTTGAGAGTTGTCAATAGATGTAGATTTGGGCACGTAACCTATAGGCTACCAAATTAATAACAAGCCCTGCTTTTTCTTTTAGCTTTTTAATCAGCCTTGGAGAAGCGTGTAGTCTATATTGCGGCAATACTGTTCAAGTTGGAGGCAGCAAATCGGCTGGAGTATACGACCCAGGCCTGCACCGAGAAAGCATCCATATGGAACCAAGATTTTCTCAAAGGAACAGGGCTCGAACCATGTACTGTCAAAGATCTTCATTTTGTTAGGATTAGAGAACTTTTTCAAAATTATTTTTGTGACATTGTTCTACTCATTTCTCAAAAACTACAGCACCTCAGTAAGTAATATTTTAAGGGAGGCTTTCTACTATCATTATCTTCAAACTGTGGAAGTGTAATGTAAATTTGTGGACATTGTGTTTTATGTTAGAAAAGAGTACATAGACCCTTTAAACCACGTTATGACAGGTGTGGACAGATCAGGTCAGTAAAATCTAACGTGGATGTCACTTTAAAAGCCACTCTAGAAAGTCTTGATCTGTACACACTTCGACAAATTAACCCAGACGCTTGTATATTTTCTCTCGTTCCAAAAGAAGATGATAAGGAAACAGTCACCTTCAGAAAATGAAAATAACATGAAAATTAGGCGGGAACAACAATAAAGAAGGTCCAACAATGAGATCAAGCTGTGTGCACAAAAATATTAATTTCATTTTTTGAAACAGTTCAAATAAATGTACAGTTTTTTAATATGTTTTAAATACATTTGTTCCTCAGAGAGGTTAAAGGCACTGGACACAGTTGGTAGTTACTCAAACTAATTGTTAGTATAAAACTAACTTGGTAACAAGCAATTTCGTATTAAATTTTGATGGCGAAGAACCATTCAATGATCAATGTATCATATGAAAGTTGATAACTTTTCCTACCCCTACCAATAGCAATGTACCACATTAAAAGGGGCTATCTCGCCTGTCCTGCAGTTGTGCATGGAACTATAAACTAATGATGAACCCACCACTCGGTGACCTACACCCTGGGCACCCTCGCATCTACATCCTGGAAGGGCATGTCCATGCCTGGGATGTAGGTTATCATGTGGTGGGTTCATCAGTTAATATTTCCATGCACAGCCGCAGGACAGATGAGATAGCCCCTTTAATTTTGTGACCTTAAATTTTGACCAACTATGGCAATGATCTTTAAAAACAATTTATTAGTGTATTACTTGCACATATTTTTTAACAAAGATAATTTATTCCACCTTTAATCTTGAAGTCTAAATATGTATAATTTTAACAAATTATATTTTACATCTAAATAATTTATAATAAATAAGTTTGGATAATATGAATAAATAATTTAAAACGAATACAACCGTGTTTGTATCCTGATTTGGTTTGGTTTGTGAATGTGCATGCATGATCAATTACTGTAGGGCCTTTTTAGACATCATAGAAACAAATTGAAATCCACAAATATTTGATTTATTGTGTTGTAAATGCAGCTGAATGTCAAAATTAAACCTGCATCAACCCATAATAGTAATAACCAGTTTTTATGGAGTGCTTTTCACACCCATAGGGCATCTCAAAGCACTTCCAACATAATTCCCCTGGTCATCACTGTGCATTAATTCAGTTCTCAAACCATCTCAGCTCCATGAGAAGTATACAGCATGTGAAACAATAACAAACAATTGTATGTGCTACTCGGCTACATCAATCACAAGAACCATCTCTGCCATCACAGGTATCGATTTACCCTGGGTGGAGAGAAGCAATTAAAGTTAAGTGTCTTGCTCAGGGAAACAAGTGATTCGAACGACAATGATTCGAACCCACACTGCTGAACAGAAGCACCAGAGCTAGTCTATTTAAACCTTGTTTCCTCTTTACCCACATAATTCTATTTAACAAGTGTTGTGATGTAGAGTAGCTGTCTGTTTGTGCTCGAAGTTTGAGATCTGATGTGTGTTGTGTAAACAATTCAAAACAGTTGATTATTTCTGTAGCTTTCCTCAATTTAATTTATTTCTTGAAAGCTTTTGGAAGATATCTTCTTGTTGTGTGTCTGTTAGGCCATGTGATCAATGGATTCAAGCAAGACGACATGTTTTTTATCCACAAACTAAATATTTAAGAAGCACTCGATCTCATCGTAAGCCTCCTTCTCCCGACTAGGCCATCCGTCGACTTGTCTTGACCCCAAGTCGAGTTGTCCGATGGTTGAATAAATCATCCGTCGAGTTGTCCGAACCGTTGAGTTGTCTGAACCATCGAGTTGGTCGAACGGACGAGTTGTCCGGCGGACGAGTTGTCTGGTCTCCGTTCTCCTGGTCACAAGGCGGACATGGGTTCGGGTTATTACAATGTATCTTTAACAGGCTGGTGGTGGTGATGAAGCTTTCCTGTCTAGTTTCTCCTTAGAGGGCTCTTGTGTTATTGTTCCTGGTATTACTACATTGCTGTATATAACAAATTAAAGAAGAAAACAAAATAAAAGGTTGTGATAACCTCTGTAGTAAAGCCTCAAAGTAGTATACAGAAAAAAAGTCTTATTCCATACATACCTATACATTAATTATTATAATGAAAGTGTAGGAATAATAACCTAAGGAATTTAGACCCTTTGTTCATTGTTTCCACCAGGTGTAGAACCAACCGATAACTAAACTAGCCTAATTCCTTCCTTAATTAATTACCTGAACAAAATTTTGAACATGTAAAAACTAAACGTTAAATAAAGTAGGCCCCTTCCATTCTGACTTTTAAAATTATCGGTTCATTGGCAAGTGACGTTAACCCTTCTTTATATTTTGCGAGCAAAATGTGGATAAATGAAAATGTGTGATACACGTGTTGTGGGACTGTGTGTGAAAATGAAAGAAAAAATGCACTATTCTCTATATAATTCTCTAAACCATTTTTGGGAGGTAGATGGAACAGGAAGAAAATGTGTGATGTCTCAAATTTATTATTATGAGAAAACTGGCAGTTCTATGTGACATTGTTTCCAATATGAATAATCCAACCATCGAGGAAAACGCTAACTAACAACATAGACTAGAGTCTGTACTTGCTAACAATAACACGGAAATAATGAATGATTTTCCAGACACAAAGTGGTCACACCATGCATGCATGCATCCCCCATGCATATCCGGTCATCATCATGATCATGTCGTGAAGGTTGCCAATCTATTCTATGCCTGTTGCGCTGGCGGACGTGTTTCGGCATCTATCCACGCTTTATTTTAATCCTGAAACTTGTCAACTTCAGGGAAGCGAAAGAACTTTAACCCTTCTTTTGATCCGAACCAATTTTTGCAGCAACAGCGGCTAAGAACCATGATTATTCGACTGTAAAGTTCGAATCTGTATACATTTACACACAAGTAAACAAACTTTTGCCAACCAAGATGGCGGAGTTGTTTTGTCACGTGACTCGTGACGTGTCAAAAGAAAGGTCTATATATGGATCATATTTGATCACCAGCTAGACTACAATGCAAGATTTACGCGCGCGCCCCAGTATTTACGAAAAGGTATATTGACCCCTTGTACTGCATGATGACGTCACATGCAGCTACTGTCTTACACGCTAGCCATGTGTGGGGAGTCAAATTGCCCGTAATTTAAATTATGAGTATGATAACATACATTTTAAGAGCGTGATTCAACTTTAGTATAGTATGCCCACATAGGCTTACTCCAGAATATGAGCTGAAGATGCTTTAGGATGGCCACACAAATTGATTGTCGGATTCTGGACAGCCAAGGCTAACTGCAGATAAAACAACTGTCTTCTCTAGCTTTTATACCTTCGACGTATGGTTTGGTCAGCTGTGGGTGACGGTTCTTTCCGGCTGCTACTGTTTCGTTCTATCTCAAACACCCTGGGCCCTCGATCTCTCAGTGAAGTCTTCAGGGTGTCCTCTTTCCCCGGCCCCTCGTTACTTCCAGATTCATCCCATGGACCCAAACTATACATTTCTAGAGAACCCTCGAGTTTGGCTTTCTGACAGTCAGCGCCACACTTGTCCCGAACCCACCAAAATAAAATATAGTCGGTGATTTGTTGTACATGTATTTTAATGTTCACCTTCATTTGAGAGACGTGAGTCTGATGTATAGTCAGTGGAACTAGGGGGAGGGGGGGGGGACAATCCCCCACCAATGTTGATGTCATTTGGGGCCTTTAAGCGTGCCCCGGAACCCACGCCGCAATGGCTACGCGCTCGCATACTCCATCTAATTTCATAATAATTTTTTTTTTCTGGTCGTTTGTTCCTTCTTTGTTAAGCATGTTGTAAGCAACAGCAACACGGATCTTCTGTTTTCAAAGAACTGTTCTTTTACAGTTGACATATAACTCGTCAAAATATGAATAAAATACCGCACGCAACAAACAACTTGTATGCCTATAATCTCAATGGCATGCATGGACGCCACTTTCAGAATATTGGTTTGCCGAGAACATGTAGCGTAAAAAGCAAACCAAACTGGATTGTGCTTGTATTATCATAAGTCAAGTGGTTTACACTACTTGATTTATTTGCATAACAACAAACACGATATTGGAAGGTTATGTTCAATGCACACAGTTCATGGCGTTATGATGTCTGAAGGTACGGTGTTCTATATATACCAAGTGCACAGCAGCAGTAAAAGCACAATTTAAAATGCGGTTTATAACAGGAAAATAGTTTTTAAAAGATAGATATTGTTTACCATTTCCATCATTTTTCCTGAGCACTTTGTTTTCTGTTCACTATAATTATGTTTCTTGTTAGTTTTTTGGAGTAACTTTTCCAGTCTTCCGTTTTTCAATAGAATGTATTAAAACAAAAATCTAAATATAATTGAACTTTACAACAATTGACTCAAATACTTCCATGTAGTTGTTGTATCATTTGCTTTAATTGAGACCAGTCCTTTGTGCTGTGCAATTGTACTGCGATCTTAATTGATATTGTATAAAGTATTGTACAAATACGGGATTTGTTTGATCTCCGTCTATCCCTTCAGAATGCCCCGCCCCTTCCACTCCCAAGAAATAAATTACCCCCACAAAATCACATCAAGCACTCGGAGTGAAGTTTCTGCTTTGGTGAACATTGAGAAGCTTTTCAATGAGTCTTTATACCAGATCAACAATCTTCAAACTCATTCAACAATTAGTAAGTGTTTCAAATACATTTATATGTTCTACCTGAGTGGAATTTGCGGGGAGGGGTGATGAAAGAAAAACGAAAACTGAAAGGTAACTGCCCCAATTAGCGGGATCGGGAAGGTAGAATTTTGATTAGTTGTGTCATGTTCCTTTTGGAACCTGCTGATGAACTCTTAGCCAAATAATTAACCAGTTATATTCAGTTATTATAACCAACCAAAGTATTCAATATTTGGGGTCAGTATTTCAGACTGCAAACATCATAATACACGTTCCACAAACACAGTACGGAATTTCATTGAAATGACTAACTCAGCACACACTATCGCAATGGTTGCAACAGGCCTCCGTAGAATGCAGTGCAACGTGTGGGGTTTTCCAGTTGTGAGAAATTGATACCATTGCATTGCGCACGGGATGCCGATTAGATCAATACTTGTACTGTATACATTCACATCGGTGTCGAGTTGGCGAAGGGGTGCACTGCTTTTACGTTTTGAACGTTGGTTAACGACCATAATACATCACTGTTGCCGGCCATTACCACTTACGATTCATCAAAGAGGTTCAAGTGTACGCAGTGAGCATTAGTCACATCTACAGCTTGAGGTAGGACTTTACTTGCACTGAGGGTCTATGTTGTCCTAATGAACATGACCATCTAAGACGTGTAATAACTGACACGTTGGCTATGTGTGTATCCTGGTGTCATGGGTTTTCAGTAACAGGAAAACTGTTCAAAATAAAAAACAAATGATTTGTTTAAGTCATCCATCCAACCTTTTTACAATGACACTTGCACTACATCGTGTGTTGAAATCTTAAAAGCTTTGGTTTTACGTTGCGAGAGATAGTCCGCCATTTACAGTGTTAATGCATACACGACATTGGAGCGGCGTCATATGTTTTCAAAGCTTTCATTGTTGGCATTTTATTAAATAACAGAAGCTAGTATGGCGTGCATAATTAATCAACAATCTCATTCAATTAATATTAAACAAATTTAATTACATTTTTGTCCTAAGACATATGGCTACTAGATTATAATCCAGAGATATTACAAGGCACGACAGTAAAACACCCCATCCCCCTTCACCCCAGCACAAACACTTCATTACAATCGGTGTTCCCCTATTTCAGACCAGCATTTTTGGGTTTCAGGAGATAAGAAACGAATCGGTTATGTTTTCTCTTTAATGTAGACATATTATTTGCTACGTTTGACAGAAGTTATTACAATCTGCAGTTAATAAAAAATACAAAAAAATTTTTTCACTTAAAATACTTTAATTTCCCCCCATATTGGCACGCCTTAGAATCCCAAGATGATAATTTTGTTTTGAACTTTCGAGGTTGGATGATGTTTCTTTGACGCATTTGATTGTGGGCATAATAATGCATTAGTGATATGTACCAAAATATAATCATTTTATAAATATTTGAGCAAAACCTACCACAGGAAACTTTATTATTGGCATGATTAAGCCTGATAAAAATACAGACCGTGAGTAAACAGCAGAGCTTCTGTCACCGGTGGAGCTTGCACAGTCTTGCGGTAAACGGGAATCAAATTTGGAGTTCGAGAACATTTTGAGGGTCGATAACATAATATGATCCTACGATGAATGTACATGATTCATTTCTCACAAACCAGTGTGTTGTATTGCATGTACACGCTCTTGTATTGAAACTCGATCTGACAAGTTGCAGTGAGACAAAAACGAGCGATGTTTTAGAAGCTCATGTCTTTTTTTAGGAAACACTAACATATGACATCCCCTATAAAAGTCTTCATTCATTCAATCATTCTTTTTTATCACATCAAGTTCCACGAACTTTATATAGCTGTTCCTTGCCCTTTGAACAAACACATCAGCCATTGATGTGAGGAAAACTACATATGTAGCACACACTATCGCAATGGTTGAAAGAGGTGCACATTTAATGCAATATGAACCTTTGTACCATCGACCCATGACGAACACGATGTGTGGTTAGGGTATGTGGGGTTTTCTCAGTTGTGAGGAACTACTACTATAACGCATACCTCATGGCCGTGTGATTTAAGCCCAAACCATGCGGAAAAGCAACATTTTGTAGGTTGGCGAAGGAGGTGCACTGTTTTTGTAATGTAAACTTTTACGTTGTTTATCGCACAGAATCCATTACTGTTTCCGACAATCTTCCACTTCCCATTCATCAGAGAGGTTCAAGTGTACGCAGTGAGCATTAGTCACATCTACAGCATCAGTCACATCTACAGCTTGAGGTAGGACTTACTTGCACTTGGCTATGGTATCTTAAAACCATTGGACACTTTCGGTAAACAGTGTTGTCCAAAGGCCCACACTTCGTGTATCACAACTTATGTATAGGATAATGCCCCAGGTGCACGCCATTCGTGGGTACGAGTGGCCCGAGTGCGAAGCCCGAGGGTCATTCGTACCCACGAATGGCGCGTTCACCGGCCGAGGGCATTATGCGACTTAACCCACACCTGTGACGTCATGCTGTTGTTAAAATCGCTCCATTATTTTGCACGAATGGCGCGATATTGTTAAAATTGTTAAAGGCAATTGTTTGTATGTGTTGCGTAGGGCCAAAGCCTTTTCACCAGTGAACACCACATGGACGAAGACCAAGGAAATACGCTCGTTCCATAGGCAGTGGCGTTATGGATTGGGAGCTAAAGTGGCAGCGGAATTTTTTTTTTCCCAAGGTAAATTTAGTGAAGTGATAGAAAGTGACTATGACACGGATGATGTTGTAGCCGACTTGCTCGGTCTACAAAAAACCCAATGGTTAAGATAAAAGAAGTGACCTACCGGACAAGCCTGTAGTTTAAGATATTTCTGACATAACTTAACAAAATTAACAAATTTAAGCTAACTTAATGATCAACAATTTCAGTTAAATTCCTGCTATTTTATAATGATATTGGAAGAAGTATCTTTGCAGATTTAATTTTGAGGGAGTTTACCACTACCATGTTTGTGTATGACAAATTAAGCATTTTTAATTAATTTTAAAAAGTACTGGTTAAAACGAAGTTGATTTATCTGACTTTAAGACCTGCTGAAAAGGCTGTTGTAGTTAACTAACATTTTTTTTTTACATCACATCTGAATAATAATTTATAAATGTATCTGTTAGTTACCTTGTGGAAAGTTTGTACGATCATGTTGTAAAACATGCGTAGCTCTAACCTGTGTTCAAAACAATATGGTCTATGGCGTCATTGACGTCTTTTACTTTATTCCTTAACTTTATTATGACAGTTTCACCCGTTTGCATAATGGGTGAATAGTTGTACCCATCGCGCCATTCGTGCAAAATAATGGAGCGATTTAACAATAGTATGACGTCACAGTTGTGGGTTAAATATGACACAACAAACCTGTGAAAATTTGGGCTCAATCAGTCATCGGAGTCGGGAGAATATAACGGGAAAACCCACCCTTATTTCCGCAAGTTTGGCCGTGTCATGACATGTGTTTAAAACAAATCCGTAAATCTCGATATCTGGAATTGACATCGAGAATTGATATTGTTTTAATGTTTTCACAAAAAAGTAAAGCATTTTACGGAATAATTTTTCAATAGAAGTCTTTCACCATTACCTTCTGTAAACCCTGAAAGTAATTTATAAATCTGTGAACTTTTATTTTGTTTTTGTTTCGAAAGTGTCCAATGGCTTTAATGAACATGACCATAATGTACGTTATGTGTGTAACAGTACATGAATCAGTTTACACAAACCAGTGTACATTAAATCTAAACAGTACATGCTTAATTAGTTCCAATGAATCCTGATCTGACAAATTGTTTAAAAGCTATAAGAAACAAGGTTTGGCAATGTTTTCGAAAGTTGTGTTTTTTAGGATCAACACAGGTAATATCCTATAGAAGGCCTCTTAAGGCCCGGTCACACAGGCCTCGATAACGAGAACGAACACGAGCAGTCTCTACCCGCAACCCATGCGTTAATAATCTTATTTGCTGGGTTTTATCTGCGGGGGTTTGTGTGGTTTTTCATACTAATTGGGGACTGTTGCTGACATTCATAACGGGAAAATTTGCCGTGTTTTTGTGACTTGTTTTCTTTCTTTTTAAAGCAATTTTTTACGTACATTTTTTTTTCTTTTTGAAATTTGAGTTGCACCGATTTGTTCATACATAACGACATATATGCTCTTCGTTTTAATTTACTGGTACATTATTTTGGTAGAGACTTTTCAGAAAAGGCCGAACATGACCGAATTCCAGAAGCCCTTTTGACTAATTATATACTCACCCAGAGGTCACGCACGAAAAACGATGAATAATTTGCAGGTAAAAAGAAACGAAATTTAGTGACCTGCGGGTAGACTGGAGAGTGTTAATAATGCACGCCCTCGATTGGTTGAGTGCGTGGGCGTATTCTGAGTGGAGCAATTCAACCAATAGAATGCGTTCTCTTTGCGTTGTTACCGTTTTCGTTATCGCTGCAGTGTGACTCGGCCTTTAATACTTAAAATACACCATGCGTGTAGAGCAATGATTACACTATGTGGTCCAGGGGTGCGTTCCACTCGCGCAAACGACTCGCAACTGTTCGCGCAAACGTTTTTTTGTCTTTTGAACGATTGGTGCGTATACGCGATGTCAACATGGCGGCGCCCTGAAATGAAGATGGCGCGCACCATACGTAGTTTTTTTTAAACTTTGTTTTTGCTGCAATAGTCCTCTTTTTGACATCATTACATCAACTAATTAAATTTGTTATTCCAAATCTGCATTATCATCCACCGAAAATACAATGTAATTATGTTTGTGACAAAAAAATAATACCGTATGCTTGTCCAACTCGCCAACACCTCCGAAGTATGTTCGCCTAAAGTTGGCAACGTTCGCACACGGTGGCAGCGAACAACTCGTTCCACTTGAAATTGTTGGCGAACGTGCGCAACTGTTGGCAACGTTTGCGCGAGTGGAACGCACCCCAGACTTAGTTCACACGAAGCCCTATGCACAAACACATCAACCATTGCCATGTGAGGAACACATCATGATGTAGCACACACTATCGCAATGGTTGAAATAGGTGCACCTATAATTGCAATACGAACCTTTGTACCATCGAACCATGTCGAACACAATGTGTGGTTAGGGTATGTGGGGTTTTCCCAGTTCCCATGGAGGTAGAAATGTCCATGCTACAACGCATACCGGCCGCAAGGCCGTGTGGTTTAAGCCCAACCATGGCCCAGTTGCGGAAGTACAAAATTTTGTAGGTTGGTGAAGGAGGTGCACTGTTTTTGTTATGTAAACCTGAACGTTGTTTATCGTACAGAATCCATTACTGTTGCCGGCAATCTTCCACATCTGATTCATCAAAGAGGTTCAAGTGTACGCAGTGAGCATAAGTCACATCTACAGCTTGAGGTAGGACTTTACTTGGACTAGGGTAAATTGTGTCTTAATGAACACTTGTGTGTGTACGTACAGTAAAATAATCAGTTCACACAAACCTTTTTTGAAAGTTTTTTTCAAGATCAACACAAATAATGTCATTAACATATCCTATTAATTAGAAGTCCTCTTATTCATTCATTTGTTGATATATAGTGTCATGTTTGTTTGTTTGTTTGTTTGTTTGTTTGTTTGTTTGTTTGTTTGTTTGTTTGTTTGTTTGTTTGTTTGTTTGTTTGTTTGTTTGTTTGTTTGTTTGTTTGTTTGTTTGTTTGTTTGTTTGTTTGTTTGTTTGTTTGTTTGTTTGTTTGTTTGTTTGTTTGTTTGTTTGTTTGTTTGTTTGTTTGTTTGTTTTTTTTTTTGTTTTTTTTTTTTTTTTTACAATATTCAGTTATGAAGTTATCCGTCTGGCAGTGTGCAAATAAGAATGTAAAACATATATACAAAATCAATAATCAGTTTAATATAAATGTAACCTCCATTTTAAGAACCAGAATTTTAAAAATGTACTCGTGGAAATTATAAATACGAATGACATGACTTGAGTTACACGCATGCCATGACTTAAGAGTCAGTTCAGGTAAATAATTGACATAGTTGCTCACGGTCAAAATTTTTTTTTTTTTTATACTTTGTGGGTGGAAGGGCCTTGGGGTGCAAGTAAACAAAATTGCATTTTCAATTCTATATATAGCCCGCTGCCATGGTTACGGCTCATTTTGTTTTTTGGCCATTTTAGGCCGTTTTTGGGGTCTGAAAAACTGGTTTTTAGCTCATATTTACAACTCCACCCCACCAAAATGCAAAATTATTTCAAAAAACCTTTTATATCACTACAAAGTATCATCCTTGGCCTTCCTTGCCAAAAAAAATTATTGCTTTAAATATCACCCTTGTGCTATTTTTGCATCATACATTACAGTATGTTTTTAGAACTTGCAAAATTGACATTTTTACCCTATTTTTGGACCCCAAAATGTCAACTTGCCAGGGGTCTCAGAAAATTTTCCTTTCGGCTGTGATTAGGGCCAACACTGGTCTTTCCATATCTGGTGTCAAAAATTTGGGCAATTGTATCCTGTTGTGACAGTACTGCCTCAAAACTAGACTTTTTTCCAAAAAAACGTGAAAAATGCCTTTTTAAGGGTCTTTTCACATAATATCGACATACGTGTCCATGGTAAAAAAAAAGGAATATTTTTCTTATACTTTGTGGATGGTAGGGACTTGGGGTCCAAATAAACAGCATTTACATTTCAAATCATAATATAACACGTTGCCATGGTAACAGTTCATTTGTGTTTAGGCCACTTTAGACCGATATGGGGGTCTGAAAAACTTTTTTTTAAAGTTAATATTTACAACTCCACCCCACCAAAAAACAAAAATATTTCATAAAACCTTTTACCTCACTACAAAGTATTATCCTTGGCTTTACTTGAGACAAAAAATATTGCTATAAATTTTACCTTCGTGCTATTTTTAGAACGTGCATTAGAATATGTTTTTTTGAACTTGCAAAATCAACATTTTTACCATATTTTTTGCCCTCAAAATTTCATTTTTTCAGGGGTCTCAGAATATTTTCCTTTCGGTTTTGATCAGGGCCAAAATTTGTCTTTTTATTTCTGGTAAGAAAAACTCGGGCAATTGTATCCTGATGTAACAGAACTGTCTCAAAAATAAACCCTTTTCCCCGAAAACATAGAGAAATGCATTTTGAAATATTTGCTTCATTTTGAGTTTATAACATGAAGAAGTTAGACATAATTCCATCAATCTGGCAGCTTTTCATAAGCACTCTGTAGGCTTAGTGCATTACCAAACATTGATCAGGACTTGTTGATGAACTAAATCTTAGAATTTGCCCCGCCCCGACTCGGCCCAATCATATTTCTTGACATTGTATAAAAAAAACAAAGTTTTGTGAACAGCGCCTCTTTTTTGAAAGTCACATTTTTTAATTCCCCTTGCACATAAAGAAAGTTTGTATTGTCTTAATTGTTTATTGGTTCTCAGAATATTTCCCTTTTGGTTGTGATTGGGCTATCATTATGGTTTGCATGTCTGCTGGGGAGAAACACTTTCGTTTATTGTATCCTGTTGTGACACTTCTGCCTCAAACATGGTAATTTTTCCAAAAACAATAAAAATGCATTTTGAAGTTATCCCTTAGTTTGAATTGATTAAAAACAAAAACGAGCATGCTTGTTAAAAAAATATGGCACTGTTTCCATGCTCTTTAAGTAACATATAAAAAGTTTATAACCATGCTTTGTCACTGAGAGTTCTTGTTTTGTCATGACTACTTTACCTAGTTGTACAGGTATGATTCACATTGCAAGAAGAGAAGTAGTGCGATGAGCATTCTTTACTATTCTTGTCTATACATGGCCTTATAACAGTCTTCTTGGTCCCCTGCCCACTACCAAACTAAACATTTTCATCCCTATCAGAACAAAGAGGCTCTAAAAGTGAGCAAGTACTGTGTCCAAAGTATCTAAATGGCCATTCACCTGCTTTGGCCTTCTGTAAGCAGTTCCCCTATCCATGGTGGGGTTCCTTTCAATTGTACTGTTGCAAACAATAAAAGAGTTGGTTAATTTAACGTGATAAACAATTCAGCGGTTGTTTGACAATGTTTTTTGTTGATCGTTCTCAGAGACATATATAATAATTATGAACTAGTAAGATAGTGAATGGAAAAAATAATCAAACTAGCCTGAATAAACTTTTGTCACTGCACATGCATCTTACTTATTTATGTTGAGCAGGTGCAAGTATTTACAACTTCTTTCAATGTTGTTCCATTAAAGGAACACGTTGCCTTGGATCGGTCGAGTTGGTCTTTGAAAAGCGTTTGTAAACGTTTATTACAAAATGCATATGATTAGAAAGATATTTTAAAAGTAGAATATAATGATCCACACAAGTATCACTCAGAAACATCTTTCTAACCATGCATTTTATAACAAGCGGTTACAAACACATTTCAAATACCAACTTGACCGATCCCAGGCAACGTGTTCCTTTTAAATAATCTCTTACGCTCATCTTGCAAATCGTTAGTATCATTGTTTTTAATAAGATCTTGGCAAACTTTTCCAACACTTTTAAGCGGGCTTTTTAATTTCCCACATTTGTGTTGGACATGATTGGATGCTCAAAACCATCTGCCTCAAGCACAGAAACTACATTGTTTATGATCTCTATGTCTATGAAAAGTTTTACATTTGGTAGCAGGCAGGGACCAAGGAGAGTAGGCCCTGTATTAAAGACAACTTGTAAAGAATGCTCATCGTACTCTACTTGCAATGGGAATCATACCTGTACAATAGGTAAAGTAGCCAAATCAAGAACTCTCAGTGGCAAAGCATTGGTTATGGTTTGGTTGGATACCATTATGTTTAAATAAAAACTTTGTATTCATTACTCAAAGGGCATGGAAACAGTGCCAGATTTTTAACAAGCATGCATTGTTTTTGGAAAAATTACTATACTATACATCTACAAAGAACTCGTCATCATCGGTATCAGAATACTCATTAATTCCATGTATCTTTTGTGTTCGTGCGTCATTCCTTCGAAATGTTGGTTTAGCATCCTGTGGACGTGACATGCAGACTTTTTCAAAGTGATTTTGTTTCCCACAATTTCCACATGTCTTATCGTACGCTGGGCACTGACCTCTTTCATGTTGCCTACCACAGTATTTGCAAGATCGCCTTTCTGGATCAGGGTTGTTAAAGGTTGACTGACGAGTCGCCGCATTTGTGCGCATACCTCGTTTTCCTTTGCTTTTCTGTTTGTACAGTGCATTTACTGTGGTGGTGCTCTGAACTCCAGCAGCCATGTCTCCTATCTGTGATTTACTGATTTCAGCTGCTCGGCAAATTTCAATGGCTCGCTGCAAGGTTAAGTTCTTCTCGCGAAGAAGTCGTGCTCTAGTACTATCCTCAATAATCCCAATAACGATTCTGTCCTTAATGAGGCTATCTCCAAGGTTTCCAAACTCACATGTCTGGGCTTTCTTCTTCAGATCCGTGACAAAAATATCAAAGTATTCTCCCTGCATTTGCGTACGAGTGTTGAACTTGTGCCTCTCATAAGTCAAATTCTTTTGCGGCTCAAAGTAATTTACTGTAGTTTACTTCTGACACCATGTAATAATTCAGGAGGCCGGATGGCTGAAGATTGAACTTGAATATTATTTTATTGCTGTAGCTCATTTACTAAAGTGTGTATCGCCTTAAAACATGGCCGCCTGCATACAACATTTACTTGTTACACACGGCCTCGTGAGGGCGCTCTTCTAATAACAAGCCGTATTACAACATGTAGTGTATGACATCCCCTAAATACTAAATAGTTGTTATTCATTCATTCATTCATTCTTTCATTCTGTCGTTCTTTCATTTATTTTGTCACACCAAGTTTCACAAACCACGAGCTGTCCTTACCCTAGCCCTCTGCATAAACACACCAGCCATTGACATGTGAGGGACACATCATGATGTAGCGCACACTATCGCAATGGTTGAAATAGGTGCACCTATAATTGCAATAGGAACCTTTGTACCATCGAACCATGTCGAACACAATGGTTGGTTAGGGTATGTGGGGTTTTCCCAGTTGTGTGAAACTACTACTACAACCATGGAGGTAGAAATGTCCATGCTACAACGCATACCGTCCGCAAGGCCGTGTGGTTTAAGCCCAACCATGGCCCAATTGCGGAAGTACAACATTTTGTAGATTGGCAAAGGAGGTGCACTGTTTTTGTAATTAAACTTGAACGTTGTTTATCGTACAGAATCCATTACTGTTGCCGGCAATCTTCCACTTCTGATTCACCAAAGAGGTTCAAGTGTACGCAGTGAGCATTAGTCACATCTACAGCTTGAGGTAGGACTTTACTTGCACTAGGGTAAATTGTGTCGTAATGAACACTTGTGTGTGTACGCACAGTACAATAATCAGTTCACACAAACCTTTTTTGAAAGTTTTTTTCAAGATCAACACAAATAATGTCATTAACATATCCTTTTAATTAGAAGTCCTCTAATTCATTCATTTGTTGATAAATAGTGTCATGTTTGTTTGTTTGTTTGTTTGTTTGTTTGTGTGTTTGTTTGTTTGTTTGTTTGTTTGTTTGTTTGTTTGTTTGTTTGTTTGTTTGTTTGTTTGTTTGTTTGTTTGTTTGTTTGTTTGTTTGTTTGCTTGCTTGCTTGCTTGCTTGCTTGCTTGCTTGCTTGCTTGCTTGCTTGCTTGCTTGCTTGTTTGTTTGTTTGTTTGTTTGTTTGTTTGTTTGTTTGTTTGTTTGTTTGTTTGTTTGTTTGTTTGTTTGTTTGAACAATATTCAGTTATGAAGTTATCCGTCTGGCAGTGTGCAAATAAGAATGTAAAACATATATACAAAATCAATAATCAGTTTAATATAAATGTAACTTTAATATAAATGTAACCTCCATTTTAAGAACCAGAATTTTAAAAATGTACTCGTGGAAATTATAAATACGAATGACATGAATTGAGTTACACGCATGCCATGACTTAAGTTGTCCCTGGTCATTGCCTTGGTGCCCCATAGAAACATTCCAATAGGCTTTTGAGACTTTCCAATGGAAGTGCCCTTTGTGAAATTAAAATGGACTTGGGCGTTAGTGTTATTCTTTGTGTAAAGTATTAAGGGAAAAACAAGGGCAAAATCAATAACAACACACATCGTGTCTATGATGGCCTCCAAATGCCACAATTCCGTTAAATGTATGGGAGTCGTAAGTCAACTGTTCACAAAATTCTGGGCATGGACACATAATAAGCCTAGCGTATGAAGTAGCCCGAACGTATGACGTCACACTTTGACGTATGACGTGTACCTTTGACCTCGCAATCATTTCACACTGAGATTCGCGGTCAACTCACACCCACATTATACCAAAAGTATCGATGTTTTCAAAGTTTGTGTTTTAGGATCAACACAAATAATGTCATTGTCATCAGACCCTATAGTTAGAAGTCCTCTTGTTCATTCATTTGTTTATTAGGTGTTCGGGCAACTCTTTGATATTGTTCATTTTTTTTCTTTTTAGTTTTTATTCTTCCTCTCGATGAAATTGTGCATGCAGGTAGACAATGACCAGTAGATAATACAAAAGTTGTTACGTCACGATGACGTCGTCAGTTGTTTAAATATACTAATCCAAAGTTTATTATTTCAAAAAATCGTAACTCAAGAAGTAAAGCTATTACAACAATAGCTTTGGACACCCAGCAGGGTGGATACTAGTCTTGGTTCAGGACTCTCCTGGATTTGTAACAAGAAAGCGCGCTATCACCCCCAACGCGCTATCAACCACGAACCGCTATCACAGGAGAGTCTTGGAACATTCGTTAAATCTCCCCCCAAAATCGGGGGGAAACATAATGCGCGTGCGTAGGTTTCCCGCAGAGCCCGCCCCTTTTTTTTTTTGGGGGGGGGGGGAGATTTAACGAATGTGATAGCGCGTTGGGGGTGATAGCGCGCCCTGTTGTGACAAATCCAGGAGAGTCTTGAACCAAGACTAGGTGGATACGTGCGCATTACAAGTGTTGTTATTATTATTATTAATTTATACCTCATCGGAAAGGTCTTGCAAAGAGCTTTGAACGCTTCACAGACATGACCCCCCCCCCGCCACTTTGACCTTCACTTCAGGTTCAAAACTTAAGTTGAAGATTTCAAAAGTTTATAGCCGACGCCTGTAGTATGCGCCTACATATAGCACGAATGAAACAGTAATGAGAATGTCATCTGTTTACACTGTTGTTGTGACTACATGCGTATTCACTAAAGTGGCGTGATGCTGTATTCCGTTTTACGCTGTGCCGATGACCAATGCATAGTATTATAAGTTATCACACAAGCGCGGGAGGAATACGGAAAAATATAGCGCTTATATCCAAGGTAGTGATAGTAGCCGTGCAATATTATACACATAATGAATGTTTATGAGTGCAATGGTGCGAATATGTTCAAGAGTTGAAAGATGGAATGTTCTATTCAACGAGGCGGAGCCGAGTTGAATGGAACATTCCAGCTTTCAACGAATGAACATATTCGCACCATTGCACGAATGAAAAACATTCATTATTTGTTTTATATAACATCCAAGTAGAACTTTGTCATTTTGATTGAAAGATACAACTTTCAAAACAAACAATTTCAACTGTAGAAGCCGAATGCTAGTAATTTTACTAAGCCTTCTTGCAGTAACACCTGCTGCGTTACCAAAGACACGCGCACGCAGTGATGTTTTTACTCAGCTTTTTCGTTCCATCCGAAAAGTACCATTGCACGCTGGCAGCGTGCCAGCGTGCAATGGTACTTTTCGGATGGAACGAAAATGCACGGCGAGTGACTCAGCGTGCAATGGTCCTTTTTTTTGCTATCACGTGACGGACAATCCTCCAATCAAATGGCAAGGATCTGCTTGGGTGTTATATAAAGTTTTTTATCACCACTCCATTCCATTCTGCGAATCTGATTGGAGGATTAGCGCGTACTTGAAAATAACATAATATGGCGCAACTTACGCAACGGAAACGAATGCATGTTCGGCGTCAAATTGTTTCCTTTTTGCCCTTCTGATGACATATGGTGATGGTGGAGTTGAAGACAAAGTTTCGCTGAGATGGCCACCTACTTCAGTGGTTCGTAAGACTTTTTAATTACGTGAAAAAATACAAGCAGTTGTGTTGATCAACGGGAATAAAAAGATTCAGCGGAATGGTTTTGGATCCAGTGACAGACTTCCACTCGCTTTGTTGCATTCCTTATTTCCATGATACACTTTAGAGGTAAAAGTAGTACTGAACTCATTATATGTTTTTAGTCAAAATTCACGAGGGGCTTAGGTTTGCCGTTTCCTCGATTTGCCTTCGTTTTACACTTTTATTAAAAACAAGTGCCCCTTTCAACAGTCTAAAGTTAACAGCCCGCTCGTCTGTAGGAAAATCATTATCTTAAAATAAAGCAAATATCCTTTAATTTAATGCACACACTGTTCTTGACGTAACGACATCTAGACATCAATGTTTCATGCACCGAAACTTGATGAGTATTTAAAGTTTTAAAGCAACAGAACTTTAAAATTGTCAACATATTGCATGGCTTATTTTGAAAAATAATATATTATACAAGCTTCATTAAACGTGATACAATGTACATGTACTTGTGAGTAACCCTAAGTGCAGTTTCGAGATCTGCAGCGAAGATGATCAAAAGGAAGTCAAACAAAAATATTGCTCTGTATGATTTATGATTATATTGACCCTTTCAATTCTGAAGATAAATTGAACAAAATCTCCCGGCGCCTTGGTGAGCGGTTTTAAGTATCTGGACTTCCGACAAGTTCGTACTGTATGAAATAAAGTTTGACCCATCCTTTAATTTTACAGATAATGACGTGAACAAATTAATATTTGCTTTCGTCTGCTGACAACATTTTTTGTGTAAGTTTACTAAGTACGTACTTCAAATCAAATCTCTCGATAAGAACTTAGCTATGACGTCATAAGTTAAGAAATCTGTTTATAACAAAAGTTCATTGTTTTGAAAAATTCTATCATGCGCAAGATGATTTTCAGCTTGGCTTTTTCTTGTGAATATTCGTTGTATGCATGTTTTTTATAGTTCCTGTTGAAACTATGGTGGTAGAAATAACAAAATTGAAATGTAAAAAAGTAATCCGTTTTCATTTTGATTTCTTTGCATTTTGACGAGCTATTAACAAGTTATTCTTTTCATCGATTCCAACACTGACCCGACGATACCCGAACACTATAGTGTTTGTTTATGAAAACACTAAATTCTAGTTTATTTGTCGTTTTTGTTTTGAACAATATGAAGTTATTAGTCTAGCAGTGTGCATAATATTAAGAATCTAAATACATAAAACATCAATACTTAAGTTTTATAATGTAGCCTCGAAGAAGTTTTAAAAATGTACTGATGGAACAAATACTAATCACATGCTTTGAATTTCACGCAGGCCATGACAGTGCCCGGTCATGGCCTTGGTGCCCCTTCAAAACATTCCACAGACTTTTGAGATTTTCCACTGGAGTACCCTTTGCAAAATGAAAATGGCCTTGCTAAACATTGTGATTGCCGGCTGGGCGTTGGTGTTATTCTTAGTGTAAAGTACAATGTATAAAAGGGGAACAATTATAACTCTTCAAAATGGAGATTGGAGATATTCTGCTTTCCGTGCTTGAAATATAAGCATAACTACCATCTCTGAATATATCAGTCTTTGATTGAGGTATGAAAATGCTCATACCTTTGCCATCTTTTAATTCTGTTAAGTGACAGGCTTTAAGTTTGGACATTTCTTCATGTCTGAAAAGTAGCGAAAACTTAAGAGAGATGGAAAAGGCTGTACGCAAGTCTATTAAGGTACGGTTTTCTCCGACCAGTTTGTCAACCATGCAATTTACTTGTTCCAAGGTTATGGGCTCTTTCTGGTTGGTTGGTTTGTGCAATTGGCGCCTTGCACTTACTATGATTTGTTGAACTATAGGCGAATCAACGGGGTTGGGTTTTGTATTAACCAATGAGTGTAACCATTTTATTGCTGCTGATGGGGAAGTGATAAAGTTATCGGATTTAGCGGTTTCCATCTTATTAACCAGGTAAGCAGCGATTATTTGATCTCTAATTGGAAGAATTATCTCTAAACCGTTATCCTGCAACCAACTAAAGAATTGTCTGCATTTGTACATGTATGTGTTTATCGTGCCTTCCGCTTTGGCTAATATGACTTCGTTGAAGATGCGTTTCTTCTTACTTTCCAGACCAAAAATGTTGCTTGAGTATAATCTAGTGCATCAAATGGGAATGGCAAAGTAGAGATGAAATGTTTTAATGTATCCTACATAAGTAAATGTAATTGTGAATTACTGAGAGGAGAAGGTATTAGTATGGATTGTACAATCAATATAAACAGCACAAACATTGCCAGTGAATCGTGGGGACCCTAGAAGTGAGTTCTTATTTCTACCTAGCTGTAGTGCAACGTTTCCTTTCGTTGTGATAAAACCTTTTATCCATGACCTGTAATGAGACCAGAGGATTGGCCAAAATATGGAAGAGGGCCATTGGGGAAATACCAACACGCCTTTTCCTCTGCAGAGGTGGATGTGCTCTAGCACCAGTGGAATGGCAGATTGACTATCTGAGAAAACTTTAAGTTGTGAACCACTTAACATTGGCAAAAAGGAATTAATGGCAAAACGAATAGTATTTAACTCTCTCCATGTGGAGCTTTTCTGGGCTTCTTGTTTGGTCCAGAGCTTATGAGCTACATGGATTTCATTACAAATGATTGACCCTGCACCCTGTGCGCTAGCATCACAACAAACAAGTTTAGTAACATTCCTTGTTGCAAAGACATTACGTAGATTCAAAGAGGCTGCATTATTTTTTCAGAATTGGATTTCGGAATTGCAATGTACATTGAGCTCGATTACTTCGTCTTCATCGGCCGCTTGAGCAATTTTAATCTGACAATGTCTGGTCATGAGTCTTACAATATGTCTACACACTGGACTTCATGATATGATTTGTCCAACCAGAGAATGCAATTTTCTGACGGATAATGGAGCTGAATTGAGTAGGCTTAACTCGTTAATTGATCTAAGCAATTTGTCTATGCGTCTCTGAAGTACTTTCAGTGTACCTCCTTTGGAATCCCATTGCATGCCTAGCCATTCAATCTCAGTAGTAGGATCCCACTTACTCTTTTCTATGTTATAGATAAAGCCATCTCTAAGTAAATCAATCCTTACATGCTTAGATATTTCTGTAGCTGAGGCATAATCTAATTCAGTATTTCCTGTACTTGGAATCACAACAATGCCGTCATCTAGATATAGTGCAATTAAAATACCCGATGCTCTCCAATGTGTCACTAAAGTTTTCATGACTTTCGTAAACAACCAGGGTGCGGAGGATAAACCGAAAGGGAGAACATTGAATTCCAAATAACGTTTCTCTCCTCGCATTTCCCATGAAAAACCGAGGTAAGGCTGAAAATCAGGTGCGATATTTATGTGGTGGTAACCTGATTTTAGGTTAAATGTGAATAGTCTCGCATTTTTTGAGACGAGATTTAAGCCAACTTTCCAATCATCTAGCTTAATTGTTTTTTTTGTTTTTTTACAAATTTGTTAAGCCTGCTTAGGTCTAAAATTAGACGTTTCTTTCATGAAGCCTGGTAGGCCACAGATAGGGGGCTCACCACATAGGAAGGCTCGTGTTTTTCTGTTATTCTTTTTGATTTCAACAGATCTAGGACGGTCTCTGTGACAAACTGGTATTCTTTATTGGCTGAATTGTTATTTCGATAAAACATTGGATGGGGCTGTGCTGTAAATGGAATTTTGTAGCCTTCTGTGATAACCGATATGACCATTCTGGAAGAACTTATTGTATACCAGAACTGAGCGTGTTGTTTTAATCGCCCTTTAACGGGAATATTGTCAGAGCATAGCTCTTCCATAACACATGATTGATAATTACATGTACTCCAATACGTCACTGAACTTTGTCTCGAACTGAGATGGTTTATTGACGGATTGCTTGCTGTGAGGGTCCTGCGCCGTACTCGGGCACTGTGATTGGCTGGTTGAGCACTGTGCTGTTTGCTGCTGGGCTTGGGAGGACCGAGGGGATAGCTCGCTGGGAAAATGGTACTCGCCACGGTATGGCCCTGGTGAAGTTGCTGTACAACGGGGAAGCTCTACTGGTTACTGACGGACAGGATGTAAAGGTTTATGATAGAGAACTGAGATACATTCGTCAGTTCCGACCCTCACATAATCAAGTCGAGGGGCAGTCAAAGAGTCTACTTCGTGGTATTTCTGTGGACAATAAAGATCGGGTTGCAGTGGCTGACTGTAAGAGAAAGGTCATATCTCTGCATAATATGGATGGATCCATCATTTCCACAATACATCATGATGATATAAGTAGCGACTGCTTTCTATCTATAAGCAGCAAGGAGCGTCTGGTATTCACACACTTCGGCAAGATGAATCTAGTTTGTGTGGATTTCATTGGAAACGAGGTGTTCAATATCAGCACTTCCATTAACGGCAAATCTGTCAAACCTTATGGTGTGTGCTGCGACGATGCTGGAGACATTTTTTTGTCTGTTTATTGCGGTGGCTGGGGAATCAATGAGATACATCATTACGAAGCATCAGGTGAGCACATCGGCTGTGTAGCTCGTGGCTTGTACGCACCTCTAGACACAGAGATACCAACATACACGATTTGGGCGTAGCAAATACGATTTCGAGCCGTGACTACGACGCTACGATAATACTCAATAAAACACGCCAAACAACCGCCCAATATAATTGTATTAAATCGTACAATACATGCAAACAACGAATGAACTATTAAGTGGAAATAAAAATTAAGAAAAATATCAAAATAATTGTAACAGAAAAGAAAAAACACTTTTAATTTTAGAACGCAGTGTTGAATAATAGCGGCGAATTCACTCGAACATTATACGTGTCTCGACGTAATGATTGTTGCGTGCCCTCTCCCCCGCTGGCTGGCCGGTGAGTATTTTTACGCTAGTGCATTGCTGCAAGATAGTACCCATTGATCTCTATTACACCATGGGGAATAGTGCACACGTGCGTGGGGAATGAGGTTGTGTGTGAGCTAACGTGTCACAGTAACCTCATTCCTCATGTATCCACTATTATTGTGCCTGCGTTGTCTGTACATGTTCTTCATCGAAGCTTGGCACAAAAAGTAAGAAATAATGGCGACAAAAAAGGAGACCTTCTGAACAAAAATACCTTCAACTGAGTGGCCTGTGAGATCTAAGCTAGACAGTTTCCATGTTTTCTTACTAGTAATGTAGCGCCGATGTCCAGACAATGCCCAAAATACGGACACGTATTTTTTGCGCAAAATCCGGACACGTTTTTTTTTTTTTTTTTTTTCTCTCTCTCCCAATAGCTTGTTGTTGCATTTCTGACCATTAAAACAAAAACATTTAAGTAAGGCCACCCTTTGTTATGTTTTTTTTTTTGAAACAAAGTCAGAAGATGAGGGATTTTTTATTTTTTTTTCCAGATTTCTTTTTTCACTGGCCATTATAAACATTTGTAGCTGTTCTGGTGGTGCATACAGAGGTA
Organism: Asterias rubens; assembly: GCF_902459465.1. NCBI lineage: Eukaryota > Metazoa > Echinodermata > Asteroidea > Forcipulatida > Asteriidae > Asterias > Asterias rubens. The sequence goes on along the minus strand of NC_047069.1, from coordinate 2,391,116 downwards.
ATTGTTATTTCACGACAATGCCTGAAAATGAGCTAATTAGCATTGTAGAATGTAATAGAAAGATCGGTTTAGGGAGCCCAAGCCACGCTCCCCCTTAACTTTTGGGAGATGCTACTCTTTTTTAAAGTTCAATGTTGGCATCTCTGTAGACATGACGTTTACTCCTACCGGTGACCTCATCGTGGCTGATCGTCACTCGGTCAAGGTCTTGCATCGTCTGTGAATGTCGATGACGTCATGGTCGAAAATGATACAATAATGTCAAATGTGGATGACAATTGGAAATTAACAACATCCAATAATAATAGTGACTAACCAAAACCAAGGCATTCTCATCAAGAATATTAAAAGATAATCATCCTCGGCTCAAGTATGAATCACTGAACAATGCCACAGTTTTGTTATGCGCTTGTGTACATTTTATGGAATGGGCGCAATATAAATGAATAAATTATTATTTATTTAATTAATATGAATAATCTGTCATTCCAACAAATCCACGGTGAACTACTATTCTAAACGTACCATTAACCTTATTATAAAATGTTTGATTTTCGCTTTACTTTGAGTCACTTATGATTTTATCTCTGCTGGGCTGGTTTACCAAACTTAAAGGTGGTATGATGTAAAATCATAACAATAGACCGATTGCACTACAGACGTCAGGTGACCTGAGATAGGTATTACATATCAACAAACACGGCGTACTGCGTATCAACGTGCGTTAAAAAGACATGATTATTGTTGCATTTGTTTGTTTGTTTAATTGAGGCTTTTCTTTCTCGAAATCACTGAATAAATTCTGGAGTTTGTACCATGAGACCTTATCGGTGGCTGAGCAATGCCAGTTGTAATGGTTACACACAGCCCACCAATAAAGGAAATTCTATGAGAATGTTCACATAATGTTATGTGTTTGAGCACGGAAAGTGTGGTTTACATTGCCCTCATTGTAATGATTTTGCTGCCAATATTTAAAAAACACAATCTCCTGAAGAAGCTGCAAATTCCTTTATTTTCACCTTCAAATTATATACTTAGAAGGGGTAGCTGTCAGCTAGAGTCGGACAACTTCCCGGTCTCCCTTGACACAGCCCGACTTCACGCCGTGCACAACGCAAGATCCACGGCGCATGAGCTCGCTCAAACCTCGGTAATTAACGTAGTCTAACCATACTCTCAAAAGAAACTTTTGTAGAAGAAAACTGGATTTATCAAACAGCATTTATTTAAATAAATGTCACAACATTCAACTAAAAAAGGGCTTCGTTTTTTAGTAAACGCTGTTAGTTAACGAATACAGCCGATTACGGTCCATCGGTACGAGTCTTCCCATGTCTTGTGTAACTGTGTTTTTCTATACCCCAGGTCTAGGATCACATGTAAACAATGTTAGCGCAATCGGTCTATTATTATGAGGTACATCACAGCCAGAGACCGGTCAGAGGAAACTCCAAGTTTCATGTTCAGTAACATCCAGCTAGGCAAACGTGGTTTTAAGACTACATGTTCGTGCATAAGCAGCCACAGAGATTACAAAGAAGGTAGAGCTATGCGTAGTGGTTAATGATTAGCAGCTCTCATATAACATGTAAATACCGTACTATATGAGAAGAATGTAGAGCTATGCGTAGTGGTTAATGATAAGCAGCTCTCATATAACATGTAAATACCGTACTATGAGAAGAATGTAGAGCTATGTGTAGTGGTTAATGATAATCAGCTCTCATGTAACATGTAAATACCGTACTATGAGAAGAATGTAGAGCTATGCGTAGTGGTTAATGATTACCAGCTCTCATGTATCTTACACGTTAGCCATGTGGGGAGTCAAATTGCCCGTAATAATTATGAGTATGATAACATACTGTTTAAGAACGTGATTCAAGTTTATGCCCACATGCCTACTCCAGAATATGAACTGAAGACGCTTTAGGATGGCCACACAAATTGAATGTTGGATTCTGGACAACCAAGGCTAACTGCAAATAAAACAACTTTCGAAGTATGGTTCGGTCAGCTGATGGGTGACGGTGCTTTCCGGCTGCTACCGTTTCGTTTTATCTTAAACACCCTGGGCCCTTGATCTCTCAGTGAAGTCTTTAGGGTGTCCTCTTTCCTTTTTCCTCGTTACTTCCAGATTCATCCGATGGACCCAAACTATACATTTATAGAGAACCATTGAGTTTGGCCTTCTGACAGTCAGTGCCACACTTGTCCCGAACCCACCAAAATAAAATCGAGTCGGTGATGTGTTGTATTTCACTGTTCACCTTCATTTGATGGACGTGTGAGTCTGATGTATCGCAGTGTGGAACTAAGGGGGAGGGGGAGGTTAATCCCCCCACCAATGTTGTTGTCATTCGGGGCCTTTAAGCGGGCCCCGGACCCCACGCCGCAATGGCTACGCACTCGCATACTCCCATCTAATTTCATCTGAAGTGCCCCCCCCCCCCTCCCCCTAGACAAATATTTTTCTGGTCGTTTGTTTCTTCTCTGTTAAGCATGTTGTAAGCAACAGCAACACGGATCTTCTGTTTTCAAAGAACTGTTCTTTTACAGTTGGCATATAACTTGTCAAAATAGGAATAAAATACCGCACGCAACAAACAACTTGTATGCCTATAATCTCAATGGCATGCATGGACGCCGCTTTCAGAATATTGGTTTGCCGAGAACATGTAGCGTAAAAAGCAAACCAAACTGGATTGTGCTTGTATTATCATAAGTCAAGTGGTTTACACTACTTGATTTATTTGCATAACAACAAACACGATATTGGAAGGTTGTGTTCAATGCACACAGTTTATGGCGTTATGATGTCGGAAGGTACGGTGTTCTATATATACCACGTGCACAGCAGCATTAAAAGCACAATTTAAAATGCGGTTTATAACAGAAAAGTAGTTTTTAAAAGATAGATATTGTTTACCATTTCCATCATTTTTCATGAGCACTGTGTTTTATGTTCACTATAATTATGTTTCTTGTTAGGTTTTTGGAGTAACTTTTCCAGTCTTCCGTTTTTCAATAGAATGTATTAAAAAAAAATCAAAATATAATTGAACTTTACAACAATTGACTCAAATACTTCCATGTAGTTGTTGTGTCATTTGCTTTAATTGAGACCAGTCCTTTGTGCTGTGCAATTGTACTGCGATCTTAATTGATATTGTATAAAGTATTGTACAAATACGGGATTTGTTTGATCTCCGTCTATCCCTTCAGAATGCCCCGCCCCTTCCACTCCCAAGAAATAAATTACCCCACAAAATCACATCAAGCACTCTGAGTGAAGTTTCTGCTTTGGTGAACATTGAGAAGCTTTTCAATGAGTCTTTATACCGGATCAACAATCTTCAAACTTATTCAACAATAAGTAGTAAGTGTTTCAAACAAATTTATATGTTCTACCTGTGTGGCATTTGCGGGGAGGGGTGATGAAAGAAAAAAGAAAACTGAAAGGTAACTACCCCAATTAGCGGGATCGGGAAGCTAGAATTTTGATTAGTTGTGTCATGTTCCTTTTGGAACCTGCTGATGAACTCTTAGCCAAATAATTAACCAGTCATATTCAATGTTCAACCAACCAAAGTATTCAATATTTGGGGTCAATATTTCAGACTGCAAACGTCATAATACACGTTCCACAAACACAGTACGGAATGTCATTGAAATGACTAACTCAGCACACACTATCGCAATGGTTGCAACAGGCCACCGTAGAATGCGGAGCAACACTATACGTGTGGGGTTTTCCAGTTGTGAGAAATTGATACCATTGCATTGCGCACGGAATGCCGGTCAATCCGTTGTACTGTATACATCATACTTATAATCTTTGGTATACATTCACTTCGGTGTCGAGCTGGCGAAGGGTGTGTGCACTGCTTTTACGTTTTGAACATGGTTAACGACCAGAATCCATTATTGTTGCCGGCAATCTTCCACTTCCGATTCATCAAAGAGGTTCAAATCTACAGCTCGAGGTAGGACTTTACTTGCACTGAGGGTCTATTGTGTCTTAATGAACATAGAACCATCTAAGACGTGTAGGCCTAATAACTGACATGATTGTTGGCTATGTGTAAAATGTACATGATTCGGTTCGCACAAACCAGTATTTTGTATTGCATGTACACGCTCTTGCATTGAAACTCGATCTACAAAAAGTTCGCAGCTAGCAGGTAGTGAGACAAAAAAAGATTGATATTTTGTCTTGGAAAATCCCCTAAAAGGTTTGTATGTATTCATTCAGTCATTTATTTTGTCACATCAAGTTCCACGAATGATAGAGCTGTTCCTTCCCCTATCCACAAACACATCAGCCATTGACACTATCGCAATGGTTGAATTAGGTGCACCTATACTTGCAATACGAACCTTTGTACCATCGAACCATGACGAACACAATGTGTGGTTAGGGTATGTGGGGTTTTCCCCGTTGTGAGAAACTACTATACTACAACCATGGAGGTAGAAATGTCCATGCTACAACGCATACCGGCCGCATGGCCGTTTGGTTTAAGCCCAACCATGGTCCAATGGACCGTTCCGGCTTTCCACTAAGCTCCGCCCACCGCACACGTGAGCAAGAAACGTGTACGAACACTTCCAATGACATTCGCAGCTCGGGCAAAAGATCACCAAAATGGCTGCTCCAATGGTGATCACGGATTTCGCGGCTGTGATTGATCAATGACAAATGGGGCGGGGCTTACTGGATTGGTGTATTCCGCCGCGCGTGCCAAATATACGCGCACGCATGACCGAGTTTGTTCGACCACATTCATTGCTGTGATTGGTCAAATGGGTGAACGCGCACAGTTTGATTGATAGGCCGGATCGGTCCATTGCGGAAGTACAACATTTTGTAGATTGGCGAAGGAGGTGCACTGTTTTTGTTATGTAAACTTGAACGTTGTTTATCGTACAGAATCTATGATGCGGGCCATCTTCCACTTCCCATTCATCAAAGAGGTTCAAGTGTACGCAGTCGCAGTGAGCATTAGTCACATCTACAGCTTGAGTTAGGACTTTACTTGCACTAGGGTAAATTGTGTCTTAATGAACACTTGTGTGTGTTCATACAGTACAATGATCAGTTCACACAAACCTTTTTCGAATTTTTTTTTTCAGGATCAACACAAATAGTGTCATTAACATAATCCTATTAAATAGAAGTCCTCTTATTCATTCATTTGTTTATATATACTGCCATGTTTGTTTGTTTGTTTGTTTGTTTGTTTGTTTGTTTGTTTGTTTGTTTGTTTGTTTGTTTGTTTGTTTGTTTGGAACAATATTCATTTATAAAGTTATCCGTCTTGCAGTGTGCATATAAGAATGTAGAAAATATATACAATATCAATACTTCAGTTTAATATAAATGTAGCCTCAATTTTAAGAACCAGAATTTTGTTAATGTACTCACGGAAATTATAAATACTAATGACATGCCTTGAATTACACGCAGGCCATGGTTTCAGTTGTCCCTGGTCATGGCCTTGGTGCCCCTTCAAAATATTCCAATAGACTTTTGAGACTTTCCAATGGAAGTGCCCTTTGTGAAATTTAAATGGACTTATACCCTCTCAACGTCAACGATGAAACTCCCGGCTTGAAATCGTAGATAACATCAATACTAAAACAAGATGCAAAATAAATAACCGGCAGTGGACCAGTAAACGAAAACTTAAACAGTTTAGGCTTTGAAACAAACAGCTTTAAAAAACATGCAGAGTGTCGCCTATTACCTTATGTACTTAGATTTATAATGATAGATAAAACGGATTTGCAAGTTTACTAGTTGTATTGGTTTGTGAGGGGCAAATTGACGAATGGTTTAAGATCACTGAGGCATGACAAGGGTGAGTTGAGTGGAACTTGACCAAAGTATCATTTTCAAGATGACTGGTTCAAACCGTTGAATTGTTAACATCCCTGTTTAATATTTAAGTCACAATTCCGTGATGAGGGCCAAATCTAAAATATGGTCGAATGTTCGAGTCAACAATGATTAAACTCAGATACACTGCAGTTGCATAATAGCTGGTCAGTTTGACCCTAATAACAAAAACTCACTGACTCGGGTCAGTGTGGAGTTTGCATCATGCTAAACACTGTGATTGCCCGCTGGGTGTTATTGTTATTCTTGGTGTCAAGTATAAAGAGAACGACAAGGGCAAAATCATTTACAACACACATCGTGTCCATGATGGCATACAAATGCCACCATTCCTTTAAATGTATGCGAGTCGTAAGTCAACTATCGTCGTCAGCGATTCGTCGTTTCTATGATTGCATTTCATTTCATTTTATTTGCCAGCAAACATGAAAAAAACACAAGAATTAAAAAATTGCACATTAACGATTTACAAGAAAAGGCAATACAATGGTTATAAAAAAAAGAATACAAAAATGTACAAAACACTAGCAAATTACTGAGAAACCTAGCCTGGCCGCAACATACAAATGCCACAATTTTTTTAAATGTATGGGAGTCGTAAGTCAACTGTTTACACAATTCTGGGCAGGAACACATAATAAGCCTACCGTACGAAGTAGCCCGAACGTATGACGTCACACTTCGAGGCTCGTAAGTAATGCCGGATACCAGCCTGACCGGATGTTGCCAGATGTACCTTTGACCTCGCAATCATTTCCACTGAGATTCACGGTCAACCACGTACATTATTACATATAAAGAAAGGGTTTGGTTTTTTTTTGTAGAATAAAAAACACAAAATGTCTGTAGATGTACATTAAACTTGCATGGTTTGAAGAAAATGATTGTAGAAAGCTTCCCTTAAGTGTCCTTTTTTGAAAAGAATGAGTTAAACAATGTCGTGTATTACGTGACTCACCTGAAAACATTGCTCTGTGATTTTTACTTTTTTTTCTCTAAAACGACTACTGAAGCTGAAAAACCTCTTCATGTAATTTATAACACTACAAACATCTTCATTCACAGTGAGTATGGAATCAAGTCACGGTCACAAACTTGATCTACAAAAGACATCAAACCCCTTTAATAAAACAACCCTACGACGTACATTGACACAACACTATGCACACACTGAATGCAGACGATCGGAAGTGCAAGCTGACATCACCTCGGACCAATCATGACACATAAACAGCTTACGTCACAGCACGTATATCCATTGTATTTAATGAAATCGCCCGGTCTGCAAAACCTTTGCATGTCTTAAAGACACTGGACACTATTGGTATTGTCAAAAACCGGTCTTCTCACTTGCTGTATCTCAACATATGCATAAAATAACCTGTGACAAATTGAGCTCACTCGGTTACCGAAGTTGCGAGATAATAATGAAAGAAAAAAAATAACACACTTGTAACATAAAGTTGTGTGCTTTCAGATGCTTGATTTCGAGACCTCAAGTTCTAAGTCTGTGGTCTCAAAATCATATTCGTGGACAATTACTTTTGTTTCTCGAGAAGTATTCCACTTCAGAGGGAGCCGTTTCTCACAATGTACTCTCCCTTTACTCATTGCCAAAGTAAGATTTTATGCTAATAATTATTTTAAGTAATTACCAATAGTGTCCACTGCCTTTAATCACAGGGAACCAGTCTATGTATCTTTTTGCAATTACTCGGTACGTGTGCTGTAGGCGTTAAATGAGGTGCATGCTGGTCTAGCTACAGCGATCAAGTTTGATACCTAGCTAGACCAGCATGCACTTCAGTCAACCGTTAGCGCTTGCGCATTGGGCAATTGCGAAAAGGTCAATGTCAGAACTAACACAGTAAATGTGCTGCCACCTAGCGTCTACAAGTCTACATTATTGTTCAGGCTGATCGGAGTACCCTTTGTAAAATGAAAATGGCCTTGCTAAACATTGTGATTGCCGGCTGGGCGTTAGTGTTATTCTTGGTTTAAAGTATAAAAGAGAACAATTAAGAACCTTATTGTTAATATTCTACTCATGTCCGAACACGTCCTTGTTTTATTTCATCAGGTAACAGGAGCCCATTCTCATCAAGATGGCTGAAGCTGCTTTACACACTGAGACCACTTGCAAGATTAGACATGTACACATCGAATGCCCAATCTGCCTGAGTCGGTTCACCGATCCGAAAATCCTGGACTGTCTTCACAGCTTCTGCTTAAAATGTCTTCAGGAACTTATAGACAAACAGGATCCGAAGACGGATCTTATTATTTGCCCAATGTGTAAAAAGCAAACATCAATCCCAGATGAAGGACTGTCGGATCTTCTTAGCTGCTTTTTCTTGAGCTCGCTTATTGATGACGTCATTAATCTTGAAGGTTCGAAAGAGGACATTAACTCTCCTGTCTCGACTTGCGAAGGATGCGACGAAGGTCTTGAAGCCGTCTCACGGTGTGTTGATTGTGATGCAAATTTTTGCAAAACATGTCTGGATAACCACGCGAAGCTAAAAGTCATCAGGCATCATCAAATAGTTGATGCGGTCAGCGCGTCAACTGAGCGACCCAAAGACAAGGACAAAACTGAAGCACAAAAGTGCCGGAAACACACTGACCAGGATCTGCGTTTCTATTGCGACACGTGTGAATTACTTGCATGCCCTGTTTGTGCGGTGTTCGATCACCGAGCGTCAAACCACAATCTCTGTGAAATCAATGATTCCATTCGATCTTATCGTCGAGCTGTTGATGAAACCTTGCAGAAGTTTGATGAGTGTCGCAAACAATTCCAAAAAGTTGATAACTCTATCAAATACTCACAGCAAAGATTACAGCTTATGGTCGACCAGGCTCTTCGAGATATTGTGGCTAAGGAGGAAGAGGAAATCACTAAGATAAGAAACTCATCTCGCCTCCTTCAAGAAACAGTCACCCAAATCGGTCAAGAAAGAGGTGAGGAATTTGAGAGCATACAGAGCAGCAATCACGATAAGATGAGCCGTGCAGAGCAGATCGTAGCTTCAGTCAATGACTTGATGCAACATGCTGATAACTTTGAGCTGCTGGACCTCAAGCCAAAAGTTATGCACAACTTAGACTTCCACAAAGAGCTTCAGTTTCAAACAGTGCAGCATAGCAAGTCATTCATCCGGTTCAAAGGTCATGATATTATCAATGATGCAGATCTCGGTGAAATACTAGAGGAGGAGAAGTGGGAGGTGAAGACAGAGTTTGGTAAATGTGGGGGAGGTGAGGGGGAGTTCAAGTTTGCAAGGGACGTTGCTTGTTTTAGCAATGGTGACATTGTCGTTACTGATACAGCGAGGCGGCTATTATCCACATTTACATCAAAGGGTAGTTACAAATCTGCAGGTGGTCAAAGTGGAACAGAGGACGGTAAACTAATACAACCTTATGGTGTTGCCGTGACCTCTGATGACCTGCTTCTGGTTACTGACGGACAGGATGTAAAGGTTTATGATAGAGAACTGAGATACATTCGTCAGTTCCGACCCTCACAGAATCAAGTTGAGGGGCAGTCAAAGAGTCTACTTCGTGGTATTTCTGTGGACAATAAAGATCGGATTGCAGTGGCTGACTGTAAGAGAAAGGTCATATCTCTGCATAATATGGATGGATCCATCATTTCCACAATACATCATGATGATATAAGTAGCGACTGCTATCTATCTATAAGCAGCAAGGAGCGTCTGATCTTCACAAACTACCAGAAGATGAAACTAGTTTGTGTGGATTTCATGGGAAACGAGGTGTTCAATATCAGCACCTCCATTGACGGTAAGCCTGCCTATCCTAATGGTGTGTGCTGCGACGATGCTGGAGACATCTATGTGTCTGTTTGGTGTGATGGCCTGGGAATCAATGAGATACATCATTACGATACATCAGGTGAGCGCATCGGCTGTGTAGCTCGTGGCATGAACCATCCTCTAGGCATGACGTTTACTCCTACCGGTGACCTCATCGTGGCTGATGTACACTCGGTCAAGGTCTTGGGTCGTTTGTGAGTGTCGATGACGTCATGGTCGAAAACGATGTAATATCGTGGATGACAATTGGAAATTAACAACATCCAATAATAAATAATGACTAACCAAAACCAAGGCATTCTCATCAAGACTAGAATAATCTGTCATTCCAACAAATCCACAGTCAACTATTATTGTAAACGACCAATAACTTAATAAAACAATTGTTTGACTTTCGCTTTACATTGAGTCACTTATGATTTAAATTCCGCTGGGCTGGTTTACCAAACTAAAAGGTGGTATGATGTAAAATCATAACAATAGACCGATTGCACTACAGACGACACGGGTCATTCCATGTCAAATCAACCAAATTTTAGAAAAGGTCCTAACTGACCCTCTTAGATTTTTTTTAAAACTTTGTCAAACTGTTCCACTAAAATGAATACACAACACAAAATTTGTTTCATACTCCATATCGGTTTCGAGATATTGCCTCACGAATTTTGCCCCAACCTCCTGTTTTTAAAGCTCCGCCCAAGCTAGCGCCGCGTCGCGAAAACACGTCGTTGTGCTTTTTCAAACTTTAAGAGCCCATAACTTCAAAACGGTAACAGCTATACGGCTATAAGTTGTTTAAATTTGTGTACCAACTTACTTTTGGCCCTAGATTCATAATCTGGCGTTAAATAGTACATATCTCATCTAATGTTAAAGTTACACGTCGGATATAATTTTTATTACAACCACGCCATGTTTTAAAATAAAAGAACAATTTTACTCGATAAGTGAATATTTAACAACTGATTTACCTGTTGATATCATTTTTCGAAATTTCGATATTTTGCAAAACGTGTAGTTTTACTTCAATTCCGTCGGATGCAGAGGCAATGCTAGGGCGTCACCTACAGACATGACAGTAATTAATGTTGAGTATAATAATATAATGCTACCTATCATCAGCTATTTGTAATAAACAGAAAACTTGCTTACTATTGTAATATCAAGAGCTTGTAAGTTGCTTTTTCTTTGCGCTTTTTTGTTTTGACTTACTATTCAATGTAAATCACTCAATCGGTGATTAATTTTAAGAGAATTTCATTAAAAAACTTGGTTTTGACTTTAAAGTTATAATACTGAAATTAATAGCTGTTTACTCTGTGTTTGGAAGTTGATAGAGTATGGTATTTTCTCTTTTACTGTAAAGTCAAATTATTAAGCATAATGTAGTTATTTGTAAATTGGAAACATTTGTAAGAATCAACGGCAACTGTTTAATTCCCTAAAGCTTTATTCAAATTTTTGGTTTTAGTTTTTAAGAATAAACTATCAAAATAAGTCTTTTCGGGACAAGTTTATTCTTCAATTCTAAAATCTTTCTCGTGGTTTCCAAAAATAATGATCAACATATTTGTTTTCCAACACATAGTGCGCTGAACCATGTATGAGTTCGTTGCATATATCTTGACTATTAGGACAAAAGTAATAGAATAATGGACTTTACTATATTATAAGTAAAATACAAAGGTTCAATTCAATGAAGTATCAACAATATTAAAACAATTTCCTGGGGAAACCAAAAACACAAACCACGAACGTACATTATTGTCTTATTCCCAAGTCTTCCTCAAAAGGATCAACTGCTTCACTATACGTGACCTCTAATCCTAACAGGTCAGAACCCCCCCCCCCGCCCATTTAAAAGGGGGAGGACCAATAAAGTAACATTGCACATAAACAGGATTGATTAAACACACTCAGCCCGTCACCGTCCACCAGTGCCACGAGACACTTGTTTCGATCAAACCAAAATCAAGCGAAGTATAATGGGTTCGGGTATTGTTTCAATCCGAATCGCTTATAGCACTGTGCATAAACAAATCTATTGAACATGCTGTTGAAGAGTTCTTTAAATTAAGTTAAAAGCAACAGCAAAAGGATCCTCTGTTTTTAAAGAACTTTCTTTCCACTTTTTCAATCTTGTCAAATGGGATTCAATGCACACAACGAAAAAACTATTTTATTTCAATGTCATACATGAACGCCATTTTGAGAATAGGTTTCCCGAAAACATCGTAGCGTAAAAAGCAAACCAAACCGGATTAAGTTGTATTATCATAAGTCAAGTGGTTTACACTATTTGATTTATTTGCATATCAACGATATGTTCAATGCACACATAACGTGGAGGTGATGTGGGTACGGAGACTAAAGTCGGAGGGTATATACCACGTGCACGAGATTATTTTTGTCCAACCATTTCTATGGTTTTCCTTGAGCTCTTTATGTATGGGCTTCTGAAGTATCTGCTTTCTTAGCATTGTACCCGCTATAGAAGCTTTAATGTTATGAAAAACATTTTTTAAAGGCAGTGGATACTATTGGTAACTACTCAAATTAATTATTGGCATAAAATCTTACTTGGTGACGAGTAATAGGGAGAGGATGATTGTATAAAACATTGTGAGAAACGGCTCCCTCTGAAGTGCCATAGTTTTAGAGAAAGACGTAATTTTCAACGAATTTGATTTCGAGACCTCAGATTTAGAACTTGAGGTCTCGAAATCAACCATCTAAACGCGCACAACTTCGTGTGACAATGGTGTTTTTTTCTCGCAAGTTTGATGACCGATTGAGCTCAAATTTTCACAGGTTTGTTATTTTATGCTTATGTTGAGATACACCGACTGTGAAGGCTAGTCTTTGACAATTACCAATAGTGTCCACTGCCTTTAACATAAATTTATATTTCCTACCTGAGTGGCATTAGAGGAGGGGTTGATTTAGAAAACAAAACTGAAAGATAACTGCCCCAATTAGCGTGCATGAAGCTAGCATGTTCGGGTCGCACGGTCAATCGGTTCCAATCATTTTGGAACGAAGATGTATAAATATAGCCATACGTTCCAAAATGAGTGTCAATAGTGACAGGAATGACGACAATTCTAGTATGCTGTCGTTTAGCCAGATGTTCAATGTTCAACCAGCCACAGTATTCAATATTAAGGTTAATATTTCGGGTCACATGTCAGACTGAAAACATCAAGTTCAACAAACACATCGGTACGAAATGTCATTGAAATGAGGAAATTCTCATCCAGCGCCCACTTTTGCATTGGTTTCAGCAGGCCACCGTAGAATGCATTGCAACACTATACATGTGGGGGTTTTCCAGTTGTGAGAAATAGCTACCATTGCATTGCGCACGGGATGCCGATCAATACGTTGTATGTACTGTATACAATCACATCGGTGTCGAGTTGGCGAAGAGCTGCACTGCTTTTACGATTTGAACGTTGGTTAACGATCAGAATCCAATACTGTTTGCCGGCAATCGTCCACTTCTGATTCACCAAAGAGGTTCAAGTGTACGCAGTGAGCATTAGTCACATCTACAGCTTGAGGTAGGACTTTACTTGCAGCTTGCGGCACTAGGGTCCATGACCATCTAAGACGTGCTGACAAGTTTCATCATCTTTTATAATTTAGCGGTCGCAGCTTTAGCAAATTTAAACTGTACAGTATGACATCCCCTAAATAGTCTTTATTCATGTATTCATTCATTCATTCATTCATTCTTTCATTCTGTCGTTCTTTCATTTATTTGTCACACCAAGTTTCTCGAGCCAAGAGCTGTCCTTACCCCAGCCCTATGCACAAACACACCAGCCATTGACATGTGAGCAACACATTATGATGTAGCACACACTATCGCAATGGTTGAAATAGGTGCACCTATAATTGTAATACGAACCTTTGTACCATCGAACCATGTCGAACACAATGTGTGGTTAGGGTATGTGGGGTTTTCCCCGTTGTGAGAAACTACTATACTACAACCATGGAGGTAGTCCATGCTACAACGCATACCGGCCGCAAGGCCGTGTGGTTTAAGCCAAACCACGGCCCAATTGCGGAAGTACATCATTTTGTAGGTTGGCGAAGGAAGTGCACTGTTTTTGTTATGTAAACATGAACGTTGTTTATCGTACAGAATCCATTACTGTTGCCGGCAATCTTCCACTTCCCATTCATCAAAGAGGTTCAAGTGTACGCAGTGAGCATTAGTCACATCTACAGCTTGAGGTAGGACTTTACTTGTACTAGGGTAAATTGTGTCTTAATGAACACTTGTGTGTGTATGTACAGTACAATAATCAGTTCACACAAACCTTTTTTGTAAGTATTTTTCAAGATCAACACAAATAATGTCATTAACATATCCTATTAATTAGAAGTCCTCTTATTCATTCATTTGTTGATATATAGTGTCATGTTTGTTTGTTTGTTTGTTTGTTTTTTTGTTTGTTTTGAGCAATATTCAGTTATGAAGTTATCCGTCTGGCAGTGTGCAAGAAAGAATAAAAAACATATAAACAATATCAATAATCAGTTTAATATAAATGTAACCTCCATTTTAAGAACCAGAATTTTTAAAATGTACTCGTGGAAATTATAAATACTAATGACATGCCTTGAATTACACGCATGCCATGACTTAAGTTGTCCCTGGTCATGGCCTTGGTGCCCCTTCATAATATTTGAATAGACTTTTGAGACTTTCCAATGGAAGTGCCCTTTGTGAAATTAAAATGGACTTATACCCTCTCAACGATGAAGCTAAACACTGTGATTGCCCGCTGGGCGTTAGTGTTATTCTTGGTGTAAAGTATAGAGGGAAAAACAAGGGCAAAATCAATAACAACACACAACGTGTCTGTGATGGCCTCCAAATGCCACAATCCAGTAAATGTATGGGAGTCATAAGTCAACTGTTTACAAAATTTTGGGCATTGACACATAATAAGCCTAGCGTATGAAGTAGCCCGAACGTATGACGTCACACTTTGACGTATGACGTGTACCTTTGACCTCGCAATCATTTCACACTGAGATTCGCGGTCAACTCACACCTACATTATACCAAACTAACCGATGTTTTCAAAGTTTGTGTTTTTAGGATCCACACAAAATGTCATTGTCATCAGACCCTATTAGTTAGAAGTCCTCTTGATCATTCATTTGTTTATTAGGTGTTCGGGCAACTCTTTGATATTGTTCATTTTTTTTCTTTTTAGTTTTTATTCTTCCTCTCGATGAAATTGTGCATGCAGGTATACAATGACCAGTAGATAATACAAAAGTTGTTACGTCACGATGACGTCGTCAGTTGTTTAAATATATACTAATCCAAAGTTTATTATTTCAAAAAATCGCAACTCAAGAAGTAAAGCTATTACAACAATAGCTTTGGACACCCAGCAGGGTGGATACTGCTACTGTTACCGATGATACTTAAACTATATAACGACTAAGAAAAGACTAAATTAACAAAACTTTAACGTGTATATTGATAGCATAGCAAGCTAAGCCTTACACTGGGTACCGCACCCAGTCCTATTCAATGTTCCCGCCGAACCATTGAACCGTGTAACTCTTTATACATAACAAGTATAAAGCAGATTTATTCTAATTCGCCCCGGTGTGGCGGTTTCAGTCTTCCGCCGTGTTCAGTTTTCCGGGTGACGTAGCCGGACATTTCAACACGTTGTTCGAACGGTTTTAGCTTTCCGGCGTGTTCAGTTTTCCGGGTGACGAAGCCAGACAAAAATACCGCCGCGAGTACTGTAGTTCAGTGAAATAAAAAAATAACTAAACAAATAAAATAAAATAAAAAACGGTAATAAATACCTCTCTGACGCTCGTTCGGTATAAATGCAGGATAATTTGCTTGGTCTTCACACCAAATTCTCTCATACGATCCACGCGTTCGCCGCTCGTTGTACTCGTGGACGCCGCCATGACAGCTACCGGAGAGTAACACGGATGACTCAATACGGCACTAAACATGGACTACTTTCGCTTGCTGTGCGCAGGCATCGCATGACGTAATGTTACCTTATTTGGTCATTCGGAAAACTGAACACGGCGGAAAGTTGAAACCGCCACACCGGGACTCAACCGAATAGTTCAATATTTTGCAGACTGGCGGTAAAATACTAACCAGACTGCTCAGCACTGGAAATGTAATGGGACATCTTGAATCTTGCCGAGGGTCCAAGCGTCTACAAAACTCTTTCATCTTAGAAACAATGAAACTACCCGTGGGATCCTCCCAATTGTGCAATTTATGAACATATGAAATAATAACTGCAAGCATAGGGAATCACACTGGACTAAACATAAACACTGGTGTTAAATAACTTCCCATTACCCCCCCCCCCCCCCCCCACTTCACTTCTGCCTGAGAACTATATGTTTATATTCTGTAAATAAAGTATAACTTAATTTTTTTAAGTTGTTCCTATATATTTGTTACTATAACTATCTCATGTACGTAACCCCCCTTCTTTTTTCCACAGGTCCCTCATACCTATTGTTAATACCCTCGTACCTTTGATCTTGCTTTTCTCTATTAATTGACCATTGTTAGTTGCATCATGATGCAACTTGTTCTCTAATTTTACCCTTTCATGTTTCCCTGCATTGTTAACGAACAATGCATTTACCACTTTTATGGTCCAGTAATCCATCCTTTCATACGAAACATCCTTTGTCCTCGCCACTTTACTCGTATTGGTTCATAGCCACCAATTGTTTCTGAAATAGAAACTTTGATTGGCTGATATTTTCCCGCTTCTTTCTTTCCCGCTTCTTTCTTCCCTTAATCCCTTTCCCCTCTCTTTTTCTATAAATGGATATGTATTTATTAACTTGTTTTATGCCTCCGAACTATGTTCGGTTTGGATCGAAAACTAAGGCCATCATACCCTATTCATTAAACATATGAAATACCAGATACGTATGTACCAATGGAAGAAGATGCAAAGGTCTTTAATTTTAATATTATGCAATAGGCTACCACTTGATTTATGGAAGCTGGCCATTTAGTGCCTAATAATGATCAATCATTCCGAAAGGCTATAATGAAACTTGCTATTGCCATTCTATTCTTTATGTACACTTTGTTCTAGAGCTTGATGAACGCATGGTGCTGTGACGTGCAATGCCCATAATTCATCGTCAATTATTGATGCCCATGATCTAACTGGTGTTAATTGCTGCCTCATTCTGAAAGTGCGCCATCCCCCCTTATTGGCAAGCTGCTGCTCTCTGTGCGTACAATCTGACAATATTTCAACAATTCTAGGTGTTCTATGGAGATGAGCACGCAAATACACTGCTGCATAAGTCAAAAATGCAGAGGACCATGTATGTATAGAAGTAATTGCCGTCTGTGTTTATTTTTTTCCATATTATAGAACCCCCCTCGTTTACAGCCAGCAAAAATTATGGTGTGTTGACCGCTATGTGTCCTACTATAGGATCACTCTTCTTTATAAGATCACAGCGAAATCCACAAACTCGCTATGAATAATCTTAAAATGTTAAGGTTAGCGGTAGGCCCTCGCCCAATTCGCTACAAACCGATATCAATGGATTAAAGGGAGTTGATGGTTAATTCATATGCTGCATGTTATTCACCATCGGTATGCTTCAAGATCCCGCTGTGCAATCAAAACCCCTACATGCTACTGCACTCCTATGGGTCAAATCATATTTCTCTATATATATATATGAACTACACCTCATTATATTACCGCTTTACTGTCACATACACTCCTCCACGATTTCTTCGGTCCACTCGCTTGAATGTCCCCGAGCAAACAACATTCTAGGTCAGAAGGCTTTCAGTGTGGCTGGGACAATAATTTGGAACAATCTCCGAACTACAATTAGGGAATCTAATACTCTATCTGCTTTTCGTAAAGTCCTTAAGACTCACCTTTTTCCAAGTGAAGTCCTTAAGACTCACCTTTTTCCCTGTTAATTTCTTTCTAGTGCGCTATGATCTGGATGGAATAGCGCCTTATAAATTTGAATTGTTCTGTTATTGTTATGTTAACAGGAGACCATTCTCATCAAGATGGCCGAAGCTGCTTTACACACTGAGACCACTTGCAAGATTAGACATGTACACATTGAATGCCCAATCTGTCTGAGTCGGTTCACCGATCCAAAAATCCTGGACTGTCTTCACAACTTCTGCTTCAATTGTCTTCAGGAACTTACAGACAAACAGGATCCGAAGACGGATCTTATTATTTGCCCAATGTGTAAAAAGGAAACGTCAATCCCAGATGGGGGATTGTCGGATCTTCTTAGCTGCTTTTTCTTGAGCTCACTTATCGATGACGTCATCAATCTCGAAGGTCCGAAGGAGGGCATTAACCCTCCTGTCTCGACTTGTGAAGGATGCGACGAAGGTCTTGAAGCCGTCTCACGGTGTGTTGACTGTGAGGTGAATTATTGCAAGACATGTCTGACAATCCACGCGAAATTAAAAAGTCACAGGCATCATCAAATCGTTAATGCGGTGGGCTCATCAAATGAGCGACCCAAAGCCAAGGACAAAACTGAAGGACCAAAGTGCCGCAAACACACTGACCAAGAACTGCGTTTCTATTGCGATACGTGTGATTTACTTGCATGCCCTGTTTGTGTGGTGTTCGATCACCGAGCGTCCAACCACAATCTCTCTGAAATCAATGATTCCATTCGATCTTATCGTCGAGCTGTTGATGAAGCCTTGCAGAAGTTTGATGAGTGTCGCAAGCAATTCCAAAAAGTGGACGACTCTATCAAACACTCACAGCGTAGATTACAGCTCATGGTCGACCAGGCTCTTCGAGATATTGTGGCTAAGGAGGAAGAGGAAATCACTAAGATAAGAAATGCATCTCGCCACTTTCAAGAAAGAGTCACACAAATCGGTCAAGAAAGAGGTAAGGGATTTGAGAGCATACAGAGCAGCAATCACGATAAGATTAGCCGTGCAGAGCAGATCGTAGCTTCAGTCAATGACTTGATGCAACATGCTGATAACTTTGAGCTGCTGGACCTCAAGCCAAAAGTTATGCACAACTTAGACTTCCACAAAGAGCTTCAGTTTCAAACAGTGCAGCATAGCAAGTCATTCATCGGGTTCAAAGGTCATGATATCGTCACTGATGCAGATCTCGGTGAAATACTAGAGGAAGAGAAGTGGGAGGTGAAGACAGAGTTTGGTAAACATGGGGGAGGTGAGGGGATGTTCAAGTTTGCAAGGGACGTTGCTTGTTTTAGCAATGGTGACATTGTCTTTACTGATACAGCGAGGCGGCTATTATCCACATTTACATCAAAGGGTAGTTACAAATCTACAGGTGTTCAAAGTGGAACAGAGGACGGTAAACTAAAACAACCTTTTGGTGTTACCGTGACCTCTGATGACCTGCTTCTGGTTACTGATGGACAGGATGTAAAGGTTTATGATAGAGAACTGAGATACATTCGTCAGTTCAGACCCTCACAGAATCAAGTCGAGGGGCAGTCAGAGAGTCTACTTCATGGTATTGCTGTGGACAAGAAAGATCGGATTGCAGTGGCTGACTGTAAGGGAAAGGTAATATCTCTGCATAATATGGATGGATTCATCATTTCCACAATATATCATGATGATATTAGTAGCGACTGCTATCTATTTGTAAGCAGCAAGGAGCGTCTGATCTTCACAAACTACCAGAAGATGAAACTAGTTTGTGTGGATTTCATGGGAAACGAGGTGTTCAATATCAGCACCTCCATTGACGGTAAGCCTGCCAAACCCTATGGTGTGTACTGTGACGATGCTGGAGACATCTATGTGTCTGTTTATTGCTGGGGAATCAATGGGATACATCATTACGATGCATCAGGTGAGCACATCGGCTGTGTAGCTCGTGGCTTGTACATTCCTCGAGGCATGGCGTTTACTCCTACCGGTGACCTCATCGTGGCTGATTCGCACTCGGTCAAGGTCTGGGGTCGTTTGTGAGTGTCGATGACGTCATGGTCAAAAACGATGCAATATCGTGGATGACAATTGGAAATTAACAACATCCAATAATAAATAAAGACTAACTAAAACCAAGGCATTCTCATCAAGAATATGAATAATCTGTCATTCCAACAAATCCACAGTCAACTATTATTCTAAACGACCAATAACTTAATAAAACAATTGTTTCTTTACATTTCGCTTTACATTGAGTCACTTATGATTTAAATTCCGCTGGGCTGGTTTACCAAACTAAAAGGTGGTATGATGTAAAATTATAACAGTAGACCGATTGCACTACAGACGGCACGGGTCATTCCATGTCAAATCAACCAAATTTTAGAAAAGGTCCTAACTGACCCTCTTAGATTTTTTTTTAAACTTTGTCAAACTGTTCCACTAAAATGAACACACAACACAAAATTTGTTTCATACTCCATATCGGTTTCGAGATATTGCCTCACGCATTTTGCCCCAACCTCCTGTTTTTAAAGCTCCGCCCAAGCTAGCGCCGCGTCGCGAAAACACGTCGTTGTGCTTTTTCAAACTTTAAGAGCCCATAACTTCAAAACGGTAACAGCTATACGGCTATAAGTTGTTTAAATTTGTGTACCAACTTACTTTTGGCCCTAGATTCATAATCTGGCGTTAAATAGTACATATCTCATCTAATGTTATGCTTCACGTCGGATATAATTTTTATTACAACCACGCCATGTTTTAAAATAAAAGAACAATCTTACTCGATATGTAAATATTTAACAACTGATTTACCTGTTGATATCATTTTTCGAAATTTCGATATTTTGCAAAACGTGTAGTTTTACTTCAATGCCGTCGGATGCAGAGGCAATGCTAGGGCGTCACCTACAGACATGACAGTAATTAATGTTGAGTATAATAATATAATGCTACCTATCATCAGCTATTTGTAATAAACAGAAAACTTGCTTACTATTGTAATATCAAGAGCTTGTAAGTTGCTTTTTCTTTGCGCTTTTTTGTTTTGACTTACTATTCAATGTAAATCACTCAATCGGTGATTAATTTTAAGAGAATTTCATTTAAAAACTTGGTTTTGACTTTAAAGTTATAATACTGAAATTAATAGCTGTTTACTCTGTGTTTGGAAGTTGATAGAGTATGGTATTTTCTCTTTTACTGTAAAGTCAAATCATTAAGCATAATGTAGTTATTTGTAAATTGGAAACATTTGTAAGAATCAACGGCAACTGTTTAATTCCCTAAAGCTTTATTCAAATTTTTGGTTTTAGTTTTTAAGAATAAACTATCAAAATAAGTCTTTTCGGGACAAGTTTATTCTTCAATTCTAAAATCTTTCTCGTGGTTTCCAAAAATAATGATCAACATATTTGTTTTCCAACACATAGTGCGCTGAACCATGTATGAGTTCGTTGCATATATCTTGACTATTAGGACAAAAGTAATAGAATAATGGACTTTACTATATTATAAGTAAAATACAAAGGTTCAATTCAATGAAGTATCAACAATATTAAAACAATTTCCTGGGGAAACCAAAAACACAAACCACGAACGTACATTATTGTCTTATTCCCAAGTCTTCCTCAAAAGGATCAACTGCTTCACTATACGTGACCTCTAATCCTAACAGGTCAGAACCCCCCCCCGCCCATTTAAAAGGGGGAGGACCAATAAAGTAACATTGCACATAAACAGGATTGATTAAACACACTCAGCCCGTCACCGTCCACCAGTGCCACGAGACACTTGTTTCGATCAAACCAAAATCAAGCGAAGTATAATGGGTTCGGGTATTGTTTCAATCCGAATCCCTTATAGCACTGTGCATAAACAAATCTATTGAACATGCTGTTGAAGAGTTCTTTAAATTAAGTTAAAAGCAACAGCAAAAGGATCCTCTGTTTTTAAAGAACTTTCTTTCCACTTTTTCAATCTTGTCAAATGGGATTCAATGCACACAACGAAAAAACTTTTTTATTTCAATGTCATACATGAACGCCATTTTGAGAATAGGTTTCCCGAAAACATCGTAGCGTAAAAAGCAAACCAAACCGGATTAAGTTGTATTATCATAAGTCAAGTGGTTTACACTATTTGATTTATTTGCATATCAACGATATGTTCAATGCACACATAACGTGGAGGTGATGTGGGTACGGAGACTAAAGTCGGAGGGCATATACCACGTGCACGAGATTATTTTTGTCCAACCATTTCTATGGTTTTCCTTGAGCTCTTTATTTATGGGCTTCTGAAGTATCTGCTTTCTTAGCATTGTACCCGCTATAGAAGCTTTTATTTTATGAAAAACATTTTTTAAAGGCAGTGGATACTATTGGTAACTACTCAAATTAATTATTGGCATAAAATCTTACTTGGTGACGAGTAATAGGGAGAGGATGATTGTATAAAACATTGTGAGAAACGGCTCCCTCTGAAGTGCCATAGTTTTAGAGAAAGACGTAATTTTCAACGAATTTGATTTCGAGACCTCAATTTAGAACTTGAGGTCTCGAAATCAACCATCTAAACGCGCACAACTTCGTGTGACAAGGGTGTTTTTTTTCTCGCAAGTTTGATGACCGATTGAGCTCAAATTTTCACAGGTTTGTTATTTTATGCTTATGTTGAGATACACCGATTGTGAAGGCTAGTCTTTGACAATTACCAATAGTGTCCACTGCCTTTAACATAAATTTATATTTCCTACCTGAGTGGCATTAGAGGAGGGGTTGATTTAGAAAACAAAACTGAAAGATAACTGCCCCAATTAGCGTGCATGAAGCTAGCATGTTCGGGTCGCACGGTCAATCGGTTCCAATCATTTTGGAACGAAGATGTATAAATATAGCCATACGTTCCAAAATTAGTGTCAATAGTGACAGGAATGACGACAATTCTAGTATGCTGTCGTTTAGCCAGATGTTCAATGTTCAACCAGCCACAGTATTCAATATTAAGGTTAATATTTCGGGTCACATGTCAGACTGAAAACATCAAGTTCAACAAACACATCGGTACGAAATGTCATTGAAATGAGGAAATTCTCATCCAGCGCCCACTTTTGCATTGGTCTCAGCAGGCCACCGTAGAATGCATTGCAACACTATACATGTGGGGGTTTTCCAGTTGTGAGAAATAGCTACCATTGCATTGCGCACGGGATGCCGATCAATACGTTGTATGTACTGTATACATTCACATCGGTGTCGAGTTGGCGAAGAGCTGCACTGCTTTTACGATTTGAACGTTGGTTAACGATCAGAATCCAATACTGTTTGCCGGCAATCGTCCACTTCTGATTCACCAAAGAGGTTCAAGTGTACGCAGTGAGCACTAGTCACATCTACAGCTTGAGGTAGGACTTTACTTGCACCTTGCGGCACTAGGGTCCATGACCATCTAAGACGTGCTGACAAGTTTCATCATCATTTCTAATTTAGCGGTCGCAGCTTTAGCAAATTTAAACTGTAGTGTATGACATCCCCTAAATAGTCTTTATTCATGTATTCATTCATTCATTCATTCATTCTTTCATTCTGTCGTTCTTTCATTTATTTGTCACACCAAGTTTCTCGAGCCAAGAGCTGTCCTTACCCTAGCCCTATGCACAAACACACCAGCCATTGACATGTGAGCAACACATTATGATGTAGCACACACTATCGCAATGGTTGAAACAGGTGCACCTATAATTGTAATACGAACCTTTGTACCATCGAACCATGTCGAACACAATGTGTGGTTAGGGTATGTGGGGTTTTCCCCGTTGTGAGAAACTACTATACTACAACCATGGAGGTAGTCCATGCTACAACGCATACCGGCCGCAAGGCCGTGTGGTTTAAGCCAAACCATGGCCCAATTGCGGAAGTACATCATTTTGTAGGTTGGCGAAGGAGGTGCACTGTTTTTGTTATGTAAACCTGAACGTTGTTTATCGTACAGAATCCATTACTGTTGCCGGCAATCTTCCACATCCGATTCATCAAAGAGGTTCAAATGTACGCAGTGAGCATTAGTCACATCTACAGCTTGAGGTATGACTTTACTTGCACTAGGGTAAATTGTGTCGTAATGAACACTTGTGTGTGTACGTACAGTACAATAATCAGTTCACACAAACCTTTTTTGAAACTTTTTTTCAAGATCAACACAAATAATGTCAATAACATATCCTATTAACTAGAATTCCTCTTATTCATTCATTTGTTGATATAATAGTGTCATGTTTTTTTTGTGTTTTGGGGTTTTTTTTTTTAACAATATTCAGTTATGAAGTTATCCGTCTGGCAGTGTGCAATAATAAGAATGTAAAACATACAATATCAATACTTCAGTTTAATATAAATGTAACCTCCATTTTAAGAACCAGCATTTTTTAAATGTACTCGTGGAAATTATAAATACTAATTACATGCCTTGAATTACACGCATGCCATGACTTCAGTTGTCCCAGGTCATGGCCTTGGTGCCCCTTCATAATATTTCAATAGACTTTTGAGACTTTCCAAGGGCCCTTAATTAAAATGGCCTTAACCTCTCAACGAAAAAAACTCCAGGCTTGTAATCATAGATAGCATAAATACTAAAACAAGATGGATGCAAAACAAATAAATTAATGACCGGCAGTGGACCAGCCAGTAAAAACTAAAGGAAAACTTCAAAATGTTAGGCTTGAAACAAACAGCTTTAATAACCACGCAAACTGTCGCCTATAACCTTTCATGTACTTAGATTTAAAATGATAGATAAAACGAATTTGCAAGTTTACGAGTTGTATTGGTATGTAAGGGGGAAATTGACGAATCGTTTAAGATCACTGAGGCATGACAAGGGTGAGTTGAGTGGAACTTGACCAAAGTATCAATTTAAAGATGACTGGTTCAAATCGTTGAATTGTTAACATCCGCTTTAATATTTAAGTCACAATTCCGTGGGGGCCAAATCTAAAAACAGTGGGGTCAGTGGGTCGAATGTTCGAGTCAACATTGTGATTGCCCGCTGTGCGTTAGTGTTATTCTTGGTGTAAAGTATAAAGAAAACACATCGTGTCCATGATGGCCTCCAAATGCCACAACTCCTTTAAATGTATGGGAGTCGTAAGTCAACTGTTCTAAAAGTATGGGCATGGGCACATAATAGGCCTAGCGTACGAAGTAGCCTGAACGTATGACGTCACACTTCGGGGCTCGTAAATAACGCCAGATATCAGCCTGACCGGATGTTGCCAGATGTACCTTTGACCTCACAATCATTTCACACTGAGTTTCGCGGTCAACTCACACCTACATTATACCAAATTATATAACACCCAAGCAGATCCTTGCCATTTGATTGGAGGATTGTCCGTCACGTGATTGCAAATAAAAGTACCATTGCACGCTGAGTTACTCACCGTGCTTTTTCGTTCCATCCGAAAAGTACCATTGCACGCTGCCAGCGTGCAATGGCACTTTTCGGATGGAACGAAAAAGCCGAGTAAAAACATCACTGGGTGCGCGTGTCTTTGGTAATGCAGCAGTGTTACTGCAAGGCATATTAGTAAAAATTACTAGCATTCGGCTTCTACAATTAAAAAATGTAGGCCTACGCTTTGTTCGTTTTGAAAGTTGTATCTTTCAATCAAAATGACAAAGATCTACTTGGATGTTATATAAAACAAATAATGAATGTTTTTCATTCGTGCAATGGTGCGAATATGTTCATTCGTTGAAAGCTGGAATCGTCCATTCAACTCGGCTCCGCCTCGTTGAATGGAACATTCCATCTTTCAACTCATGAACATATTCGCACCATTGCACTCATAAACATTCATTATGTGTATACTAACCGATGTTTTCAAAGTTTGTGAAGTTTAGGATCAACACAAATAATGTCAGTGTCAGACCCTATTAGTAAGAAGTCCTCTTGTTCATTCATTTGTTTATTAGGTGTTCGGGCAACTCCAGTAGATAATGACCAGTACATGATACAAAAGTTGTTACGTCACGATGACGTCATCAGTTGTATAAATATACTAATCCAAAGAGTATTATTTAAATCGTAACTCAAAAAGTACAAAAGCTATTACAACAATTCATACCTTATCGGAAAGGTCTTGCAAAGAGCTTTGAACGCTTGACCCCACTTTGACCTTCACTCCAGGTTCAAAACATAAGTTGAAGATTTCAAAAGTTTATAGCCGACGCCTGTAGTATGCGCCTACATACAGCACGAATGAAACAGTAATGAGAATGTCGTCTGTTTACACTGTTGTTGTGACTACGTGCGTATTCACTAAAGTGGCGTGATGCCAAGTTTGTTGTGTGCCGTTTTACGCTGTGCCGATGACCAATGCATATTATAATAGCGCGAGTGGAATACTGAAAAATATAGCGTTTATATCCAAGGTAGTGATATTAGCCGTGCAATATAGTTTTTTTATCACCACTCCATTTTGCAATCTGATGGGAAGATGAGCGCGTACTTGAAAATAACATAATATGGCGGAACTTACGCAACGGAAACGAATGCTTGTTCGGCGTCAAATTGTTTCCTTCTGTTGGCATAATGGTGATGGTGGAGTTAAAGACAAAGTTTCGCTGAGATGGTCACCTACTTCAGTGGTTCGTAAGACTTTTAATTACATGAAAAAATACAAGCAGTTGGGTTGATCAACGGGAATAAAAAAATTTCAGCGGAATGGTTTTGGATCCAGTGACAGACTTCCACTCGCTTTGTTGCATTCCTTATTTCCATGATACACCTTACAGGTAGAAGTAGTACTTAACTCATATGTTTTTAGTCAAAATTCACGAGGGGCTAAGGTTTGCCGTTTCCTCGATTTGCCTTCGTTTTACATTTTTATTAAAAACAAGTGCCCCTTTCAATAGTCTAAAGTTAACAGCCCGCTCGTCTGTAGGAAAATCACTATCTTAAAATAAAGCAAATATCCTTTAATTTAATGCACACACTGTTCTTGACGTAACGACATCTAGACATCAATGTTTCATGCACCGAAACTTGATGAGTATTCAAAGTTTTAAAGCAACAGAACTTTATAATTGTCAACATATGGCATGGCTTATTTTGAAAAATATATTATACAAGCTTCATTGAACGCGATATAATGTACATGTACTTGTGAGTAACCCTAAGTGCAGTTTCGAGATCTGCAGCGAAGATGCTCAAAAGGAAGTCGAACAAAAATATTGCTCTGTATGGTTTATGATTATATTGACCCTTTCTGAAGATAAATTGAACAAAATCTCCCGGCGCCTTGGGGAGCGGTTTAAAGTATCTGGACTTCCGACAAGTTCGAACTGTATGAAATAAAAATTGCCCCATCCTTTAATTTTACAGATAATGACGTGAACAAATTAATATTTGCTTTCGTCTGCTGACAACATTTTTTGTGTAAGTTTACTAAGTACGTACTTCAAATCAAATCTCTCGATAAGAACTTAGCTATGACGTCATAAGTTAAGAAATCTGTTTATAACAAAAGTTCATTGTTTTGAAAAATTCTATCATGCGCAAGATGATTTTCAGCTTGGCTTTTTCTTGTGAATATTCGTTGTATGCATGTTTTTTATAGTTCCCGTTGAACTATGGTGGTAGAAAAAAAAAAATGAAATGTATAAAAGTAATCCGTTTTCATTTTGATTTCTTTGCATTTTGACTAGCTATTAACAAGTTATTCTTTTCAGCGATTCCAACACTGACCCGACGATACCCGAACACTTTAGTGTTTGTTTATGAAAACACAAAATTCTAGTTTATTTGTCATTTTTGTTTTGAACAATATGAAGTTATTAGTCTTGCAGTGTGCATTTATAATATTAAGAATGTAAATGCCTTGAATGACACGCAGGCCATGACAGTGCCCGGTCATGACCTTGGCACTCCTTCAAAACATTCCCATAGACTTTGAAGATTTTCCACTGGAGTACCCTTTGCAAAATGAAAAAGGCCTTGCTAAACATTGTGATTGCCGGCTGGGCGTTGGTGTTATTCTTGGTTTAAAGTTTAAAAGGGGAACAATTTAAGGACATTATTGTTAATAACATACTCATTTGCATCATACAAATACCACAATAAGTCGTGTCAGTCCATTGTTCAAAAATCCTGGGCATGGTCACTTGTTTTTGAGTATCCATACGAACTAGCCTGTCTGACGTCACACTTCGAAAACACTTCGATCAGTGTTCGAGGCACGTGAATAAGCCAAAATACCAGCCTGAACGGATGTTGCCTAATGCACCTTTGACCTCGCATGCATTTCACAGGGAGATTCACAGTTAACTCACACGTACATGTACACATTACATAATGAATAAAACAACGGCGTACATACACTTTGCACACTCGGAAGTACAAGGATCGGAAGTGCAAGCTGACATACTAAATGACCTCGGACCATTGATAATACACTCATATATCCAATGCTATCATGATATATAATGTAATAAATGGGTTTATAAGACCAATGCCTGTCTTTATCCTAGGAGGCAAATTGCCCAGTTATTGTGCTGCCACCTAGCGTTTAAAACTATCCATCATTGTTCACTCCCTGATTGTAAAACGAACACGTCCTTGTTTTATTTCATCAGGTAACAGGAGCCCATTCTCATCAAGATGGCCGAAGCTGCTTTACACACTGAGACCACTTGCAAGATTAGACATGTACACATCGAATGCCCAATCTGCCTGAGTCGGTTCACCGATCCGAAAATACTGGACTGTCTTCACAGCTTCTGCTTCAAATGTCTTCAGGAACTTATAGAAAAACAGGATCCGAAGACGGTTATTATTATTTGCCCAATGTGTAAAAAGGAAACGTCAATCCCAGATGGGGGATTGTCGGATCTTCTTAGCTGCTTTTTCTTAAGCTCACTTATCGATGACGTCATTAATCTTGAAGGTTCGAAGGAGGACATTGACCCTCCTGTCTCAACTTGTGAAGGATGCGACGAAGGTCTTGAAGCCGTCTCACAGTGTGTTGACTGTGAGGTGAATTATTGCAAGACATGTCTGACAATCCACGCAAAATTAAAAAGTCACAGGCATCATCAAATCGTTAATGCTGTCGGCGTGTCAAATGAGCGACCCAAAGAAAAGGACAAAACTGAAGCACAAAAATGCCGGAAACACACTGACCAGGAACTGTGTTTCTATTGCGACACGTGTAAATTACTTGTGTGTCTCAAATGTGCTGTTTTTGATCACCGAGCGTCCAACCACAATCTCTCTGAAATCAAGGATTCCATTCGATCTTATCGTCGAGCTGTTGATGAAGCCTTGCAGAAGTTTGATGAGTGTCGCAAGCAATTCAAAAAAGTGGATGACTCTATCAAGCACTCACAGCGTAGATTACAGCTCATGGTCAACAAGGCTCTTCGAGATATTGTGGCTAAGGAGGAAAAAGAAATCACTAAGATAAGAAATGCATCTCGCCTCCTTCAAGAAAGAGTCACTCAAATCGGTCAAGAAAGAGGTGAAGGATTTGAGAGCATACAGAGCAGCAATCACGATAAGATGAGCCGTGCAGAGCAGATCGTAGCTTCAGTCAATGACTTGATGCAACATGCTGATAACTTTGAGCTGCTGGACCTCAAGCCAAAAGTTATGCACAACTTAGACTTCCACAAAGAGCTTCAGTTTCAAACAGTGCAGCATAGCAAGTCATTCATCGGGTTCAAAGGTCATGATGTCGTCACTGATGCAGATCTCGGTGAAATACTAGAGGAAGAGAAGTGGGAGGTGAAGACAGAGTTTGGTAAAGAAGGGGAAGGTGAGGGGGAGTTCAAGTTGGCAAGGGACGTTGCTTGTTTTAGCAATGGTGACATTGTCGTTACTGATACATACATGTGGCTATTATCCACATTTACATCAAAGGGTAGTTACAAATCTACAGGTGGTCAAAGTGGAACAGAGGACGGTAAACTAATACAACCTTATGGTGTTGCCGTGACCTCTGATGACCTGCTCCTGGTTACTGATGGACAAGATGTAAAGGTTTATGATAGAGAACTGAGATACATTCGTCAGTTCCGACCCTCACAGAATCAAGTTGAGGGGCAGTCAAAGAGTCTACTTCGTGGTATTTCTGTGGACAATAAAGATCGGATTGCAGTGGCTGACTGTAAGAGAAAGGTCATATCTCTGCATAATATGGATGGATCCATCATTTCCACAATACATCATGATGATATAAGTAGCGACTGCTTTCTATCTATAAGAAGCAAGGAGCGTCTGGTATTCACACACTTCGGCAAGATGAATCTAGTTTGTGTGGATTTCTTTGGAAACGAGGTGTTCAATATCAGCACCTCCATTAACGGCAAATCTGTCAAACCTTATGGTGTGTGCTGCGACGATGCTGGAGACATTTTTTTGTCTGTTTATTGCGGTGGCTGGGGAATCAATGAGATACATCATTACGAAGCACCAGGTGAGCACATCGGCTGTGTAGCTCGTGGCTTGTACGCACCTCTAGACATGACGTTTACTCCTACCGGTGACCTCATCGTGGCTGATCGTCACTCGGTCAAGGTCTTGCATCGTCTGTGAATGTCGATGACGTCATGGTCGAAAATGATACAATAATGTCAAATGTGGATGACAATTGGAAATTAACAACATCCAATAATAATAGTGACTAACCAAAACCAAGGCATTCTCATCAAGAATATTAAAAGATAATCATCCTCGGCTCAAGCATGAATCACTGAACAATGCCACAGTTTTGTTATGCGCTTGTGTACATTTTATGGAATGGGCGCAATATAAATGAATAAATTATTATTTATTTAATTAATATGAATAATCTGTCATTCCAACAAATCCACGGTGAACTACTATTCTAAACGTACCAATAACCTTATTATAAAATGTTTGATTTTCGCTTTACTTTGAGTCACTTATGATTTTATCTCTGCTGGGCTGGTTTACCAAACTTAAAGGTGGTATGATGTAAAATCATAACAATAGACCGATTGCACTACAGACGTCACGTGACCTGAGATAGGTATTACATATCAACAAACACGGCGTACTGCGTATCAACGTGCGTTAAAAAGACATGATTATTGTTGCATTTGTTTGTTTAATTGAGGTTTTTCTTTCTCGAAATCACTGAATAAAATTCTGGAGTTTGTACCATGAGACCTTACCGGTGGCTGAACAATGCCAGTTGTAATGGTTACACAGCCCACCAATATAGGAAATTCTACGAGAGTGTTCACATAATGTCATGTGTTTGTGCACGGAAAGTGTTGTTTACATTGCCCTCATTGTAATGATTTTGCTGCCAATATTTAATGGCCAATATTTAAAAAACACAATCTCCTGAAGAAGCTGCAAATTCCTTTATTTTCACCTTCAAATTATATACTTAGAAGGGGTAGCTGTCAGCTAGAGTCGGACAACTTCGCGGTCTCCCTTGGCACAGCCCGACTTCACGCCGTGCACAACGCAAAATTCACGGCGCGTGAGCTCGCTCAAACCTCGGTAATTAACGTAGTCTAACCATACTCTCAAAAGAAACTTTTGTAGAAGAAAACTGGATTTATCAAACAGCGTTTATTTAAATAAATGTCACAACATTCAACTAAAACAGGGCTTCGTTTTTTAGTAAACGCTGTTAGTTAACGAATACAGCCGATTATGGTCCATCGGTACGAGTCTTCCCATGTCTTGTGTAACTGTGTTTTTCTATACCCCAGGTCTATGATCACATGTAAACAATGTTAGCGCAATCGGTCTATTATTATGAGGTACATCACAGCCAGAGACCGGTCAGAGGAAACTCCAAGTTTCATGTTCAGTTCCATCCAGCTAGGCAAACGTGGTTTTAAGACTACATGTTCTTGCATAAGCAGCCACATAGATTACAAAGAAGGTAGAGCTATGCGTAGTGGTTAATGATTAGCAGCTCTCATGTAACATGTAAATACCGTACTATGAGAAAAATGTAGAGCTATGCGTAGTGGTTTATGATTAGCAGCTCTCATGTAACATGTAAATACCGTACTATGAGAAGAATATAGAGCTATGCGTAGTGGTTAATGATTAGCAGCTCTCATGTAACATGTAAATACCGTACTATGAGAAGAATGTAGAGCTATGCGTAGTGGTTAACGATTAGCAGCTCTCATGTAACATGTAAATACCGTACTATGAGAAGAATGTAGAGCTATGCGTAGTGGTTAATGATTAGCAGCTCTCATGTAACATGTAAATACCGTACTATGAGAAGAATGTAGAGCTATGTGCAGTGGTTAATGATTAGCAGCTCTCATGTAACATGTAAATACCGTACTATGAGAAGAGTGTAGAGCTATGCGTAGTGGTTAATGATTAGCAGCTCTCATGTAACGTGTAAATACCGTACTATGAGAAGAATGTAGAGCTATGCGTAGTGGTTAATGATTAGCAGCTCTCATGTAACATGTAAATACCGTACTATGAGAAGACAACGGCTCCAGTCAGAACCGTAACCAATAATTCTGATAAATCACTTGTAGATTGTTGACAGCAAACCGAAACATTGATACTAGATACTAACAAGGTTGTACGGATCCTAGATCCAAATATTGGCAGAGCGTCAAGTTTGTATCACATTTCTGAAAAGAGTTCTGTGAGAAAAGAGAAAATAATTAATCAAAATTATCTTAATATGGTTGCTATCCGCCAACTATTAACTTACTTTGAATCATTTACATCTTTTAAAATAAAATCATAAGTAATTATTATTATTATAATCACGCCATGTTTAATAATAATAAAACATTCTTTACTTGATAAGTGAATACAGAACAATTGATTTAACTGCTGATATCCGTCTTCGAAATATCGATACTTTGCTAAATGTTTGGATACATAGGCCAGAGCTGTGTATTGAGAGAGTTGCGACATGGAGGGACCAGTTTTCTTTGGTCACGTGGTTGCTGGACGCCATGTTGTCTCCAAGTGCGGCACAACCCAATGGCTGCGCAGACAAGTCTGGCACCCCGTGTTCGCCCATACGTTTCTTAGGAACAAAATGGCTTCTAATCGCAAATTGTCGCAACTCTCCCAGAATACAGTAAATAATGTTGGGTAGAATAATATAACATAATGCTATCTATTATCAGCTATTCTTTTGTAATAAACGGAAAACTTGCATGACTCTGCATGGTAACTCTATTCTAATATCAAGAGCTTGTAAGTTGCTTTTTCTTTGCGCCTTTTTTTTTGACTTACTATTCAATCTAAATCACTCAATCGGTGATGAAGAGAATTTTATTTAAAATCTTTGGTTTGATTTTAAAACAATAATACTGAAATTAATGGCTGTTTACTCTGTTTTGGGAAGTAAATAGAGTATGGTATTTCTCTTTTAATCTAAACGTCAAATCATCAAGCGTAAAATGTTGTTATTTGTAAATCGGTTTTAGGGGTTGAACAAAGAATTGTCAATTCTTTGTTCAACCCCAAAAATCATTTCAAAATTTACCCAGTCAGTTTCCCTTGTGGTTTATATTGATATTTGAAACAAAAAGTCGCATCCCCTTAAGGTGATCCCCTGGCTGCCGCTTCCCAGGTTGTATCGTAAATTGGGTGTGGTCCCTGGCTACACGGCAGTTAACGGTTGTATGGCTTCTGACTGGCACCCCGAACAAAGATATTGACACATTTTAATAGGGACACCGCCAATATAGGGCTAGATAGCTCAGTTGGTAGAGCGCCGGCACGTTAATCCGGAGGTCGTTGGTTCAAATCCCACTCTAGTCAATTCTTTGTTCCACCCCAAACATCATTTCAAAATGTAACCAGTTAGTTTCCCTTGTGGTTTATATTTATATTTGTAGATTGAAAACAATTGTAAGATTCAACGGCAACTGTTTTATTCCCTAAAGCTTTATTCAAATTTGGCTTCAGTTTTTAAGAATAAACCATCAAATTAACTCTCTACGAAAAAAGGTTTATCGTGGTTTTCATTACTAGGGCCAAAATAATCAACATGTTTGTTTTCCTACACACAGTGCGCCGAACCATGTATGAGTTCAATGCATATATCTAGACTATAGGGGCTATGACAAAAGTAATAGGAGAAGGGACTTCACCATATTATTTGTAAAACACAAAGGTTTAATTCGATGAAGTGTCAACAATAATGAAACCATTTCCGGGGAAACCAAAGACACTCACACGCTTAATCCCAAATCTTCATCAAAACGATCAACTGCTTCACTATACGTGACCTCTAATCCCAATAGGTCAGAACCACCCTAAACAAAAACAACAACATTGGTTGGACATCATAACTTCGTAACTCCTCCCACCAGTGTCACGAGACACCACCAGCCCCGCCCACCCCTCGGGACAGCTCGGGATCACTATTTCCATCAAGCTTTGCTATTTCACACTAACTACAAAATAGCCCCAGGACCCACCACCCACTCTCCGGTCTTTTTAAATAAAATCCTGCATCAATAAATGGTTCCTTTTAGCGAACTAACTTTGAGACGTACTTATTGGCGGCAAAAGGATAACTCCGCCCATAGACTTTTTCGCAAATACCATTGCGCAAGCGCAGACTGATGAATGATGGTGCATTGCGCAAGCGCAGACTGATGAATGAGGTGCATTGTGAGATATATATGGATCATATTTGATCACCAGCTAGACCACAATGCACCTAATTCCAAGCTTTACGCGCGCGCCCCAGTATTTGCGAAATGGTCTATTGACCCCTTGTACTGCATGATGACGTCACATGCAGCTACTGTCTTACACGCTAGCCATGTGTGGGGAGTCAAATTGCCCGTAATTTAAATTATGAGTATGATAACATACTTTTTAAGAGCGTGATTCAACTTTAGTATAGTATGCCCACATAGGCCTACTCCTGAATATGAGCTGAAGATGCTTTAGGATGGCCACACAAATTGATAGTCGGATTCTGGACAGCCAAGGCTAACTGCAGATAAAACAACTGTCTCTCTAGTTTTTATACCTTCGAAGTATGGTTTGATCAGCTGTTGGTGACGGTTCTTTCCGGTTGCTACTGTTTCGTTCTATCTCAAACACCCTGGGCCCTCGATCTCTCAGTGAAGTCTTCAGGGTGTCCTCTTTCCCCGGCCCCCGGTTACTTCCAGATTCATCCCATAGACCCAAACTATACATTTCTAGAGAACCCTCGAGTTTGGCTTTCTGACAGTCAGTGCCACACTTGTCCCGAACCCACCAAAATAAAATCTAGTCGGTGATTTGTTGTACATGTATTTTAATGTTCACCTTCATTTGAGAGACGTGAGTCTGATGTTTAGTCAGTGGAACTAAGGGGGGGGGGACAATCCCCAACCAATGTTGATGTCATTCAGGGCCTTTAAGCGGGCCCCGGACCCCGCGCCGCAATGGCTACGCGCTCGCATACTCCATCTAATTTCATCATATTTTTTTTCCTGGTCGTTTGTTCCTTCTTTGTTAAGCATGTTGTAAGCAACAGCAACACGGATCTTCTGTTTTCAAAGAACTGTTCTTTTACAGTTGACATATAACTTGTCAAAACAGGAATAAAATACCGCACGCAACAAACAACTTGTATGCCTATAATCTCAATGGCATGCATGGACGCCACTTTCAGAATATTGGTTTGCCGAGAACATGTAGCGTAAAAAGCAAACCAAACTGAGTTGTGCTTGTATTATCATAAGTCAAGTGGTTTACACTACTTGATTTATTTGCATAACAACAAACACGATATTGGAAGGTTATGTTCAATGCACACAGTTCATGGCGTTATGATGTCGGATGGTACGGTGTTCTATATATACCAAGTGCACAGCAGCAGTAAAAGCACAATTTAAAATGCGGTTTATAACAGAAAAGTAGTTTTTAAAAGATAGATATTGTTTACCATTTCCATCATTTTTCCTGAGCACTTTGTTTTATGTTCACTATAATTATGTTTCTTGTTAGTTTTTTGGAGTAACTTTTCCAGTCTTCCGTTTTTCAATAGAATGTATTAAAAAAAAAATCAAAATATAATTGAACTTTACAACAACTGACTCAAATACTTCCATGTAGTTGTTGTATCATTTGCATTAATTGAGACCAGTCCTTTGTGCTGTACAATCGTACTGCGATCTTAATTGATATTGTATAAAGTATTGTACAAATACGGGATTTGTTTGATCTGCATCTATCCCTTTAGAATGCCCCGCCCCTTCCACTCCCAAGAAATAAATTACCCCCACAAAATCACATCAAGCACTCGGAGTGAAGTTTCTGCTTTGGTGAACATTGAGAAGCTTTTCAATGAGTCTTTATACCAGATCAACAATCTTCAAACTTATTCAACAATAATAGTAAGTGTTTCAAACAAATGTATATGTTCTACCTGAGTGGAATTTGCGGGGAGGGGTGATGAAAGAAAAACGAAAATTGAAAGGTAACTGCCCCAATTAGCGGGATCGGGAAGCTAGAATTTTAATTAGTTGTGTCATGTTCCTTTTGGAACCTGCTGATGAACTCTTAGCCAAATAATCAACCAGTTATATTCAATGTTCAACCAACCAAAGTATCCAATATTTGGGGTCAATATTTCAGACTGCAAACGTCACAATACACGTTCCACAAACACAGTACGGAATGTCATTGAAATGACTAACTCGGCACACACTATCGCAATGGTTGCAACACGCCACCGTAGAATGCAGTGCAACACTATACGTGTGGGGTTTTCCAGTTGTGAGAAATTGATACCATTGCATTGCGCACGGGATGCCGATTAGATCAATACTTGTACTGTATACATTCACATCGGTGTCGAGTTGGCGAAGGGGTGCACTGCTTTTACGTTTTGAACGTTGGTTAACGACCAGAACCCATCACTGTTACCGGCCATTACCACTTACGATTCATCAAAAAAGTTCAAGTGTACGCAGTGAGCATTAGTCACATCTACAGCTTGAGGTAGGACTTTACTTGCACTGAGGGTCTATGTTGTCTTAATGGACATGACCATCTAAGACGTGTAATAACTGACACGTTGGCTATGTGTGTATCCTGGTGTCATGGGTTTTCAGTAACAGGAAAACTGTTCAAAATAAAAAAAACAAATTATTTTTTTAAGTCATCCATCCAACCTTTTTACAATGACATTTGCACTCCATCGTGTGTTGAAATCTTAAAAGCTTTGGTTTTACGTTGCGAGAGATAGTCCGCCATTTACAGTGTTAATGCATACACGACATTGGAGCGGCGTCATATGTTTTCAAAGCTTTCATTGTTGGCATTTTATTAAATAATATAAGCTATTATGGCGTGCATAATTAATCAACAATCTCATTCAATTAATATTAAACAAATTTAATTACATTTTTGTCCTAAGACATATGGCTACTAGATTATAATCCAGAGATATCACAAGGCACGACAGTAAAACACCCCCATCCCCCTTGAAGCACAAACACTTCATTACAATCGGTGTTCCCCTATTTCAGACCAGCATTTTTTTGTTTCAGGAGATAAGAAACGAATCTGTTATGTTTTCTCTTTAATGTAGACATATTATTTGCTTCGTTTGTCAGAATTTATACAGTCTGCAGTTAATAAAAAATACAAAAAATCATTTTCACTTAAAATACTTAAATTTCCCCCCATATTAGCACGCCTTAGAATCCCAAGATGATAATTTTGTTTTGAACTTTCGAGGTTGGATGATGTTTCTTTGACTCATTTGATTGTGGGCATAATAATGCATTAGTGATATGTACAAAAATATAATCATTTTATAAATGTTTGAGCATAACCTACCACAGGAAACTTTATTCTTGGCATGATTAAGCCTGATAAAAATACAGACCGTGAGTAAACAGCAGAGCTTCTGTCACCGGTGGAGCTTGCACAGTCTTGCGGTAAACGGGAATGAAATTTGGAGTTCGAAAACATTTGAGGGTCGATAACATAATATGACCCTACGATGAATGTACATGATTCATTTCTCACAAACCAGTATTTTGTATTGCATTTACACGCTCTTGAAACAAGATCTGACAAGTTGCAGTGAGACAAAAACGAGCGATGTTTTAGAAGTTCATGTATATTTTAGGAAACACTAACATATGACATCCCCTTAAAAGTCTTCATTCATTCATTCATTCTTTTTTGTCACATCAAGTTCCACAAACTTTATACAGCTGTTCCTTGCCCTTTGAACAAACACATCAGCCATTGATGTGAGGAAAACTACATATGTAGCACACACTATCGCAATGGTTGAAATAGGTGCACTTTTAATGCAATATGAACCTTTGTACCATCGACCCATGACGAACACGATGTGTGGTTAGGGTATGTGGGGTTTTCCCAGTTGTGAGAAACTACTACTATAACGCATACCTCATGGCCGTGTGATTTAAGCCCAAACCATGCGGAAGTACAACATTTTGTAGGTTGGCGAAGGAGGTGCACTGTTTTTGTAATGTAAACTTTAACGTTGTTTACCGCACAGAATCCATTACTGTTTCCGACAATCTTCCACTTCCCATTCATCAAAGAGGTTCAAGTGTACGCAGTGAGCATTAGTCACATCTACAGCTTGAGGAAGGACTTACTTGCACTAGGCTATGGTGTCTTAAAACCATTGGACACTTTCGGTAAACAGTGTTGTCCAAAGGCCCACACTTCGTGTATCACAACTTATGTAAAGGATAATGCCCCAGGTGTGCACCATTCGTACACACGAATGGCGCGAACCGGCCGAGGGCATTATGCGACTTAACCAACACCTGTGACGTCATGCTATTGTTAAAATCGCTCCATTATTTTGCACGAATGGCGCGATATTGTTAAAATTGTTACAGGCAAATTGTTTGTATGTGTTACGTAGGGCCAAAGCCTTTTCACCAGTGAACACCACTGGTGGTGCGTGAACATGGTACATGGACGAAGACCAAGGAAATACGCTCGTTCCATAGACAGTGGCGTTATGGATTGGGAGCTAAAGTGGCAGCAGAATTTTTTGTTTTCCTGACTCAAGGTAAATTTAGTGAAGTGATAGAAAGTGACTATGACACGGATGATGTTGTAGCCGACTTGCTCGGTCTACAAAAAAACCAATGGTTAAGATAAAAGAAGTGACCTACCGTACAAGCCTGTAGTTTAAGATATTTCTGACATAACTTAACAAAATTAACAAATTTAAGCTAACTTAATGATCAACAATTTCAGTTAAATTCCTGCTATTTTATAATGATATTGGAAGAAGTATCTCTGCAGATTTAATTTTGAGGGAGTTTACCACTACCATTTTTGTGTATGACAAATTAAGCATTTTGAATTAATTTAAAAAAGTACTGGTTAAAACGAAGTTGATTTATCTGACTTTAAGACCTGCTGAAATGGCTGTTGTAGTTAACTAAAAATTTTTTTACATCACAGCTGAATAATAATTTAACAATGTATCTGTTACCTTGTGGAAAGTTTGTACGATCATTTTGTAATACATGCGTAGCTCTAACCTGTGTTCAAAACAATATGGTCTGTGGCGTCATTGACGTCTTTTACTTTATTCCTTAACTTTATTATGACAGTTTCACCCGTTTGCATAATGGGTGAATAGTTGTACCCATCGCGCCATTCGTGCAAAATAATGGAGCGATTTAACAATAGTATGACGTCACAGTTGTGGGTTAAATATGAAATAACAAACCTGTGAAAATTTGGGCTCAATCAGTCATCGGAGTCGGGAGAATATAACGGGAAAACCCACCCTTATTTCCGCACGTTTGGCCGTGTCATGACATGTGTTTAAAATAAATCCGTAAATCTCGATATCTGGAATTGACATCGAGAATTGATACTGTTTTAATGTTTTCTCAAAAAAGTAAAGCATTTTATGGAATAATTGTTCAATAGAAGTCTTTCACCATTACCTTCTGTAAACCCTGAAAGTAATTTATAAATCTGTGAACTTTTATTTTGTTTTTGTTTCGAAAGTGTCCAACGGCTTTAATGAACATGACCATAATGTACGTTATGTGTGTAACAGTACATGAATCAGTTCACACAAACCAGTGTACATTAAATCTAAACAGTACACGCTTAATTAGTTCCAATGAATCCTGATCTGACAAATTGTTTGAAAGCTATAAGAAACAAGGTTTGGCGATGTTTTCGAAAGTTGTGTTTTTTAGGATCAACACAGGTAATATCCTATAGAAGGCCTCTTAAGGCCCGGTCACACAGGCCTCGATAACGAGAACGAACACGAGACAGTCTCTACCCGCAACCCATGCGTTAATAAGCTTATTTGCCGGGTTTTATCTGCGGGGGTTTGTGTGGTTTTTCATACTAATTGGGGACTGTTGCTGACATTCATAACGGGAAAATTTGCCGTGTTTTTGTGACTTGTTTTCTTTCTTTTTGAAGCAATTTTTTACGTACATTTTTTTTTTCTTTTTGAAATTTGAGTTGCACCGATTTGTTCATACATAACGACATTATATGCTCTTCGTTTCAATTTACTGGTACATTATTTTGGTAAAGACTTTTCAGAAAAGGCCGAACATGAGCGAATTCCAGAAGCCCTTTTGACTAATTATATACTCAGAGGTCACGCACGAAAAACGATGAATAATTTGCAGGTAAAAAGAAACGAAATTTAGTGACCTGCGGGTAGACTGGAGAGTGTTAAGAGTCAGTTCAGGTAAATAATTGACATAGTTGCTCACGGTCAAAAAATTAATTTTTTTTATACTTTGTGGGTGGAAGGGCCTTGGGGTGCAAGTAAACAAAATTGCATTTACAATTCTCTATATAGCCCGTTGCCATGGTTACGGCTCATTGTGTTTTTTGGCCATTTTAGGCCGATTTGGGGGTCTGAAAAACTGGTTTTTAGCTCATATTTACAACTCCACCCCACCAAAATGCAAAATTATTTCAAAAAACCTTTTATATCACTACAAAGTATCATCCTTGGCCTTCCTTGAGAAAAAAAATTATTGCTTTAAATATCACCCTTGTGCTATTTTTGCATCATGCATTACAGTATGTTTTTAGAACTTGCAAAATCGACATTTTTACCCTATTTTTGGACCCCAAAATGTCAACTTGCCAGGGGTCTCAGAAAGTTTTCCTTTCGGCTGTGATTAGGGCCAACATTGGTCTTTCCATATCTGGTGTCAAAAACGTGGGCAATTGTATCCTGTTGTGACAGTAATGCCTCAAAACGTTTTTCCAAAAAACGTGAAAAATGCCTTTTTAAGGGTCTTTTCACATAATATCGACATACGTGTCCATGGTAATATTTTTCTTATACTTTGTGGATGGTAGGGACTTGGGGTCTAAATAAACAGCATTTACATTTCAAATCATAATATAACACGTTGCCATGGTAACAGTTAATTTGTGTTTAGGCCACTTTAGGCCGATTTTGGGGTCTGAAAAACTTTTTTTTAAGTTAATATTTACAACTCCACCCCACCAAAAAACAAAAATATTTCATAAAACCTTTTACATCACTACAAAGTATCATCCTTAGCTTTACTTGAGACAAAAAAATATTGCTATTAATTTTACCCTTGTGCTATTTTTAGAACGTGCATTAGAATATGTTTTTTTGAACTTGCAAAATCAACATTTTTACCATATTTTTTGCCCTCAAAACGAAATATGTTCAAGCTGGCTGACATATAGTAGCGGCAAAAGACAAAGACGGAAGGTGATCGCGAACGTGAAAATCGCCAAACGTTGGCGGCAAAGCTACGGCAAAAGGGGGAAACTCGGCGGAGCCCGGCAACAAGAAACGAGGTTAGACGGCTGGCGGCGGATTGGTGGGCGTTAAGGAACGGCGGCTGGCGGTTGGTTGCCGGTGACGATGACGTGACTCAAAGTCTTTAGACGTGTGTGTATGGGTCGTATAAATAGTCAATTTTGACGCGACTGATTTTTGCGGCCGTCTTCGGTAAAATCAAAATTGTAAATCGCAGCTTAACGTAGCTTGCCGTACCCCCTTATATATTACAGTGTGAGCCAGCCATTATGTACGTTCTCGGTGGCATTACTTTCTCAAAGGGTTTGCCCCTCGGAGTGCCCTAAAATAATTCTGCCGAAACAACGTGCAAATAAAACCATTGCTCCCCCGGTCATGGCCTTGGTGCATCTTCAAAACATTTACATAGACTTGTCCACTGGAGTACCCTTTGCAAAATGAAAATGGCCTTGCTAAACATTGTGATTGCCGGCTGGGCGTTAGTGTTATTCTTGGTTTAAAGTATAAAAGAGAACAATTAAGAACCTTGTTGTTAATATTCTACTCATGTCCACCATACAAATACCACGATAAGTCATGTTAGTCCATTGTTCAAAAATCCTGGTCGTGGTCACTTGTTTTCGAGTATACGAACTAACCTGTCTGACGTCACACTTCGAGAACACTGATCTCTATTATACTGATCAGTGTTCGATGCTCGTGCATAACCCCATTAACAAGCCTGACCGGATGTTGCCTTATGCACCTTTAACCTCGCATTCATTTCACAGGGAGATTCACAGTCAACGCACACGTACATATACACATTACATAATGAATAAAACAACGGCGTACATACACTATGCACACTCTGCATGCAGACGATTGGAAGTGTAAGCTGACATCACTTCGGACCAATCATAACACATTCATATCCAATGCTATCATGACATTGTAATCAATGGGTTTATAAAACCAATGCCTGTCTTTATCCTAGGAGGCCAGTATACTTTTACGAATCAGTTATTGTGCTGCCACCTAGCGTCTAAAAGTCTCCATTACTGTTCACTCCCTGATTGTAAAACGAACACGTCCTTGTTTTATTTCATCAGGTAACAGGAGCCAATTCTCATCAAAATGGCTGAAGCTGCTTTACACACTGAGACCACTTGCAAGATTAGACATGTACACATCGAATGCCCAATCTGCCTGAGTCGGTTCACCGATCCGAAAATCCTGGACTGTCTTCACAGCTTCTGCTTAAAATGTCTTCAGGAACTTATAGACAAACAGAACCCGAAGACGGATATTATTATTTGCCCAATGTGTAAAAAGGAAACATCAATCCCAGATGGGGGATTGTCGGGTCTTCTTAGCTGCTTTTTCTTGAGCTCGCTTATTGATGACGTCATTAATCTTGAAGGTCAGAAGGAGGACATTAACC
Source organism: Asterias rubens (assembly GCF_902459465.1). Lineage (NCBI taxonomy): Eukaryota > Metazoa > Echinodermata > Asteroidea > Forcipulatida > Asteriidae > Asterias > Asterias rubens. The sequence goes on along the minus strand of NC_047069.1, from coordinate 2,348,177 downwards.
CTCCTGTCTTGGCTTGCGAAGGATGCGACGAAGGTCTTGAAGCCGTCTCACGGTGTGTCGACTGTGATGCAAACTATTGCAAGACATGTCTGGAAAACCACGCAAGGCTAAAAGCTATCAGTCATCATCAAATCGTTAATGCTGTCGGTTCGTCACATGTGCGACCCAAAGACAAGGACAAAACTGAAACACAAACGTGCCGGAAACACACTGACCAGGAACTGTGTTTCTATTGCGACACGTGTGAATTACTTGTGTGTCTCAAATGTGCGGTGTTCGATCACCGAGCGTCCAACCACAATCTCTCTGAAATCAATGATTCCATTCGATCTTATCGTCTAGCTGTTGATGAAGCCTTGCAGAAGTTTGATGAATGTCGCAAGCAATTCCAAAAAGTGGACGACTCTATCAAACACTCACAGCGTAGATTACAGCTCATGGTCGACCAGGCTCTTCGAGATATTGTGGCTAAGGAGGAAGAGGAAATCACTAAGATAAGAAATGCATCTCGCCACTTTCAAGAAAGAGTCACACAAATCGGTCAAGAAAGAGGTAAGGGATTTGAGAGCATACAGAGCAGCAATCACGATAAGATTAGCCGTGCAGAGCAGATCGTAGCTTCAGTCAATGACTTGATGCAACATGCTGATAACTTTGAGCTGCTGGACCTCAAGCCAAAAGTTATGCACAACTTAGACTTCCACAAAGAGCTTCAGTTTCAAACAGTGCAGCATAGCAAGTCATTCATCGGGTTCAAAGGTCATAATATCGTCACTGATGCAGATCTCGGTGAAATACTAGAGGAGGAGAAGTGGGAGGTGAAGACAGAGTTTGGTAAAGAAGGGGAAGGTGAGGGGGAGTTCAAGTTTGCAAGGGACCTTGCTTGTTTTAGCAATGGTGACATTGTCGTTATTGATTCAACACGGTGTCTATTATCCACATTTACATCAAAGGGTAGTTACAAATCTACAGGTGGTCAAAGTGGAACAGAGGACGGTAAACTAATACAACCTTTTGGTTTTACCGTGACCTCTGATGACCTGCTCCTGGTTACTGACGGACAGGATGTAAAGGTTTATGATAGAGAACTGAGATACATTCGTCAGTTCCGACCCACACAGAATCAAGTCGAGGGGCAGGCAAAGAGTCTACTTCGTGGTATTTCTGTGGACAATAAAGATCGGATTGCAGTGGCTGACTGTAAGAGAAAGGTCATATCTCTGCATAATATGGATGGATCCATCATTTCCACAATACATCATGATGATATAAGTAGCGACTGCTTTCTATCTATAAGCAGCAAGGAGCGTCTGGTATTCACACACTTCGGCAAGATGAATCTAGTTTGTGTGGATTTCATTGGAAACGAGGTGTTCAATATCAGCACCTCCATTGACGGCAAACCTGTCACACCTTATGGTGTGTTCTGCGACGATGCTGGAGACATCTATGTGTCTGTTTATTGCGGTGGCTGGGGAATCAATGAGATACATCATTACGATGCATCAGGTGAGCACATCGGCTGTGTAGCTCGTGGCTTGTACGCACCTCTAGACATGACGTTTACTCCTACCGGTGACCTCATCGTGGCTGATCGTCACTCGGTGAAGGTCTTGCATCGTCTGTGAAAGTCGATGACGTCATGGTCGAAAATGATACAATAATCTCAAATGTGGATGACAATTGGAAATTAACAACATCCAATAATAATAGTGACTAACCAAAACCAAGGCATTCTCATCAAGAATATTAAAAGATAATCATCCTCGGCTCAAGTATGAATCACTGAACAATGCCACAATTTTGTTATGCGCTTGTGTACATTTTATGGAATGGGCGCAATATAAATGAATAAATTATTATTTATTTAATTAATATGAATAATCTGTCATTCCAACAAATCCACGGTGAACTATTATTCTAAACGTACCAATAACTTTATTATAAAATGTTTCGCTTTACTTTGAGTCACTTATGATTTTATCTCTGCTGGGCTGGTTTACCAAACTTAAAGGTGGTATGATGTAAAATCATAACAATAGACCGATTGCACTACAGACGTCACGTGACCTGAGATAGGTATTACATTTCAACAAACACGGCGTACCGCGTATTAGCGCGCGTTAAAAAAAGACATGAGTATTGTTGCATTTGTTTGTTCAATCGAGGCTTTTCTTTCTCTAAATCACTGAAGAATATTCTGGAGTTTGTATTGAGACTCTACCGGTGGCTGAACAATGCCAGTTGTAATGGTTACACAGCCCACCAATATAGGAAATTCTACGAGAGTGTTCACACGATGTTATGTGTTTTTACACGGAAAGTGTATTTTTACATTGCCCTCATTGTAATGATTTTGCTGCCAATATTTTCAAAAAACTCTCCTGAACAAGCTGCAAATTCCGAAATGTTCACTTTCAAATTATTTGATTAGAAGGGGTAGCTGTCAGCTAGAGTCGGACAACTTCCCGGTCTCCCTTGACACAGCCCGACTTCACGCCGTGCACAACGCAAAATCCACGGCTCATGAGCTCGCTCAAACCACAGTAAATTAACGTAGTCTAACCGTACTCTAAACCTCTTGTATATTGTAGTAGAAAACTTGGTCTATCAAACAGCATTTATTTAAATAATGTCACAACATTCAACTAAAAAGGGCTTCGTATTTAAGTGAACGTGAACGTCAAAAATTGTATTGTTGAGGTCACCACTTTGGGCATATTGGCGAGGTTTAGCTGCAAGCTGCACAGTACGCGGGCAAATACGTGAACGTGAATGTCAACAAATTGTGTTGTTTCGGGGTAACCTCGCCACTTTGGGCTTTAATATTTCATGCTCACGTATGACGTCTGTGCGCACGTTTGTACCTGACGTGAAAAGTGGTAACTGCACGTATGCTAAAACTTGAGGTTAACGACACAATTGTTTGACGTTCACGTTCACGTTGCTCGCGGAACGTGAAGCTAAACCTCCCTAATAGGTCTGAATCACATGTAGATTGTTGACAGCAAACTGTAGCATTGATACGAGGTACTAACAAGGTTGTAGGGATCCCAGATCCGAATGATGGCCGTTGGTGTCAAGTTGGCATCGAATTTTTGAAAAGTGAACTGTGGAAAAAGAGATAATCAAAATTTTCTTAAAAAGATTGCTATTCGCCAACCATTAGCTTTTTTGGAATAAACGTACTATAGTGCTCTTCTACCCCCTTTATGGTTCACAGCGGATGGCCTCAGCATAAAACAAACTTGCCGTGTGTTAAATCAAAAGAAAAATCTGTAGGTGATAAGTTTACATTTTAGAATTGAAGTAACTGCTGATCCAAGTTTTCGAAATGTCGATATAATTTTGCATAAGGTACCGTTTGACTTCAGACATGCCGTGGGAAACAAGAGAAATGCTAGACCACCACCTACAGACGGAACAATAAATTAGTCTAGATAGAATAAGGCTATCTATAATATATAATATCAGCTATAATTTGTAATAAGCGGACTTTTGTAAAAGGCTTTTGTAAAATCTGGTAACTCTATAAAGCTTGTAAAATATTTTGTTTGCGCTACTATAAGTTTTGGACTAGTTATATATTACATGAACTAACGAATTTTCAAAGGAATTCAAATGAGTTTCGTTTCAACTCTATATTGGGTGTTTGGTATAGATAGTGTCGGCCTTTGTTACAAAATGATTTTGTTTGATTTTAAATAAAAACGGTATAAATACCCGCCTATTCTGTTTTGGTTAGTTTGGTAGACATAAGTATTTTCGTTGTTATACAAAAAAGAGAAAAATTCTCAAAATAATCTTAATGGTTGCTACCCGAAAACTCTTAACGTATTTTGTGTAATCTTTCACAGTTTTTTTCAACTAAATAACAACAATACTTGCATACGTGCATGTTCAATAAGTGACAATTTTGCTTAACACAATGGAAGATATTAACCATTCATAAATACCTAAGACAGTTTATCCATTCTGATTGGTCGAGGGGGCATCACGGATGATATTATTAACACCAGTAAAAAGTGTTTAAACATGGGCGTGACACGCGAGCTAGTCTTGGTGCAAGACGTTTCTCGTTTTCCTTTCACGCACAGCGCGGCCAACTCACTAACAGCGCCCGCACCGACTCACCTGACTTAGTCCGCCCTCAGTAATTATCAGCATCCAGACTGCAACCGGTTTATTAACTGTGTCTACATGTAGCCCTGGTATTGCTTCGTTCAATCTGGACCCCACAACTGACTCTTTTTTAAAAAGAGAATAATAGAACAAGATGTTTGTTGGTACTCGATAAGGTACATGAATGTGCGAAAGGACGCTATCAGACGAAAACAATTCACTAAAAAGCCCGCTCATACTTCATGCAAATGCGAAGCGAATTTTGACGTCACAGCTCCCCACTCGATGCGAATATTTCGCGAGAGTTGAGCACATTCCAACCCTTGCAAAAAAACCTTGCAAATTATTGGCTACAAATTAATTTGCGACTTCACAATTTGCTTCGCATCCCCAGGATGCGACTTCACAATTTGCTTCGCATCCGCAGGAAGTATGAACCGGGCTTTTGAGATGGGAAAGAAGACAAATAGTCTTTGCCCGACTGAATTTCCTGCCATACCGGCACGATTTTACAGGTTTGAATCCCGTTCTAGAAGTTGAGTTTTCTTTTCTCCGAAAATCGAATTAAAATTTACTTCTAGTCGGTGTCCCTTGAGCATTGTCCATTGTTCATTTGTTCCACTTTAATGCTTCTGCTACATTAGTAATAGTTCACCCGTTTATCTAGTAATGAATTATTATTAGCCTTCAAGAAAGACTCTGTTAGGGTCGAAACGTCAGGCCACTAACTATTTTTTCATTGTTTTATAGTACCATAATCCTTTTGGTGTAATCCCCTTTTTTCACCATTATGTCTATTCGGTTGGTTTGAAATGTGCAACAGCTAATTATATTTTCCCGAAGATTTACTTCCTGAACGTCGGATTGCTTCATGTTCTCATTTTTCCTGTAGAACAGAAACCGAATGGACTTCACTTCCCGCTACAAACCTACAACAGCACCAATTATACAGGCTGTCACTAACGAGTATGACTATCGGGGGGGGGGGGGGGGGTTGAGTTGCGGAGTTTGAGTTGGCAAGCCTTCTCATGAGAGTATAGGCCAATCCTGGCAGATGTTTGACGGCCACAATATCTGCGTTGGAGAGATGCTTCCTCGGGATGGACCGCTCTCGTGACGCCGCATCCTCCTTATCTCTGCAGCTTCTGCCTTGGCATCCTCAGCTGACGCTGCCCCACTCTTGATTAGTGAACGCCATTAGGGCCTCTTCTTGGCCATGTCTTCCCAGGTGATGTTTGGAATGCCAGCTGCTTGGAGATGACGTTTCAGACAGTACTTGAAACAAAGTTGAGGGCGGCTTATGATGACGAACCCCCTCCGCCTGCCCAGTTCTCCGTACATCTCCTCACCTCAGACTGATCCCGAAGGCCTGCGCTATGTGTTTAAAGTGCAGCATACGTTAAGATGTAGCGACACTCTTTAGGACACTCTGGGTTCGAGTGGTCTGTATCCAACGGAGAGCCTGGGCTCGACAGCTGGAGGACACAAGAACTGCCCCGCATGCAGTGTTCAGAAGACGGAAAACCCCTTCCACTAAGGTAGTTCCAACCATGCCATTGACCAACGTACTTAGTAGTTCATCTGCCATGAAGGGATACCAAAACCACTGCTGCCTGGTTTGGGGATTAGTGAAAAGCATCATCCATCAAAATTAGAGCAGATAACAAAATCTTTCAACCAACTTCTTTTGGCGCAAATCGAACTTCCCCAAAAGATCATCACTCAATTTATCTAGCGCTCTCTTTGAAAACGAACAACAATATAGATTGACAGGTTGGTTTCAAGACGACTCTATAGCTAAACACTCTTTTTAACTTTTGAGGAACCCGTCTAAAACAGGTGTTAGTTATAGACCCTTTATTGCAACGTCACTACTAGCCCGAACTGTTGTCAACCCAGGTTGGAAAAGTATGGAAAGCCATAAAATATGCAAATATCAAAACAGACTACTACTGTTAACTGCTAGTAACAATGTTACAAAAAATATTCAAACCTTGTGTTGATTTTGTTGAAAACAAACAATACGGGAGGTATTTTATTTAGTTAAAAGTTCGCATAACATAAGTATTGTTTGAAGTTTTGCATGGTGTGGAGAAATAAGATGAAACTATAAATAAACAGTGAACTTGCGGGTACAATCATGTGCAAATCTCCTAGGGTGAGTGTTGGCTCTGAAAAGCATAACATGGTTAATTTGGTTAAAACATCCGTTTATGATTGAGTGTTTTACCATTTACATTCGACCGTACATGCCAACCAGGGCGGTTTGAGGAGGGACGCCGTGCGGCTTCATTGCATTATAAGTGTTTTCAAGCTCAATGCGGGACGCCCAGGGGACGTCCGTGGGAGGTTACATTAAAAACTAGACATTAAGTGTTTGTGAACAAACACGAAGCTGTTCCTTGTTGTTTTGCTTGGATTATGTGCTTCATTGCCCAAGGAATATATAACTGAAAAAAAAGGTTTCAAAAAAGTTGTGTAGCTCTTGTTATAAGGTTTTACTTCCCGGTTGACCCGTAAGTAAAGGTCAACATGGGCCCAGTACAGCTACCAAAGATTAATCTGCAATGCCAAGGAGTCTATAAAATCGGCTGTGTAGATCTTGATATATAGTCCCACTTCCGGTTGACCCAGAAGTAGAGGTCAACATAGGGTCACAGTTTTTCAAAGTTAATATTTATTGCCTTAGAGTCTATAACTGAAGTTTGAACAATGGCTTTGTACTTCTTGAGATATGGGCCCACTTTCGGTCGACCCGGAAGTAAAGGTCAACATGGGGTCAAATGTGTTTCAAACTAATCTTGAATGTCCAAGGAGTCTATAACTGAAAAAAAGTTTGAAAATCGGTTGTATATTTCTTGAGATATGGTCCCACTTCCGGTTGACCCGGAAGTAGAGGTCAACTTGAGGTCACGGTTTGTCAAAAGTGATATTTTATGCCTAAGGAGTTTATAACTTAAAAAAGTTTTATAATCTGTTGTATAGTTCTTGAGATATGGTCCCACTTCCGGTCGACCCGGAAGTAGGGGTCAACTTGAGGTCACGATTTTTCAAAATTAATCTCCAATCCTCAAAGAGTCTTTAGCAACAAACAGTCTTAAAATCGGCTGTATACTTCTTGAGATATGGTGCTGCAAAGATTTTCAAATTTAATATGCAAAAGAGAGTCATGTGGTTAATTAGTTACTAGTTGCCATTTTTCAAAAACAAATTAAAGATGCAAACATCACGACATCGTCTTCTCAGACTCTCCCCGAGAGTCCTCAACCCATACAGGTCCGCAGTGTGCTGCAAGAGCCATAGAGATGTTTAAACATTACAATGAAAGTGACTGCACCCAATTCATGAAGTACTACGTTGTACCCATGATGCCAAGATTCTAATTGATTAATTAATTAATAGACGAACATTGATTGCTTTTATGGACTGAAACAAATCTTATTAGAATCAGTGTATTTTTCTACACATAATATGGTATTTAGGAAACTAACAAATAAATTATTTAGAAGTTATTGTGTTTTTGACCAGTTTAAAGTATAGATTTGAAGAGCCATTGTGTTTGTGCACAGACACAAAACGTGCATTACATGACGTCATGGTGACGTCGTCCAGAATTTTATGTCGGAAATCACATTAACAGGACCTGACTAGTGTATAGCTGAAAAAAGTTTCAGGATCGGCGGTCTACTTTTTGAGATATGGTGTTAACAAGGTTTGCTAATTAAATATTCATAAGCTTAATTGGGGATTATTAATTAACAATTTTAACATTTTTTACGATAAGAATTAAGCTTATGTTCTAAGCTTCAATTTGGTATAATAAACTCACTCTTTCGTATTATGGTTTAGGAGATTAGGCTGCCGCAAAAACGTGTACAAACACTATGGGATTTAGGGAGAAACAAAGAATAATAATAATAACTAGACATTAAGTGTTTGTGAACAAACACGAAGCTGTTCCTTGTTGTTTTGCTTGGATTATGTGCTTCATTGCCCAAGGAATATATAACTGAAAAAAAGGTTTCAAAAAAGTTGTGTAGCTCTTGGTATTAGGTCACACTTCCCGGTTGACCCGCAAGTAAAGGTGAAAATGGGCCCACAGCTACCAAAGACTAATCTGCAATGCCAAGGAGTCTATAACTGAAAAAGTTAAAGCAATCGGTTGTGAAGATCTTGATATATAGTCCCACTTCCGGTTGACCCAGAAGTAGAGGTCAACATAGGGTCACAGTTTTCCAAAGTTAATATTTATTGCCTTAGAGTCTATAACCGAAGTTTCAACATTGGTTTTGTACTTCTTGAGATATGGGCCCACTTCCGGTCGACCCGGAAACAAAGGTCAACATGGGGTCAAATGTGTTTCAAACTAATCTTGAATGTCCAAGGAGTCTATAACTGAAAAAAGTTTGAAAATCGGTTGTATATTTCTTGAGATATGGTCCCACTTCCGGTTGACCTGAAAGTAGAGGTCAACTTGAGGTCACGGTTTGTCAAAAGTTATATTTTATGCCTAAGGAGTTTATAACTGAAAAAAGTTTTATAATCTGTTGTACAGTTCTTGAGATATGGTCCCACTTCCGGTCGACCCGGAAGTAGGGGTCAACTTGAGGTCACGATTTTTCAAAATTAATTTCCAATCCCCAAAGAGGCTTTAGCAACAAACAGTCTTAAAATCGGCTGTATACTTCTTGAGATATGGTGCAGCAAAGATTTTCTAATTTAATATGCAAATGAGGGTCATGTGGTTAATTAGTTACTAGTTGCCATTTTTCAAAAACAAATTAAAGATGCAAACATCACGACATCGTCTTCTCAGACTCTCCCCGAGAGTCCTCAACCCATACAGGTCCGCAGTGTGTTGCAAGAGCCATAGAGATGTTTAAACATTGCAATGAAAGTGACTGCACCCAATTTATGAAGTACTACGTTGTACACATGATGCCAAGATTCTAATTGATTAATTAATTAATAGACGAACATTGATTGCTTTTATGGACTGAAACAAATCTTATTAGAATCAGTGTATTTTTCTACACATAATATGATATTTAGGAAACTAACAGATACATTATTTCGAAGTTATTGTGTTTTTGACCAGTTTAAAGTATAGATTTGAAGAGCCATTGTGTTTGTGCACAGACACAAAACGTGCATTAAATGACGTCATGGTGACGTCGTCCGAAATTTTATGTCAGAAATCACCTTAACAGGACCTGACTAGTGTATAGCTGAGAAAAGTTTCAGGATCGGCGGTCTACTTTTTGAGATATGGTGTTAACTAGGTTTGCTAATTAGATATTCATAAGCTTAATTAAGGCTTATTAATTAACAATTTTAATTTTTGTTTACGATAAGAATTAAGCTTATGTTCTAAGCTTCAATTTGGTATAATAAACTTACTCTTTCGTATTATGGTTTAGGAGATTAGGCTGCCACAAAAACGTGTACAAACACTATGGGATTTAGGGAGAAACAAAGAATAATAATAATAAATATAACTGGAAAAAAAAGTTTCAAAAAAGTTGTGTAGCTCTTGGTATTAGGTCACACTTCCCGGTTGACCCACAAGTAAAGGTCAAAATGGGCCCACAGCTACCAAAGAATAATCTGCAATGCCAAGGAGTCTATAACTGAAAAAGTTTAAGCAATCGGTTGTGAAGATCTTGATATATAGTCTCACTTCCGGTTGCCCAGAAGTAGAGGTCAACATAGGGTCACAGTTTTTCAAAGTTAATATTTATTGCCTTAGAGTCTATAACTGAAGTTTGAACATTGGCTTTGTACTTCTTGAGATATTGGCCCATTTCTGGTCGACCCGGAAGTAAAGGTCAACATGGGGTCAAATGTGTTTCAAACTAATCTTGAAGGTCCAAGGAGTCTATAACTGAAAAAAGTTTGAAAATCGGTTGTATATTTCTTGAGATATGGTCCCACTTCCGGTTGACCCGGAAGTAGAGGTCAACTTGAGGTCACGGTTTGTCAAAAGTTATATTTTTATGCCTAAGGGGTTTATAACTGAAAAAAGTTTTATAATCTGTTGTATAGTTCTTAAGATATGGTCCCACTTCCGGCCGACCCGGAAGTAGGGGTCAACTTGAGGTCACGATTTTTCAAAATTAATCTCCAATCCCCAAAGAGTCTTTAGCAACAAACAGTCTTAAAATCGGCTGTATACTTCTTGAGATATGGTGCTGCAAAGATTTTCAAATTTAATATGCAAATGAGGGTCATGTGGTTAATTAGTTACTATTTGCCATTTTTCAAAAACAAATTAAAGATGCAAACATCACGACATCGTCTTCTCAGACTCTCCCCAAGAGTCCTCAACCCATACAGGTCCGCAGTGTGTTGCAAGAGCCATAGAGATGTTTAAACATTGCAATGAAAGTGACTGCACCCAATTTATGAAGTACTACGTTGTACCCATGATGCCAAGATTCTAATTGATTAATTAATTAATAGACGAACATTGATTGCTTTTATGGACTGAAACAAATCTTATTAGAATCAGTGTATTTTTCTACACATAATATGATATTTAGGAAACTAACAAATAAATTATTTAGAAGTTATTGTGTTTTTGACCAGTTTAAAGTATAGATTTGAAGAGCCATTGTGTTTGTGCACAGACACAAAACGTGCATTACATGACGTCATGGTGACGTCGTCCAGAATTTTATGTCGGAAATCACATTAACAGGACCTGACTAGTGTATAGCTGAAAAAAGTTTCAGGATCGGCGGTCTAATTTTTGAGATATGGTGTTAACTAGGTTTGCTAATTAAATATTCACAAGCTTAATTAAGGCTTATTAATTAAATTTTTTTACATTTTTTACGATAAGAATTAAGCTTATGTTCTAAGCTTCAATTTGGTATAATAAACTCACTCTTTCGTATTATGGTTTAGGAGATTAGGCTGCCGCAAAAACGTGTACAAACACTATGGGATTTAGGGAGAAACAAAGAATAATAATAATAATAATAATAATAAAAATAATAAAAATCTCGACGAAAACAATAGCTGTTCCGACTGGATCGGAACAGCTAAAAACAATAAAAATCTAGACGAAAACAATACCTGTTCCGACGGACGGTCGGAACAGCTAACAAACTCGGTCCAACGAAGAACTTTAGCACCCTGTCAAAAACCTCAAGGTAAAAGCCAAAATGTAAATGGTGTCAAAATAGTGGGGAGATCGCCAACATAGTGCTATAGAAAGCTCAGTTGAAAGAGCGCTGGCATGTTGATCCTGAAGTCGTTGGTTCAATTCCCGATCTAGTCATTGTTTTCTTTTATTCAACCCCAAATCAGATTCTGAACAAATTAACAAAACTAAGAAATGTATGGAACCGATCACAAGGAGTATGGTAAGAAATTTTAAAGTTTGTAAACAAAAGACCAAAGTATCTCCAAGTGGTTCAGCGTTGATATCAGCTGATGTGTCCAAGAAGGAGGGTGATGATGATAATGTGAAATCTATTTGGTAGCACAAAACGCACACTTACTTTGAAGATAATGATGATAGAAAGCTTCCCTTAAGAATCTTACTTGCTGGGGTGCTAGAGTTTTTTAGAGTGAGAAAACCAAGTCACAAAATAATGTTGGTCTCATTTTCTCGACTGTTCAAAGATCTGAAACTGCTCAACATTATTATATCCACAACTCCAACAAAATATTTCATGTATAGGCTACAATCATAACGAGTGAATCACAATTTCTTGATTAATGTGCAATTCATAATCATAGACGTTGAACCAATGTTTGTATGAGAGAGATTGCCAGCTTGGTGTTTATATCCCCTTGTGGGGGTTTGCCGAGTTCCCTTGATGGGAAGATCATCTAAACAAACAAACAAACACTAAACACACTGCAACAAACAACTTCCTTATTACTGTCAAACTTTCTGTGAATTCGGTTATAATGTACATTAATTATTACAGTACTAGTAAATCCTCAATAAAAGTACATCTCCCAATCTACAGGAAATTGTTTCAGCACAATGATTATTCTGAAATCATTCCCAACCTCTCAGCTCATTCTATGAATTTAACTCTCTAAAAAGGCCTACATAGTTTCATTACTACGTTTTCGTTATATTTTTCTCGTAGCCATCTGGGGCCAATTTCATAGAGAGCTGCTAAGCAAAAACATTACTTTGGCTGAGCATGACATTTTGCCTTGATAAAAATAAGATCATCAACCAAATTTTCACGTGATTTCAGGATAAGCAGACGGCAGCTGGATACCAGTAACAAGCAGTAATGGAAAATTAGTTGGTAATCCTGTTTTTACCAAGGAAGAACTTTCATGCTAAGCAAATTTTTGTGCTTAGCAGCCCTATGAAATTTGGCCCTGATTGTTTGTACAGTGTGTTTTTGTGTCTTGTTCCCGTTATATGTTGGTTAAGTCAAGTCATTGTTCATAATTAATAAGACTTTACCCCTACCACAAGTAACTGCTTAATCAGGATTTTCCTTTATTTCTCTAATAAGTGCTCTATTATAACTTGATTTAATGTTAATTGTATGCCTATCGTTATTGTATACCAGTGAAATGGAAATACATTTATGGATTGAAAAGTCTCTGAATTTAATTGAATTTTTGAGAAGATCGTGATGACCACCAACAAAACATATCTAGCGCCCTCGTGCGGTCGCCCTCATCAACAACAAACTGACAGGTTGGTGTCTAGACGACTTGGGAGTAACTCTCATACGAACTAACCATTAACTTTAGAGGTACCCGACTAGAGCTAATGTTGAGAGCCAGTCTGATGGATGCCATGTGCGCATTATTATGCAGGTGCTGTGTGTCGTGGACATGTATACTTTCGTTCATGACCCTCTGTCCAAATAAAGCCTAAAAATGCGAAAAACCCCAAAGTCTGAACTTCTATAATGGCTGCTCTCTCTTCACGATAAAGTGAGTTGGGTGACAAACCGATACTGGAGTCAGGGACTGGAAGAAGATACACACAGAAGCGGCGACCGCCCTTCGTGCCTGGGAGTTCTCAGTGTTGCTGCATTTTGTAATGTCCGCGAAGGGAAACTCCTGACACAGTGACCCAGTGACCACCAAGCAATGCAAGGTAGGTGAGTTTCTGACTGAATTTCCGACACAACGAGTTGTAGATAACTGGAATAGACTCCCAGTGATAAGTGATAGTTTCTCTGTCCTTTTTTTAAAGTTTTTTTTCCAGGGGGACCTACACACACAGTTGGTGGAAATGAAAAGCATGTCCCATGGATGTAATTTGATAGTAAACAAATAATTGTCCGTGTCCTAGGTAACTTTTAGATTATTCACAAAGATATGCTCTTTTAAACATTTTTTTTTTTTGAGGGGGATGCCTCTAATGTATTTGCTGAATCCTCTTTTTTGAGAGCACCTACATGCATGAAGGACACATAATTTGTATTTTTCCTCAATATTAAAAGTTCCAGGTGGCCAAAGATGCTCTCAGAAAGCTTATTATGCTTTGGCAATGCCTTTGTTGTTTCCCTGACATCAACCGTTTCTTCGTACCATTTCCCACCACCCTCCAGTCCAAGTGGTCACTTTAAATTCTTTGAAGTAGACAAGCCATGGCAGGTAAGGTAGCATCAGGTCAAGGATTACTCCTAGTCTTAGAACTATTTCGGTTTCGTCCGCTCTTGTCTCCCGTAACCTCATAGGGTCACATCTATCACGACAATAACGATGATGGTTCAATCATGGATCAATGAATTACTGAGGAGTGGATTTTCTGTCGTCCCCTAGGACAATGAGATATTAAAGGACACATAGAGCTTAATTTTGGCGAGATAATTTTTTTTTTTTAAAGCGATTTGCAATTACAAAATTCTTGACCAGTTGAAACATTATGAGAGACTCGGCTCAAAAATAGCTCTTTCATCTCAGCAGAGTACATGTACTCTCCTGCATCATTCTTGGATATTATCCTGTTACCTCCAACCATGTCTTTGAGACACTCATTTTGTGATATCATGTTGTCTAGTGCAGCCTGTTTTTCATCAAGTTGATGTCCTGTGTCTTTAAGAAGTCTGGCCTTGTCTTCTGCCTTCTGCATGGAGTGACAGTAGTTTTATTTCGTTTTGAAATAGAGCACTCTCCTGCATCATTCTTGTATATCATCCTGTCACCTCCAACCATGACTTTGAGACACTCATTTCGCGATATCATGTTGTCTAGTGCAGCCTGTTTTGCCTTAAGTTGCCGTCTTGTGTCTTTAAGAAGTCTGGCCTTGTCTTCTGCATGAAGTGCCGGTAGTTTTATTTCATTTCGCTGTTTCACTCATTTTTTTTATAGATTGACCTAGCAAATGTCTGAAGCTTTTCACTTCAGGTCAGAATTCTTGCGAATTTTTTGCCGGGTTACTATGGTTTCCATGCAGCTGGACTATCAAAAACTGATGTAAAGCCGAATATCAGTTAATTCTGTCATTTTGTAGACGTAATAAAAACATTGTTACCCGGATAGCAATGCACTTGTACACAGTTTGGTCGGGACACTGGAAAGCCTCACTCATTCACTGTCACTGGCATCTGCAGCCTGCAGCTGCATCTGCTGCTGCATCTGCCTTGCGGCCTTTTTCCTCCTGTCTTTTTTTTCTCATTGCTTCCAGGGATTTTTGTTTGCGAAATTCAAATTTTGATCCACCCTTTGTTATTGATGCTGTCTTGATGAGTGAGGCAAGCTTGCTATGCAATGTAGGTATAACCTGGAAAAATGGAACACTTGGAGATTTACTAAATAAAATTGAATTTCTGATAATAAACGCTTTGGGGAACTCGCTTGCAATGAGAAGTGTAAATCTAAGATCGAGTGAGGATAAGAACGCGAGGCAATTTGATAAAAAAAAAGAAACAATGACCACTGACTTTTAGGAACAAGGAAAAAAAATCACATAGAAATTGTATGGAGAAGTCCCAAAAACAATTCCAATAAATTCAACTGGAAATCCTTTCTAAAATAGATTCAACAATCAACAATTTATATCTCCGTTTTCACCAAATACTAAAAAAAAAATCAGATCAAGAACACTTGTGAAAACTAATGAGTTGACTGTACTCCCTGAGTGACAATGTTGAAATAAACCTTGGCTTTGAACTGAAACAAAAACTAATATAAAAAACCCAGCAGAATTTAACTGTAGGATAGGCTAGTAATAAAAAACCCAAAATATGAAAACCTAAACCCCCCCCCCAAAAAAAAAACCACAGTATCAAAGCGAGTTACAAACTAAATCACAATAGCTTTGAAAACCTGTATAAGACAAAGAAATAAAAGAAAATACCGACATGAGGATATATACAAGGATAAATGCAGGAAGCAGACAATATTAATTAGTAACACGGATATACTGATAAAATTATTGAGAAGAAAGAATGTCCTCTACACAAACTACACCCGTGACTTGATTCGTTTCCTTAGGCTGCATTACAAAACAGAGCAAACTTCACAAACTTTCTCGTGAATACTAATGAGCCATAGCAAAAACATTAGAGTTGCCTAAGTCACTCAACAGGCTCATCTAAAGGCATACTGAAACATACAATCTATAAACAAATGGGCTTATCCTAGTGTAAAACTCTTTTATCATAACTCCCAAAAACTATGTGCTCTAACTCTGGGGTAGGTCTCAAGCAGGGAAATCTCCTAAGGGTACATGTACAATATATTCTGTTAAAACACACCATGACTTGTCTCAGAATTTAACAATTTAAAAGTGATGGAATGTCTATTCCCTTTTCAAATAAAAAATAAAACTCGGTACAGAATAAAATAAAAGCACTCCAATCTACATAAATCGAGTTGGACATGGGCAAAGATTTGACTTCAAAATTATCAATATGCCTCATTATTAAAACAGATTTTAATGTACCAAAACCCAAACTATCAAAATAGAAATAGACAGAGAATTTTCTGAATAACCTTAAACAAATCATGAGCCAAACTTATAGGAGAAATTGCTGAATGTAATGAGAGTATTGTGTAAGCATACTTATTAACAGGGTCAGGTTCCAACATCGGGGCCGGGGTTGATGAGTTAGTGGATGGCTCATCTTGTAGTTGTACATCATCATCATGATCCAGTCTCCTCTTCAGAGCTGATCGTTTTTTTCAATTTGAGATAGCGGTTCAGATCCTGAACCCCTTTACTTGTCTGCGCAACAGTGGAGCTACTGAAGACTGATGGCGCGTTGTCTACATGTACATGATTCACATCTCTGGAGTAATTTCCTGTTGATATGAGACAGGATAGCGGTTCAGATCCTGAACCCCTTTACTTGTCTGCGCAACAGTGGAGCTACTGAAGACTGATGGCGCGTTGTCTACATGTACATGATTCACATCTCTGGAGTAATTTCCTGTTGATATGAGACAGATCAAAACTTCAAACAAATGTTTGTTGTGTCCACAAGCATGACAAGGTGTGGAACCAAATGTTCGAAGAAATGCACTTACCATCATCATTGAGGTGTAGAACACACCGATCACAGGCCAAAGAAAATGTGTGACTGTGAATACTGATAGTACTACCTAGCCCCACTTGTACTACCGACCATCTCCGACTGATATTTTTTCACAGGACTCGGGAAAGTACTGAGTATACAGTGCTAACACCCATCGGTGTATGGGTAAAAAACCAAAATTAACATCTCCGACTGATCACACTGACTGTCAGTGTCACTGACTGTGCTGAGTATAAGTTACAGGCCTATTTCTCACTTTGTCTTCAGTCACAAATTTATTAAGCGAAAACTGGCGGTTCTGTTTGACAATATTTCCAATATGAATAATCCAACTATCGAGGAAAACGCTAACTAAAAAAAAATAATACATGTATAGTAAAAAACTGAATGAATTACCAGAAACAAAGTGGTCACTGCATATCCTGTCGTGTCTTGAAGGTTTCCAATGCCTGTTGTTGCGCTGGCGTCGACTTACAGCATCTGTCCACGCTTTATTTTGGACCGGATTGTTGTCAATGTCAGGGAAGCGAAAGAACTTTAACCCTTCTTTTGATCTGAACCGATTTTTGCAACAACAGCAGCTAAGAACCATGATTATTCGACTGTAAAGTTCGTATCTGTATGCATTTACACACAAGTAAACAAACTTTTGCCAACCAAGATGGCGGAATTGTTTTGTCACGTGACTCGTGACGTGTCAAAAGAAAGGTCTATTTCTATGTTGGGGTCTAACCTCAACCTCGTTCCAGTTATACCCTATGCTGAATAACAACCTCTTTCACAAAAACACATCGCTCTCGCCAAATATATAGGCCTATATATTTTAAAATGTGCGTCACCGACAGATCGTTAAAATCATAAACATTTAATTGCAAAAGAATTTTTTTTACACAACCGAATTTCAAATCAAGAACCTATAACAATGGTTGTTAGTGAGAAAAAAAGCATTTTCAACGGCAGAAATAAGGGATAAGATCGTCAAAAAAATAAAAATATTATTACAATTATTTTTTCCCCCGTTCTTTTTCCGGAATTGTAAGGCCAAACAAAATAAATGTTGTGTTTACGGTAACGGCCCGAAAAAATTCCAGGTAGGTAGGTAGGAAAATAATTTTATTTTGTAATTTTATTTTTATATTTATATTATTAGTTCTTGAATTTTGAGTTATTTGTTAATATTTTAAACCCGTTACCATTATACTACAGCCCTGATACTTCGGCTTTTAAGGGGCACGGCAGTTTTGCCTTGACTTTTTGTAAAAATTTAGGGCACCAAGGCAATTTTCAAAAATTTGGACGGGCATCACTGCAATCATAAAAAAGTTGCGAAGGGCACGACGGCAGTTTAAAAAAAAACCTCCGAGTTGCCTGCAAAAAATAGTTCTTCCAATTTTTCCATTTTCTAACTGTTACCCAATGAAAAAAGAAAGCATTCATCTAACTCAACAAAATAAACTACTTACAATACACAATCAATAATTTTTGTTCATACGTAATCCTACTATTGGTCATGCACGTTGTGTAGTTTTTCGTAGAGACGCTAAAATTCCCACGTAACTGCTCCATTTTGACACGATGTTGACAGAATAAATGCATGCGGTGCGCGACGACTATGCTGTACAAGGCGTTTAGCGTTGGTTCGCGTAATTTTACCACTAGAGGGCGTTTAAACTCACGCTATCGCTGTTCCGAAACGCCCTCTAGCGTTCGATGTTTCGAGTATTTTTTTGTCGCACGCAAAGAACAACGACTAACGGGCCTGAAATCTGCTGTTGTGCCTTACGTGCGTGAAATTGGGGTATATTTCTGGGGGACATCGGGACTTTTTGGCTTATTTTCGAATATAATTTTTTTTCGGGAGGAAGGGCACGGCGGCAATGATGAGAAAAGGGCACGGCAATCATTGCCGTGAAAAATTGGGTTTTTGAATGGCATTGCGGCAATCGGTAGGGGCAACGACGGCAATTGCCGTCATTGCCGTCGTGGGTGAAGTATCAGGGCTGATACCATGTTTAAATAAACCCTCATGTTGGAAAGTGGTAAAATATAAAAGTTTATAAGTTGTCATTTTAAATTTTACCAACTCACAAAATATTTAGAAAAATGTTTTGAGGTCGGCAATTCGGCCGCAAAAAATTCAGGTCGGTCGGGTTACCGTAAACACAACATTTATTTTGTTTGGCCTAACAAAATCGCAGGCGAACCCAAAAATGTTTGAATTGTTTGAGCTTTACATTCCTTATTTTCCCTTAAACCTATTATTAAAAAAAAAAAAAAAGGAAAAATCACACAAAAGTAGCTCACTTCTACCTGGAAAAATAGGTGTCAGAAATGCATCAGAGACCACCACAGAGCTTCTAAAATACCCAGAGCTCCCAGGGCCCTTAAGCGGGCCCTGGACCCCGGCCGTAAGGGACTTCGAACACAATAATGATGGAATATTGACATTTCCAATCAACTGAATTTTGTTTACTGTTTTTTTATCATCACCCATTCTCATGCCTGATTATAACATTTTACGCTTACCACTAATCGGCGTGTGCGGGGGTCTGCCAACTGGTTATCATTCAGCAGAAACTCTTCTTCTGTTTCTGCTGGCATCTTAAACTCAATTCCTTCCTCCTCCTGTTGCTGGCCTTCTTCCTCGTGAGCCACGGTTCTCGGGGTGGATGGTGATAATGCGTCCTCCCCTCTCATTGCTGCTACCTCACGTTCAAGGGAAGTCATTCTGTTAAGGATGGCTTTCTCGATAGTAACAAACTCATCGAGCTTTCTCAATATTAAATCCAGTTTATCCTGAAATTATAGATCAAAAAGAAAATACATTTTAGGCTCTGTATTAAACTAGGCCAATTTATTGCATAGCATTGCAATGCATTGTTAATTTTTCTCAGCATTGTGGTGTGTTGGCATTTCAGCCCCATTCACAAAGCGTACGGAATGCTGTTATGTGTTGGCCTATTTCGATAGTTATTGAGAACATGCCTCTCATATTAAGAACATTTTCTGACTATACCAAGGTCCTCGCCGGCTGTACTTTGCTGTTCTGAACTTACAGCTTGTGCTGAGGCCTTTACTCACCAACCTGCTAAATCAACTCCCACTTACTTATCTTAAAAGTGAGATTTGTCTGGATTTTTCCCATGTGATAATTAATAGCTGCTACCAATGTTTACACAGCTTAAGGCTCCTTTTTTACAACTGTGTGCTGTACACTTAGTTCACTTGGTACAGGACAGTCGAGGTTCATTCAGCAGATATGAAATATTATTTTACCAGCTTTATGTGTATAATTGATAGTGGCTGATGGGGCTTAGGGGCAATTCCACGGTATTGGAAGGACATTCAGACAGCATTTTCATGTTTCAAACACAAATGTAATGAAGACTTTATTTGTTAAAATCAAGTTCATACCATAATTATGGGATGACACCTAAAACCTTTCAATTCCACTGAAAATTTGATCAGAGTTATTTGTCGTTTACATATTATGCATATTAATAAGGTCGGTAACGGAAGGACATCAAAACGGACATGGGTATTTCAAGTATGACACATTTTCTCAAAACTCTGTGAAGTTTCTTTGCCAATGTTATTTCAAAGCTACTAAATACGATCTATGATGTTTTGTGAACATTCAGCCTTATTTAAAATGACAGATTTATATTTGGTAATCCCATAACAATGGAAAACATTAATTGTGATCATCCACCACCAATGGGCTGTAAAGTTGACACTTTCACTGTTATGGGATTAATGCATTTTTTGAGAGAGTGTGTAATCAGCTTCAAAATGATACCATCCACATTTAAATCATATATTTCTTGACAAAGTTATGATTTCTCAAAGCCACATATTTTTTTATTCAGATTTCTCAAAGTTTTCTTGAAAACCCAAACAATTTAATAGGCTCTGCAATGTGCAAGTGCGACTTTACAGCCTATTGGTGGTGGATGGTCACAATTATGACATAACGGAAGGACGGTAACGGAAGGACAATTGAAATGCTCAATCTACTACATGTACACAGTGAGAGTTATAGATCATATTTTTGTTGGAAAATACAATCTAATAAAATTTTTACTGTGTTGCAATATAACATGACTAAAAACTAATCTTTTTAAAGTTCAAACTATCCAAATTAAACACTAATGAAGCAATTAAACACTAATTAAGCCAGTGACTGATTACCAGCTAGTAACGTATACAAAAATGTCATTTTGTTTCAGATTGATTTCAAAATGAATTTTACCTGTTATAAAACTTGTCCAAAACACGAATTCAACATGTTACATGTGAGGCCAGTGATACATGTAGCTAGTTAATTAATACAATTGATTACACTCAACCAGTGTTGGTACCAAAATCATAAATTTCAATTTTAAAAACTTGACAAACTTTGACTCTTTGCTCTCAAACTTTATCTGAACAACAAAAGACTAATTAAGAATTTGTCTTATTAAGTGATCAGCAACAAATTAACACTCACTTTGTCGTTTTTTTGCACATACATGTACATGGAATCTTTAATATTAAGAACTTGGTGGTGAATTTAAAATGTCCCCTGTTGTTGGCAATATTTAGAACTTGGTGGTGAATTTAAAATGTCCCCTGTTGTTGGCAATATACTGGGTCCTCTAACAGCATTACTATTTTGTCCCTGAAATAAAATGTCTGATCATCCAAGGGACTTGGCCATTTCCAATTGGAACCTGACCGATACATGACTGACACTCTACAATCTCCATGATCTCCAATCTCTTTCACTTCTCCTGCAAACTGTTCTTCATCATACTTCACTACACACCACTGGCCTACACGAATGTTGTTACCATCAGCGTCTGCACAAGATGTGCTCTCCGATGTGCTTGGTGTTTCCAGTACCTCTGATTCATCAGTGACAGGGCTATGGACAGGGCTATTAATGTAGCTTGGACCAGTTGAAATTGCTGATAGTCATCAGACTGAGCATAAATGGCATATTCTATGTCGCCTCCGCCATCTTGCCTCTATTTTATTTGACTAGGTTAGTAGTCGCCGCCCCCTTAAGATGCTCCTCGTTAAATAAGAGGAGCTAGTTTATTGACCTTAAAAAACCCTTTATTACATTTGTAAGTAAACATTAACAATAGGAAAGTTACTTCATTATTACTCTACTGTTACCATTATACAAGTATGAAAAAAAGTCTTTAGTTATTTTTTTGACCGTTGTTACTATTTCTTTTAAACATTATAAGTTGCTTATACATTGTAAGTATATACTTAAGTAAACCTTCTTAGTTATTTTTTTGACCGTTGTTACTATTTCTTATATAAAACATAGTATAGTAAGTATTGTCTATTATATAATTAATCTACTAGGTGTGAGGTAGTAACGTTACAATAAAAAAAAAGAAGGGTTTACATATAACAACAGCAGTACTTAATTTAGCAAGGAACAGTTCTTCCGTGCCTGTATTTACGCTTAGCCTTGAGGCCCCTCGTGTATTTCCATACCGCGTGCAGGCAGCTTTTCTGGTTAACGGCACTAGGTCAAGGTTCGTCTCCCAGGCAACCACCGTGCGTGTTGCCTGGGAGACGAACCTTGACCTGGGGAGGTACTAACGGTAACGGTGGTGTTGGTATTAGAAGATGCTAGGCTTTTCATTGGCTCTTCTAATACCAACACCACGTTACCGGATCGTATGGCCCCCTCTCATTGGTGGGGGGCGTAGCGACCGGTTAGGAATTCGGTGACTTGGGGCTATATAAAGACCGTGCGCGGCCCAGAACGTCCTTTTCTGACGGCGTGCGCACGGAGATAGCTGATACTGCAAACTTATGGATACTCCATTTAATTTTACACTTGGAGAACCTCTAATTACCGTTAACGACGACGCTAACAGCTTGACAGCAATTAACACCGCTGAACTGGTTCTACTAAGTACTATAACGACGATTGGAGCACTGGTCGCGCTCTACATCAAACTAAGGACTAAAACTCTGTTTTATAAGGTAAGCAAAAACTCTCTCCTTTTTTTTTTAACCGTTACCATTGTTTACTAACAAAAACAAAAGGAAAGAAACCCTTTCTTGTTTTTTCGGCTGCTACCGTTGCTTTTCTATTTCTTTTTATTTACATTGTATTGCTTTATTGTTACTTTACAAAGCTATAGAACAGTTTATTAAATATGGCGTCTTTACTTTTACTTTGTTTAGCTACAAAGAGATAGAGACTCCGAAGACTCTGAAGACTCTGAAGACTCTGAAGATTCAACAACGGCACCGTCCGAAAAGGAGGAGGCTTCCGTGTAGACGAACAACAACTGGACTAACGTAAGCGAGAATGTCTTCTACTCAAGTTAACAATTACTTAGAAGAAGCCAGAACAGCGGTTAAGAAATATCTCTACGCCGCTGCTGCTAGCAAGAGGGGCCGAAAACTTGCCCCTCTTTTAGAAAACGATAACGATGCTAACTATTTCCATAGAACCGTTGCTTATCTGTTGCCTGACTTAAAAAACGGTACTGCTTTCAGTCCTAGTGCCGTTAACCAGAAAAGCTGCCTGCACGCGGTATGGAAATACACGAGGGGCCTCAAGGCTAAGCGTAAATACAGGCACGGAAGAACTGTTCCTTGCTAAATTAAGTACTGCTGTTGTTATATGTAAACCCTTCTTTTTTTTTATTGTAACGTTACTACCTCACACCTAGTAGATTAATTATATAATAGACAATACTTACTATACTATGTTTTATATAAGAAATAGTAACAACGGTCAAAAAAATAACTAAGAAGGTTTACTTAAGTATATACTTACAATGTATAAGCAACTTATAATGTTTAAAAGAAATAGTAACAACGGTCAAAAAAATAACTAAAGACTTTTTTTCATACTTGTATAATGGTAACAGTAGAGTAATAATGAAGTAACTTTCCTATTGTTAATGTTTACTTACAAATGTAATAAAGGGTTTTTTAAGGTCAATAAACTAGCTCCTCTTATTTAACGAGGAGCATCTTAAGGGGGCGGCGACTACTAACCTAGTCAAATAAAATAGAGGCAAGATGGCGGAGGCGCATGTCGCCTCCGCCATCTTGCCTCTATTTTATTTGACTAGGTTAGTAGTCGCCGCCCCCTTTGGCGTACGCCATTAGGTGGTTGCCTGGGAGACGAACCTTGACCTGGGGAGGTACTAACGGTAACGGTGGTGTTGGTATTAGAAGATGCTAGGCTTTTCATTGGCTCTTCTAATACCAACACCACGTTACCGGATCGTATGGCCCCCTCTCATTGGTGGGGGGCGTAGCGACCGGTTAGGAATTCGGTGACTTGGGGCTATATAAAGACCGTGCGCGGCCCAGAACGTCCTTTTCTGACGGCGTGCGCACGGAGATAGCTGATACTGCAAACTTATGGATACTCCATTTAATTTTACACTTGGAGAACCTCTAATTACCGTTAACGACGACGCTAACAGCTTGACAGCAATTAACACCGCTGAACTGGTTCTACTAAGTACTATAACGACGATTGGAGCACTGGTCGCGCTCTACATCAAACTAAGGACTAAAACTCTGTTTTATAAGGTAAGCAAAAACTCTCTCCTTTTTTTTTTAACCGTTACCATTGTTTACTAACAAAAACAAAAGGAAAGAAACCCTTTCTTGTTTTTTCGGCTGCTACCGTTGCTTTTCTATTTCTTTTTATTTACATTGTATTGCTTTATTGTTACTTTACAAAGCTATAGAACAGTTTATTAAATATGGCGTCTTTACTTTTACTTTGTTTAGCTACAAAGAGATAGAGACTCCGAAGACTCTGAAGACTCTGAAGACTCTGAAGATTCAACAACGGCACCGTCCGAAAAGGAGGAGGCTTCCGTGTAGACGAACAACAACTGGACTAACGTAAGCGAGAATGTCTTCTACTCAAGTTAACAATTACTTAGAAGAAGCCAGAACAGCGGTTAAGAAATATCTCTACGCCGCTGCTGCTAGCAAGAGGGGCCGAAAACTTGCCCCTCTTTTAGAAAACGATAACGATGCTAACTATTTCCATAGAACCGTTGCTTATCTGTTGCCTGACTTAAAAAACGGTACTGCTTTCAGTCCTAGTGCCGTTAACCAGAAAAGCTGCCTGCACGCGGTATGGAAATACCGTGCTGACACTCAGGGGCTGCATCACGAACCAGGCCACAAAATGAAAGAGTATATGGAAAAGTATGCATCGCGACCGTTACACATGTACAAACTGTTAAGCCCTCAGAATTTTTGTGACGAGTATCAACAAAAGAAAGCTCTCTGTCAGAATTACAAATTTGTAGGTCTCGTGCTTAGTAGCAAATCAGAAAATTGTACAGTGGGGACAATGATTACTAAGGCTCAGCAGTTCTTACAATCTCTTGATGAGGACTACGGGTACATTGTTACTCTGCATGACCCATCGATTGACACAGTCCAAAAACTGGACCTGTTCAACGACATCGATAGGGAATTTGATGACGCAGAGATTAAAGCTCACTTTGGTCCTCTTTGTCAAGAAGCAGAAACAGACAAAAAATACCCGGAGTGCGGGACAAAAATGACTACCCGCATGTCTCCGGACAGCTGTTTCAAAGGGGAAATGCCTGAGCACATATCTCCTGTACACTTGCATATTCTGATTTGGCACGGTCCACGAGCTAAACCTGTATTGACTAAGAACAGATACCGTACTCTTAAATCTGATCACTTAGTGTACATGGAAGGCCAACAACTCTATTCGGGTTCGCAAGCCTTCCAATACAACACTTGTCCTCCTAGATTTCCTGTATGCCTTATTTCTGATTACATGAACAACCAACAGAACAAAGACATCCCTGTCAGATTCCTCATACACGACTTAGACAACCTACTGAGACAGTGGGAAAACCTCACTAGCACTGTGTCCTACATGGAAATCAGTGTTAACAAAGCGGTAGAACGAGCAGCCAAGGTAGCGGAGAACACTCCGCTGTACCAAGGCGAAAAAGAAACTCCAAAAGAGTTTCTCTTTAATCTCTTTTACCGCATTATGTTGCGCTATGGGGAAACTGACATTGATGTGCTTCCTGATCTAAAACATCACATGAAATCCAAAGGGGACAGCGACTTGCTGGCCCTTCACCGCTCAACAATCAATCCACAGTTGAGCAAACCTATCTGGAACAACGCCGTCAGCCATTACAAAAAAATAGAACACAAACTGACTCTGCACGACTACATTGAAAAATACGAAAACAGATACGGCACAGGGGAAAGGTTTGATGAAAACACTAACGACACCATCATGAACAAACAAGACAGCATTGCAGCTCTCACTCACTTCTTAAACTTTCACGGGCACACAAAAGAAGACTGGCTGCAATTAGTCCACAGCGTCTTCAACAAAACCACACAGAACAAAAAGAATAACGCTTTATGCATCTGGGGTGAGAGCAACGCTGGCAAATCATGGATCATACAACCGCTGCAAAAAGTATGCAACAGTCACACAATCATAGGGGGGGGAGCCAGCGACGAAAGCAACTTCAAATTTATGGGGATGGTAGGCAAAAGATGGGCTCTCTTCAATGAAATGGTTGTCAGCGATAACAACGCCGAGAAAATGAAAGAGATACTTGGCGGAGAAAACGCAGAAGTTGCCGTCAAATTCTCCGGCAACACACGCATAGGAAGAATCCCTTGCTTTATCACATGCAACAACCCGCCATTCAAATTTGTATCAGATCCAACAAACAGAAAGGCACTGACAAACAGATGCGTCGTGTACAGATGGCGCTCATTCAACTGGGATAAGGCTCCCTGGTCAAACAAATCGGCCAGCCTGCACCCAGGTTGTTACTCAATGAAAGAAATCAACGAACAATCCACGTTCGTTCATTACGAAGCACCAATCCCAGCGACTCTCACAGAAAACATCGTGACATTCATTGAGAGCCTAATGACTCTCTTAAACATCAAAGAGATAAATAACAAAGGACTCCTTGTCATGGACACGGTGGTCAACATGGTACACAGTCTGATAGGGAGAGATTTCACACACAATCAGGCAGCAGACTTTTGGTCTCACCTGGTACAAACAGACTCACACGACATACACACTTGCCTTGACAAAATCTGCAACGAGGTGTATCAAATCAAACGAACACCAACAAAACTCAAACCTACTTCCTCTGCGTCTGACTCTGAAGACTCTCCTGTATGCATGAGTCGCCGTAACGCACCTAAAAGACGTAAACTCTATATTGCAGAAACCGAGGAGGGTGAACCCTATATAGGAGACTTAGACGACGAAGAATCAGTCTGGGGTCCCATGCAAAGCGGTGCCGACTTTTATCCGGAAAATCAAGTCCCTTCACAAGAGAACGCAGCAGAAGTATGAACACCCGCAACAGAAAAAGGGGTGTTGAGACGAAAGGGACAAGTAAAGTCCACATGGACGTCCCTCACTACATGGGAAAATATAAAGCGGAAGTAGAATTACCTATCGCTACAGATTTGTCTACTCATGATTCTTTCAAATCCCTAGAAGTAGAAATGACAAAAACCGCTAACATGTTAGCAGTGGGACAGAAATTACTGGGCACCAAACAACACGAACGACTACAACACGCATTCTTTACCTTTCTCATTATCACTGCAGTAACTGAGCATGGGCAAAAAAAGACCAGCGAAGGGACAACTAAATAAAAACTACAAAAACGTCAGAGTTGATGACTCAGACTCAGAAGAAGAAGAACGTACTGCTTTCACTGATAAATTACACGTCCCTACGCAACACTTTACGGGACCACAAACGTCTACACACAACATTCAAAACACACAACCAACAGACAACTCTGATAGAATATCTAGACACCACGACATTGATTATGCTATTAACCACGGCAGAGATGACGCCGACAACCATTTTGTAGGAGAACAGCTAACCCGGGGAGATAACCCTTGGGCTTCTACATTAGGGGCAGTAGGAATAGGCCTAGCGCAGTTAGGTAGAGCTTATGGAGTAGATTTATCTGAATTATTTTCTAAAAGTAAAAAACCTATAAGGCATCCTCGCTCAAAGGCTCCTTATCAGCGC
Organism: Asterias rubens; assembly: GCF_902459465.1. Lineage (NCBI taxonomy): Eukaryota > Metazoa > Echinodermata > Asteroidea > Forcipulatida > Asteriidae > Asterias > Asterias rubens. The sequence continues at coordinate 2,320,493 of NC_047069.1, read as the reverse complement.
TTCATTGAAAAACACGCTAAAGGTAAAGACGATGAAGCATCTCGCTTGCAATACCTAGCTTACCGCAAAATCACCGATCAGCAATACAAAAACAACATCAATCACGACAAAGCTCTCGCCGCTCAAGCAAGAGGCGAAGTAGTAAGAGACGAACAATTCTTAAGTCTTGACAAAAGATCAATACCAGAACCAAACCTTTTTTCTACCGATCACTTAGAACACATTGGAACTCTCGATGCATCCTCAACGGAAACAACTGATACTGAACCAACTGATACAGAAACAACCGACACAGAAGAAACCGAAACAGAAGATACAACAGATAACGCAAACACAGAAGAAACCGAAACAGAAGATACAACAGATAACGCAAACACAGAAGACGCGCATACTGAATCACACGTATCAGACACAGAAGAAGAGCCACCGCCCAAAGTTTCAAAAACAACAGAAAACATGGTGGAAGAAGAAATACAACCGGTAAATGCCGAACAGCAAGGTCAAGCACAACCACCAGCACAACCAGGGGGTGGCGGGGGTGGCGGGGGAGGAGGGGGAGGCCTAGGTAACATAAACTATCCAGACTCTTATCAAGAATCATACAGACGCGGGGACAGACAATTCAAAGTCAGTGCAGGCAAACAAATGTTCACCAAAGAATTCTTACACTCAATACCACAAAACAAAAACCCGGCAGTACTAACAACGGTAAGAGACACCACCCACAATCAAGACGCCTTCCCACACAACTTGCCTCACAGATTATACGATGGTAACTTTTCACAGATTACTTTTGACCAATTCCCTCAATTCATGGAACCTTCTGCCTGGCAAGAAATGGCAATACTCTTTGAATGCGCAACAGTAACAGGCGTCAAGATGAAAATGAAAAACCTAAGACAATACATCAAAAAAACGCTTCCAAACAACATGATAGACGTACAAACAAGCACAGACTCTAGAGTAGAAATATTCGTCGACTCTTCCGGCGAATTCCAACTATCCCCCGGCGTCTGGGATTGTCCCAACAAAGGGTGGACAACACACTATCCAGCCGCCGAAGACGAACGATTACTAAAAAAAGTCTCTCTAGCTACTTTCCCAACATCAACACACCTAGCAGAAATGGTACGCGAACACAACGACCCGGTCACTCCTCTCGAAACTCTGTACCTCAGAGGAGACAACGACGAAATACCATTCCGCGACTACGGCTACTTCTCCCGAGTAGGCCCGGGAGAAAACTGGGAATACTTTGTACCAATCAATCAAAAAATACACTTTGGGGGAGACCGCACAGCCGGCTTTCACAACATGCAAGATCCACGCACAAACGCAACACTAGGCGCCGATCAAACACACGCCGACGGTGCCGTGCCATACAACTACCAATTCGACTTAGCCTCAAGACTAGAAGACTTACTAAACGCAGAAAAAACAGACCCTCTCAGCTGCCTGGGTCTACAAAGCCAAATCGGCGTCAACCACGAAATGGGAGGACAGACTGCCGTCTACGGGCGATCGCGGCGAGACCGCATCGCCCAAGGACAACACACATCTTACGCGATAAACCACGACCTCACTTACGACATTCCACTCGGCTACAACGAAGCAGGATCAAAACGCACATCCGCAAACAAAACTATGGTCTTGTACTCAAACGTCATATCAATCGGGGACGTGTTTATCTATCATGATAACTATGTGGTTTGTCTGGGTATTTGGCAATGTCTTTACACTTTCCCATTGGGTCTTGAGCAAATTTTTCCCATTTTCAATTTCTCTGGCGGGAATGAAGACAACATTGATCCTGTTCACATGCTTTGTCGCCTCGGCTGCAAATGACTGTGCATCATTGACGAAGGCACCTCGTCTACATGTACATGCGGAGAAGACGACTCGCTTCACTAAACCACCAATACCGTCAACACTTCCCTTTCCATGGCTTGTTGCAAAAAAGTTCCAACTTACGTGTTTTAGTTTGTAATTTTCCTTTTAATATAATGGGTGATATTTTCGAACAAGAACCTGTTCTTAAACTGGCTCGCTGCCCCATCGGAAAAAAAAGGCAATGCTTTCCAAATGAGGACACGTATTCTGTAAGTCTTTGATGATATAGTCCAAAAAGGTAGCGACTTGGTACTTGCCATGTTCGAGATCATCGCTGACAATTTCAAAAGACTTCACCTGATCATCACCAATGTTTGCACAAGCTGTGAATATAGATACTTGACCATGGCTCCAATGAGCGCTTTGAATCTCATCTTGCTGAATAATAGCATAGTTCTCGGCAAAGTCTACTTGGACTACAACGTGATGACCATCAGCATGCAATTTTTCTTCCTCAAAATGCTGACTCTGTTTTCTTTTAATGTAAACATGCACAAGAAATGTTGGGAGTTGATTCTGTAGTAGTGCTAAGCACGTTTTCAAGGTACCACTATCTGCCTCTTTTTCAGCTCTCACTTCAGTGGTCCACTGAAACCAAGATACTTCATTCTTTTCCAGTTCTGTGAAGCTACATGTATAGTTCTCCTGAAATTTTGACTTGCTCACCTCACAGTTCCCAAACATACAGTCCTCATTCTCCTGGTCACAAACGATGGTTGAAATAAACTCCCTGAAACCCAATGGCACCTGAGGCACGACCTGATGAGCAGCAACTAAAAGAAGTCTGACATTCTCATGGTACTTGCATAAACACACATTATGAGGGAAATCCTGTGCCAGAAATACATGTTCTGGACGAAGGGCACAGAATTTTGACAGGCCAAGAGAATTGTTTGGATGTTCATCCAGGTACATTGTACAGTGAGACGGTGACATTCCCCCAGAGTCATAACAAGGAAGCGTTTCTGTTTATGGTCCTTGTTACCATCCTGATCGTGTGTTTTTGCAACATCTTTCCTGTTAGGACTTTGCCATGAAATGTCATCGCGGCAGTAAAATGCCTTCACTAGGTTACAGGTTTCTTCTGAAACTTTGTTACTTCCACCTCGTGCAGAACGTTCATTGTTTATAGATACACTGAATCGTTTCACCAGAGTTTTGATAACTTTGCTTCGTTTGCGAGGACTCTGTGGGAGACTGGAAGATACCCGTTTAATTGCCTTTCCAAGGGCTTGTGGACTTCTGAAGTGCTGCTGGGGGCTTCTTGTTGTGGGTTCTGGTGTTGCAATTTCTGTTTTAGCCCGGATCTTTCTATTGTAATTTTGTTCTGCTTTTTGCAATTTCTTCAAATCAGCTGCTGACAAACTTTTCCGTTTGTCATTCTTGCGTTTTCTGTCTTTGCTTTTCATTTCTTCATGACTGCCTTGCGCCTTCTGTCTTTCTCTATAGTATCGTTGTTTCTCAGCACTTGACAAGGCCATGTTGAGTTGTCCTGTAAATAAAACAATGAACATAAGTAACTTCATTCAAAATGTTTAGTGTACTTGTACAAAATTTGAGGAATAACAAGACTTTTAATTAGTATGCTGTGCCAGGTTGATCATTATTCTTTCCAACATGTAGTAATTGTAGTGCCATACACACATTTATACAATTTAATGCAAGTTATTTACATGTAGATTTACTTCTTTCTGGGAACAAACCGACTGCCACTTAAATTACACACATTTATCATTTGAAGTATTTTGATCATGCTCCATTTATCCCTTTAAAAAGTACATAATTTGTAATGGGCCATATTTTTGACCGCGTGAGGGCGCTCTCAATCACTTCCGGGGGTATATTCATTCATACCCAAAACAGTTTTTAAAGATTGGAACACATTATAACCACAGACATCTAATCCATCACAGACAATAAGACTTTTAAAGGAGCCGTTATAATCCACCTCTAAAGCAAATTGAAACTACGGCGTAACAAAAGTGACAGAACGCCTATTAATTTGTGCAAGGCGAATCGCGTGTACCCCCAAAAGTGATCAAAATACTATTTATAGCGCCCTCGCGCGGTCAAAAATAAGGGGCATTGATCCTGCATTTAGTTACATCATAGAGGTAGAATTAGTGGTTACATGTACATGTATGTAGTTGTATACATTGCTCAAACTTGTGATTTCCATGACTGTAGCTCCTATGCATCCATTGTCTTCTAACATATTAATAACAGTCAAATCTTTCAAATGTATCTACATGAACCCCACCCTTGAAAAAAATTCTGCATTAAAATTAATAGGCATTCAGTTAATGCACACATACATGTGTATACTGACAAATGTAAATCTTACCTGACGGGAAAGGCAAACTTTATCTTTGGAGAAGCTAGCTGCTGAAGTACGCATAATAAAGTACAGTAGCAGTGTGTGTAGCAGGCTTGTGGAATACTGGTAATTAGTCATACCATGTTTCTCATGCCAATCACATGGGTGTCACATGCATGTAATTATAATACATGTAATACAATTCCTATGAAACTAGGGGGTTACATACATGTAACATACTATGCACACACAGTTGTACATTGTAAGTAAGACTGGTCAGCTTGTTAAAAAATTGCTGAAAATTCCATTACCTGTATGCGCGCATGTATGGGGCATTGAATGGAACATTGGGCCTCAGTACATGTAGGCTACTATAATAATGGTACTGAACATGGGCAAAGACTGTTTGAAACTTGGCAAAATGCGCATTGTCTCTAATATTTGGGTTACATGCAATGGAGTATGGCAATGAAAGGGATCTAATTAGCATAACAATAGTTACCTGAAGTGAGCAGTCCACTCTTCAGAATGACCCTGAAAAGCTTATTAACACTTTTAGTTGTGATCTGATGTCATAATATCAGTCATAACAAAGTTCATTAGCCTTTTCTGTCCTTCTGTTACCAATTTTTGTCCTTCCGTTACCACCTTATGGTAACGGAAGGACAAGTGTTAATAAGCTATAATTAAAAGAGTAAGGGGCAAAAAATGACTTTAATGGTATGATGTTGTAGGTCTACCTAAACTTGCTTTGCGTTGGTAATTTTTTATTATTTTGTCCTTCAAGTTTTGAAAATATACTAAAAACATGTACTTTTACGGTAACGGAAGGACATTGGGGGGGGGGGCAAAATGTTCGAAACCACTGAAGTGGAACGAATGCTGCAAATGTCAAAAACTTATAACAGATATCCTTTGAACAATCTAAACACTTAATGTAACTACAAATACAGCCAATTTTGCATTGTTATTAGACACAGGGTGCGATTAATAATTTTTCTATCATTTTTCCTCATTTTTGGGAAAAAATATAGTATTTACATAATCATTTATTTTCACAACCAAATGATGAACAAATCACATTCCGACATTAAAACAGTAAAATATAGACTTTCAACTTTGATTTGAGACCAAAGTTGTTGGATTGTGATGAATTTTAAATTGTTACCCTTATGTCCACCTTTGCATGGAATTGCCCTTCAGTAGAGGCAGAGTTGGAATCTGAACAAGATTTCTGCCCAAAAAACCTAGCACATTAAAGAGTGTCATCTAATTTCTGCTTCCTCCGAGTGGATGTGAATCGTGAAAAAGCCAGATCAATGATTTCATCCGCTCCTGAGTGGTCCAGGATGAGTGGTTTGCCTTAATGAGCAACAGGTCCTCCATAGTGTCTGACCTAAGTCCTCCAGTTTATTGCTCCATGGTCTGACCTAAGTCACAAACGTCGATCTGAAAGCTTGGCAGTCAGCTGGCTAAAGACCATCTCTACACGTTGCTCCATGCTCCAATGTACAGCACAAGTTCTGCTAAGCTGGAAACTGTTAGGAATGTTTTCAATCGGTACATCAAGATTCTGTTCCATGTGACATTAGAATCTACCTTTGCATAGTAGTTAACTGTCCTGAAAATGATTGATTAAAGGGAAGGTACCGATTGGTAATTACTCAAAACAAATATTAACTTAAAAACTCAATTGGTAATGAGCAATAGAGATTGTGAGAAATGTCTCCCTCTGAAGTAGCATAGATTTTGAGTAAGAGGTAATTTCTCACTAAAATAATGAAAGACTTCTAGCCAGAAGTCTTTGATTCCTATTTGAAAGCACAGAACAGTTTTTCAGGAAAACTCTTTGTACTTCATTGAAGTAAAATGCCTTACAATGTTTGTGTCTTACTCATTATCTTGGCTAATGATGTGTGAGAGTCCATACACACTTCTACATGTATCTTGTCCTTCAGGTCATCCAATGACTCGGTAAAGGCAGCGGCCTCCATGTTTGGAGATTTGCCTCCACAATGTCGCTTATCCTTGAAAGCCATACTATTAAAGAATGCTGTCTTCTACCACATCCAGAACAGTGTAGGTGCAGTACGTAGCACTGAAGCCCGGGCTGTTATTACGAGCATCACCGTTGAGAGAAAAGTAATATATTTGATACTTCATGCTCCGCCAACTAAAAAGAATACTTTGAAATGTTCAAATGTATCTGAAATGTTTTGAAAGAAACACACATAAATTGTTTTTAGCAGGTAGAATCTATGCCTGTTGAATGGGAACTTACCACAAAGTACAACTTCTTGTCCATGTCTCTTGAGTTGCACATCTTCTTGCAGTTGATTTCAAAACTTGGAGATGCTTGGCAGTAAGTACTTCCGCTGTATCTGGTAGTACAATGTCTCATATGGAAGGCCCAGTTTCATGACATGGCACATCATCTAGATTTTTGCATACTGATTTCCAGAAAACATGATGGAGGTACTGTTTGCTACATCTGCCATATTGACCCCATTCAGCTGTGGTTGGCTGATCCAACGACCACAAGCATGATTCTTTTGGCACCTCTGTATTGAATTATTTGATAAATAAATGATAACAAGTCAAATTTGACTTGTGGGGAATGGCCCACCACATGCTTAATACTGTCCTCACCCTTTTGAATTTCAATGATGAAATAAGAAAAAAAATTCTCTAATCTTTTTTTATCTCGGCAGCTCGCCATAGCAGCTTCGCTGTTCTAGCTTTCTTGTGAGTCCAATTTAGAAGAAACTTTCACAGGTTGTTCACACTTTTCCTTGACAACTGTATTTTGACGTTTCTCTGTTCTTGTTATGACCTTCACTTTGTGAGGGGATGGTGCCTGCTTTAATAGTTCATTATCCTCTGTTAACACATGGACCTCCTTTGCTAGGCTTTTATTTGCATCTTTTGATGTTTCAAGTTCTGATTTTGATGATGAGGCGCTGGCAGTACTTGCCGTATATCCAAGGGGTTCCTTTGAGACAGCCACTGTCTCCCACAGTCTGGAGAGTGATCACGTTATTACTGCTGATTTTGCAGATCCTTTAAACAATTTAAAAACGATAATTAACATTGAGAGTGTCATGGCCGAGTGGTTAAGAGCATCGAATTCAAGTTCTGGTGCGTTTTCACCGGAGTGTGGGTTCGAATCCCGGTCGTGACACTTGTGTCCTTGAGCAAGATACTTTACTATAATTGCTTCTCTTCACCCAGGGGAATAAATGGGTACCTGCGAGGGTAGAGGTTGATATTGTGAATGAAAAAGCCTTTGGAGCGATATAAACTGTTGCCCAGGTTGTATACTCCCAAGGGAGCTGATGAGAAACATTAAAAAGGGATGTTATTGGCCCTATGACCAGGGCACTAATGTAAAGCGCTTAGAGAATTAAGTGTTAGTTATTAGGCTCTATATAAATCGAAAGTTATTATTATTATTAATAAGGCCTGTTTTTAATTTGTTATTAGAATAATAACCTCATGACAATTTCAGAGAGAAGATGTCTCAAAAGTGGCTGGTACATGAAAATCACAACAAGTTACCTGAATGGCCTAATCCGATTCGATTCCAACTTGCTGCCCTTGTGTCCTATTTTCTGGTAGTTCCTCTTCAAGACAAGCATGCCCTCTTCAAGATGAAACACCTTTACATTCTTCCGTTTTCTTTTTGCAGAAGACGTTTTGTCTTCTTTTGTGCTACATTTATGTTTTCCTGTACCGTTAACAAAAAGAAACACCTCAGAATTCTATTATTTCTTGAGTATCTTATACTGAGATTACAAAATACAACTTTTGTAATTTATTTAGCGAATAATCAAAACCTACCTGTTGTTTTACCACCTGGGCTTACTCTGTCACAATGCTGGCACATTCCTGCAGAGCATCAAAGCTTGGAGATGCAACTTTCTGGTTGGGCTTCTTCTTTGCTCAGCTAAAAATGAATTATCAATGAAAATTCAATGTAACATCCAACATAGATTGAACAAATACTATGTATGTCAAAAGCAAGTCTCTTGGCGTAATTGACAGTAACTTACCTCACATGGCAATCTGTCTTCTCTACACCGAGAAGAACAGAGTGAACTTTGTTGTGGCATGTACGAATGTGCAATAGGCAAACAGCACATGATATCTGTACCCCAACAAAATAAATTAAGGTTTTTTAACACAGTCATGGCAGCTTGAACAGTTTCGTTGGTCACAAAAAAGCTGTCGATGTATTTCAAGCCGACTTGAGCGCCACCGCCTTTCTGTTGCAATTATCATCCACTTCTATATCTGCTGTGAATTCCCTCTGATCCATTAGGGGTTTCTTGGAGTTCACTGAAATGATCTTTTTTAGACGCTTGGAACATGACATTTCTGTATCCTTCTTTTGCTTCTGTGAGCTTTAAAAATGAAATCAAACAAACTTTGCACACAGTAATTTTAGTGAGCAAAATGTTAACGAATCCACAGAATATCATGGCATACGGGCAGGTACACTATTGGTAAATTGTCAAAGACCAGTCGTCTCACTTAATGTATCTCAACATATGCGTAAAACAACAAACTTGTGAAAATTTGAACTCAATAGGTCATCGGAGTTGGGAGAAAATGATGACAGAAAAAACACACCCCTGTTTGGACGAATTTGTGTGCTTTCAGTAGGAGTAAAAGACTTAGTTATAATTTTTTTGATATTTTAGTGAGAAACTACCGTTTCAAAAACTACATATGTATGTTATACTTAGAGGGAGTCGTTACTCACAATGAATTATAATATCAACAGCTCTCCAATGCTAGTTACCAAGTCAGTTTTTAAGTTTATTGTTTTGAGTAATTACCAAACATGAGATGTACCTTCCCTTTTACACCCACGTACATGTCTCACCACGCACATGTTTCACCATAGTAACATAACTGTCACATGAACTTTATATAATATGTAAGATCCACAATCTCAAATTGGCTTTAATTTAGGCATTTATAAAGATGAAATCCTTAAAGACATGGACACTATTGTCAAAGACTAGTCTTCACAGTTGGTGAATCTCAACATATGCTTAAAATATTAAACAAACCTGTGAAAATTTGAGCTCAATCGATCATCGAAGTTGTGAGATAGTAATGAAAGAAAAAAACCAAGTTGTGTGCTTTAGATGGTTGATTTCAAGACCTCAAATTCTAAATCTGAGGTCTCGAAATCAAATTAGTGGAAAATTACTTCTTTCTCAAAAACTATGTCACTTCAGAGGGAGCAGTTTCTCACATTTTGTTATACTATCAACTTCTCCCTATTACTCGTTGCCAAGAAAGGTATTATGCTAGTAATTATTTTGAGTAATTACCAATTAGTGTCCACTGCCTTTAAATTCACCATAATTACATCAAAGAGGGGTTCAAAGACTTTCAACATCAAGATAAAGTGAAGTACTGTACATGCTTACATTAATTGCAAGTAAAATGGATAGTGGTAGTTTTGAAGGTTCTCAGCTACAGTTTTCTTGCACATGACATAAGGCCAATTAAAAAAAGAAACATGGTTAGCGTCCCCGCCCGCTTCCTTTATACAGGCGTTTTTTTATTTTTTTATTTTATTTTATTTTTTTTTTTTTTTTTATAAATAGGGTTGTTTTAAATGATCTCAGTTAAAACAATCTGAATGTCTTGTCTGAATGCCTCGACTAAATTGTTTCATTTATGTTTTGTGTATTTCAGCAGTAGAAAAAACAATGGATATTTGACATTTTAACAAAGAATGGCGGCCATCTTGAAATAAAAAATAAAAAGCCCCTCTTCCTCCTTTTTTTGAAAAACCCGGACGTGAAACATGTTTTTTTTAATTTTTACTCTGCCTTATTTGTTTGTTCACAAACAAACTAATTAGGAGGATTTGTCATAAACAGTTACCTTTCAGATTGAAAGAAATCCAAAGTTATTATGACCAAAGCTTAAGAAAAGAAAAATTCTGTGCCAATCAAACTTATGCATTCTGCTGATGATGGTGGTGTGGGCATCTGTCACCAATTCGGTTATAGTCAGGTCTTCGGTTTTCATGAGGAAACCAAATCCCTTTAGCAATGCGTCAACCTCCATTCTGGTGCTTATATAAGGGCTGTCTGCCGTTTGTCGCGAACTTCCATGTGGACGATGTCTTTGGTAGTGTTCTCCATATGTGTAGGTCAAGTATTGAGCGCAGTGGCTGGGACTATCATTCCGACCGTCCCCTTAAATTTTGAAAATTTAGAGCAAAATAAACACAAAGCATTAAATAAATAAAGAAGTCTTGTTTGAACCGTAATAACAGGACAATCAGAAGCAGCATTGTGAACATTTGACTGTGCAACTGACTACAAACATGGACAAAAACCCAAAAAAGTTTTACTTACCGAGCACAACCAGTGGTTTCCCCTTGTGCCGCCTTCTAGTTTCTGCAAACATTTGGGCAGCCTCCTCTTCAACTGAAGGCAACACATAGGGGCCTACAATGTATAAGTTAAAGTGATTTTATACTGCACTGATATTCATTTACAGATTTGAATTGAACAGTTTTTCAGGAAAACTCTTTGTACTTCATTGAAGTAAAATGCCTTACAATGTTTGTGTCTTACTCATTATCTTGGCAAATGATGTGTGAGAGTCCGTACACACTTCTACATGTATCTTGTCCTTCAGGTCATCCAATGACTCAGTAAAGGCAGCGGCCTCCATGTTTGGAGATTTGCCTCCACAATGTCGCTTATCCTTGAAAGCCATACTAAGAATGCTGTCTTCTACCACATCCAGAACAGTGTACAGTACCTTGCACAGAAGCCTGGGCTGTCATTACGAGCATCACCGTTGAGAGAAAAATGATATATTTGATATCTCATGCTCCACCAACTAATTTTTTTTGTGTACTGAAATGTTTTGAAAGATTGTGCATGTACACACATAAATTGTTTTTAGCAGGTACATTCTATGCCTAATGAATGGGAACTTGCCACAAAGTACAACTTCTTGTCCATGTCTCTTGAGTTGCACATCTTCTTGCAGTTGATTTCAAAACTTGGAGATGCTTGGCAGTAAGTACTTCCGCTGTATCTGGTAGTACAATGTCTCATATGGAAGGCCCAGTTTCATGACATGGCACATCATCTTGATTTTTGCATACTGGTTTCCAGAAAACATGATGGAGGTACTGTTTGCTACATCTGCCATATTGACCCCATTCAGCTGTGGTTGGCTGATTCTTTTGGCACCTCTGTATTGAATTGATTGATAAATAAATGATAACAAGTCAAATTTGACTTGTGAGGAATGGCCCACCACATGCTTGTTACTGGTCTCACCCTTTTGAATATCAATTATTGATGAAATAATCGCTTCTTCTAATATTCCTTGTGTCTGTAACGGGCACTCCCCTCACCCAATTGAAGTGCACATTTGGTGTAGTTTTGGTGTAGGTGTTTTCCAAAAGCTGGTGTACACCAAAATGGCACCTCAACCGTGACTGGTGCCATTTTGGTGCACCCTGTAGAAATCTCAACCTGAAAATTGTACACGGGGTGCCATTGTGTTGCATTCCAATTATTTAAATTAGCACCAAAAGAGCACCACACATGTGGGGTGCTGTATTGGTGCACACTTATGGTCAGCGGGCAAAAGTCTTACACCAAAGCTGCACCTTGTGATGTGGTGCGCTTTTGGTGTCTTCAATTCGTTACCTAATTGTTGGATTGTAATATCAATTGCCTGAAATTTTCATATTATAAACACTGCATCTAATGTTTTTCCAAATGTCATTCTCTCCTTTATGTGTAGTATAAAAATGAACTTAAACACCTTTACATGTAGATGAGCCCAATCATTATAATCAATGAAATTAATACACACAGAACTATGATTAGGTACAAAAAATGGAAAGGAGATTGCATTTAAAACAAAATTTAACATGTTTTTATTAACAAACAAATACCTGTTGTTGCTGAGTGCAAAACTTACACACACTTTGCAGTTGTTCAATTAAAACATAGTAGAGTTTGAACATACATGTAGATTTCAAAATTTAATACCTGAGCAAGTAGTACAATTTGGGCCATACAGAAGCAGAACCCTTTTGCACGAGCAATGTTTATATCCAGCTGGGAATCTTGAGCTGTTTTGGCAACCAATAAAACAATAATATAATTATTTTTCTATACATATAAAATAAATAACAAAAAAGGATGAGTATTAGTTTGGTTTGATACTATCAGCTGCAGTGACCATGCACGTGTATAATGCTGACATGGAATGCATACATAAGTTGTTCCTATAAATAAGCCACAAATATATAACATAAAAAAAAGAGTATAACTTTGGTTTACTATTAGCTGCAGTGACCATACACGTGTATAATGCTGACATGGAATACATTTAAATAAGTTGTTTCGCTAAAAATAAGCTACAAATATATTGAAACGTGAACTTAAAGAGGGGCTTCAAGGTAAAGTGTTTTTGTTATTTTCTCATTATTCAATAAAATGCTACGAGTGTTTGATTCTCTTCAAGTGCAATTTTTGTAAAAACCTCCCAATTTGTTCATGTCTTTCATATAAGGACTGCACATGTACCTTAAACAATTTATACATCACAAAACTGATGTTTTCCTTGAAGCCCTTCTTTAAACATATAAAATAGTAATAATACACAGAAAAAGAAACATGAAATACTGATGTCACTTTTTGAAAATTTTCAAATCATTCACAGCCCATGCTTCCAAAACCATCAGGTATGCAACTGAACTTGATATGCAATAATTCATTGGGACGCAATAATTCATTGGGACACATAATACTGATACTACTGTTACAAAAATTTGTTCAAGGATGTTATTTTCTAATGTAGTCCTTTGATTCCTACAGTGGAGTCCCATTTCACCTTACTTTCAATTTTCATTTTGCCATTTTTAAAGGGACGGTATGTTACTAATCCAAAAAATAATTACCATGAAAACATACTTGGTAAAGAGCACCGGCAAAGTTTGTATTATAAAACATTGTTAAAAACAACCCCCTTTGAAGTAATGTCTTTTTTGAGAAAGACTGAAAGAGTTAATTATTCACACACAAATTTGAACCTTGATTGGCTTTTAAAATTTATGAACTTGTTTGGCTCTGTGCCTGAAGGCTGAAAGTTTCCTGTTGATTGCTTGCCTCAACTTTGCCTTATTGAAGCTTGTGCTTTGACTTTGCACCACGTAAGCTAAAAAGAAAAATATTGCAAAAGGTTAATCAACCACAGCATGTATTTTTAGAAAAGGAAAACATAAATCAAAAGTATGAAAATCCAGACAAGATTTATTTTGGTAGATGACCAATGACTCATGATCACCCACAATGACCGTTCCTATACCACAAAAGGATGACAAAGAATTTTCAAAGGTTTGACAAACCTGTTTTTGTTTTAATTCCACACACTGGGATATATTAACATACACTGTTTCATATCAGATGGATGCAAGGTCTAAAAATATTTAAAACAAACAATGAAACAACTCAAATTTACTTACAAAATATTGCATCGCAGATAGACTGATCCAATTGGTTCGGGCCATCGCAAAGTGTCCCAGTGCACAACTCCTGCTTTGTGAACATAATGCTGAACAAACAGCGTACCTGCTTAAGTCCATCAGTTTTTGATACGACCATCCTTTCCTCGTCACGGTGCATGTAGATTGTGCTACAAGGCACTAGTTCAATCATCTGTAAAGGTGTAAAATTACAACCCCAAATTCATAATTAATTATTGAACAAGATGGATAGGAGCCAATAACAACAGTGAAATATCTAAAATTGCCTTCAATGTAAACATTTTGAACGAAACATAATAGAACGCTTCAGGGCCATCTTTTTTCCCTGAAATTACTCTCATTTGATATTTTTAAAGTGACAGTCACTGTTTTAATTTTTCAATACATTCATTACTTGCTATATAAAGTAACACAAGTCGCTGGTGCAAACAAGCATGGTCGTAATAATAAAGTCTCATTCAAGACAATACCTTTAAATTGTTGGCAACCTCAATGTCCAGGAACCCAGCTTTGGGTCTTGAGTACTGATCCTCAAAATGGGGTGCATTGAGTTCTTTTTGTGCTGTACAAAATAATAATAAAGCATAAATTGTACTGAACTAGAATGAGAAGTTAGGTTTTCTGTTGCATTTAATTAAACAGATCTCAAAATTTCCAGATATTGCAAAAAGAAGAAAACATTTTTGGATTACAAACAATTGACTTCACCAAATCAATGGATGGACGTTTCCTCCCCTAGCTGCAACATCAATTCATATGCTGTGTTTTGAAACTGCTGTCATTAGCAATGATGTTGTTACTGGCCACTTTAATTATTAATAGAAGTGGCCATTAACAAATAGTGGCAGACTTGTTTATACCGGTTGATCAGGAACTCGATTTCTGTCTGTAACTGAATGATTTGTTCCCTTGCTGCTACACAAGCAGGGTTCCAACACTTGGGTGATTTGCCACCAACAGGAGGATGTCCATGTGGCATAGTATGCTGGACTTGGGGGATGTAATCCTCCAGCAGCACAAGCGATGGCCGTTCAACAGGAGGTTGAAGGTCAACATCTGTAGTGGTAGTAGGGGCTAGAGGGGAGGGAGGTGGTGAGACTGTGTCATCATAGATATCTGAACTGTTGACTACTGTTGGCAATCCAAGTCCCATGGCCTGGAGCATTTCTATGCGTGCAGCCTTCTTAGCCCGGTCTTCATCTGTTGGCTGCTTTTTACGTTTATTGCCTTGACTAGTTCCTACCGGATGAGAACAAAAAGACACAAAAACGTCGAGTACATGAACATGTCTGTATGAAACTGCATGGCATAAAACAGACAAATACGTGGAGTAGTTCTACTGTGTTTTAGTGTTGCAGTATTCAATTCACATAGTTCGAGTTCATTTCTCAAATTATAGTCGGAATTGAATCTTTTGTTTTTTACTTGTGTACATGCAAATGTGTCAAAGAATTTTGGAGTCAATGAAGAATGTTCATTCCATCAACGGTGCATCGACATCATCTCCACAAAAATGTTTATGGGATTTATGTTTATGCCGATCGACAGCTCACCAGGGCAGCTTCGCTTTCATTTTAATATACAATGGGTTTTCTACCCCTACTACACTGGCCACTACTTAAATCCATTGTTGTCCTCAACAATGTTATAGGTATACAATGGAATTTACAATGTACAATGAAATTACAACAAAAACTAATTTAATACAAAAGAAAACAACAACAATACAAAAGTTAGGGCCAAAAGTAAGTTAGACGTGTCCAGAAAAATTCCCAGAAAACCGTTAATGTGGAATAAAACTTGTAAACAATGCAGAACCTCCCACATCATTGACTTTGGCAAAACCTCCAACACTGGCTCCTCCTTACCTTCTGCGTCATTCAATGACTGCTCCATCTTCACTACATCCTCTTCATTTTCCAGCGGCAATGTGGCATTTTGCAGAAGTTTGCAATCAATTTCCACTGATCCCCTCATCCTCTGATCCCAGACATCGCGCTCAGAACTTTGCGTTGTGATCCCACCCCGTCTTTCAATGAAGCCAGTTCAACCTGCACTGCACTTAAAGCTTTAAATAGCTTTATAAAAGCCAACACCATGTGTCCATGTATGTCAGCCCTTGTACTCTTAGGCCAAATGTATGTTAGTGGTGTGCTATGTTGGCTAGATGTAGCCAACTGAATGTACATGTACCATAACTATTTGATGGATGCCAAATCTCACTTACTATAGTCACCTATAGACAGAAACAAATCATGTAACCATAGCTTTTTATAGAGGTAACCAATCCAGCAAGCAATCCAAAATATCAGGACTGAATGAGAATTTTCAACAATACAAAAGGAACACAGCCCTGGTAAGCTATCGTGACTAGATGTAGCCAATTGAGTTTACCAGAAGTAAGATCCCAAATTCCACTAAAGACCCATTATACCTGCACCAATAATGCTGTACTGTAGTGGTGTTCTAATTCAGCTACATGTAGATGTAGCTGATTGAGACTGCCATGCTTAGTCAGCCACTCTAGTCATAAGGATGTGTAGTTTATATACACAACAACATCCTGACATGGCAGGCCATGATCTGAATCAGTGGCTGTGGCTTAAATCATCATGTAAACAAGGGTTGAAGTATAGGTTGCCCATAGCAACACCCTGTTGCCAATAGCTACACCCTAAGCCAGTACATAGCCACAGCCATCAACTCAGTCATGCTCGTAATGTGGCTGGATAGGAACACATATACCAGCACAAATGTGTGGACACCACTGTGTTCCCTTTTGCAATGTAGTGGTATACTAGTTTGGCCAGGTGTGGCCGATTGAGAATGCCAAACATACATGAAAAGAAATTGCTTGCTGGTTCATTTGGATGTTAGACAAGTGAAGTATCGACATGCTAGTTTGACTAGATGTAGCTGAATGAGTGTGTCATTAAAGATAAGGACACCAATGTCCATTAGTTTGCAGAACTATTTAAGATTTAAGAAGGTACAGGTGCAAAAAACAATTATCACTTAAGATAAAATCAACTTTGGGACCAGATGAAATTGGACGATTTTACCTAAACATGATCAGAATTATTTCAACAAGTCCAATGAGAGCCAAATCAAGATTGGCTAGATGTAGCCAACTGAGTGAACATGTACATGTACCATAACTATTTGATGGATGCCAAATCTCACTTATCAATCAATCAATCAAACGTAATTTGTATAGCGCCTAAATCAAAAGTTTGCTCAAAGGCGCTGAGGCACAGAAGAAATAACAAGTCATTGATGGTAGGCCTCCTGAAACAAGTGGGCTTTAAGAAGTGCCTTGAATGTGTTGAGTGATGTTGTGTCCCTGATGTGATTGGGAAGTTTATTTCAGAGTTTGGGTCCATATACCGAGAAGGCTCTATCGGCAAAAGTGATGTGACTTGTTCTTGGAACTACAAAGTATGGTGAACAGGAGTTGTTTGACCGAAGGAGTCTCCGTTCAGCACCAACTTGCAGAATGTCTATGATGTAATGAGGGGGTTGTTGATGTAAGGCCTTGAACATGAGAACGATGACCTTGAAGTCAATCCTTTGATGGATTGGGAGCCAGTGTAGTTTGATGTAGTGGTATACTAGTTTGGCCAGGTGTGGCCGAATGAGAATGCCAAACATACATGCAAAGAAATTGCTTGCTGGTTCATTTGGATGTTAGACAAGTGAAGTATCTATAAATGACATGCTAGTTTGACTAGATGTAGCTGAATGAGTGTATCATTAAAGCTAAGGACACCAATGTCCATTAGTTTGCAGAACTATTTAGGATTTAAGAAGGTACAGGTGCAAAAAACAATTATCACTTAAGATAAAATCAACTTTGGGACCAGATGAAATTGGACGATTTTACCTAAACATGATCAGAATTAATTCAACAAGTCCATTGAGAGCCAAATCAAGATTTCAGGAGAGCTTTGACGCACCAATTCATCATACAATTGAAGAAGTCTTGACAATTTTGGACTGAGGCAATTATATGCCTTCCAGCAGTCGGATATGATTGTGGATCCAGTGGCAACACAGTCTGTAATTCAAGGAATAATTGTGTCGTTGAATCCCACTTAAACACCTCGATCAGAAAAAGAAGAGTCCTTTGTCTCACTGCAAATGCCACCTAACACCCACTTATCCTCTATCAGACAACCCAGGTTATTCTTCTGTAGGGCAAATTTAGACTCGTCTTAACTGCACTTTGTCTTGACGAAAAGAAGACAAATTTTTGTCAAAAAGTAAAACAGCCGATGAAAATTCTTGTACAGGTACTTTCACCCCCGTAGACCAATTTTTCCTTTATTGTCGCATCGGTTGTCTTTCGTGCTTCCCAGTAGTTAGTTATCTTAAGTATCTTCTTCTGTGACATCTTGCTATCACTAAACCAGCTGCCATGGAGGATACTACTACCCTTACACAAACTTTGACTCATCTTTCTCAAATGTCATACCTAGGCAACCGATTCCTTAAATGCACTTTTTCTTGACATCACCAAGACAAACTTTGTGGCAAAGGGCAGACCAGTCCATGACCATTTTAATGTTTCCTTTATTGTCTTGTCGGTTGTCGTTGTCGTTCAGTGGCATCTTGCTATCACTAAACCGGCTGCCAGGGTGGACACTACAATTGTTGTAGCCTTATGTATCTTACTTTGCTCATTGCAGTTCAACAGTTTCTTTGCATATTGCATTCCTCTTCCTCTTCCTTAGTCACCCATGTTATAGTTTGCTGGAAGAGTGGCAGTACATATTGTTATACTTTACCAGTCTTCATTTGAAATGTTGCGTTATTTTATTATAAACACAATGACTTTAGTGGATTAGTATTTGATAACGAAAGGACGGTAACGGAAGGACAGCAAGTTTACTAAATTAAACTGTGCCCAAAAATTGATTTAACATTACATTTCTTAATAGAATGTTGCTGAAATATGCAGCTTAAGTGACATCTAGTCAATACTAGACTTGGAGGCCAATTTCATAGAGCTGCTTAAGCAAAAACGTTGCTTAAAGCCATTGGACCCTTTCGGTAAACAGTATTGTCCAAGGCCCACAAAAACTTCTATATAAAATAACAAACCTGTGAAAATTTAGGCTCAATCGGTCATCGGAATCGGGAGAAAATAACGGGAAAACCCACCATTGTTTCCGTGCGTTTCGCCGTGTCATGACATGTGTTTAAAATAAATCCGTAATTCTCGTTAACGAGAATTGATATCGTTTTGCTGTTTTCTCAAAAAGTAAAGCATTTCATGGAATAATATTTCAAGAGAAGTCTTTCACCACTACCTTCTGTAAACCCTGTAAGTTATTTGTAAATCTGTGAACTTTTTGGGTTTTTTCTGAATCGAAAGGGTCCAATGGCTTTAAGCACGAAAATAGCTCGCTTATTTTACTCATGTTACTGGCCAAAATTTCATGCCATATACATTGCTTTTAGCATAACAATTGAGTGGAGTCTTGGACAGTAATCTGATTTTACTAAGCAAGGATATTTTTGCTTAAGCAAAATTTTGTGCTTAAGCAGCTCTATGAAATTGGCCCCTGGTATCAATACAAGTCTAATCAAGAAAATGTTAATTGTAAGAAACATTTCTTGCTTATTAATGATAAACAAAACACTCAAATTTTCTTGATTATGATTGGCCCCATAAAGGCTACCAAAGTTGCACTATGTAACCTGTATGTTTTCTTCTTACATGTACATGTTGGTAAACCAAATGAACAAACTAAAAACCACTTTGTATGTATGCTGCTAACATGGGCTAACTTAATTTGCCTCTGGAATGGATTCAAAGAAATGATATCTTTGCCTATTGTCCATGAATGGTGATGGGAGCAGCTTTATGATGTAATTTCTTGTGATAACTCCATACTTGTCACTTGGGTCCTTTGAAATAAACATTTTGCCCTGTGTGTCACTTTTGTGGAGGTGGGTCACAAGGGCTTATCATTATTCTGATCTTTTTTTGACACTAGTTTTCAGGATGTTCATTGTAGTATCTACAGACCTTTGTTTTTCATGTTAATGACTAGGCTTATTAGCATAACAAAAGATGTTGTCCTAGGTTATATACCTTCACCAAATCTGCAGTATCACAACACAGACATTGCTTCAATGTAATTGACACCTTCAATGTAATTTGTTTTTGTGACATGCATTTAAATTTGTTGATGTGGTGTTCACTTTGGTGTGGAATTGCCCATGAATGAATTTTTCGAAAATGGGGAGCATTAAGCAAGACTTGAAAAAAAAAACTCCCTTGATGGACCTCCACTGTCGATTGCTGGTTCTACATGTCTTGCCAAATGGTGTGCCGGCGAATAGATGTTGGAATTTTCATCATGATCCTGTTGATCTATAGGTTGAATGTATTGCTCCCATAATGCAGTATTTCTTGAGTTGTTTTGTTCTCCTTCAATTCAACAATATTTTTAAAGGAATGCTACTTATTTTTCCATCTTTTGATTTATTGGACGGCTTTCTGTGGAAAATGCCTTTGAATTTAGACCATAGGGCATGACACAGGAATCCTTCCAGCAAGTGAATTTCGTTTCATTCAGCCCGGTTCACGGTGAAATATGTCTTAAATGGAAGATGATATATCACTTATCAATAATCCAATCAATCCCATGCACAACGATTGTACATTTTACCGCGAATACGGTCTAAAAACTCTGAAATACTCCAAAACTCCAGGATAAAGAAAAACATAAGAAAAACAGCGCCCTCACTTGACCATCAATATTTAGGCACACTTATAGTAATATGTTGTGTGCTGTCTCATCAGAACACAGATGTCTTTCCCTGTTAAATGTAAACATTAAGAGTTTATTGATATGCTAATTTCTTACTTAAAATACCTTTATTTGATTTGTTTCTTGCCATTTGAGACTGTCATATTAAAAAAATACACCCATTGAAGAATAAAGTTAGATAGAACGGGTGATTTGATGAATGCAAACAATCTGAAATGTTGTTTTTGACATAATGTGGACTATTTCTTTCTCCCTTTGGTGCCTGTTTTTCTTCTTTCAAGAAAGATCGCATGCGTGGTAGAACAATACTGCCACCCCACCCCTACATGTACCACCACTTCCATTCTCAAGCTGGCAGAGCTCCCAAACCAGCCCTTTTCCCCCAATATAAAAATTAATTTCATTCCCCTGTTAATAACCATTTTTTGTCATGGATGTTTGCATATGACAGGATGTTGTGATCAAAAGTTAAACATTTATTTGAACAATATATAGTTCTTAGCAATGTTTTTAATTCTTTAAAACAATAAAGAAAAGAAGTTTAAAAAAATGAAACATAATGTTTATTTACAATTGACAAAAGTGAACTTCTTATTTATTCTTGTATGGATATGTACACAGGGCAATATACTTGTTCGGACATGTTTTATATTAAATTGGAATATTATCAAATATTGAAACTATTAAGGATGAATATTAGACTGGTACAATGTTACCTGGTGAAGTGATCTATAGATAAGAAAATGTACTGAAGTTGCACTTATTCAAAAATATGACTGTCATATTAAGTGCATTGTAACGTGTACATGTATTCTTTGAACAGCCTGTGCTTTAAATTTCTTTTTGCTAATTACAAGGGTACAGAATGTTACCCACACACTGAATGTCAATCAATTGTATTGAATTGGTAGTGGTAAATTTTAGGGGAAAAAAACAAAAATCATGAAATTTCATTTTAATTTACCATTTCTGATTAAAGGCATTGGACACTTTTGGTAATTACTCAAAATAATTGTTAGCATAAATCCTTACTTGGTAATGAGCAATGGAGAGCTGTTGATAGTACAAAACATTGTGAGAAACGGCTCCCTCTGAAGTAACGTAGTTATTGAGAAAGAGGTAATTTCTCACTCAAATAATAAAAGACTTCTTGCTAGAAGCTTTTTTGTTATGCATCTGAAAACGCACAAAGTAATGCGGGTGTTTTTTCTTTCATTATTCTCTTGAAAATTCGATGACCAATTGAGCCAAAATTTCACAGGTTTGTTATTTTCTGCATATGTTGGGATACACCAAGTGCAAATACTGGTCTTTGACAATTACCAAACGTGTCCAGTGCCTTTAAGTGAGAATACAAAATTGGTAGAGGCATAAGATATTGTTTGTGCTACATGTATGTTCTTCGATTGCTAATCAAATTGAATGGTAATTTTTTTTTACAAGAGACAACATCTAGCAAACATGTGTTTTTTAATTTAAGTGTACCATTTAGACTTCAACCAGTGTACAGTGTATTCTGTATTTTAGAAAAACAAGACAACTCATCTTAAGATGAATCTTAGTGCTTTGTGAAATCGACCCCAGGTCACAATACAAAAAATCTACCCCCCCCCCACCAATTAATTTTACTTTGACTGTTAGGAAAATCCGTCCTCCAGGGAAAAAAAAATTTCTTTGTTCTCCCCTGCACCCCCAAATGAAGATGTCTACTTTTGCAACTGAGCATTTGACATCAATTTTTAGTTATTATTATTGAGGTTACTGCCCGACATGACATCACATCACATAGGATTGGTTTAGGTGACAGTATAGCATTCTTACTTTGTTTGATTCATACTTGAAATTCGCCACTAGCCCTGTAAGCGAGAAATGGTGTTTGCAAGCGCAGAATTTGGGGGTAAGCACAGCCATGAAATTGGGTCCTTCACAGTTTCACCCTGTTATTAACTCTGTGACACTACACTTATGCATACTATCATATACTTGTAGTAGTGGTGGTTCTGAGTTCATGTACATGGTGTCTTTGCAAAGGTCACTGTACGTCAAATGACCACTATAATTCAATCAAACATTAATCGTTAAAGTTTTCCTCATTGTCAAATGCATCCCCTTCCTCAACTTCATCATCTTCAACTTCATCATCCTCATCTTCATTGGGAGCAGTGGGTAGACATACATCATTAGCACATGACTTACATGTACAAAGTTCAGTGCACGGTACACCCAAGGACACACAACATTTGTTGTCTGCCACACCAGCTTTGCATTTAGACTTCTTGCAGGTACAGTATGCGAGATCAAGGACACTTTCTTGAGCAGGAGCCATATCCATCCAGTCAATATCTAGGGTATTGTTTGTCAGCTTCCATCCGTTCCCAACTGGAGATGGAATTTCAGGGTGTGGTTCAAAGCTACGTTTATAGATAGCTGCTTGATAGTTGGCACGTTGGTTGTGCTTACGCAGGGCATCATGATTGGGGGGGCATGACATTTTCTGCTCTAATAGCCATAGAAAACATTGCATATCGCACATCATTCACACTGCTGAACTTGGGTTTCCCATATAGTTGACACACAAATTTTTCCAGTGCAGTCACCGTAACGTCTGAAACCATGAAAGTTTCTCCAAGTGTCTCAAATGCTGAGCAAAATGTTTGTGTTTGCACCAGGCATTTAATTGCTTTTGTCTTGCCTTTGCCATAGAATGCACTAACTGAATCACATCCTGTAAAACAGTGGAATCCGATAAGTGCTTTACAGATGGGTTCGCCAAGATGTTGGTTGATAGCATTCAGGTGGATTGTGCGTACATTATCATCTTTTCCTGTATGGAAATACAGCTGGGAACTACCGAGGCTAGAAGCAAATGCAACCCCCATCACAAATACATCTGTGTCAGGACTCTTGACATTTTGCAATGTAACTAGCATGCAAAAACATCCTAGTGTCTGCTTCTTCGTGACAACAGTTCAGTTCGATGACTTGACGCACTTCGACTCTTCCATTGTGAGGAGAAATTATATGACATAGCTTACCATGGGCAACAACCACAGTCACACCTTTCAAGTCAATGACATCACACTTGCTCCATGTTTGAAACAGAAATTCCACAAACTGTTCCTTGTTATAGCCACGTGCAAGGAATTTTTTCCACTGTTTTGGAATTGGCTGTGTAGGTTTAGAAATCTTGATCTTTTCAGTGCCACAAGCCGCCCGACGTTTTCTCTCTGCATTCTTTATGCTTTCCTCGGGGTATCTATCAGTGACAAAATGAATAGAGGATGATTGACTCGCATGGGCCAAATTTACCAACTGTCTTAGGATCTTCTCAGATAGCTGACCCATATAGTCTGGCATGAATTTAGGACTCATCTGCTGCAGCATAGCCATCCCATCTATAATACACACACTGCCCATCGGTGTATCAACAATTGGTGAAGAGTCCGGACAAGATTCTAAGTAGTGAAGCAGTTTAGCCTTATTTGTTTTCACCAGACAACCTTCATGTGTCGCTTAAGGAAGTGGTAGCGGACCTAAACAATGTGACAGCATATTCTTCAAGTCAATGTTACGACATTTGCCGATAATGACAAGTCTCGCCATTAGGTCTCGATCACTTCGTAGTGAGATCTCTTTCCCTTTCACTTTTGTGGTGACAGTTTTGGCCATGCTTGTGAATGTGTGAAGTTTCAGTTTTGACAAAGTTTTGTTCAGGTCGATGTTACCTCCTTGCAATCTCTCCTTACATAAAGTGACAAATGAGTTGGTTCCTTTCTCATGAGCAGAGAGAAGGTCATTGCAAACCTGTGGTGAAGCAATGACACCCGATGACAAGTGGATGAGGTCGCCTAGCTCTGTTTCAGGAATATTATCGAAGGGATCAATCATACTACATGTACTTATGGTTTCTAGGATGTTCTGTACATCTTGCCTGTCACGAATCATGCGCCCCTTTGTTAGATCTTTTCGTGCTCTTGATCGCTGGCCTTTGCCTGCCATCTCCTCACACTGTCTAGTGATGGCTCCTCTTTCATGGTGAGCTCTTATCCAACGATTGGTTGCTCCTCTATTTGTTGAAAATGATTTGATCCCACCCCTTGTTTTGGAATCTCTGTTAGCTGTTTGTTCAATCATCATGTCACAGGCAACACGTGAAAAACCATGCGAATCCTGCCTCTGTACAGCAAAATTGCCGATTTGCAGTTCGTTGAAGATGAATGGATGGGTTTCCTCCAGATTATGCATTTCCAACCAATAAATGGGGAGATAGCGAGAATAGTTAGTCCTGTCATATGCAAACATCCATGGCAAAAGGGCTCGGATTAGCACATTTTCCAACATATCCAAATATGAACACCAAAATGTGAAAGTTGCATCTTTGTTCCTTGATCGAATGTAGTCATCATAAGCTGTCATCATTGCTTTGAACGCTGGTTCTTCTATCACATCCAAATACTGTTGATTTGGATATGAAGAGTGGAGGACTTGTATCATTTCATCATATTTGTGTGAAATTACTTCAGATACAGTTTCTCGAAAACTTTGCCAGCGCAATTGATGGAGGGCTTCAGCCATGATCTTATGACATCGAATGCTTCTGTTGTAATGGTGACCATTCATGACGCCATTAACAGAACCAGTTGCAACAACACCAGATTCTATAAGTATGTCTTGTAGCCCAGCATCACAAAATCTCTTACCAATGCACGCCAAGGCTGTCATTGTTGTGTGAAAGGCTCCAAGACGAATCACGATTCGATCCATGAACAATGGGGTCTGCCATCTGATGGTTTGTGCTTTAGCATAAATGGCTTGGTCCATCACAACAACAATTGAAGGGAGTTTCAGTTTATCAGCAATTTCCACACTTTGATGAAGGATGGTATTCACTGTATGTAGGTC
Organism: Asterias rubens; assembly: GCF_902459465.1. Classification (NCBI taxonomy): domain Eukaryota; kingdom Metazoa; phylum Echinodermata; class Asteroidea; order Forcipulatida; family Asteriidae; genus Asterias; species Asterias rubens. The sequence goes on along the minus strand of NC_047069.1, from coordinate 2,295,052 downwards.
AGTTGGGCTGGCGTCTATCACTGGTAAATAACCTACCCCTTATGAAATAGTCTTATAAGATTCTTATAAGATTCTTATGAAATTCTTACAAGATTCTTATAAGATTCCTTTACGATTCTTATACAATTCTTACCCATGTTCTTATAAGATTCTTATAAGAATCTTATAAGATTCTTATAAGAATCTTATAAGTATCTTATAAGGATTTTATATGCAAATTAGTAAGATCTTATACAAATCTTATAAGAATCTTATAAGAATGTTAAAAGACCCTTTTAAGGTTGTAAGTAAGAATCTTAAAACAATCTTATAAGAATCTTATAAAAATCTTATAAGAATCCTTGGCATTTAAAAAGCATACACCGACAAGCAGTGAGATATTGGACAATTTATCAGCATGCATGGGATAACTTTATTTGTTTCATATACTTATACATAGATTTAAAACACTGAGGTAGAACAGTTTAAATGGAATACTTGAAAGGAAACATAAAAAAATGCTATCAAGTTCGTTATTTAATATATGTTAGGTCTGAAGTCTATAACTTACTCAAAGTATGATCTGCACTGAACGCTGTTAACTGACTGCCCAAGGAAAATTTACTGCAAGCTGATGAGCGTATTGGTATTTTTGGGAAATTTCTGAGCCATAATCTACCATTGCGTGCGTACCACACTAATGGACTTCTGGCAAGGTGTTATAAAAAATGACAGAACATATAAAACTACACTAAGGAATGCACAAATAAAATTTTAAAAGGAAAAACACTTTTACACTGTATGACCCAAACAGAATAAATACACATAGCATAAATCACAACATATGAAAGATTGGTAACAAAATCTTTGGCATTTAAAAATCATTATTAAATTGCAAAGAAAACCTAGACAGTTCCAAAGAAATAAACTATTAATTGACACAGATCACTGAATAATAATTGGAAAAAGATCATCATCAATAAAAATAGACGACCTACCTTGTAATTTCATAAGATTATTTCATTGTTTCAGCTCATTCAACTGGAACCAGTGACAGAGAGATTGATTTTTGTTTAACAAAATTATTTCAAAACTTTAAGATTTGAGTTTGGTTCTTTAAAATCCAGATGTCAATGTTTGAGCCTGGAAAAAAAAATTTAACATTTTATTCCAAAAACTTTAACATTTTTTTTATTCCAAAAAGTTCAACATTATTTGAAAACATAGTTGAAAATTACCAAAAATGACTGGCAAGTATATATAACAATCTCACTTGGGCTTGTACATACCCAAAACAACTCAACTCAAAGACTGAAACATTTCCCCGAACGCGGACGGACAGACGGACATTCGTATTATATAGGCTCTCACTGGTTCGCAACTCGCCAAAAATAAAAATGTATTTTCATGAAACATGTATTTGCACATTATGAATTATTAAATGAATATACTTGAACATTGTAAATTATTAAATGAATACAATTGGCAACAGTACATGGCCTACACATAAAAAAATGACATTGAAAGAAAAAATGTACCATGGTTATCATTAGAGATGCAAATCCAAATATTTCCTTACACTGAACAAGTTTTTGAGGCAAGCTTATTGGCTTTGAATTGAAGGCAGAAACAATTTCAAAGTATTTCAAGCGACTGTAAAATCATATTACTTTTTGTTTACGTCCACTTACTTATTTAACAAAACATGTTAGTCAGAATTCCTACACCCTTGCGAAAACAAAATGTCAGGACTTTTCAAGGATTTTCCAGGTAAAGTTTTTCATTTCTTTTAGGATTTAATTAAGCTTCGCGGACGGATTGTGGTAAATTTAAATTGCAACTTAATGAGAATGTAATTGGACATTTTTGTGTTATTTGGAATTACTATTTATTTTTTTAAACAATTTTTAGGATTTTCGAGGTTTTCCAAGAGGCGTGGCTGGCGTGAACACTCTGTAGAGTAATTGCAAGTTATGCATTTTATGTCAATTATGCATCCCCTTCCCCATGATAACTGGCAAGAAAATGTATAAAGTTGTAACCGACTTGTGGCAACTAAGGAGTTTTAAATAAAGAAATATGTAAGATCTTCTGACGAACCAACTGGTTGTTTATCTTTTGCAGCAATGGGATTGAGTTGCGTTGAGACACCACCTACATGTACACACACAAAAGAAAACAATGTAAAATGTTTACTTCTTTGTATTCTTAAGACAGTGAGGTGTAAAAGGTATGTCAATAACTGCCTCAAACACCAGGTACGTACAGGAGGAAATATTTGGACTAGTTGGTTCTCAAAGGGTCCCTTTTGTTAATTTGTATTCTGAATTGGCATCTGGCACCAGAAATCAAGGCAGTCCACTCTAGGACTGCCTGATTATATCCATTAACTCCTATGGCATTGCCCTTCTTAGCTGGGGTGCCCTCGCTGGGTACCACAGTGCATGGCATCTAGCTGTCCACAACGGAGTCAGTACTTTCGAGGAGGAGCACCTACAGGAAGATGGATCAGAAGCGACAGGCCTCTCACTGCAGACTGCAGTGTCTGATTGTTGTGAATAATATAATTTATTGCCCAGCCTAACAAATTTTGGTAATGCGCTTAGTGTTGTTATTTATATATTGCAACAATGTACATTATCAGCAGTCCATTACATACACAAAGTATGCCACTCTGGTACATGATGTATTAGGTGGTGGCTCCAGAACAATGTACTTTTGCCATTGATGGCGCTGTGTTCCAAGCAGTCAAACAAAAAAGTGCATGCTGGGAGAAGAGCTATAAATGTTGTGAGCATAAATGCTCACGTATATTCTCTTAATAACACAAGTGGAAATGCGTGCTACCCCCAATAGCCGTATGCAATGTTCTTTAATACTTTCCGACTGCCCCAGACAAATTTACTGCACGTGGATGTGCTTGCACGTGTTGGCGGAATTTCAGGAGCAATTCTGTCACAGAGTGGCACACTTAGTGTAGGTAATGGACTTCTGACATTATACATTACCTTATTGTTTAGTAGCCTTCCTCAACTTCTTGCGAACGTCAGAACATTGGCAGTTAATGATTTGGACCACATCTCGGTCAGAGAATTTGGGGCACTTGGAGTGCACAAACTCTGAAAAAAAAAATTGTTTACATTGTATATCAAAAAAAGTAGTAAATAACCCTCTTAAGAGCAGATATTTTGAAGTGTGACAGTTCACTGAGATTGGTCTAGGAAAAAAAAATAGATGAGAACATTTTCTGTTTCAGCAAGGCTTCAGGTCTCTCTCCCAAGTCCTGGATGTGTTTTATCTAGTATTCATAAATACATGGGACAGTTTATCCACTCTAATTGGTCAAGAAGCCATGTTTGAACTTGTAGTATAGATGCGGTAGAACTGTTTAAAACAGGAGGTGTGATGAACGAACAGTGCGTATTACTGCTTACGCGCATGCACACGCACCCGGCATGAAAAGCACACGCATGTGAAAAGAAGTAATGAGTATTTTCTCGCATACGGGCATAACACAGACAGTGCTCAGCGCCAAAGCGTAAACATTTTGAAAACAGGAAAACAACACAATTCTATTTTGTCGTTTGTTTGCTTTCTACCTTATGTTTCTGTATATTTAACAAAATGTTCTTCTTATTAACGCCATTTGGCTGGTCCCGCTAACCTTGTAATAATGAAAGCTGCTAGAATGAATTGTGAAGTAACAGTGGCGCACAAATGAATATACACTGTACATTGTACATGTACATGATCATCGGCTGATTCAACTCTTACCTTTGATGGCCCTGACAATATGGCCAGGGAGACCAGGACGCTCCCTGCTCCCCTCGGCACAGCTGCCAGCAAGCTGTTCCGGTGAGAAGAAAGCCTGCAAGAAATTTCTTACGAGCTTGGCGGGCGCTCCCTTCGCTGATGTTATGCAGGATTCTTTCACAGCCTTCCTCATGACGACACCGCCGATATCTACCATTTCCGGATCCTCCTCTCTCGGAGAACAAGCAACAGGAGAAGCTGGGGTTGAAGCAGGTGTTGTCGGTGGAGCAGGGAAAGAAGTCGTCGCTGGAGCAGGAGTCGTTGTGGCAGTGGAGCGAATGGACAGAAAATCAATCAGCCGTTTGGTCGATGGTAGGAGCAAGTAAGAGTTAAGTTTGGCACATGGTCCGCAACTATTTGCTGATTGCTGTCTGCGGATTTCCTCTTGCAGGCTGTCGACTTCATCTTGCTTCCTCTTCAGCTGACTTTTAATGTGCGTTCAAAGCATGGGCTTCGAAAGCAAAATAACAAGCATTGTCAACTGAACAAAAACCATTCATCCCTTCTGGGCAGGCCAGTGGGAGCCAACAAAAGCCACTCCCCACAATGCCCCAATACGCCGCACAAAAGCCATTGCCCGCGGAACAAGTCACAGGCTTTCAGGGTATGAACAACTAACAAATAACATTCCGGAGTATGGTACAATAGCTGGAACTACAATCGCAAATCCACCTGCAATTGGGACTCAGTTAAACCACAATACATGTACTGTTAAGACACCGTCACTGGCATTGCCCAAGCTTCCCCCTTATGACGGAAAAAGTGACTTACACGCTTTCATCATTAAGTTTGAAGTGATGGCTGATTGTTATCAATGGGATGAGCACTCGAAACTTTTACAACTAGTTGGGGCACTCATATGATGGATACTACCCTTTTGCACAAATTTCGCCTCGTCTTTCTCAACGGTCGTACCTGGGCTACCAATCCTGTTAATTCACTTTTCCTTTACTGCACCAAGACAAACTTTCACCTTCGTGCACTGAGGTTGTCTTAATTGCCGTGTCGGTTGTCGTTCTACCTCCCAGTAGTTAGTGAGCTTAGGGATTTTCTTCAGTGACATCTTGCTGTCACTAAACCAGCTGCAAATGGTGGATACTACCCGTACAGAAATTTCGCCCTGTCTTTCTCAATGGTAATACCTGGGCTACCGATCCTTTAAATTCACTTTTCCTTTACAGCACCAAGACAAACTTTCACCTTCGTGCACTGAGGTTTCCTTTATTGCTGTGTCAATTGTCAGTCATGCCTCCTATTAGTTAATGAGCTTAAGGATCTTCTTCAGTGGCATCTTGCTATCACTAAACCAGCTGCCATGGTGGACACTACAAAGGACCCTTCCCATGAAATATGCTAATCACATTCACGCATGCGTACAGACCCTGTTGGTTGGCAAACGCCATAGAGTTGTGCACTAAGCAGACGCGCCATCGCGTCTGCGTCACGCACCCATTATACGCGATGTTCCCTCATTTTGCCAACCAAAACGTTAGTGCACACGCGCTATGTGCAATTTACATATTTCATGGGAAGGGTCTATTGTTGTAGCCCTATGTATCTTACTTGGCTCAGTACAGTTCAACAGTTTCTTTGCATACTGCATTCCTCTTCCTCCTCCTTAGTCACCCATGTTATAGTTTGCTGGAAGAGTGGCAGTACATATTGTTATACTTTACCAGTCTTCATTTGAAATTTTTCGTTATTTTATTATAAACACAATGACTTTAGTGGATTAGTATTTGATAACGGAAGGACGGTAACGGAAGGACAGCAAGTTTACTAAATTAAACTGTGCCCAAAAATTGATTTAACATTACATTTCTTAATAGAATGTTGCTGAAATATGCAGCTTAAGTGACATCTAGTCAATATTAGACTTGGGGCCAATTTCATAGAGCTGCTTAAGCAAAAACGTTGCACGAAATGTACTCGGCTAGTCATGAACTAAAGCTTGAACTAAAGCTTAAACTAAAGCTGTTGGTAGAGCTGGTAGCGTGGGTACATTGGCAGACTCCTTTTGATCTTCCACCACTGGCACTCAATATTTTATTTTAATGGTGGGATCAACAAATTATATGGAGTGATTTATTATGAGATGTTAAAAATTATCCCTGACTGAGGCAATCAGAGGCTTTCCAACAGTGGGATATGATTGTGGATCCAGCGGCAACAAATTCCTTAAAGGAACACGTTGCCTGATGGGATCGGTCAAGTTGGTTTTTGAAAAGCGTTTGTAACCGTTTTTTATAAAATGCATATGGGTAGAAAGATGTTGTAAAAGTAGAATACAATGATCCACACAAACATGCCTCGAAATTGCACGGTTTTCCATTTAGCTCGTCGACTAACACGGTCGGCCATATGGCCGACCGTGTTAGTTCGCACAGTAAAAGGAAAACCACGCAATTTCGAGGCAAACTTGTGTGGATCATTGTATTCTACTTTTAAATCATCTTTCCAACCATGTGCATTTTATAAAAAAGGGTTTCAAACGCTTTTTATAGACCAACTCGTCCGGTCCAAGGCAACGTGTTCCTTTAATTCAAGGAATAAGTGTCATAGAATGGTTTAGGCAACTCAATCGTTTGTTGTCTAGCTGCCTTCCTGTATCAAGTCAGCCGGTGACGACAGAACAATTACCAATTATCTGCCCATACTCATTGCAGAACTGTATTGTTATAGTATCCATCTGGGTGACACTCAACAATCTGTTCGGCCTCACAGAAGCAGCAGTTGGTGGCTTCACACAAGCAGTAGAATACTGTCTGCTATTAACTCACTACCAAACACTGTCCATGCCTGACAAATAGGGAATAGTGGATAAATAGAAATCTGAAACAAATTAACAATTCATAACTGAAAAATAAATATCGAATCAATAAGATGCAAGTTCAACTGATGATTCATGAATTTGATGAAAGGTCAATTAGCAGCATTCAAGGTAAACTCAGCAGACGTTTTGTGGCATTCTTGCTGTCTTTTTTAAACTAAAAACAACTACCACCTAAAAGTGTGTATAATTTGAAGAACTTGTAGCAGCCCCATAATATAAAAAGGGCTTAACAAGCTGCTGATTGGCCTCTTGAACAGTGTATACTCATGTTCAATTCATTTGTTTAATGAACAAACAATAGCAAACTTTTAAATATAATACAAAGAAAAGAGAAAATTATGGAGAGGGCAAGCTTAGACTGATGAGGAAACCTTTGGCCAGTACAGTTGATGTAATACCTGCTGACACCAATTGGTAGCAAAGTCACTGTTTAAATTATATTTTGATCAGAACTGTAGCCTAGTGAGCTATACATTTCAGAGTAGGGCCAAATATTGTTAAATATGCAATTTACATACATCTGTTATATGAGCATTAAAGGCAGTGGACACTATTGGTAATTACTCAAATCAATTATTAGCATAAAACCTTACGCAGTAACGAGTAATGGAGAGAGGTTGATAATATAAAACAGTGTGAGAAACGGCTCCCTCTGAAGTGGAGTAGTTTTCGAGAAAGAAGTAATTTTCCACAAATTTGATTTTGAGACCTCAATTTTTAGAAATCAAGCATCTGAAAGCACACAACTTCGTGTGACAAGGGTGTTTTTTCTTTCATAGTTATCTCGCAACTGCGACAACCAATTTAGCTCAAATTTTCACAGGTTTGTTATTTTATGCATATGTTGAGATACAGCAAGTGAGAAAACTGGTCTTTGACATTTACCAATAGTGTCCACTGGCTTTAAACCTGCAAGTTCATAAATACTGTATTGTTGCAAGTGTTTTTGTTAAAGTAAAGGATTTCCCCACTTATTGTAAGAGATGGCAAAACAGAAAAAAAATTCTACTTGGAAAACAAATTGTGGGGAAAATTTAGACTAGCACATGTACCTTTTGACCATCTTGTTTATCATCGGTTTCCATGATAAAATAATAATAATAAAGAATATTTATAAGGTGCTAAAATCCACTAAATGATGTGCTCAAGGCACATAGGAGGGGAAACCACACAGCAAAGGAAAATAAGGCATAGAACAACTACACAGAAGCGACTTTAAAGCCATTGGACACTTTCAGTATAAACAGTATTGTCCAGGGCCAACACTTTGTGTATCACAACTTATATATAAAATAACAAACCTGTGAAAATTTAGGATCAATCGGTCATCGGAGTCGGGAGACTAATAACGGGAAAACCCACCATTGTTTCCGTACGTTTCGCCGTGTCATGACATGTGTTTAAAATCAATCCGTAATTCTCGATATCAAGAATTGATAATTGTTTTAATGTTTTCTCAAAAAGTGAAGCATTTCATGGAATAATATTTCAAGAGAAGTCTTATACGATTACCTTCTGTAAACCCTGTAAGTTATTTGAAAATCTGCGAAATTTTAATATATTTTTTCTGTACCGAAAGTGTCCAATGGCTTTAAACAATGTGGTTTTTTAACTTAATCTTGAAAGTATCTGAGACAGACATATGTTGCGAATTCAGAGAGGCAATTCATTCTAGAGTGTGGGTCCGGCATGGGAAAATAACCTATCGCCCGATGTATTTGGGATGTTTTTCATGACCTCTCTGAAGAACATTCAGGAATTTAAGTAACATTATGTTATATTTGCAGATGCTTGGTTGGGATGAACCCAAGACAGGGTCAAAGGTAAAGAAGAAGAAGAACTGGAGAGGTTCCATCAATTCAAAGGTGCTGTCACTCATCAATGGTTTGTTGGACTTCTGAAAACACATCTCTTCCCTGTTTAAAGGGTGTATGTACTTGTTGTAGGACAAAAAACTCAATGTCCACAGATTTACACTAAACTTACACAGTTTGAAGATAATGATATTAGTAGAAAGCTTCCCTGAAAATATTACGTGCTGAGGTGCTGTAGTTTTGGGGAAATGAGACAAACAATGTCATGAAAATGAGACAAATTTTAAGCATTTACAAACGTATTTTCATCACATTGTTTTACTCATTTAAAAACTACAGCACCTCAGTAAGTATACAATATTTGAAAGGAAGCTTTCCACTATCATTATCTTCAAACCCTGTAAGTTTAATGTAAATCTCATGGACGTTTTGAAAAAGTACCCAAATCCTTTTTAAGCTTTTCTCTTTTTCTCATTTTTTGTCTAACATTGTGTATGTAGCTTTTCTGATAAAATTTATTATTGGTGTGCTCTTTCAGTTTTTGTAAACGCTGAGATACAGTTTTCTATGGTGAGCGTTTCTAAATACTTGTTATTATTAAGGACTTTAATTCAGATTGGAGCCATTAGACCATGGGGAGGTGCAATCAATCCAGACTCAAAGATAGTTCTTAAAGGTTGTTACCACAGATATTTTTTTAAGCGTCTAGAATCAGGGTTCTAAAAGTTAGTTTAAAGCCATTGGACACTTTCGGTTAACAGTATTGTCCAAGGCCCCAATTCGTGTATCACAACTTCTATATAAAATAACAAACCTGTCAAAATTTTGGCTCGATCGGTCATCAAAGTCGGGAGAAAATAACGGGAAAACCCACCCTTGTTTCCGCACGTTTCGCTGTGACGTCTTGACATGTGTTTAAAATAAATCCGTAATTCTCGACATTGAGAATTGATAATTGTTTTAATGTGTTCTCAAAAAGTAAAGCATTTCATGGAATAATATTTCAAGAGAAGTCTTTCACCATTTACCTTCTGTAAACCCTGCAAGTTATTTGTAAATCTGTGAACTTTTTTTTTCTGTTCCGAAAGTGTAAAATGGCTTTAAAAGAAAGCTTGTTTTTAGGACTACCGGTACTTGTTTTCCTTTTGAAGGAAACTTGTTGCAACTTAAAGGAACACGTTGCCTTGGATTGGACGAGTTGGTCTATAAAAAGCGTTTGTAAACATTTTTTATTAAATGCATATGGTTGGAAAGATGTTTTAAAAGTAGAATACAATGATCCACACAAACTTGCCTCGAAATTGCGTTGTTTTCCTTTTACTGTGCGAACTAAACACGATCGGCCATTTATGGGAGTCAAAAATTTGACTCCCATAAATAGCCGACCATGTTAGTCGACGAGGTATAAGGAAAACCGTGCAATTTCGAGGCATGTTTGTGTGGATCATTGTATTCTACTTTTACGACATCTTTCTACCCATATGCATTTTATAACAAACGGTTACAAACGCTTTTTATAGACCAACTCGACCGATCCAAGGCAACGTGTTTCTTTAAAGTTAAAGGCAAAGTATTCCTTTGGTTTTGGAGCTGTTTGTCTGTTGTAATCCTATAGGCCTAATACTACATTTGTTCATTATGATATGAAGGTAATCTTTGAAAACTTCATTTCAAAAGGTGGTAGCGTTTTTGAGGTATCGCCAATCAAACCCAATCTGAGAGGTGTTACTGTTTAATGTTTTGTATCTTCATATTTGTATTTGAAAATTTGCTTTATTTCTGTTGAAAGACAGTGGATACTATTGGTAATTGTCAAAGACCAGTCTTCTCACTTGGTGGTGTATCTCAACATATGCATGAAATAACAAACCTGTGAAAATTTGAGCTCAATTGCTCATCAAAGTTTGGAGATAATAATGAAAGAAAAAACACCCTTGTCACACGAAGTTGTGTGCTTTCAGATGCTTGATTTTGAGACCTCAAATTCTAAATCTGAGGTCTCGAAATCAAATTCATGGAAAATTACTCCTTTCTTGAAAACTGCGTTACTTCAGAGGGAGCTGTTTCCCACAATGTTTTTTACTATCAACAGCTCTCCATTGCTTGTTACCGAGTAAGTTTTTACGTAAAAAAATATTTTGAGTAATTACCAATAGTGTCCACTGCCTTTAAAGCCCTTGTAGGCCTATTGGTCTTTCTTACAAACATTTACCTGAAAGGAGTACAGACTGCTTTCCTGGACAATTTAACGTGTCAGTTCAAAGGTGATGGAGATTGTTTTGTTTTGTTTTGTTTTTAAAGATGTTATTGGAATAAATACAGGACCAGCACAAAAAAAACATTCAATGTCAAAAACATTTAATTTAAAACCAATAACATACAACTTAAAAACGAAATGCATTAATTTATGTTCATGTGATTATTGAAATCACTTGGTGTACACTGATTTTTGTGATTCACTTATTACAAGCCAAGAGTTGTGTACAGCGCCCTATTTAATGGGTAGGGCATACACCTTGGTTTTTAAGTGAATTACTGACCAAAATAATACCCAAACTCACAAATTCTCATAAAATTTTAAACTTTTGTGGTTATACTTGTCCCACACTGATAAAAGTGTCTTCAGTAGTCCGTTTTGTATCATTCGAAACCATAAAAATCACTGAAAAAACTTTTACACTAAATCTGAAATTTGAAATCGGAATTTTTTTAAACTTGGCCAAGTTGTATAGCCGCCCTCTGGAATTGGGAAAGGCCTAGTGACCTTGGATTAAACAATAGCCTCTCACTGGAATGGGAAAAGGCATACACCTTGGTTATGTGACTGACTTATTACATGTCAAATTGTGTTCAGCACTCCTCTGGTAAAGAAAAGGGACTACATCTTAATTGGTTTGATCGTTCCCTCGGAACGCTGAGAGAGAAAAACAATTCAAGTTAACACAGCGCCGCATGATGTTCAAGACGTAGACTGCTCACAAGACTAGTCTAGATCTCAAGCTCACCAGTCAAGTTGGTTAAATATAACCGTAAGAGGGCGCGCTTTAGCGATTTGCAACTGAGCATAGACCTTTTCGCAAATACCAATGCGCAAGCGCAGACTGTTGAATGAGGTGCATTGTGGGATAGATATGGATCAAACTTGGATACCAGCTAGACCACAATGCACCTAATTCCAAGCTTTACGCGCGCGCCCCGGTATTTGCGAAAAGGTCTATAGTCCAATATCGAGCACTTACGTCTTGGGCCAAGACTAGGCATTCTGTCTCTCTTTTTCAAGATCGTACACCACTGAATACGAGGTTGTATATAACTACGTGTTTTGGCGTTCACAATCTCAACGCCAGTCTAGATGCGAGATCGACCAACGACTCTGGGAAGGAGGATGTATGCTTATGTGTCACTTTTTGTCTTGCACAATCTTCAAATTGCCCTGCTAACTCAGGGGATTTTAATTCGGAAGTTTCGTTTTGTTTTTGTTGTTAGATCTGTCTCCAACAATTTCATTTTCATGGTTTTGATATAAGTAATAATATTCATGATTTCCAGGGCACACAATCTTATTTTACCTCCATGCATAAATTAAGACTTGTCTCACAATAATCATGGAGGAGGAATAAGTTATTCATGCAATATAAAATCATGCCATAATAAAAAATGGTATCAGCAGCATTGCGCAAGATCACTAAATTGCGCAAACCGCCGCCCGGTGCGCAGCAGTACCGTTTGAGCTAGTTGGTGGTGGTTGTGCGATGTGCATAGATGTGGGATATGAAAGATGGAATGATGATCAAGAAAAACCTTAATTTTCTCAGAGATGTCAAATGATTCTTCAATCATAAATTATCTTCTCCATTATGTTCATGCTACCATCGTAATGAGTGAATGTTGATGTGTGACGAAAACCGTTATCTACACTAGTTAAAAGTACTGGCCACTGGCAGCCTTTCAATTTGGTCTACACAAATTCACACTGACTGCGGCCCACACTGCTGTACGCGCGCCCGGCCTTTTGAACGAACGAGGAACACAGGGATTTCGCTAGCAAGCTTCGATTGACTGAAACCAAAACACATCCTCAGCAGCTAAGTTCATCAGCAGTTTTCTTCATCCTTTCTTCATAATGACCCAAGGAGAAAGACTGCCAAGGACTGAGTAAGGCACACTGAAGTACTACACAGGAAAATGCAGACACTTTTGTTGGGAGAGACGAGGGTGATGTTTTGCTTTTTAATTATAAAATTTATAGGCCCAAGACGTGTTGTGACCATGATATCACCTTTTTTTTGAGATCTGACGTTAAGTTGTAAACGTCACAATTTATCATGATTAGTGCAATCTTCAGGACTAGTTTAAGACAGTGGTGTATGCTACTGTAACTTAGATTTTCAATGACTTTACAATACAGGGCTAGGCATCCCATCACCAGTGATCTTCACTTTGTCAATCACAGCGACAGGGACCATTGATTGTGATCGTCAATGATAATGATTGTGACAATTTTGAAAAGTTTGGTGCTGAAACAAGGTGATACTTTTGAGTCCGTGTCCACGTACCTACTGGATGATGCAATGTAACTGTTCGAAGACAAATATGTTCGTCTTGTGTATGTTTTAGTAAAATATTTGAAAGAAGAGTTAAGATAAAGTCAACTGCACTACCTAGCTAGTCAGCTAGTGCTACAACTGTCATCTGGTCATAATACAGGCATAGAGAAAACTTCATTTTGCACTAGCCATCCATCAAACAGTCGTCAGGACTCGTATCAACATGTGTGCCTAGCTGACCCTCGTCACCACTACGTCGGTGCACTAACATTTGTACGTGTTTGAGACTGAGACTTAATGGTCTCACGGCTGTCTCTCAAAATCACCTCCATGGGTCCCAGAACACCAAAATTTTGGCTGGTGTTCTGCACGGCATTTTTGACCCTTTCATTTTTGGCTGTGGTGAATCGCAATGGTGAGTATAAATGGGTTGAAACACAAATTTAATTCCACTTTTAATTTCCTCCAGTTGTTGGTATTTTATAACGTCACCCTGTAGTTTCTGCTTCTTCATGTTATAATGGACTGACTGGAAACAAATGTTGAAACAATTATTTAGTTCCTTACAAATACCATAAATGATAATCTCTAAATGAGTTGGAGTGGTTCTGAAAAGAACCATTAGTTTCAACACGACGGTTCGATCAATATGCTCTGATCGTCTTCCCGAGAAGATTATCTTGACGTGGTGTTACTACAAACCTTTATAGTTATATCATATTTCCAACATTCAAAGACTCAAATCCTACTTAATAATAGTAATAATCAACAAACATTCAATGTGCATTTTTCCGAAAGTTGAAATGCTGATGCTTAAAACAATAATGCCAGAGTGGAAAAATTGAATGAGAAGTTCACCCTTTTTAAGATGAATAATAGTATGACGCATGCTGGTATTTTGAGTTTGTGTACTGAGTCGAGTGAGTCGGAGATAAGTTCCACCATCTGAACAAAGCTACTAAGTTTTTTTACAAAAATTTTTACAAATTTGTAACTTGGAATGTAATAGGCTACATATGTTTGTTGTATTTGTTATTTTTAACAAACAGTGTTGTTCCTTTGTCAATATAATTTTGTTTCACTTAGATGAAAATGGAGTGTATGAATATACTGTTCGTCTTGAGGAGTTAAATGTCCGTCTGCGTAACACAGAACTTCAAAGTGAAACAAGAAAGGCAGAAGTGAGACACCTTCAACGAGAAATTCACAAGATGAGAGAAGATGTTAAGCGTCAAAACATAAGTGGTCCATCCTTGCAGTATGATACCAACCATGACAAGTTAGCAAGTAAGTAGTCTTCTATAGCTTGCTTTTAAAGGGAAAAGCAAAAAATGGTTAATGGCCTGACGTTTTGACCCTAGCAGAGTCTTTCTCAAAGGCTCTGCTAGGGTCCAAACGTCGGGCCATTAACCATTTTTTGCATTTATACTCTCGGTCCATTTGGTTGGTAAGTTGTTTGCAACAGCTAATTCTATTTTCTTTTAAGGGCAAGGTACACGTTTGGTAATTACTCAAAACAAATATTAACTTAAAAACTGACTTGGTAACGAGCGTTGGAGAGCTATTGATAGTATAAAACTTTGTGAGAAACGGCTCCCTCTGAAGTAGTATAGATTTTGAAATAGAGGTAATTTCTCACTAAAATAGTAAAAGACTTCTAGCTAGAAGTCTTTTATTCCTACTGAGAGCACACATATTCGTCCAACAAGGGTGTTTTTTCTTTTCATCATTTTCTCCTAACTCCGATGACCAATTGAGCTAAATTTGTCACCGTTTTTTTATTTTATGCATATGTTGAGATACACCAAGTGAGAACACTGTCCTTTGACAATTACCAATAGTGTACCTTCCCTTTAAAATAATATTTATAATCATAATATATGTCTACTTTTAAAGCGCTCAGGTTCGTCATGCTGTGATGCTCATGGCGCTTCAACATTATTACCCATTTATACAAATATAACATGGTTTGAGGGTGACAAGTGGATACTAGCTCACGGAGATATTAGAAGTTGACGACCTAGTTCGTCAAGTTCCTATATCAAGGGGAGCTAATGTGGACTTAGTCACCCGAAATATATTTGTTTTTACTATACTTCACAAATATTAAAGTCACCTGGAAATATAACTTTTTTTCTTTCAAACATAAGAGTATATGCTTACGAACAATAAAACAATTTTTTTAGTAATTGTTTGTCACGATTTATATGTTTAAAAAATATATAAAGTTTGTTTGGGGGGCTGACTCCGCCTACCCCTTTTGTGACGTCAATCGAGGCAGACTTTGCCTGCAATGCGTATAGTAAACACACTTGCAAAGTACATGTACGTCCAAGTCGTGAGTTGATACGTTTCAAAAAGTGTTTTTCTGCATTCAGCAGCAATACACCTAGTTGGCATTGCCGGAAAAAAATCTTTTTTTGAAACGTACAAACTCACGACTTGGTCCGTACATGTACTTTGCAATTGTGTTTACTCATTAAAGGCAAAGTCTGCCTCGATTGATGTCAAGAACAGCGCCCTCTCGGGTCGGGTTCTACTCTTAAATTTGTCCAAACAAATACATAGTGCCATTTTTTTGTATGAAACTTGTTTACTGCGGTTCATTTGTTTTCTACAAGTGCAAAAATGTGATGATTTTAAACAGTATGTATTTCAAAAATACTGGTAAAAAAAAAGAGGCAAATTTAACATCTACAGTATTATATATCGTTGCGGTACACGCTGCCAAAACATAAGATTCAAACTGTCTCTGGCTACCAGTCAATCTCGGTAGTCTAGTTGGTAAGACACTGCTCTAGAATTGCAAGGGTCGTGAGTTCGAATCCCGCCCGAGTAACGTGCCTGTGATATTTTTCCACAGGACTCGGGAAAGTACTGAGTATACAGTGCTAACATTCATCGGTGTATGGGTAAAACAATTTTTTTTAATATAGTATGTATTTCATTTGTAGAATTGCGGTCACAGCTGCTACAAGGACAAAACAATGGGAATAATAGCATGATGTACATCCTACCCACAATCCTCCAGTATATGCCTCACCTGATTGGCAAACCAGACAGTCTGGAACCTGCACTCCATTTATCCAAAGGCACTGCACAAGGTGAGTTCAGCACATAGAGTTATTTAGAAGAACTAGAGGGCGCACTGGCCTAAATGCGCGACCCGGCATGCGCGCAGGCGACCGTTTTCTAAGTTGACAAAACTGGCATCGCACAGAGTGTGTTTGTGCGACCATTTTGTAAGTTGACAAAACAGCACCGCATAGCATTCAATAAAAGCAAACTCCACCATGTGTTTGTTATTCCATGCGCATACACAATGGCGCGCGCAGGTCTCCTTGCTGTCCCATTGTGTTTGTGCAAGAAGCATCACCAGTGTGCCCTCTAGTTCTATTAACTCTATGGTTTGGCAGAAATATTGTCCTTGAAGAGACACGATGCCTTGGATCGGGCGAGTTGGTCTATGAAAAGTGTTTGAAACCGTTTTTCATAAAATGCACTTGGTTAAAAAGAGGTTTCAAAAGTAGAAAAGTATAACGATCCACACAAATATGCTTTAAATTTGCATGGTTTTCTGTATACATCTTAAACTAACTTGGCACGCCATTTTGTGGAGTCAAGTTTTGTGATTGCAAGCGGCTACCGAGTGGATGCTCAGATGACCTCACTGGCCAGGAAGTTCACTCCCACGGTTTCCCTGATGCTTATTCTTACATCGTTTATAAAAAATGTGTGATAGATCCCCCTCCCTCCCCCCAATCGTTTATAACAAACGTGTGTGTGCTAAACAAATGCTTTAGATCCCCCTCTCTCCCCCCCCCCTATTGAAGTTAAGTGCCAGTATTTTGGGGTGTGAATGTGTTGTTTCCGAGCTAAATTTACTCGTTGAAGTCTCGGCTGGAGGGGTTGAGTCGAACAGCTGATGCTCCAAACAGAGGTAGAGCACACTCAATCAGAGGAATCAAACACACAGGTTGGGTTCAGGAACCCGACTGACTGGTGGCTTAGTCGCCCGAGAGCAGTGGTTGAGCCTTGGACATGCATGGCTAGTTAATTGCATTACCCAAGCTCACTACAAATAAGTAAATAGAAGGGTAGCGACGAGTTCTTCAACTGCCGTTTCAAACCGCCCATGCGATAAAGGCCCTTTGTTGAGCAACGAGTCACTAGTCTTTTATTCCCATTCATTAATGCCTTTTTGGTTAAAAGGTGTAACAATGTAATGTTTTCCGACGTCCTTGAGCTCCTTACATCTGATACTTTTTTAAGACTGAGACAGTTTTCGGATAATATGCATTCACGTGCGAAGTACGCATCTAAGCGTATAGAAACAACCGGTTAGAAACAGCTCCAGCTGGTTGTTATCAACCGTTTAAACACCCTCACATGACATGCTCTCCACCAATAGGAATAGCAAAATAATAATAATAAATACAAAGTTCTTATAAAGCACACATCCTAGACACTAGATCAAGGCGCTGAACAAATAGAGAATTAACAATAAACAAATTTTTGAATGTCACTGTTGAGACTGGCGGATTTCTGGAGGGAGTTTTTTTCCATAGGTGTGGGCCGCTATAACCAAGGCACCCTGACCAACCACTTTCTTACAGATGGTGGAAGTAAGTATTGTAAAGGATGCAAAACTGTCTGAGGTATTTATGAATGTCAGCTATTAGTTGTATAGTTTGGAATTCCCATTAATTTGTACTACTTGGTTACACAGTGTCCATCGTGATTGGCGTGCCAACGATTAAGCGAGATGTGGAAAGCTACATAATGGAAACACTTTCATCGCTGGTTGCAGGTTTGTCAACTGAAGAGAAACTGGAATGCTTGATTGTGGTTTTTATTGCAGAGGTAAGTAGACACCGTTTTACATGTCAAATGTTCAAGAAGCATTTAAAGGCACTGGACTATATTGGTAATTACTCAAAATAATTGTTGGAGAAAAACTTACTTGGAAACGAGCAATGAAGAGCTGTTGATAGTATAATACATTGTGAGAAACGGCTCGCTCTGAAGTAACATATTTTTTGAGAAAGAAGTAGTTTCTCACTAAAATATTTTAATTAAATTCAAGACCTCAGCTGAGGTCTCGAATTTCAAGCATCTGTCAAGGGTGTTTTTTCTTCCATTATTATCTCGCAACTTTGACGACCAATGAGTTCAAATGTTCACAGATTGTTTTATGCATGTTGAGATACATCTAGTAAGAAGACTAATCTTTGACAATTGCCAAAGGTGTCCAGTGCCTTTAAAAGTCAGTGCACAGTGAAAGTGTTAGAAATTTCTGATGGATCGTAAATTTAACCTTATTGGCATTGATGGTGACTAAACAGGCTGTGGCAAGCTTGGCTGGGTATGGTTCAACTAACTGGACAGCAATGTGTAACACTCCCTTTTAACAGGCAATCTAGTCAATAAATGTTTAGCTTATAGTATGCATTTTCTTCAAACATCTTAAATAACACTTAACATGCAATGAAGAAACACCTCCCCCCCCCCACTAATAAAAACAGAACAAGTACAAAGAAGTTGTAGTATCACACTGTACTTTTACTGTGGCAAGATTGTGTGGGAAATCCACTCACTACATTTAGATGTAACATTCATTTGCCAAGATTAGGTTCAAACTCGCAGGAGTTGGAAAAACTCCCCCAGTGTGATGTCGTGTAATGACAGGTTTTTCTACACCAACCCTAGACTTGGTCGCCACCCTCCACTACAGTCCTCACCTCCCCTGTGTCCCTGAGTGTTCCGCTGCAGAGTGTTGATGAAAGTCGCTTGCCCCTGCCCCCTTCTGCCAGTTCCTTGGGGTTAGCTTCCACATAATGGTGTCATGAGATGCCAGCTTAAGGTGGTGGATGCATTTTTCCGCTGCAGAGTGTTAATGAAAGTGGCTCACATGCCCCCTTCTGCCAGTTTCTTAGGGTTGGCTTTCACATAATGGTGTCATGGGATGCCAGCTTAAGGTGGTGGATGCATTGTTTAGCTGCAGAGTGTTAATGAAAGTCGCTTGCCCCTGCCCCCTTCTGCCAGTTCCCTAGGGTTAGCTTCCACATAATGGTGTCATGGGATGCCAGCTTAAGGTGGTGGATGCATTGTTTAGCTGCAGAGTGTTAATGAAAGTCGCTTGCCCCTGCCCCCTTCTGCCAGTTTCTTAGGGTTAGCTTCCACATAATGGTGTCATGGGATAACAGCTCAAGGTGGTGGATGCATTGTTTAGCTGCAGAGTGTTAATGAAAGTCGCTTGCCCCTGCCCCCTTCTGCCAGTTCCCTAGGGTTAGCTTCCACATAATGGTGTCATGGGATGCCAGCTTAAGGTGGTGGATGCATTGTTTAGCTGCAGAGTGTTAATGAAAGCCGCTTGCCCCTGCCCCCTTCTGCCAGTTCCCTAGGGTTAGCTTCCACATAATGGGGTCATGGGATGCCAGCTTAAGGTGGTGGATGCACTGTTTAGCTGCAGAGTGTTAATGAAAGTCGCTTGCCCCTGCCCCCTTCTGCCAGTTCCTTAGGGTTAGCTTCCACATAATGGTGTCATGGGATAACAGCTCAAGGTGGTGGATGCATTGTTTAGCTGCAGAGTGTTAATGAAAGTCGCTTGCCCCTGCCCCCTTCTGCCAGTTCCCTAGGGTTAGCTTCCACATAATGGGGTCATGGGATGCCAGCTTAAGGTGGTGGATGCACTGTTTAGCTGCAGAGTGTTAATGAAAGTCGCTTGCCCCTGCCCCCTTCTGCCAGTTCCCTAGGGTTAGCTTCCACATAATGGTGTCATGAGATGCCAGCTCAAGGTGGTGGATGCAGTGGCCTGCCAGCCACATCCTCCTTTTCATGATCTTAACAGAGATGCATGGATTGTCTTCATTGGTCAATGTTGTCTTCCCGGGTAATGGCCAGAGTGTAGCATCCTGATGTAGATGCCATCAGGTGACTTCTCTTGCTGCACTGAGGGACTACGTGTCAGCACCATAAAGCAGCACTGACCTTCGAGGTTTGTTAATTTATTGTGTTGCACCTCAGAGTCCTCCTGGCCTTAAACACTTTTCTTCTGTGCACAGTGTCAAATGCCTTGGTGATATTGATCAAAGTGAGCACTACTACAGTCTTCGCACCTTCACTCCTAGTATTTGTCTCAGTGCCACTATCTGCCCAAAGCCGATACGAATGTTGACGTCACATATTCGCAACGAATAATTTGCAGCAGTTGAGTTGTGCTAACTCTCTTGCGAACATCGCTGTGAAAACAGAGTTGAATTCATGTCAAATTCGCATAGACTTCGCATTCCCAGGAAGTATGAACCGGGCTTTACCCATCCTGCTCTTCTGCCGGAAGCCACTATGGTGTTCTGAGCAGAGGACCTAGAGTGGGTCTCAATCTGTTATTATAAGCAGAATCCTATTGTACATGTCTTGGCGAGAAGAGAACGTAGGCTGATGTCCCGTTAATTGCTCTTCTTGCAGAGGTCTCCTGATTTTGGAATCGGGACGATATTGTGGATGCTCATGAGTGCTGGTATAGCTCCAGTATCAAATACTCTATTACACAATTAAGCATTATTGACAACAGGGACGTGTGTCAGGCTTCTCGGGTCACTCTTTCCTCACAGCGGCTCCTGCCGTCTGTTGCTGCTCTTGGCTTTCATGTATTCTTCCATGGAGACTGGTCCATCAGATATGGGGAGTTCTTGCAAGACCGGGGAGATCGGCTCATCCTCGTTGTCTACTTGTGGATCGCTGCCAAGGGAATATCCTCTTCCCCCACAGGCTGAGCCACACAGTAGCTGCCACCACCATGAATATTCGACGATCCGAGCCCAGGGAGTTACGTACATTAGACCTCACAGTTGATGATGCTCTTCTCCCACTTCTATTTACCGAGATGTAGTCAATCTTGTGTAGCATCTCATATGGAGACTTTGCGGTCCATAACTTCCACCAAGACTTCTTCGGGCCCTTCAGCAAACCTTACAAATACTTTTATGTGTCTAAACCTTGTCTATCTTTGAACTGTGGTAACTTGGGCGACTGAATCATACTCCTACCATTTGCTCTAGAACTGGTGTAACATGTTAGGTGACTAGCATTTCTTCTACTCTTTAATCTCCTTTAATGCTCTTGTTCTAAATGCCTATCTTCTTAATAAGCTATCTTGCTGCCTCACATTGTATTTTGAGCACACCCTTGACCATATAATGAGGTCTTTTACTGCTAGTCCTAATCTTCGGCTTTCCAAATACTGCTCAAACTTACTAATTTTGCCCAAATGACTTCAATGTATCAGTCATAGTACAACTGTAACGCTAGATTGGTGATCCTGGTCTTAATAACAGTCTAATAGTCTGACTGAGGCTGCTAGCTAGAGTGGAGATTTAAAACTGTTAACCTTTTTTGTGGACAAGCCCAAGTGTCACAAAACCAACCTTTATACGCAGTCCTGGATTTTTAGAATAGTGTGGTGATTGTGTAGTAAGTCACTCTGGCATGATGGCATCATTGGTCAGCCGGTGGTTGGCTGACAGTATAGAGTGTTCTGTCAACTGTACCTGACCTTGTCCGTGTTTTGTTCCGTCTCTGACTCCGGACTCACCACATTGGCGACAAGGATAACTTCTTCATGTAAGTTTACCTACATACTAGCTACAATGTAGTTGTTTGTAGCAAACAGTATTATAGCTAGACAGTTTTGAGCGCCTGTTAATTACATGTACATGTGAGTAAAAAGCGAAGCCAGCATAGAAAGTGAAGCAAGCATACATTGTAGTGTTCTCACGAACTTGGGTCCACTGCCTGCTTAAGCTTATATGCTTTTACTGCTTAAAGACAGTGGACACTATTGGTAATTGTTAAAGACCAGTCTTCCCCACTTGGTGCATCTCAACATACGCATGAAATAACAAACCTATGAAAATTTGAGCTCAATTGGTCGTCAAAGTTGCGAGATAATACTGAAAGAAGAAAAAACCCTTGTCACACGAAGTTGTGTGCTTTCAGATGCTTGATTTCGAGACCTCACAATTCTAAATCGGAGGTCTCGAAATCCAATTCGTGGAAAATTACTTCTTTCTCGAAAACTACATTACCTCAGATGGAGCCGTTTCTCACAATGTTTTATGCTATCAACAGCTCCCCTTTACTCATTACCAAATAAGGTTTTGCTAATACAGGTGTAGTTATTTTGAGTAATTACCAATAGTGTCCACTGCCTTTGAGGGTTTCCTGAGACATAAATTATTAATTTTTGTAAAGCATTTTCAGGTATTTTAAAGACCGTCGTCGACTGCCACAAATTTAGAAACATCTCTATATAAATACTGGTAACTGTGATCCAATAATGACGCCATCCTGTTTATGATCTATGATATTTTTGCATGACTTATGTACCAAAAATAATCGTAAATCAAATGGATAGATTTTAGTTTCTCCGATGATATCAAGTCTGATATTCTCCTACCTCAGCAGCACAGTGACCTACAGCGTCTGACAACAATTTGGGTACTTTTTGTAACACAAAATACAACCGCAGATTTACATGATTTTGGGGTTGAACAAAGAATTGACTAGAGTGGGTTTCGAACCAACGACCTCTGGATTAACGTGCCGACGCTCTAGTTATCACGCCCTATGTTGGCGGTGTCCCTATTTTGTCAATATCTTTGTTTAGGGGTGCCAGTCAGAAGCCATACAACCGTTAATTGCTGTGTAGCCAGGGATCACACCCAAATTAGGATACAACCTGGGAAGCGGCAGCCAGGGGATCACCTTAAGGGGATGCAACTTTTTGTTTCAGATAATCAAGATAAACCATTATATTGAAGTGTTGCATTGTACATGTAGTTGTTGAGGTGCTGTAGTGTTTGAGAAATGAGTAAAACTATATCATGAAAATACATGCTAAAATAATTTTCATCTCATAATCACTGAGACGAAAATTATTATCATGATATTGTTTTACTAAATTACTATTTTCCCAAAAACTACAGCACCTCAGCAAGTTATATTTGCAGGGAAGCTTTCTACTATTATTATCTTCAAACTGTGTAAGTTTAGTGTAAATCTGTAGACATTGTGTTTTTTGTCCTACAAAAAGTACCAAGACCCTTTAAACAAAGAAATAGGAGCTTCCACTTTGAAATCTTCCCAGGCTGCTAAAGATACACTACACAGCAAGAATAATAAGATTCAGACCGGATGGAAAAATAGCTGTGAGGATCAATCCTTCAAATTTTTAACAAGAATGCTAAACCTTGATTCAATTGTAGGCCGTTTTGTTCATCCTATTCAATGTAATTATTATATATTTTGGAAATACTAGGAACACTTCTGCTGAATTGCTGCTGGCGTCAAAATGACAATACTTTGCTGGAATTTTTTGGATCTTGCTTTGTTATTATACATACATGTACGTCCATGCTGCATCAAAGCAGCCATACAATTTCAAAGCTCCCACTTATGACTTAACATGGGTGATGATGTAACGGAGCTTTTCATGAATCTTTCAGAAAAGCACCGAAGATGGGTTTTCAAAACGATTGTGGGGAAAAAGTGGAAATAAAATATAGCACTCTAATGACTAACTAGTAATAAATTATTATCTTCAAGTACGCGCTAATCCTCCAGTCAGATTCGCAGAATGGAGTCTTGATAAAAACCTATATTGCACAGCTTATATCACTGCCTAGGTCTTGTGTGTTCTATGTCACGCGCCAAGTTTGCTTGAAGATAAATTTGTTATCACACGCGCGCTCGTCCTCATTGGATATGGGACGCAGAAGCGCTATATTTTTCCCGTATTTCACTCGTGCTTGTGTGATAACTTATAATATCTGCATGAGCTTTTGTAGCAACAACATCTGATGAAGAAGTTGTTGCAATGAAAGCTGTTGCAGGTATTTAGTTAGAGTAATACATGGAATCATTAAAGTGCTACGTTTTATTTCCTTGTTGTGTTGTATGCTTGGTATTTTATTTTGTCTTATATTTTGCAGGTTGATTTAGAATATGTGAAGAAGGAAGCAGACAGAATTCAAGCAAAGTAAGCTTTACCAGTGTTTACAAAGGGACCATTCACAATTATAAATATTTTCACGAGCGTTCAAATGGTACGCTGGGGGGAGGGGGTTACATGTAATGCCCGCTGTACGCTTTAAAAACAAAGAAAATGAATGTTGATATTTACGCGACTCTCCTTACAAAAATTACTGTGTGAGTTTCACTTTTTTTTTTCAAAATCTTGACTACTTGCATTGTATGAAGCTGAAACTTCTACAGGTAAATATAAATCTTCATTCACACCAAAAATGGGTGAATGTCATGGACAAAAACTTGATCTACAAAAGTTAGAAAAAAACCCAGCCTTTAATAATAGTAATAACAATATCGATGTCTTATATAGCGCACGTATCTACCAAACAAGGTACTCAAGGCGCTGAGTATCCTACACACTTTCAGAAAGATATTGCAGTGATTAATTCTGAGACCCTATTATTCAGCACCTTATAAGGGTTTACAAGGTGCTATGGTGCATACAGCAGCCACAGCCAGGAACACTTTAAATCACATGCAAGTGTCTATACAAAGACTTGTGTGGAATACTTTAAGAGGGAGGTGTGGGGGTCTTGAAAAGTGTTCTCAGTGGGTGCATTCGTTTAGCTTCCCTGGGTCGACCCCGATGTTGCGTATTTTATTTTTTTCCAGGACGAACGTGGGCACACAATTACCCCACACGTTCGTCCTCGAACCAGGAAAAAAAACTGGACACGCCACCACGTGAGCCTTCCCGTGGTGACGTCAGTGACCCCAATCCACAAGTGGGGCTATTGGGGCTGGCCCGAGGTGCACTGACGTCATCACAGGAAGGCTCACGTAGTGACGTGTCTGGGTTTCAAGGACGAACGTGGGGTAATTGTGTGCCCACGTTCGTCCTGGAAAAAAATATAATACGCAACATCGGGGGTCGACCCAGGGAAGCTAAACGAACGCACCCTTTGTACACTTGTGAAAATGTTGATAATTACGAACAGTCCCTAGCACAACACTCTCAAAATTTGTCTGCATGCATTGTGTACATAATCGAGGGTGATTTGTTATTTGTTTGATTTTGAATTATTGAGTTTGTTTTGATTACCGTAATTTCCTGCGGATAAGACACTCGGCCATGTCGGCGGTATCAGAATGTTAGGATCAGAATGAAGATCAGTTTAAAGCCATTGGACACTTTCGGTACAGAAAAAAAAAAAAGTTCACAGATTTACAAATAACTTACAGGGTTTACAGAAGGTAATGGTGAAAGACTTCTCTTGAAATATTATTCCATGAAATGCTTTACTTTTTGTGAAAACAGTAAAACAATATCAATTCTCGTTAACGAGAATTAAGGATTTATTTTAAACACATGTCATGACACGGCGAAACGCGCAGATACAAGGGTGGGTTTTCCCGTTATTTTCTCCCGACTCCGATGACCGATTGAGCCTAAATTTTCACAGGTTTGTTATTTGATATAGAAGTTGTGATACACCAAGTGTGGGCCTTGGACAATACTGTTTACCGAAAGGGTCCAATGGCTTTAAGCACATTTAAAGGCAGTGGACTCTATTAGTATTTACTCAAAATAAATATTCGCATAAAACCTTACTTGGTTTTAAAGACACTGATCACTATTGGTAATTGTCAAAGATCAGTCTTCTCACTTGCTGTATCTTAACATACTATATGCATAAAATAACAAACCTGTGAAAATTTGAGCTCAATTGGTTGTCAAAGTTGCGAGATAATAATGAAAGAAAAAACACCCTTGTCACACGAAGTTGTGTGCTTTCAGATGCTTGATTTCAAGACCTCAAAATCCAATTTGTGGAAAATTACTTCTTTCTCGAAAACTACGTTACTTCAGAGGGAGCCGTTTCTCACAACATTTGATACTATCAACAGCTCCCCATTACTCATTACCAAGTAAGGTTTTACGCAAACAATTATTTTGAGTAACTACCATTAGTGTCCACTGCCTTTAAGCTCACTTAACCCCCCCCCCCCCCCCCAAAAAAAAAGGGCCTCTCAAAGGTGATGTGTTTTCTATCTCAAAGTCAGGCTGCCTTTGAAGGTTTGGAGCAATTAATCAAAGTAAAAATATACGGATTCCCTTTGTGTGTTCACAAACACCTAATATCTAAAAGCTTGGTGCTGCATTTTTTTGGGGGTGGGGGGGGGGGGGGTAATCAATGCCTTGAAATTTTTTTAGAAATCACACCAGTTCACTGCAATTTATGGACATTTTAGGATGAGTCAAAAAACTGTTTTTAACTTATAAAATTAATTTACTCAGTAGTTTTCAGTCTAACTTGTTACTGTATTCAGATGTTGAAACATTTATTGGTGGCTAGAAAAACTGCTAATATTACGGATGGAAAGTGGTACTTTTATTGGCATTTTCTGTCACGTAGTGTTTTAAAGGCAGTGGACACTATTGGTAATTACTCACAATAATTATTAGCGTAAAACCTTACTTGCTAACTACATGTATGTAGTATTGGGGAGAGGTTGATAGTATAAAACATTGTGAGAATCGGCTCCCTCTGAAGTAACGTTGTTTTTGAGAAAGAAGTAATTTTCCTCTAATTTGATTTTGAGACCTCAGTTTTAGAATTTGAGGTCTCAAAATCAACCATCTAAAAGCACACAACTTCATTTAACAAGGGTGTTTTTTTCTTTCATAGTTATCTCGCAACTGCGACGACCAATTTAGCTCAAATTTTCACAGTTTTTTGTTATTTCATGCATATGTTGAGATACACCAAGTGAGAAGACTGGTCTTTGAAAATTCCTGTTAGTGTCCACTGTCTTTAATGCATTGTCTAAGAAGTTACTTTCTTTCACATCATTTGGCCTTCTATACTTTTTCAACTGTATCAATCTTAAAATTTGAACATTAATTTGTTTTTCCATGCAGTTTCCATGCTGAGTTGGATTCCGGTCTTATTGAGGTTATTTCACCAAGGGGTAGCTACTATCCTGACCTCAATGCTGTGCGGGAAACATTTGGTGATACCCAAGAACGAGTAAAGTAAGCGTTACCCTAAAAACTACTTTTTCGCTTTTATTCAGCAAAGCAGTGACAAATTACATACTAATTTGTTAAACACTTTACCAAATAAACAGTCATAATAATTTCGTTTGATGGGTATCTACCTTTTTCTTTGTGGTCAGATAACTTCTTATAAAATCTTTAAGAAGTGTATGGCTTGAGTTATTGACAGGAATCTGAAGACGAAAATCCCCCAATAGGGGTGTAGAGAAAGGGGAGGGGTTGGAAGGAGATGGGTGGTGGAAAAAAACAGATTTGTACCGAGCAATCCTGAGATTAACTTTCTTGTATGTTTACACAAGTTGTTTTTAAAACCCATTCTTTAAAAAAAAAAAAAACACAAAAACATTACTAGTTGGATTTGAAACTTTGCATGGTGGAAATACGATATGGAAAGGTTTGCGGTAACACCATGTAATGACTATCTCTTCGTGCATCACCAAGCTAATCGGCCTCCACAGTACTTAAGCAGCATTCAGCATCAGAGCATAGTGCCTACGAATCAAAACGTCGAGTTGAAACCAACGGTTCTTTGCAGAACCAACTCATTTAGAGATAGTCATTACATGGTGTTACCACAAACCTTTCAATATTACTTTCTTTGTTGTTTTCTAATCAGAAGTCTGTTTTGTTGGTATTTTAACTTAGAATTGGTGTGACAGCTAGTAAGGAACTTGAGCATGCTTTTAAATCAACTTGAAATTTGTGTTTTGCATTATGAAAAATGATTAAGATGATTGGTTAAGGTGACAACTTGATGTATTCATCTCCTTCACTACTGTTATAAATGTATTTCAATTTCTTTGTTCCTTTACATGCAATGTGATTATCATTGAGCAACCCTTATTTTTCAGTTTAGTATTTGTGCTGTAGTGCATTCACATGAGCTTGCCATTATTATGGCTTGAATACATACATTATCATCAGAAAAATTACACATTTTCATTGTAAGGTACATTTATTCAGAGACTAACAATACTGATTGCGCAAGCTCAGTCACATGACCTGATATGGGTGTTGAACATAGAGTTATATATAAGAACTAGAGGGCGCACTGGTGATGCTTCTTGCACAAACACGACAGGACCTCAAGGAGAAACGCGCGCCATTCTGCACATGCGTTGAATATGAAATACACGTTTGAGGTTTTTTTTATTGAACGCTCACGCGATGCTTTTTGTTCAACTTACAAAAATGGCCGCACAAACACATGCTGTGAGATGCTAGTTTTGTCAACTTAGAAAATGGCGGCAGGCGCGCATACCGGGGTGCAGATTTAGGCCAGTGCGCCCTCTAGCATGTCTAGTTCTTATATAACTCTATGGTGTTGAACATCAACAAACACGGCGTCCTCCATATCAAAGTGCGTTAA
Source organism: Asterias rubens (assembly GCF_902459465.1). Taxonomy (NCBI): domain Eukaryota; kingdom Metazoa; phylum Echinodermata; class Asteroidea; order Forcipulatida; family Asteriidae; genus Asterias; species Asterias rubens. The sequence continues at coordinate 2,266,608 of NC_047069.1, read as the reverse complement.
AAGTATGTGATTATTATTGCATTTGAGTGTTCGATCAAGGCTTTTCTTTCTCAAAACCTCTAAAGAATATTCCAGAATTTATTCTGGAGTTTGTACCAGAGACCTTACCGGTGCCAGTAATGTGTAAATACAGTTTAACAACAAGGAAATTCTCTGAGAATCTGTTATCATGTTACCTGTACACAGCTATACTCTGCCCTCAATAGTGATTTTGATGTACTGAATAAACTACAAATTCCTTTAGTTTCACCCTGAAATTATTTGATTAGAAGGAGTAGCTGTAACGGCTAGAGGCTGACAACTCTGGCTTCCCTTAGCATACTGTAGCAGAGCTAGAGCCTCACTTAGTTTTGATTTGAGGGCCGACAACATGCAAAAAACGCCACTGCTGTGCTGCGGGCTGTTCACTGCGAGTGTCGCTAATTTACCTAGTCTAACTAAGCTTAAGAGAGACCTCTTTTGTTGTAGAAAACTGGATTTATTAAAACAGTAGGCCTAAAATAATGTGAATCAAACCAATTCAAGAACTGACTCGTGGTAGTACAGTTTATTACGATCCTATTTTCTATACCTTCCGCTCACGTAGTAGTTAAAAAGCAGGACAGTTCTTTTCAGAACTGATCTTTTCAGAACTGAGAAGCCTCCCGAACAATCCGATAAATCTACTCCGCTATAGTAGAATAAAGAAAGACAGTTCTCTAAGAACAAACTCTACCTGGCAAGTAGATACACACATGGTGTTACCGCAAACCAAACATAATAGTGATTCAAACCAATGTCACAACATACGACTTTATTCAAAAGGCTGTGTTATTTACTGAAAACAAATTAAATTGTATTCCCTTGGTACGAGTCAACAACCATCTTTACTGTGCAGCGATAGTTTTCAACACCCATCTCAGGTCACAGGATCACATGTAAACAGTGATCGTGCAACTGGTCTATTAGTTGGTGTGTCTGAAACTAGTAGTCCAAATGGCTGATATCAAAGTGAGTAGCATTTTTATAAAACATTTTTATTTATTACTACTATCTTATCTTTTTTTCCACTTATCTAGATGGAGAACGAAGCAAAATTTGGATTTTTCTTATCTTATGATGTATGCACAATCAAGAGGAAAATACTATGTTCAGGTAAATACATTATTGGGTTTTATCATAGAAATAGAACCCGGAGGAGGCTGAGTGCCTCATTGTACGTGCGGTTTCGTTGTGAGACCATTTTTATGGACGCGCGTACGATTTATTTTGTACGTGTGTAGACGTCACATTGACCAATAAAAACACTAGAAACAGTTTATGTGCGATGCAATCTTGCCATTTTGCCATACACACGTGTCACGTGATGCCCATTTTGCCATACATGCCTGTCTTGCGTTGATCTTTTTACCATACACGTGTATCACGCGGTATCGTTACGCCGCGTCGTCAGGCAACACAGAGGGTGGCCGAGCTCAGCGTTCTCCGGGTTCTATTTCTATGGGTTTAATATAAGATTGAAAATGTGGCCTTAGTTTTTCAAGTTGACACTCCACATTATTGACCCAAATCCTCATGTATTTAAACTTGTACAATTATTGTGTACATTCTTTCCAAGAAGAGGTTTCCAATTTGTCATTACTTTAACATTTATCCTTAAAGACAATTGACACTATTGGTAATTGTCAAAGACCAGTCTTCTCACTCGGTGTATCTCAACATATACATAAAATGTACATAAATGCATATATAAATTCCTTTGTTACACAAGTTGTGTGCTTTCAGATGCTTGATTTTGAGAGCTCAAAATATAATTTTGAGGTCTCAAAATCAAATTCAAATATTTTAGTGAGAAATTGCTTCTTTCTCGAAAACTACGTCACTTCAGAGGGAGCCGTTTCTCACAATGTTTTATACTATCAACCTCTCCCCATTACTTCTTACCAAGTAAGGTTTTTATGCTTATAATTATTTTGAGTAATAACCAATAGTGTCCAGTGCCTTTAAGAAGGAAAAAACAAAATGATAATTAACTCCACTTTTATTTGGTTTTTTTTGGCTTGATTTTAGCTTGAAGATGATCTAGTGGCTCAGCCTGGGTATTTCACAACAATGAAAACATTTGCTATGCAGCAACAAAACAAAAACTGGCTACTACTAGAGTTTTCAGCATTGGGATTTATTGGTAAGTGCGTATTGTTTGATGCCGCTTTACGCATCATGATTTTTAGTCTTTCTTGTCTGACGTTATATTCTCACAGGTGCAAGTATGCTTGCAGTACTCCCTCATGTGAAATCCATATCCGCTGCACTTTTTTTTTATTTAATCAGCAAACAAATAATGCAAAATTAAAAATTGTTTTTATGATGCATTTAAGGTTTATCATGAAAAGCAAAATCCACACAAAGAAATTGAGTACGGCGAGGCGTGCCTGACAACATACACTGCGATAGGAAATCTGTCCCATCTCCCTACTACAGCCGTTCACTTGTGTCCTTAAGCAAGACACTTGACCATTGCTTCGTCCTTCGGATGGTACGTAAAGCCATTGGTCCCATGTGTTGTGTAACGCATGTAAAAGAACCCAGTGCACTTATCGAAAAGAGAAGGGGTTCGCCCCGGTGTTCCTGGCTGTGGCTGCTTAATGCGCCGTAGCACCTTGTAAACCCTTATAAGGTGCTAACTAATTGGGTCTCAAAATTCATCACTGCAATAACCTATCTTTCTGAAAGTTTGTATATACTCAGCGCCTTGAGTACCTTGTTGGTAGATACGTGCGCTATATAAGACATGTAAGACTTTGATATTATTATTATTATTATTATAACGCATTGCGATTCTGAATCGTGATAAACTTGATAAACCTTATTTGCCGACTAGTCTTGATTTTCAAGGCAGTGGGGTCATAGATATGTCCAACACACTACACCTAGAATGCAATGCTACATGTAGCTGTACTTACACAGGTTTGTATGCATGCACTGGCATGTACAGTATAGTATAAATGGTATATGCCGTGTTTATGTACATGGGATGAACAGTCTGCCTTTTCAAAAACTTTAGATGTAATATTAATAATTTGATATCAAAGTCTTATATAGCGCATGTATTGTATCTACCAAACAAGGTACCAAACTCTCAGAATGATAGGCTATTGCAATGATGAATACTGGGACCCAATTATTTAGCACCTTATAAGGGTTTACAAGGTGCTACATGTACAGCGGGCGAATCTCCTCTTTTCGATAAGTGCACTAGGTTCTTTTACATGCGTTACACACACATGGGACCAACGGCTTTACGTCCCATCCGAAGGACGAAGCAATGGTCAAGTGTCTTGCTTAAGGACACAAGTTTCACGGCTGGGGATTCGAACCCACACTCTGCTGATCAGAAACACCAGAGTTTGAATTCGGTGCTCTTAACCGCTTGGCCACGACACTTCCACAGACGTTTTGTTTCTCTGTGTGATGTAGTGAGATATCTCTTGGATTAAATGATATGAACTAGTGTTTTCTAGAAAGAGCACAGTACATATTGAAGCAAAATTTGAGCACATAACTTTTGATATCAGAGTTGGAAAGAGGACAATATTATGGAAGGATTGGTGGAATATTGCGCCACAGCACCTTGTAAAACATAACATGCAGCTACCTAAAAGGAGTAGATCTCACAATTCAAACTTAGTCCCATACCTTGCATAAAATACTGTTTCAGCACTTTGAGACGCCCTTCGGGTTTATAAAGCGCCATATAAATACCGACTATTTTTATCGTTATTAACCGACTATTTTTATCGTTATTAAGGACTGCCATTTCCATTATCAACATTATTTTGTATATTAAAAGGTATCCTTTGTTTTTTCCATTTTCAACTGCAGGTAAAATGTTCAAGACTAGTGACTTAAATTTAATAGTAGAATTCTTTCTGATGTTCCATAAAGACAAGCCAATTGACTGGCTGCTGGATCACATTTTGTATGTGAAAGTTTGTAACCCGGAAAAAGATCCTGTAAGTACATGTATAATTGGCCTGTAAACTGTAAAACCCCAATCCCAAATGCCCTGAAATATGTATAAAAAGTAAAATATATACATGTGTAAAAAGATAAAGTTTATAATTTTGGTTTACCCATACACCAAAGTGTTCTGTATACTCAGTACTTTCCCGAGTCCTGTGAAAAAATATCATAGGTAAATTACTCGTGTGGGATTCGAACCCACGACCCTTGCAATTCAAGAGCAGTGTCTTACCAACTAGACTACCGAGGTTGCCCGGTAGCTAGAGGCAGTTTGAATCCCATGTTTTGGCAGCGGGTACCGCAACGGTATATAATAGATGTTAAATTTGCATTGGGGATAAAGAATATTAATTTTGTTTTTTACCCATACACCGATGTGTTTAATCATCGTAATGACTGGAGCATTTTTTATAAGTTTTTCCAAATATTCAAGAAGCTTCCCTTTTTTTCAAATTTTTAGGAGATAAAAAAAAGGTTTAAACTACTTCAAACAGTTTCAATATTTTTGTTATTAATATTTGCAGAAACTTTCTATTTATGTCTCACAATCTGTTATTCAAAAGCAGTGCACATTTTGGAACCAGAGTAGAACCTTGCAAATTGACAATCCAGTGTTTGTATTTCGTAAAGACACTGTCACACGATTGGGTTTTATTCATACTCCCAAGATACTTTTAATAATCATATAGTTGTATTATGACTTAAAATATCACCATTGCTGCTAATCTTGTCAACTTATTCTGTCAATTAAAATATGATTGCATATACGGTAATGTGGAGCGATCAAACTAAATGAGTTGTTTATATATTTTTTAAATATATATACATTTTTTTTTTTTTTTTTTTTTTTTTATACAAGTCGCCAGACACACAAGGCCTGAAGGCCACTCAAGTTGTGGGCTACAATTGTTTTTTTTCCCGAGGCCGTTGCCACCTACTCCTAGGGCTGAAACAGGGTTACCCCTTTCACAGTCCATACGAATGTAGGCTTGGGTGTCATCAGTCCGAAGCCTGGCCGGTAGATCAGAAAGCGCTACCTTCCCAATTTTACATAGCAAGTGTCACGACCGGGATTCAAACTCACACCCTGCTGATCAAACACCAGAGCTTGAATCCGGTGCTCTTAACCGCTCGGGTGTCGTGGTCGAGCGGTTAAGCTGACCTAAAGCTCTGGTGTTTGATCAGCCTGTGGGTTTGAATTAATTTGTGACACTTGTGTCCTTGAGCAAGACTTAACTACATGCTTCTCTCCACCCAGGGGTAAATGGGTGAGGTCCAAGCATTTTGGCCGGCATTGTATGTCGACAAGAAACCACTCGTGTTGCCTGATCGCGTCACATGTATGTTTTTGTTGTCATTGAGTAATGATTTCTGATTCTCTTCCTCCATTTAGAAACATTGTAGCAGAGAAAAGGCTGCTTATAGAATACGCTACAAGCCATCTCAGTTCCAGCATATTGGCCTTCATTCATCTCTCAAAGGGAAAGTTCAAAAATTGAAGGTGAATAGTTTCTCCAGTATTTTACCAACTATCTATATAACTGATACTGCACAGAGGCAATTGCCTCCATGCCCCTAGGTCATTGCCTCCATGCCCCTAGGTCATTGCCTTTGTGCCTTTGAAATGCTTCAGTAGAAATTTACAATTTCCTCATAGGGTGCTCTTCACCAAGGAGGAAATGCCTTGGCAGCCCAACGAGGCAAAATTGTGTCTACATGGAGCAGTCCGTTGTGGGTTTTAAGGGGTTTGAGAAGTGTTAGGTGTACAAGTTTCCATGTTCTTCCCTGTTTTTATTGTGCAAAGAATGTCAAATGACAAGGATCCATGTATGAGTTTTAGATCAAACAAATGTTGAATGCATTTTGGTCATGTATTGTTGCAGAATATAATCATTCAGTGAAATCTGGACTATTCCATTTCACTCGTCTTTCGCATGCATTCAACATTTGTGTAATATAAAGCTTACTGTTGTGTTTATTTTCCTAAAAGAAGTAAAGGCTGTAATTTTTGAATGATTGGCAAGGGTAGCCATTTTTAATAGATCGAAATTTGTATGGGGGATAAAGTATGTTAGGCCGTGTCCGAAACGACGACTTCAGCTACAGCTACGTCTAGATCAGCGCGTCTACCAGTGTTGAAGAATAGGCAGACGCGCGCGATCTAGCCGTAGCTGTAGCCGAAGTCGTCGTTTCGGACACGGCCTTAGTCTTGGTTTTACCCATATAATACACTGATGTGTATTAGCACTGTATACTATTGTTTCCCATAAGCTCTTTGAAAAAATCACAGGCATATTACTTAAATGGGATTCGAACCCACGCCCCTTGCAATTCTAGAGCAGTGTCTTACCAACTAGATCACCGAGATTGCCCGGTAGCTAAAGGCTGTTCAAATCCTATAATTTCACAGCGGGTACCACATCGATACCGGGGTCAATAATATTACACTGATGTGTGTTAGCACTGTATACTCGCACTATAGCCTTCTTAATTCAAACAATGTATTTTAACCATAAGAAAACAAATTACAGTTTACAACCACAATACAATCTGTCTGTTTTTAGAGTCGATTTGGCGGTTGAACAAAGAATTGACCAGAGTGGGATTAAACCATCGACCTCCGGATTAACGTGCTGGTTTATATTGATTTTAGAGTCATAATCTTTTGGAACTGTATATTCTGCCCAGAACCATTCTCAAGAAAAGATCAGAGATAACTGTTTGAAATGTCAAGACTAAATCAATTCCAGTTCTACTCAAAACTACCACTTCTCCCAAACAAAGGTTTTGTATATATATAGCATTGTTTCCTGTAATTTAATTTTTCATTTTACTTATAGGCCTACCTGACCATACAAAACTTTAAAATTTACCCTTTTTTTTTAACATATAACAGAGAACAAAACTAAAAACCTTTCTCTCGCATCTTTTTAGGACAAAGATTTTAAAAAGGGGTTCAAGCGTCAATTTGCTCACATAAACCCCAATGCTGATGTGTCGACAACGATCAACAACTACATGAAGTTCACCTTATTGAAAGCGTATCAAGGAGAAGACATCTTCTGGGGAACTACACCATCAGTAGGAGACATCATCAAGTTCAGATTCATTCCACCGATCGTCATTGGCGAGTAAGTCAATATGTTAACTCGTATTATGGTTTATGGTTTGTTTAAAGGCAGTGGACACTATTGGTAATTGTCAAAGACTAGTCTTCACAGTTAGTTTATCTCAACATATGCATAAAATAATAAACCTGTAAAAATTTGAGCTCAATCGGTTGCGAAGTTGTGAGATATTAATGAAAGAAAAAACACCCTTGTCGCACACTGGTCACACGAAGTTGTGTGCTTTCAGATGCTTGATTTCGAGACCTCAAATTCTAAATCTGAGGTCTCTAAATCAAATTCCTTTAAGGCCAGTGGACACTATTGGTAATTACTCAAAATAATTATTATCATAAAACCTTTCTCGATTACGAGTAATGGGTAGAGGTTGATAGTGTAAAACATTATGAGAAACAGTTTTCCTCTGAAGTGGGGTAGTTTTCGGGAAAAGTAATTTTCCACAATTTGATTTTGAGACCTCGGATTTCTAACTTGAGGTCTCAAAATCAAGCATCTGAAAGCACACAACTTCTTGTGACCATGGTGCCACAAGGGTGTTTTTTTCTTTCCTTAATATCTCGCAACGACCGATTGAGTTCATATTTTCACAGGTTTAATTTATGCATATGTTGAGATACACCAACTAGGAAGACTAGTCTTTGATAATTACCAATAGTGTCCGATGTCTTTAAAACATTCAAAAACTTGTGGTCCAACACCCAATGGCATTTTGAGTATACAATTTTAAAAATATTAAAAGCACACAAAAAGTCATTTACTTTTGCTGATAGAGCCTTCTCAGTATATGGACCCAAACTCTGGAATAAACTTCCCAATCACATCACTCAACACATTCAAGGCACTTCTTAAAGCCCACTTGTTTCAAGAGGCCTACCATCAATGACTTGTTATTTCTTCTGTGCCTCAGCGCCTTTGAGCAAACCTTTGATTTAGGTGCAAATTATTTATGATTGATTGATTGATTGATTGATTGATTGATTGATTGATTTTATTGACAATAGTTTTTTAGAATATTAATTTTGTTATTACCCAAAACACCGTTGTTGGTAAGCCCTGTATACATAATAATAATAATAATAATAATAATAATAGTAAAAATTTATATAGCGCCATATCCATTGAAAACAATGCTCCATGGCGCAACTACAGAGAAACATTTAAAATATAGATAATCAGCAAAAACAACAAGATATTAAAATAAGTTTAAAATCAGCAACAACAAAAAACAAGTGAACAATGACAAGTAATTAAAGAAATTAACAATATACAATGGAAAGTTATACATGCACTCGGTACATTCCTGAGCTCTGCGAACAAATGTCAGGGCATATTACTTGGGTGGGATTCAAACCCACGATCTTTGCAAATCTAGGAATGATTTGTTCCAGGTTTTATCAAGCACTTTTCACACCCGAAGGGAATCTCAAAGCGCTTCCACATTATAACCCCTGGTCACTTTGCCTTAAATCACTCCTTAAACCATCTCAGCTCCCTGGTGGGGAGTATGCAGCGTGTGCAACAAATGCACAACTCAGCTAAACCAACCACAAGAACCATCTCTGCCCACACGGGTACCCATTTACCTCTGGGTGGAGAGAAGCAATTATAGTTAAAGGGTCTATGTAACTTTTGTAGGACAAAAAACACAATGTCCACAGATTTACGCTAAACTTGAAAATATTACGTGTTGAGTAAAACAATGTCATGAAAATAATTTTCGTCTCATGAGACGAAAACTATTTTAATCATTTTCAAACGTATTTTCATGACATTGTTTTACTCATTTCTCAAAAACTACAGCACCTCAGTAAGTAATATTTGAAGGGAAGTTTTCCATTATCATTATCTTCAAACCCTGTAAGTTTAATGTTAATCTATGGACATTTTGAAAAGGTACCCAAATCCTTTAAGTGTCTTGCTCAATACAAAAGTGTCACAACTTCCGAACCCACACTCTGCTGAACAGAAACACAAGAGCTTGAGTTCATTGTTCTTTATCGGGTATTTATTTTGTCTTGACAGATATCAATTTGTGAGCAGCAATGAACAGAACCCAGGTGATAAGTTTTACAACACTACTGTTGAAGTTTTACCAAGCTACCAGCGTGACAAGAAAGAAGGTATTTTAGAGGCAGAGAACCATCAAGACAACAAGTTTAATCGGACCCAGGATGGATACATTCAAGTCGGTAAGAAAGGTCTTTGGAAATATGTTTCTTCGGTTGTACTTGTATGTACTGCTGCTTGTAATAGTGTCATGGCCGAGTGGTTAAGAGCATCGAATTCAAGTTCTGGTGCGTTTTCACCGGAGTGTGGGTTCGAATCCCGGTCGTGACACTTGTGTCCTTGAGCAAGATACTTTACTATAGTTGCTTCTCTTCACCCGGGGGAATAAATGGGTACCTGCGAGGGTAGAGGTTGATATTGTGAATGAAAAAGCCTTTGGAGCGATATAAACTGTTGCCCAGGTTGTATACTCCCAAGGGAGCTGAGAAACATTAAAAAAGGGATGTTATTGGCCCTATGACCAGGGCACTAATGTAAAGCGCTTAGAGAATTAAGTGTTAGTTATTAGGCGCTATATAAATTGAAAGTTATTATTATAACAATACTACATGTATGACAAGGATATTGCACCTCCTACCAAGTCAAACTACTACTACTAATAATAATAATAATAATAGTGGCTTCTTATATAGCATGCATTTATTCGGTGTAAAGCTTTCATTGTAAAAGCGCTATGATCATGCTCTTTGGAATAGTGCTATTCAAGCACTGTATACTCTTACTATTATTATTAGTATTATTATTATTATGGTTGAGTTGTGGGTTATGCTACTCAATTGACACCAGTTTCAGACAGGCGCTCCAGAGTCGCGCCGAACCAATGTAAGTCCATGAAAAGTTTGACGTCTAAAACAGTTGGGAGAGACTGGACATGCTAGGAGTCTTCTTCTACTTCTTATCGTGTCCACAAATGAGATATTGTGTTTCAGTCGGAACTGGACACAGTTCCTTGCAATATCATTGTTCTCTGCAAGGTCTTCAGTTTTGCATTCTTGCTCCAGGAGGGGGCATCTCAGGAGGTGATCCATAGTTTGTGGCTCTGTCTTACATATGCAGGTCACGTCTTAAGAGTCTAAGTATCCGCACTACACTTTGCACCGGCCAGTTGAAGTTCTAAGTCTGTTGAGACACTTCCATTCAGCCCGACTAGGAGTCGAAAGATAGACTGTTGCAGTCAGTCAAAACAGTTCTGTAGTACGGTACTTTCACCTGTCAAAAGATCGACTGTTGCAGCTGTTTGATACGACTCTGAAGCGCTTTGGTTTCAGACGTTGATCTTGTCATGAGCCAAGCCAATGTAAATGTTACATGAAATGTGTGTTAAACACTCAAGGACAGATGCTGTTTCAGTTTATGATCAAAGCTTGTGTTATTGCAATGATGTGTTTTAAAGAGGATATTAAAGGCAGTGGACACTATTGGTAATTGTCAAAGACCAGTCTTCTCACTTAATGTATCTCAACATATGCAGAAAGTAACCAACCTTTGAAAATTTGAGCTCAATCGGTCGTCAAAGTTGCGAGATAATAATGAAAAAAAAAACACCCTTGTCACACGAAGTTGTTTGCCTTTAGATGCTTGATTTCGAGACCTCAAATTCTAAACTTGAGGTCTTGAAATCAAATTAGTGGAAAATTACTTCTTTCTTAGAAACTATGGAGCTGTTTCTCACAATGTTTTATACCATCAACCTCTCCCCATTACTCGTTACCAAATAAGGTTTTATGTTATTAATTATTTTGAGTAATTACCAATAGTGTCCACTGCCTTAAAACATGTTAAAAGTATTTGTGTTTTGATTGCAGTTATTCTTCCCAAAGCACATTTGATCCAGTTTTAAGTTGAATATTCTAGTGATTTAATCATCTTGTGTCCGTTATTCCAGGCAAATTTCAAGATGGTAAGGCTATTGGGACCGTTGACGCTGACATTGGGGAGGTGGTGGAGCTAAGACTTAGGGTGATAGAGCAACCCAAAAACTGGGTCATATTATCAAATGTAAGTATTAATTATACTTATTATTTTATATGAACTCTTTCAGGGAAACTGTCCTAATGCTTTGTTTGCTTAGTTCCCATTTTTCCTTCCTGGGTTTGCAAAGTGAAATAGTGGACTAACTGAGTAAACTGACTGAGGCAACGCTTGCAGCAGGCTTTGAGGGCGCTCTTTAACACTGAGCGGTTTGTCACAATAGCTTGGAGACCCAGTTCATTTGTAGGTTTGCATACTCCCAAAACAGAGGGATGTTTGTGTGCACCATTAATAATTCTACTTTTAAAACATCTTTCCAACCATAAACACTTGTATTGCCAAAAGTGCCCAATTCGAAGTGAACTGTGTCATTTAAACAGTTGTACTGTATGCTGAAAAAGAAATAAAATTAGTTAAAGACACTGGACACTATTGGTAATTGACAAAGACTAGTCTTCTCTCTTGGTGCATTTCAACATATGCATAAAGTAACAAACCTGTGAACATTTGAGCTCAATCGGTCGTTGAATTTGCGAGATAATATTGAAAGAAAAAAACCACCTTGTCACACGTGTCACAAATTCGTGGAAAATTACTTCTTTCTCGAAAACTACATCACTTCAGAGGGAGCTGTTTCTCACAATTTTTTATACCATCCATCTCTCCTCATTACTCGTAATCAAGAAAGGTTTTATGATGATAATTATTTTGAGTAATTACCAATAGTGTCCACTGCCTTTAAAAGCCTATAAATAATTGTTTTTGTTGATTTGTACAGATTCACATTGTGCCTGCAACAAAGAAGAGGTGACCGCTGCGTGTATATCCTTCCCATGTAATGAATGGTATACCGGTACTTGGCACATTCTCGTGGCTCTATATACTCACATGTACGCCTACAGTGGATTTTTTACATATTTTTCTATATCAGGTTCTGCAGCATATTATTTGCATTTTAAGGACACCGTTTTTGAGATCTAATTGTTGGTGTGTTGATTTGTCACAGAAAGATTACACAGTTATGTTAATTAGGAATGGGCGACTAGGAAAATCTAATACTCGCTTAGTCGTGTCTAAGATGCATTGTGGCAAGGTTTGCGGCAAGCGCAATATAGTAAAATTCAAGCTGAAAGGATTGAAGGATTGTGTCACTGAAGTCTGATTGTGTTTTGTAAGTAAATTTGATTGTCGTGAATAATTGTGAGCAACACAATTGGTTCACCAAACAGGTGGTCGCGACTACTTTTTGTAGTTGTCGCGACTATTTGTTGTAGTTGTCGCGACTATCTTTGTTGTAGTCGTGGCGGCATGATTAACCGAGTAGTCGAAAATTGGTAGTCGCGACTCAACAAATGATTTAATCGTCGCGACTACAGTATGACACTAGCCGCACTAGTCGCGCAGGCCTAATGTTAATACACAAACACAACCGTTGGTTGCTGATTTGTGTACTGCCATAACTTTTATAAAATTAGGGTTTGAAGTTTAAAATATTGTCTTTCTTTATTGGTTTGTGTTTTCCTAAATACTTGTGTATAAAAACTTTAACTGTTTGCTGCATCCTCTAGGTTTCAGTACAACTTAGCTATGAAATTTAGTTGTAATCATCATCTCTCTTTTTTAGGAAACTGAAAATCGCAGCTGTTTTTGGTCAGGGATTTTTTAGCTGTTCTTTCTGTTTAGCAAATCACAGAAATAAATCTAGTGTTGGGGATAGGTTTCTTGAGCTTTACAAGGAAATGGTGTTCTGGTAGCAGTTTGAGTGAACTTTGGGATTTAATGTTATTCATAAAATTTTCCAATCATTACCTGTGTCATATAAAGACTCACTTAAAGGGTTTGGATACTTTTTTTAAATCACAAAACACAAAAGTCCACAGATTACATTAAACGTACACAGATTGAAGATAGGGGCAATAGAAAGCCTCCCTTCAAATATTACTTGCTGAGGTGCTGCAGTTTTTTAAAAAAAAGAGTAAAACAATTTCACAAAACCATTTTCGTCTCGGTGCATGCAGTGAGACAAACATTATTTTAGCATGTACAAGGATTTGTGCGACGCTCCTGAAAGAAAATGCTCTGTGATTTTTACTTATTTTCTCAAAAACTTGACGACTAATGAAGCTGAAACTTCTACAGGTAAATTATACTACATACATCTTCATTCACAGTGAGTAAGGAATTCATGGCTTGGCCAAAAACTTGATCTACAAAAAGTACCGAAACCCTTTGATAAAGGATGTTGAAATATTATTCCTTGTTGTTAAAGGATTGGTTAAACATATTCTTCCTTATCACTAGGTTTATAATAATAGCGTTTTTTTATATAGCGCGCATATTTGTCGCGCATATCCGTCACTCAGTGACGCTCAAGGCGCTTGACATACAGGATTTTCCTGCAAGGTAAGTGGGACTACATTTAAATTATGGAGACCAACTCCTTTTACATAGCCCGTGGGGCCGATTTCACGAAATGCTGGGGTTAGGACGAGTAACCCGTCCTAACTTAGGGTGGGTTCATTGCTACCTAACGTCTATGAATACTGAACTCCACTCGTCCCTGAGTTCTAAGGTTAATCCTAAGCTAGGAGGAGTTTGGTGAAATCGACGGCAGGTTAAGAGAATATTTGTTTCAAAGTTTATTGGGTGAATTACTGTTTGGCCTGATTTTGAAAACAGGAAAGTATCGTACGGAGATTGCTTGATGTAAAGGTCACAGTCTAAAAAAAAATGAACAATCAAATAAAGGGTCGCTATTGGAGATGTGGTCTGTTGCTGAAAGATTATTACTTTTTAGCTGTTATCTTCTGATACTAATTGAAGTTGGAACCATGTACAATACCGACGAGTTGTTTTCTCCTCATTATATGTCATGTATGTTAGGGGAATTGATTCTGGTTTCAAGGTATTTGTGAAGGAAAATTGCAATAAATGTCATAATAATATAATAACAAGCTTTTAAATTATATCTTTTTATGAGCAAATATCTGTACATTTTAAAGTTATAAATGTCCTTCCAAACTGGTTCTGAACTAATGAGGGCGATTACCATGTAAATAAAATAATTCTAAATTGAAATTAAAGGTAAATGATTTGTTAATTAAACAAATTTAATTGTAGATTATTGATAAGTGCGCTATTGCATTTTTAGCGTTGGCTAGTTTGAGGAATAGCATCTACACATATGTACTATAAGTTAAAAAGTAACAAAAACAAATTCATGAGGTACAGTTGGCAAAATCGTTAAGAAATTGACAACTTCCCATTTTCGACAAATCTCAATTTAAATCTGACAGTTCATATGAAGATGACTGCCTATGTTAAAACTACAGCATTATCCAATGTACTTTGGGAAAACACAAAAGCATAATTTTGAGGTGGGGCAATTTCTGAGTATTGGGTACTTCAACTTCAAATATGCATGTAAAGTGAGAGCAACATTTAAAGGCACTGGACACCTTTGGTAATTGTCAAAGACCAGTATTCTTACTTGGTGTATCCCAACATACATATGCATAAATTAACAAATCTGTGAAAATATGGACTCAATTGGTCATCGAAGTTGCAAGAGAATAGTAAAAGAAAAAATACCCTAGTTGCATCTTTTAGTGTGCTTTCAGATGTTAATGAAAAGTATTTTGTTATTTGAGTGAGAAATTAACCTCTTTCTCAAAAATCGAGTTACTTCAGAAGGAGCTGTTTCTCACAGTAGTTTTTACTATCAACAGCTCTCAACTGTTCATTACCAAGTAAGTTTTCATGCTACATGCAATAATTATTTTGTGTAATTACCAATAGTGTCCAGTGCCTTTAAAGGAATGTTACAAAATTTATTGTACGTGAAAACAGTTATTGAACTGTTAAATTTGTAAAATGTAAATTATTATAATTTAATCGTAATAGATTCATATTTTGTTTTTTTCTCGATGTATAATTACATATTTTTAGTGCCTCGCCAGGCTACAGAAATAAAACATTAATATATCTCAGGTGCCTGAAACAATTTTATACCATTTCATTCCAAGCAAGCTTTTGATGGAAAGTTAAAAACAATAGCCCTCCTCGTCTCACATGATAGATTTAACGCCTTGGTCTATAAAAGTTTTGTTATTGAGAAATTATGTAATGAATGTTTTTGAGTCATTTTGCGATTAAAGGAACATGTTGCCTCGGATCGGTCGAGTTGGTCTTTGAAAAGCATTTGAAACCGTTTGTTATGAAATGCAATCGTTAGAAAGATATTTTAAAAGTAGAAAATAATGATCCACACAAGTATCACTGGAAATTGCACGGTTTTCCTTTAACATCGTGAACTAACACGGTCGGCCATTTTATGGAAAATGGCCGACCGTGTTCGTTCGCGACATATAAGGAAAGACATGCAATTTAGACTGATTCTTGTGTGGATCATTATTATACTTTTAAATTATCTATCTAACCATTTTCATTTAATAACAAACGGTTTCAAAGGCTTTTCAAAGACCAACTCGACCGGTCCGAGGCAACGTGTTCCTTTAACATTGCACTATTTATAGCTGGCAAGTACAAAGGGGTCCATCCACACACTGTCCACCTTGATCATCAGTCCATAGGGTTAATGAAGACTTTTCATGAAGCATTGAAGGAGTGGGTCTTAAAATACTTTGTTTGTACTTTGTATTTAGAGTTACGCATTCTGTAAGGACCAAGTTAATCTATAGATTAGATTTTGATCAGTGATTTGACATGATTAATCTCGAAATTTAACTATTTATAGGCAAAATCATCAATCGTTGGCATTGATTCAAACCACCTGTTCAGTCTATTGTAGCATTTGGATGTTTTAATTTTACTGTTTTTCCATTTTTCTTAAAAATGCATTTTGTTAGATGTGTATGATTTCAAAATCTTAGAACAGAACTCTGACCTTGATGAATCTTAATGCAATCAAATTTTATAATAAATTGATTATGTTAATTGTTATGTTGAACATCTTTCCGTCATATGGTTTCTCATGCGACGATACATTTTTGGAGCATTAATATCATATCTTTTGGTATTTTCTGAGTTTAATAAAACATGCAAATGTAAAACCTTGTCCCTGGTCATTATCATTATATAATGTGTGTCTCATCTGATGCAAATGGCCATCGATTTTTTTGAAATAACTTGGGATTTGTTTTGATGAATGTTCCTCTCCAACCAATGTTTGTAGTCTGCTTTGCAGAGTTGATCTGTGTTTCGATGGACCTCTGAAACTATTTCACATGTTGTAGTTGATCTGATGCAAATGTCCATCGATTCTTTTGAAATAATTCAGGATTTCTTTTGATGAAAGTTCCTCTCCAACAATGTGTCTGTCATTTCAGGGCCTTTTTATATTCTAACATCGACAGAGCCCGCAGACTACTGACTGTCGACCCATCCAAGCTTACAGTGCATACATGTACTTGGGTCACTTCAAGACTCGACTACTGCAAGTCTTCTGATTGGAGACAGCGCGTCACGTGAGGGTGTTTAAATGGTTTAAGCTGGTTTATACCAGCCGGAGCGGTTTATAACCGGTTGTTTTCGGATACATTTAGATGCATACTATGCACATGAATGCATCCGAAAACTGTCTGAAGCCCGGTACATACTTCCTGCGAATGCGAATGCGATGCGAACTTGATGTGAATTTGATGTCACAACCCCTCTTTCGCCGAGATATTCGCAAGAGAGTTGAGCTCAACACAACTTTGTGACGTCAACATTCGTATCGCATTCGCATTCGCAAGAAGTACGAACCGGTCTTCAGTCATAAAAATTCACATACGTACAGAGCTCAACCACGTCGGCAAAATGGATAAGTTTTACAGAGTTTCTTACTTTATTACGCCTTTAAACCAAAAAAGCATTTATGAATGGGAATAAGAGTAGTCACCACGACCACGCTGTTTTTTAACGGCAGTTTAAGAACTTGTCGCTACTCTTTTATTCCCTTATTAATTTTTTTATTTACAAACATGTATCTGAAAATGTATAAATCTCAAAAAAGGCTGTCACAATGCTAAGATCAAAGTTAAATCTTATGAAATAAACTTTCCGGATTTTAAGAATTTGGGTTGCGACTTGTCAGGTAAATGAAATTAACGAGTTTACAAAATAATTGTTCAATCAGGTTTTGTCCCAAATCAGTTGGTTTTTCAGTTCAAGGCACTGTACACGTTTGGTAATTGTCAAAGACCATTGTTCTCACTTGGTGTATCCCATCATAAGCATAAAATACCAAGCCTGTGAAAATTTGGGCTCAATTGGTCATCGAGTTGCGAGAAAAAGATGAAAGAAAAAAAACCGGTTGTTGGACGAATTTGTGGGCTTTCAGATAGGAATAAAAAGACTTCTAGCTAGAAGTCTTTTATTATTTTAGTGAGAAACTACCCCTCTCTCCAAAACTACGAGGGGTTGTTTCCCCCAATGTTTTATACTATCAACAGCTCTCCAATGCTCATTACCAAGTCAGTTTTTAAGTTAATATTTTGTTTGAGTAATTACCAAACGTGTACCTTCCCTTTAAGCCCAATTCATACTTCCTTTTGAATGCAAATCAAATTTTGACGCCACAGGGCTGTTTTCACAGCGAATATTTCACAGGAGTTGAGCACAAGTGAACTGATGCATTGAATTCTTCGTTGCGAATTTGTGGCGTCGAAATCCGTATCGCATTCGCGGAAGTATGAACCAGGCCTTACAGGGACCACTTAGTATACCTGCAGTTAACTGCTTTACAAATGGCCGCAGCATCTCAAAAAAATTAGACGAAAATTTCCATTTGTTTCATGTTGCTTCTTACTGGTATTCAGTTGTTTGCTTGTCCTCAAAATCACGTGGAAATTTGGTTGGCATTCCTGTTTTTATCAAGGGAGAAATTTCATGCTAAGCAAATTTTTGTGCTTAGCAGCGCTATGAAATTGGGCCAAAGTCAAGATGTCTAAGCCTTGCTGGGCACTGCACCAGGAATCCAGAGCTACCAGCATGTAGGGTGATCTTGTGGAAGCCAAAACATGGACAACCAATCAGAGGGAGGCCGATCAAGAACATGGTCAAGACGATGAAGGAAGATGCAGGGATAGAGACTACGGATGAACTAGCTGGCTGCATGAGGGGTTTTGACGCATGGCATGTGTATCATCTCGCTCGTCTCAAGTAGCCACTTGCTGACTTGGGTCGACAGATTGAGTGAGTTAGATGTGCATACTGAATGTGCATCCACAATTATATGTAGCTGGGCCACACAAATCATTGTTCAAAGATTGCAGTCACAAATAGTTTCAGATGATCACTTTGTGTGCTCCTTACTTGTTCCCCTACTCTGGTCTGATCGAGGTCCAAAAGGGTCACTCCAAACTCTCATACCTGCAAAGAAGAAATTAATCAAAATGAAGTCAAGTTGTTTTAAAGGAACATTACAGAATTGGTTTTTGCTAACAAAACAGTTGCTGGCAATGTAAGCACTTTATGTAATCCACCATATACATCAACTGACAATCCTGTAGAAGTTTGAGATCGGTCAGCCATGTGGGTCACGAGAGAATAGTCAGATAGTGAAAAACCGATTACAAATTTTGCATTGAATAAAACGCTCACTGTGCGATAAACTCCAAACGCGAAGTTAGATTATTTTTTTTTAAATACGACATTTCAGACAGAAATATTTCAAGGGATGTTTTCAACTATCATCATCATTAGACCGTTTAAGTTTTATGTAAATCTGTGATCTTCATGATTTTTGTTTATTACCAATTCTGTAACGTTCCTTTAAGTATGAAAAGGACTTGTAGCTCAAAACATTTACTGGACCAGAATTTATTTCACACGACCAGAACTTTCATTAGAGTTTCCTACAAAGTTTGAAAAGCCCCAGTGGAAAAGCCCACTCTCAAAAAGTTTGCCCAGAAGTTTGAAAGTATTGAAATGTATTCAAAGTAGACAAAGCATGCTAATGTATGTTCTGTGCTCTCTGTGTATGTGAGCACGCATGCATGAGCGACTCTGTATGGGCACAAGTATGTGTGTAGAAGGTATAGGGTATATGCTACAGCACTGCAGGAGGAGCCACACCCAGACAGACTTTTGGTGTGAGAGCATGCTGCGTGGAGATTGCTGAGTGCAGTTGTAATTTAGGCTGTGAAATGCCCTAGGCATAGACAGCCCATCTTCATTGGGACAAAAAGCCAGTTGGAGTACTGTAAGTTGCATTTATTTATCTCATTTTGTGTACATAATTTGTCAAAGAGATTTATTGTGTAATTTGTGGCCTGCATTTACCTTTTTTGTATCGGAGAAAAAAAGGGAGGGAATTTCAATTGTAATTTGCCAGCATGAGTTTTTGTGGATAAAGCTTTTGCCTGGGTAGGAAAAGTTTCTGTATCACACCACCACGTTTTCATTCGATAAGAAATAATATGGTATCTAATTTACCTCAATGAGATATCCCTTTTTGTAAAAATTAGTGAAAAAGTGGTGGCGTGATACGGAACGTTATCCCTTGGGTATTATAGGGCAACCAACACATACCTGCTATTTTGTTACTGTGAAATTCTGGTAACAGTTAGCCTTATGTTTAGTGTGACAAGGGTGATGGAAATTTATTTTGTTTAATTGTAAAAGGGTTCCCCGGTCAGGGCCAAGTGAAACTAAGAGCTGACTTTAGGTGGCAAGCATTTTCCTGTTATGGAACTGCCCCATTGTGACCCCCCCCCCCCCCCAAGACGTCCTAAACGGATTCTGCTGAACGCAGACTTCATTCACGTTATAACATTAGCCTATAGTCAAGGTGCTTCGCTGATTCGCCACTCGCGCTGGTCTCGAATCGTGCAGACAACATTGGGGACTACTTGAACCATGCGCAAAGCCTCAGCTTGGCGTACATGTAGTCGCGTACCAGTCGGCGCTTGTGGATGCGAAATCTGAATCTCCATTTGAGCACTGCTACAATATAGAACAAATAAACATAAATGTGGGTTTTACCTCCAGGCTGTATGCTTTGTTGATCAACACCTTTTCTTGTTTCCTTCTGCACTGCCTCTATAAATTTTAAGAAAACAAATTAATGAAAGTGAAAAAGTTACATTAGCTTCCCTAAATTACAATGCGGGATCTTGAAATTTCATCCATTCCCTTTGCACTTGTATTGTGGAACCATACTATAATAATTTAAAGGCACTGGACACTATTGGTTGGTAATTACTCAAACTAATTATTAGCATAAAAACTTACTTGGTAAACAAGCAATGGAGAGCTGCAGATAGTATGAAACATTGTAAAAAACAGCTCCCTCTGAAGTAACGTAGTTTTTGAGAAAGAAGTAAGTTCTCACTCAAATATTTGAATCTGATAGCCCTGAAGCCTTATGTTAGGCATCTGAAAGCACACAAATTTGTGCCGCAAGGGTGTTTTTCTTTCAATAAATCTGATTTGAAAGATGAAAATATTATTTTGTCCTTACGCCACTTCCTTGGATTGATAGCTGGAGAAACAACAACTGGATATAGAGCTAGTCCAATGAAGCCAACGAGACCAGCGATGATTGCAGTATTCTTTGTCCAGATCTTCGACAGATGTGCCATCTTTAAACGGGAATGATGGTTACCACTTGCACAAACTGAAGAACTTTATTCTCTTCACGCCAAGCAATCTAAAAAACGAACACAAATTTGTTACTTTCACAGAAAATATCTTGCAAGGTATTGAATCATTCATTGTCAATTCTGTCAATTTCATTCAGTGGTAACGCAATCCTTATGTTGTACTCACTGTTCCCTTTTTGTAGATAGAATGCTAAAAATTGTTTCAAAACCAATTCAAATTTTCGAGAGTGAACTTTTCAAAATATCTCCAACAATCTTGACCACTTCTTCCCCATGCAGAAGTCGGTTACATGTTCTTATCTCACAGCACCTTGTAAACCCTTAGAAGGTGCTAAATAATTGGGTCTCAGAATTCATCACTGCAATAACCTATCTTTCTGAAAGTTTGTATAATACTCAGCGCCTTGAGTACCTTGTTTAGTAGATACATGCGCTATATAAGACTTCGGTATTATTATTGCGCTATATAAGACTTCGGTATTATTATTGCGCTATATAAGACTTCGGTATTATTATTGCGCTATATAAGACTTCGGTATTATTATTGCGCTATATAAGACTTCGGTATTATTATTGCGCTATATAAGACTTCGGTATTATTATTGCGCTATATAAGACTTCGGTATTATTATTGCGCTATATAAGACTTCGGTATTATTATTGCGCTATATAAGACTTCGGTATTATTATTGCGCTATATAAGACTTCGGTATTATTATTGCGCTATATAAGACTTCGGTATTATTATTGCGCTATATAAGACTTCGATATTATTATTGCGCTATATAAGACTTCGGTATTATTATTGCGCTATATAAGACTTCGGTATTATTATTGCGCTATATAAGACTTCGGTATTATTATTGCGCTATATAAGACTTCGGTATTATTATTGCGCTATATAAGACTTCGGTATTATTATTGCGCTATATAAGACTTCGGTATTATTATTGCGCTATATAAGACTTCGATATTATTATTGCGCTATATAAGACTTCGGTATTATTATTGCGCTATATAAGACTTCGGTATTATTATTGCGCTATATAAGACTTCGGTATTATTATTGCGCTATATAAGACTTCGGTATTATTATTGCGCTATATAAGACTTCGGTATTATTATTGCGCTATATAAGACTTCGGTATTATTATTGCGCTATATAAGACTTCGGTATTATTATTATTATAAATGGAGGTGAAAATACAAACTTTGGATGTCAATTTTTTTTTTTTTTTTATGTGAAACAGGATCACACTCTTATAGATACATAATGGCACTTTTGACACGTCATGTCGTATAGCACTTTTTTCCTTCAGGCTTTTTTTGTAAGCCTGCAGGCACTTGTATTTCTACTGCTTGAGCACATCAACCACCATTAGCGTTACGTCCAACCTTATATGTATCCTGCCCGAGTCAACCATAGCATAGAGCAAGGAACCTTGCTCTATGACCATAGTAAACCGTACTGTGTAACTGTATGGTTACCAACAAGAGCTGTCTAGTCGGGCAAGTAGTTTTTTCCAAAAACTATTTAAAAACAAATATTTCCACATGATTTCAGATTTTATCTTTTTTTTTACCAGATCATTTAATAATAATAATAATAGACCGTTTCTATAATATAGCACTTTTTAAGGCCCGAGGGATGTCTCAAAGCGCTTCCGACATTAGTACCCCTGGTCACTGGCCTTAAATCATTCCTTAAACCATCTCAGCTCCCTGGGGAGTATACAGCCTATGCGCAATATATGCGCTACTCAGCTAAACCAATCACAAGAACCAACTCTGCCCTCACAGGTACCATGCATTTACCCCTGGGTGGAGAGAATCAATTATAGTTAAGCATCTTGCTCAGGAACCCAAGTGTCATGACCGGGATTCGAACCCACACTCTGCTAAACAGAATCAGCAGAGCTCGAGTCGGTGCTCTTGTCCACTCGGCCAAGACACCCCACCCACAGGAGGATTCACTGTATATAAAACTAGTCTGTATAGATGGTTTTTTGACAACGAAAAAGGGTGAATTTTCTGGTACCACGATTATTAGGAGACCTACGGTGTGCCGGTTGTTGTGACTCTCATAACTTGACTACCTACCTAGGATTCTTGTGTTGTTTGTATAGACCTTATGCATTGATGTCATCCAGCCGCCATCTTTGAGGTCAAACGGTGACGAAACAATCAAAACGCACATAGATTGACCAATGAACAATCTCCTTGTGACCTCAATGCGGGGGCGCCGTACTGAAATGACGTCATGTGCATAAGGTCTATTGTACGTTGTACTTGTTGTACATCATGTGTATGTATTGTCATACGAGTAAAATGCCTGTGATTTTTTTCACATGACTCTGGGAAAGTACTGAGTATACAGTGCTACACACATCGGTGTATATGGGTAAAAACCAAAAATTAATATTCTTTATCCCGATGCAAATTTAACATCTATTTATATTGTCATGTTGTTTATTGGTAATTCGTTTTTACGTGGATGGATGGGTAGGCTTGGATTTTAAGTTAACCTTACTTACGATACGTCTTGTTGTAGGATTGCAGTTGGATCTTAACCTTACCTTACCACCTTAAGTCAGTATATTGTACGATCGATGCGATCACAGTGACGATCTAGTGCAAGATCAGCGGCGGGATAAGTTTTTATGTACGGAAGTAAATGTTATGCAACAACTACATGCAGATGGAAACTTGATTTGAAGCGAAACATGAAGATCAATTCTATGTAGCGCCCTCTGTTGTTTAGTGATGTATAAAACATAAAGAACAAACGAGCGCAGTACACTATCCACTATCGATCACTAACGTCTTGAGCTAAGACTAAATTGAAAGCATCAGCAGTGGAAGTGACCATATGGACGCTAGAATCAATTCAAGTCGGATTTTTTTTACTAAAGAGTCAGTGATCTACGAGCTTGGTGGCAGCAGACTGACGTAATTCGACTGTACATTTTTTAGTCAATGGTCGATGACCGGTCTTGTTTGGTGCTGTTTTGGTTATCAAATTGCCATTGGATACACTCAATTTTGATACGTTTAGAATGGTTTAGGTGCCTTGTCAACGGAGGGAGCAGTATTTCATTTTCAGACAGCAACACAAGACGTCAAAATGCCGGTAAGATTATGAATAGTTTTGAAAAGGTGTCCTGCCACCAATTTTTTTACTCTGACCCAACAAGCAAAAGATAGGCCTATCTGACGGTCCTACTACTTGCCGTCAACTCGCCGACTTGCCGTCAACTCGCCGTCAACTCATTTTCGTGCCGTCAACTCATTAAATTTACATGAAAAATTTATAAATGGGACACGAAAGTGTTAAGTCTGGGCTAAACTACATATTTCTCATTGTTTTCGGTAAAAATTCATTCACAAAAACGACTTTGTGTTGATAAAAAAAAAGTACCAATCATTGACATCTTGGGCCAAGACTAATCAATGTGAAAAAGCAAGATGGCGGCCGACGGTTTTGCTGTTTCGAGATAATTTTTTCACGAGAAAAAAACTCAATTTTTATTCCGAAATATGACCTAAAACTTTCGCGAATTCTCTTTGAGCTGATACTTTACAGTTCTATGTTTCTTTTGTGGATTTTAAATCTATATTGGAGGAGTTGACGGCGAGTTGACGGCGCAAGTGAGTTGACGGCGAGTTGACGGCAAGTAGTAGGACCCCTATCTGATTCTGAATCTCATTTTTTTTTTACCGGAGTAAAAAATAAATTAGATTCTAATTTATTTCATTTTGGAAAAGTTTCCGTATGGCGCCACCACTTTTTCATTTGATATGAAATAATATAGTATCTAATTTACCTCAATGAGATATCACTTTTTGGTGGCGCCATCATACGGAAAGTTATCCTGTCAGTGTCAACCAAAAAAGAGAGACCAATTTTATTTTTTGAAAAATAAATAAGCAGAAATTATTACTATTGGAGTATTGCTTGTAGAAAATGTATGTAGGCCCTACGGTACGTACTAACTAGTGAGTAGGCTAGGCCTAATAATTTTTATTTTCAATGAAAATAAATCAATAAATCATAAACATAGACATGATAGAGGACAGTGACTAAGCATGTGCTAAGCTAAGTGGAGGAACACTAATTTGATATGGAAAGTGTTGCGGTACATAACACCATTATGATTATGACTATTTCTAAACATGCTAAAAATGAGTTGGAATGGGTTGGTTTCAACTCGATGTTTCGATCTGTATTAGTGTCAGTATGCTCTGCTGATCGTTTTCTGGAGAAAGCGTTCTCGTCCCCGCCCACTCCATCCTTGGACTCCGCATCAATGTGTTGATTATTTGTTTTTAAAAATTAAAATTAAAACAAAGTAATAAAAGAAAAATTAATGGAGCAGTTAAAAATAATTTCAGTACACTGTATGCTTGGTTTGTTTTTTCTTTTACAGGGTAACAATAAAGCCGATGATAATGTTCGTGTAGTAGTACGATGTCGTCCTCTTAATGACAAAGAAGTGGGTCAAGGCTTCAAATCAATTGTCAATGTGGATGAAATGCGTGGTACTTTACAGGTAGAACAAAGTTTACTTTGATATATATTCACTTTTTCCTGCACTTTTTGTAAACTTCGCACTTTTTGTAAACTTCATGAAGATGTTATGTATATGAATGTCTAGCTTAAGCAGTTTCCCACTGGCACTGGGCAAATGACTTGCAAGTTTTCAGAGTCAGTTTTCTGCTGCATTTAAAGGTACTGGACATGTTTGGTAATTGTCAAAGACCAGTATTCTCAAAGGTGTATCCCAAAATATTATATAACGAATGAGTGAATTTTTTTTTGCTCAATTGGTCATCAAAGTTGCGAGAGAACAATGAAGGAAAACACAAATTTGTGTGCTTTCAGATGTTTGATATTTGAGTGAGAAATTACCTTATTCTCAAAAACTATGTTACTTCAGAGGGAGAGGTTTCTCACAATGTTTTATACTACCAACAGCTCTCCATTGGTCATAAACAAAGTTGTTAAATGCTAGCAATTGTTTTGAGTAATTACCAATAGTGTCCAGTGCCTTTAAAAGCGTTGGGGAAAGTACAATGTATTCATATTGAAAATAGCGCTTGTACACTTGCATTTGGAATTTGTTGTATTACGAATGTGCCTTCTATTTACTGAAGCTGGTTGTTGATTTGTTTTGATTTAGGTTAAGAATCCTTCAGCACCTCGTGGTGAGCCACCCAAGTCGTTTACATTTGATACAGTGTTTGCTCCTGGGAGTAAGCAGACAGATCTTTACAATCAAACAGCTAGATCTATTGTAGATGCAGTCATGGAAGGATATAATGGTAAGGTACAACTAAAGACAGCAAAAAAAAGTAACACGGCTGTTGTAAAAGCACCTATAGCTTTTAAACTTGTAACTCGTATTTTAAAAACAAAAGTACCAGGAGCCGGAAAATTTAATTGCGGTGATTTTGATACCTCGTTTGTTACAATCGGTCGAGTATTGTTTTCGCTGGAAGTGCTTACAGGTGAAAAGTGCCCATTTCCATTGTTGCAGTAACTCTTA
This sequence comes from Asterias rubens, assembly GCF_902459465.1. Taxonomy (NCBI): domain Eukaryota; kingdom Metazoa; phylum Echinodermata; class Asteroidea; order Forcipulatida; family Asteriidae; genus Asterias; species Asterias rubens. The sequence continues at coordinate 2,240,286 of NC_047069.1, read as the reverse complement.
TTGACAAGAACAGCTTTTCAAAATTCCCGCTATTACATGTAGCTTCATGCTGAATCAGAGGAGAGTTCAATCATGTCAACAGGATTTACTGCAACAATGGAAATGGGCACTTTTCACCTGTAAGTACATACCGCGACAACAATACTCCGATTGTAACAAACAAGGTGTCAAAATCACCGTAATAAAGTTTTCCCGTCTCCTGATATTTTCATTTTTAGAATATGAATTTATAACAAGTTTAAAATTATAGATGCTTTAACAACAGCCGCGTTACTTTTTTTGCTGTCTTTATATCACTGTCCCCATTAGTGGTGCGTACATCATAATCCCACTTGAGTAATCAGGTAATAAGCCTGTGGATTTTGTTTACAGAGCTTGTGAAAGTACTGAGTATACAGTGCTTACTGTAGGGTGCTGAGCCGAGCCGATAAGAGCACCAAACTCAAGCTCTGGTGTTTCTGTTCAGCAGAGTGTGGGTTTGAGTCCCGCCCTTATGTACAAAATAAAGGGTTTATATACTAAATATTTTGCAACTATTGTCTGTATACAGGTACTATATTTGCATATGGACAAACAGGGACTGGTAAAACCTTTACTATGGAAGGTGTACGCTCACAGCCAGAGTTAAGAGGCATCATACCCAACTCATTTGCTCATATATTTGGTCAGATTGCAAAGGCAGGAGACAGTGTGAGGTAAGTATCGCATATTAAGTCAATGGGAGACTTTTGGATGGTCCTTTTTTACAGTTCTCGCAAAGAAAGAGTGCTTGTGCTAAGACCTACACGCACATTACTGAGCATGTGCGCGCACACTCAGAGCCGCAAACAAGGACCGTTATGTCTGCTGCCACCAGAGTCTCAAAACTCTCCCATACCGATGTGATACAATGTATCAATCTAGAGTAAACTAGAGTAAGGTAGTTGAAACATTGAGAACAATTAAGAACTCACTCCGCGGTAGTGAGGTGAATAACAAGAAGTCCCCTTGATCCACTGAAGCAAAAGTAGTAGTCCCGGCCGATTTTCCACCTTCCGCCCGGGTTGTATAGCTAAATTCGGGACAATTCTTTTCAGAACTTAGAAGTCTCCTGAATTTCAAAAGTCTACTCTGCGGTAGTAGAATATAAAGTAAGTCAAGTTCTCAAAAGAACATAATCTACCTGGCAAGTAGATACACACACATGGTGTTACCGCAAATCAAATATATATTGATAGCTCACCATGCAATGCCTCAAATCCAATATGATAAACAAAAGTTGTCTTTGCCATGTAACAGTATTAGGACAATTTTGAACTCTGTTTTTTTTTAACATTTAAAGCACTGTTTATATTTCATTAGTTGACATAAAAATAAATGTTGATTTGTTTTTTTTCTTTTGACAGATTTTTAGTTCGAGTTTCGTACTTGGAAATTTACAATGAAGAGGTGAAAGACCTGCTTGGTAAAGATCTGTCTGCAAGATTAGAGGTTGGTATGGCACATGTCATCATAATAGGGACGGCTTCAGAACAAATATTCATAAATAAGGGAATAAAAGGGTAGCGACGAGTTCTTAAACGGCTGTTTAAAATCGGCAAGGTCATTGCTGTGTGCGGCGTGGGCCTTTATCGCATATCGCAGGGCAACGACCCTGCAAGGTTTTAAACAGCAGTTTAAGAACGAGTCACTACTCTTTTTGTTCCCATTCATAAATGCCTTTTTGGTTAAAAGGCGTAATAAAGTAAGAAACTGTGCAAAACTTATCCTTCTTCCGACGTGCTTGAGCTCTGTGCGTCCGTTAGTGTGACTGAGATGACAGTCTTCAGATCCGTTCGTGCGCGTAGTCTTGGTGCAAGACGTTTTTCGTTTTCCTTTCAGCAAACTCACCGACAATGCCCGCATAGCCCGTAACGAGAAACGTCTTGCACCAAGACTAGCGAGTAGTATCCGAATATAACCGGTTATAAACAGAGCTCCAGCTGGTCATTATCAACCAATTAAACACCCCAACGTGACGCGCTCTCCATCAATAGGAATAGGGAAACTGTCTGATGTATTTATGAATGTTTTATAGGGTGCCATTATTGCTGAAGTGCAAGGTTCATGCATGATGCCAGGGTTCCAAACTATTCATGTTATGGGGCCATGCAATAAGTTGAATGGCCTTTTGACTATGTTCTTTCTCGGTGACATTTGATATATATCATTAGTTGTGTCTCAGATCATTGCACAGTGGACAATACTTTGATTTATTCTAGGGGAATCTGTGCTGGGCGGCATAATGTATTTTGCTCGGAGTGCTGGGCAAAAATTGTTAGTCCTGGGCAGGCCCGCTCAGCACCGCCCACCATGGCAACAACACTGCCTTTAAAAATATTATAATTAGCTGGCTGTGGCTCTTTTCGGCACCGCCGACATGCCCATTGTTACCAGGTATTGGCTGATAGCAGCTCAATAACTTGAAGTCCTTTCACCTGATCCGCAAAGCGCAAATAGTTGGGCACTGAATCATACAGCTTGGCTGATAAAAGTTTTCCTTTCTATTACAAAAAGCTGTTTACAACAACTTAAAATGCAATATTATATAACAGAGATTATGCAATTTTAATACGCTCAAGTCTTAAAGAGGGGTTCTGTCGTATAACAGGACTATTTCGTTCCTTGGCTTGCATGAAAGAAAAAAAAGACAATTTCAAAGATTGCACCCAACAGCTAAGTACTGTAAACTGAGACACATGTAAACTTGTATGTGTATTCTATCATGGGATTACTGGCATTCTATTTCCCAACTCGTCAGTTTCATTCCAACTTCAAGCTCTTTCATTCAAAAAACTTCTTCTGTTATAAAATACTAAAATACTTCATTACATGAGAACCGATGCGTTTTTCATGTCATGTATGTGTGGTTTTAATTTTATCTTTGTTCTTTTCCTTGTAAGGTGAAAGAGCGTCCAGATATTGGAGTTTATGTCAAAGATCTGTCTGCCTTTGTTGTAAATAATGCAGATGACATGGATCGAATTATGACGCTTGGAAATAGCCACCGTAAGTACTGACATTATGTCCGTTTTAAAGGCAGTGGACACTATTGGTAATTACTCAAAATAATTTTTAGCATAAAAACTAATTCGGTAACGAGTTATGGGGGGGGGGAGGTTGATAGTATAAAATATTGTGAGAAATGGCTCCCTCTGAAGTAACGTAGTTTGCGAGAAAGAATTAATTTTCCACGAACTTGATTTCGAGCCCTCAGATTTATAACTTGAGGTCTCGAAATCAAGCATCAGAAAGTACAAAACTTTGTGTGACAAGGGTGTTTTTTTCTTTCATTATCATCTCGCAAGTTCGAAGACCGATTGAGCTCAAATTTTCACAGGTTTGTTATTTTATGCGTTTAGATGGTTGATTTCGAAGTTGAAGTTCTAAATCTGAGGTCTCGAAATCAAATTCGTGGAAAATTTCTTCTTTCTCGAAAACTATGGCCCTTCAGAGGGAGCCGTTTCTCTCAATGTTTTGTACCATCAACCTCTCCCCATTACTTGTCACCAAGAAAGGTTTTATGCTAAACAAAAATTTGAGTAATTACCAATAGTGTCCACTGCCTTTAAGCAGAAAATATGGCTTAAAATGTTTATGCATACCGTATCTTCATCTATACTTTGTGGATGACTATTTCTATTGATGTCTATACTAATACAGGTTCTGTTGGATCTACCAATATGAATGAGCACAGTTCCCGATCTCATGCAATCTTCAGCATCACAGTGGAAAGGAGTGACATTGGTGTTGACAAGGAGCAGCATGTACGAGCGGGAAAATTACACATGGTGGATCTTGCTGTGAGTTCATTTTAATTTTGGTAGTGTAAATAATTTGCATGGCTTTATAATTCTTAATAGCTGTTTTTTTTTTTTTTTTTTTTTTTTTTTTTTTTTTTTTTTTTCTTTTTTTTTTGTGTGTACATTTTTTAGTCAACAATTTTGAACGCATTAACATTTTAATTTCTTTCAATTCAATTCAATTCAATTCAACAAAACATTTATTTCGTTATTGCCCTCAAATGATAAAATGTTTTGTGGCGTTTCATAATATTAGCAGTGACAGTTATAAACAGTAGCTAACATTATTAACAAATCAAATAATATGTGACAAAACATGTAAATCAGTGCTCAGTGATCAATTTGTGTATTTGGTTTAGTGAGACACTAAATAATTTAATAATTTCGATTACGTTGGGTGACATACATTCATTTTGGTTTTACCCATATACACCGATGTGTGTTAGCACTGTATACTCCGTACTTTACCGAGTTCGGTGAACAAAATAATAGGAATTAAAATCGGGTAGAGGTTATTTATTTAGATCCTTTGTTTTAGGGGTGTCGTTTTAGGGGTGTCGTTTTAGGGGTGTCATGATGCTTCTGTTCAACAGAGTGTGGGTTTGAATCCCGGTCGTGACACTTGTGTCCCTGAGCAAGACACTTAACTATAATTGCTTCTTTCCACCCAGGGGTAAATGGGTACCTGTGAGGGCAGAGATGGTTCTTGTGATTGGTTTAGCCGAGTAGCGCATATAGTGCGCACAGGCTGTATACTCCCCAGGGAGCTGAGATGGTTTTAAGGAATGATTTAAGGCCCAGTGACCAAGGGTAATAATGTCGGAAGCACTGTGAGACGCCCCTCGGGTGTGAAAAGCGCTATATAAAAACTGGTTACTATTATTAATATTATTAACCACTGTACATTTTTTGTTTGTTAATTCTGTATGTTTTTTAGGGATCAGAAAGACAATCAAAGACAGGAGCCACAGGTCAACGATTGAAAGAAGCAACCAAGATTAACTTATCTTTATCAACGTTGGGAAATGTTATCTCATCTCTGGTAGATGGTAAAAGCACACACATACCGTACAGAAACTCCAAGCTAACCAGACTGCTGCAGGACTCTTTGGGTGGTAATGCAAAGACTGTTATGGTAAGTGTTGTTTACAAAGACCAAATCAAGACAGACACAATCAGGGCCCAATTTTATGGCTCTGCTTAGCGACCGATTTTGTGCTTACTGTGCAATTTTCATTTCATAGCGCTGCTAACCGTAAGCACACGAAAAGGCGTGCTAACCTTTTGGTGCTATGTTGCACAATGCAAATCCGTGGTAAACGCGCAATGTGGTCGCCCAATTTTTCTGCTAACTTGTGAAATACGCTTGCACCTTAGCAAATTTTTGCTGCTACAGTAAGCACAAAAAATTGCTTACCATTAGGCAGCACTATGAAGTTGGGCCCTGATCATGATTCATTGAATTTCTGCGCTACCTGTTTAAGCGTAGAATGCCTAGTAACGTAGAGTATGCATGCACACAAGCAAAAATTTCCCACTACTCTTGCTATAGACCGTATTGAATAATCCCTTTTCTGCTATGAAAGTCGCCATCTTGTAGGGCAAACCGTATACGCGCCTAAGCGCGTACATCAAACAAGCACGCAGCGTTCCCGGTTTGGTTTCTACGGCACAAGCACGCACACATACACGCACACGCTCACAGACGCCATGTTGTAGGGCAGATATTTGAATGGTGATGTCATATTCAATACGGTCTATAGGCGCAGAATTCCCTGCTTCCCTAAGCGCTGCTTCTTTGCTTGCAGTTAGCAGAGCCATGAAATCGTACCCTGAGCATTAGGCCAAATGCTCAAACTTTGTTGGTCATAATTGCTGCATCCTTCAGATGGGACATTCAGCCGTTGGTCATGTGTGTTGTGTCATGCAAGTACAGAACCCAGTGCACTTATGGAAAAGAGAAGGGGTTCACACTGGTGTTCCTGGTTGGGTTGGCAGCATATTGCACCACAGCACCACACTTATAAATCTGGGAAAAAAGGTGCATTTAAAAACAGTATATTTAAAAATACTTTTTTGAAACGTGATTTGTCTTCCGTAGTGTGCCAATATTGGGCCTCAATGATCCTGGTCTTAATGGCTGCGTATTGCACCACAGCGCAACACTTTTAAATTTGTAAAAAGGTTCATTTAAAATAGTATATTTACAATTTAAAAATACTTTTTTTAAATGTGATTTGTCTTCCACAGTGTGCCAATATTGGGCCTCAATGATCCAGGGGTGGATTTCACCAAGGTAGTCCTAACTTAGGACTAGTCCTAGGCAATGCTAAGAGATAGGACCAGTCCTAAGTTAGGATGAGTTACTGGTCCTAACTTAGTACTGGTCCTATCTCTTAGCATTGCCTAGGACTAGTCCTAAGTTAGGACTACCTTTGTGAAATCCACCCCTGGTCTCAATGGCTGCATATTGCACTGCAGCGCATCACTTTTAAATTTGTAAAAAGGTGCATTTAAAAATAGCATTTTTACTGTCTTCCACAGTGTGCCAACATTGGGCCTGCGGAATATAACTATGATGAAACCATCAGTACACTACGCTATGCAAATAGAGCTAAGAACATCAAAAACAATGCTAAGATCAATGAAGACCCAAAAGATGCATTGTTGAGACAGTTTCAAAAGGAGATTGAAGAACTCAAAAAAAGACTAGATAGAGGTAAGTTTGGTTACTTTTCTTGTTAATTTCAATGTTACTATATTTTTAACCTCTGACAATATACTTTGACTTTGACTATGTTTAACAGTCTTCTATCTTCCTGTCGGATCAGGGCCTAATTTCATAGAGGTGGTTAAGCAGAATATACTGCTTAAAAAATGTCTGCTAAGCAAAATTAGGCAAGATACCAGCCACAGACAGTACATGTCAGATGGTATTTTGGCTGGTAACTTATTCTGTTAAGCATAATTTTGTTGTGCTTTATGAAATTAGGCCTTGTTTGATCACTGTAAGATTGTAATCTCATATCGATATCTTCAATGGAATAGATTCCTCTACATGTGTTTTTTGTTCAGCAAACTCCTTCATTTTAAGGAAGGGATCACCCAATGTAACAAACTTTTATTTAATAGACTTTATGTTCACGGCTTATGTAGCGTGAGCAAGTCTATTCCACATGCTTGTATTCGTTTGTAAATCCCCTAGAGCTAATACACTGTGTGCCACACCGTTGGTCATTGATTGTGTACAATGCACTAGACTTGACATCCAGTACTTATTAATGGAGATCAATGATACCCTTCTGGTTGCTGAAGATATTAGCGTGTTGTGGCCGAGCGGTTAAGAGCACCGAACTCAAGCTCTGGTGTTTCTGATCAGCAGAGTGTGGGTTGGGGTCCCAGTCAGGACACTTTTGCCTTTAGCAAGACACTTAACCATTGCTTCGTCCTTCCGATGGGACGTAAAGCTGTTGTTCCTGTGTGTTGTGTTACGCATGTAAAAAACCCAGTGCACTTATCGAAAAGAGAAGGGGTTCACCTGGGTGTTCCTGGCTGGATCGGCAGCATATTGCGCAACATCACCTTGTAAACCATTACATGGTGCTATGTAGACAGGTAGAAGGAGTAGGTCTCATACTTCAAACGTAGTCCCACATATCTTGCATAAATATACTGAATGTTAAAGCACCCTCAGCATCACTGAGTGATGAATGCGACCTATAGACCCATTGCATATGACGTCACACTCTCAAAAAGGAGGCAGATCATTGGACAACAGCTGTTCTCTGTGCGTAAAAACGTGCGTAAGACCTCAGTGTACAAGTACATGTAGCGTTTCGCGTTATGCAAGGGGAAGTATTGATTTCTAACACAAGACAGAACGCCCCTCCGAACACGTGCGCGTAATTTTGGGTGTCAACTCTCTTTTGTGCATGTTTGTATGTGATTTTGACACCCACATGACATCCAGGATAGGTACGTGATCGTATTGCAAGGGGTCTACATGTATGTAAGAAGCCTCTATTATTATTAGCTTGTCACCACACTGTTTATGCTTTTTCTTGTCAGATTTCGCAGTAACCTAAAATTGTTTGAACTGTTTGTTTGAAATAAGAAATGTTTGTGTTTTTCTGTTGACTAGGTGAAGGAGGAGATAGTGATAATGGAAGTGGATCTGAAGAAGAGTCTGGCTCAGAGGAAGATGGTCCAAATGATGGCACAAAACGAACCAAGAGAAAGAAAGGTTAGTTTAGCTACAAAAGTCTGAATTCAGTTACAAACACATTGTACAAAATGTATGTCGTTTCTTTTTAAAGCAATCGCACAACATCGGTCAACAGTGTTGTCCAAAGGCCCACACTTCGTGTATCACAACTTATATTTAAAATAACAAACCTGTGAAAATTTAGGCTCAATCGGTCATCGGAAACGGGAGAAAATAACGGGAAAACCCACTCTTGTTTCCCCGCATTTCGCCGTGTCATGACATGTGTTTACTATAATCCGTAATTCTCGTTGTCGAGAATTGACAATTGTTTTAATGTTTTCTCAAATATTTTAGTGAGAAATTACTTCTTTGTAAAACAAAACGTTTCTCACAATATTGTATACTATCAACAGCTCCCCATTGCTCATTACCAAGTAAGTTTTTATGCTAACAATTATTTTGAGTAATTACCAATAGTGTCCACTGCCTTTCAGTAATCATTCTACTATTTTGATCCATGTTATATGAAGGGAAGAAGAATTTGTCACCAGAGAAAATGGCTGCAATGCAACAACGTATTGATGAAGAGAGACGTGCTCTGGAGGAAACTAAAGATATGGAAGAAGAAGAAAGAAATAAAGTTCAGACGGAGTTGGAACGTAGAGAGGGCGACCTTCGCAAAGCTCAGTAAGTGTCCCCAATTTAATAATAATAATATAGGTTTCTCAGCCAATTTCGGAAAATGAGCAGCCAATTTAACCATCAAGCTTCTATTTCGCGCGAAATCGAATGCTACTGAAAAGGGTCATTCGATTTCGTTTTATGATTAGTCAAATGTACTGTTGATTTAACAAAAAAATCTAATAGATGTTAAATTTGCATCGGGGATAAAGAATATTAATTTTGGTTTTTACCCATACACCGATGTGTGTTAGCACTGTATACTCAGTACTTCCCCGAGTCCTGTGAAAAAATATCACAGGTATGTTACTCGGGTGGGATTCGAACCCACGACCCTTGCAATTCTAGAGCAGTGTCTTACCAACTAGACTACCGAGGTTGCCCGGCCGCTAGAGGCAGTTCGAATCCTATGTTTTGGCAGCGGGTACCGCAACGATATAATAGATGTTAAATTTGCATCGGGGATAAAGAATATTAATTTTGGTTTTTACCCATACACCGATGTGTGTTAGCACTGTATACTCAGTACTTTCCCGAGTCCTGTGAAATGGGTAAAAACCAAAATTAATATTCTTTATCCCCGATGCAAATTTAACATCTATTATATCGTTGCGGTACCCGCTGCCAAAACATAGGATTCGAACTGCCTCTAGCGGCCGGGCAACCTCGGTAGTCTAGTTGGTAAGACACTGCTCTAGAATTGCAAGGGTCGTGGGTTCGAATCCCACCCGAGTAACATGCCTGTGATATTTTTTCACAGGACTCGGGAAAGTACTGAGTATACAGTGCTAACACACATCGGTGTATGGGTAAAAACCAAAATTAATAACAAAAAAATCATTCAATTTAACAAATTCATCAAAGCAGCATTCAAATTCGTAGTCGCTTCTTGAGGCGTGTGTGTCTTGAAAAAGAATGACGAAACACTAAATTGAACAGAGTGCTAAAGGAATTCGACTCGATCTCAAAATGAAATTGAATGGTCGAATTCTGAATTTGAAACGCAGTTACAACTGGAGAGGCAAAACCGCTTTAATTGGCTGTTCATTTGCCGAATTTGACCGAGAAAACCTATAATAAAGACTTGTAATGCGCACATATCAACCCTGCTGGGTGTTCAAGGCGCAGTAAAACCAAAAATAAACAAAAGAAAACAGACACAACTAAACTAGAGTTTTCGACTCCATATAAAATGGCCGACTGTGTTAGTTCGCAAAGTAAAAGGAAAACCATATAATTTTGAGGCATGTTTGTGTGGATCATTATATTCTACTTTTAAAACATCTTTCTAACCATATGCATTTCATAACATGTAATAGATGTTAAATTTGCATCTGGGATAAAGAATATTAATTTTTGGTTTTTACCCATATATGTACACCGATGTGTGTAGCACTGTATACTCAGTACTTTCCTGAGTCCTGTGAAAAAAAATTACAGGAATTTTACTCAGGTGAGATTCGAACCCGCGACCTTTGCAATTCTAGAGCAGTGTCATACCAACTAGACCACCGAGATTGCCCGGTAGCTAGAGGCAGTTTGAATCCTATTTAAACTATTTAAAAAATTAACATTTCATAACAACCGGTTTTAAACGCTTTTCATTGACCAACTCGCCTGATCGAAGGCAACGTGTCCCTTAAAGGCACACTAGACAGTTGAGTGGTAGAAAGAGGTCTGAGGAAAGTTCCAGTTGATGCAAATGTCAGTACAACAATGTACATGTACATGTCAGATCAGTCCAGTCCTGGAGTCACCAGTGTATTGATTGGGTTGACATTGATGGACATGACGTTAAAGGTTTTTCTTCATAAAAAACTGGCACAAGTTGCTTATCATCATTATGTCGTGACCAAGCGGTAAAGAGCTCCGAAATCAAACTCTAAGTGTCCGTTTGAATCCCCATCCGTGACACTTGTGTCCTTAAGCAAGACACTTAACCATTGCTTCGTCCTTTGGATGGGACGTAAAGCCGTTGGTCCCATGTGTTGTGTAATGCATGTAAAAGAACCCAGTGCACTTATTGAAAAGAGAAGGGGTTCGCCCTGGTGTTCCTGGTTTGATTGGCTCCATATTGTGACGTAGCACCTTCTAAACCCTCCGCTGAGGTCTCGAATTCAAGGCATCTGAGAGCACACAACTTATGTGACAAGGTTGTTTTTTTTTTCATTATTCTCTCGTTACTTCGATGACCAGTAGAGTTAAAATTTTCACAGGTTTGTTATTTTGTGCATATGTCATGTATGTTGAGATATACCAAGTGAAAAGACTGGTCTTTGCTAAGCATTTACTGTTCTACTTTATATTTCAGACATGATCATGATATTCTTAAAGAGAAACTTCAAGCTGTGGAAAAGAAAGTGATAGTTGGAGGGGTCGATCTGCTGAAGAAGTCTGAGGAACAGGAACGTCTGCTAGAAGAGTCTGCCAGAGAACTGGAGGAACGAAGCAGGAAACAGGAAAGCTTGAGGCAAGAACTGGCTGAGAAAGAAGCAGAAAGGGTTGACATTGAAGAGAAGTTTGGTAATCTTCAAGAAGAAGCTACTGGCAAGACTAAGAAATTAAAGAAAGTCTGGAGTATGCTCATGAGTGCCAAGAGTGAGGTAATAGCAGTTGTAAAGCTTCTATTACCCTTTTCGAAACCACGGCTTTGGCTTTGGATTCGGCTCAGGCTAGCTTGACCCAGCGGTTGTTTTGACAATAGACCGATCCAGTAGGCTCTGCCCACAACGCACGTGTGAGCAAGAACACGTGGGGCTCTCCAATACCTTTCTACACAACTCTGCCGCGCGCGCCAAGATATGCGCATGCATGTCGGACCTTATTTGTCGGACCTTCATTGTGTTGTGATTGGTTAATATGCAATGGGGCGGAGCTTAATGGATCGGTCTATTGCCCTTTGCGTACGCGCTCAGGGCTTCAGACGAGAGGACAGAGCCGAAGCCATGGTTTTCAAAAGGGCCAAAGTTTACTAACTCTTGTGTACTTTAAACTGAGCTGTTGCGCAGTCGGAGACTGTACAATGTCAAACAAATTGTGTCTAATTAATTTTCATATCTTTGTCCAAAGGTGGCAGATATGCAGCAGGAGCATCAGAGGGAGATGGAGGGACTGTTGGAAAACATTCGTCAGCTTAGTCGAGAATTGCGCTTACAGATGCTGATAATTGACAGCTTTATCCCAGTAGAATTCCAGCAGATGATTGAACAGTATGTTCATTGGAATGAAGATATCGGAGAATGGCAACTGGTTCGTATAACTTTCATTATCACTTAATCAATAGCAGATTGTTGTAAAAGAGACTGAAGGACGGGTCACACTACAGCGATAACGATAACGATCACGACGTAAAGAGAACACATTCTATTGGTTCAATGAGTGTGTGCGTATTCTGCGTGGAGCAATTCAACCAATAGAATGCGTTGTCTTTGCTTCGTGATCGTTATTGCTGCAGTGTGACTCTGCCTTTAATTCACCTTCAGGACTTTAGCTTCTTGAAGAAACTAAGCTGCTGAAGAGGAATTTCTTCAAAAGCAAAAAGTATTATCGATTCATTCTCGGCTGTTCCTAAAAACAAGTGGTTGAGAAATCAATGTAAAAGTTTACTGATGCGCTTGGAGAAAAAGAAGCCACTATTATATTATTTTATTATTTTTTGCGGTTAATATTTGAGCTACTCAAAGTTCTCTTTTGTAGATTAGTCGACTCCATGTATTTGATTCACTCTAGTGGGTTTTTAATTTGTTTCTTATATAGAAATGTGTGGCATACACTGGGAATAACATGCGTAAACAGACACCCATCCCAGACAAAGACAAGAACAAAGAATACGGTGAGCCTGACCTGTCCAATGTGTACATGGCGTACACAGCTGAAGGTTCTACTAGATTCAATCAAGTCAAATCAACGTCAAGCAGAAGACCAAAAACAGCTTCAGGTAGACCCAAGACTGGTAAAAGGTAAGACGTAAATGCTTTAAAGACACTGGACACTATTGGTAATTGTTTTAGACCAGTCTTCTCACTTGGTCTATCTCAACATATGCATAAAATAACAAACCTGTGAAAATTTGAGCTCAATTGGTCGTCCAATTTGCAAAATAATAATGAAAAAAAAGAAACCCTTGTCACGTGAAGTTGTGTGCTTTCAGATGCTTGATTTTGAGACCTCAAAATCTAAATCTGAGGTCTCTAAATCAAATTCGTGGAAAATTCATTCTTTCTCAAAAACGTTACTTCAGAGGGAGCCGTTTCTCACAATGTTTTATACCATCAAAGTCTCCCCATTACTCGTCACCAAGATAGGTTTTATGCTAATAATTACTTTGAGTAATTACCAATAGTGTCCACTGCCTTTAACCAAGGTACATGGACATTCACCTTTGGCCCACTCTGCCAAGTAGGAACCTTCAAGTCTCAGTTGGTTCAGTGATGTGATTTCTCCGCTTTTAACCAGAATTTTGTTTTTAAATCGCCACAAAAAATGAAATCAGTGATTTTGTTTAAAGTCACCTGGAAATAGAATTGTTTTTCTTTCAAACATAAGAGTATATGCTTACGAACAATAAAACAATTTTTTTAGTAATTGTTTGTCACGATTTATATGTTTAAAAAATATATAAAGTTGTTTGGGGGGCTGACTCCACCTACCCCTCTTGTGACGTCAATCGAGGCAGACTTTGCCTGCAATGCGTATAGTAAACACACGTGCAAAGTACATGTACGTCCAAGTCGTGAGATTGTATAGCTAAGATCAAATTCATAAGAAAATGAAGATAAAACCATAAGGAACACCCCAGATTGCAGAGCAGGGCTTTCAAAACCAAAGATTGTGTTAACCAACTCCTTCTCCCCAAGTACCATCTGGGACTTGAATAGCCCAACAGTAGACCCAGCGGAGTACAAATCGCTTGACGCTTTTAAGCTTGCACTTAAGGCACATCCATCTAAGTAGCTCTCCATGTCCAACAGTTTTTATATGCACTTGTTTACATAAATTATTTCCGCACTCGACAGCATGTCCTAATAATAATAATAATAATAATATGGAAGTCTTATATAGCGCACGTATCTGCCAAACAAGGTACTCAAGGCGCTGAGTAGACACTTAGATACATGTAGGTTTTACACTGATGAATTTTGAGACCCAATTATTTAGCACCTTATAAGGTGCTACGGCGCAAACAGCAGCCACAGCCAGGAACACCGGGGCGAACCCCCTTCTCTTTATTAAAAAGTGCACTGGGTTCTTTTACATGCGTTACACAACACATGGGACCAACGGCTTTACGTCCCATCCGAAGGACGAAGCAATGGTAAAGTGTCTTGCTTAAGGACACAAGTGTCACGGCTGGGGATTCGAACCCACACTCTGCTGATCAGAAACACCAGAGTTTGAATTCGGTGCTCTTAACCGCTCGGCCACGACACTTCCACAATTACTTATTTTTCTTGGACGCATGCGCAAACATCAGTACATTTATCCTCGCATATGTGGGGCTGCACTTCACAGGAAGGAAAGGAGGATAAGTGTATGTAATTGTAAGCTTGGTCCGCACTTGAAAGCTTTCACGCTTTGGGCTCATAGTTCACAGGTTTTTTTTCAACAGCTTCAATCACGTCCCTGGTTTTGGTTGGAATCAGTAGCAAAACTGTATGAGCAGAATTTAGTGAGCCTGATTACACAAATCGTATTGAACATTATCTTTTTATATATAAATATGATATTCCCTTGATAGTGAATAAATAATTGTAAAGATTGGTACAAATTACATCTTTTTGAATTTGTTTGTATTTCAGAAAACAAGGCGTGGAAAGTTCAATCGATTCTTTGCTTCAATAAAGAATTTGACTCAATCTCAAAGTGACATACTTACATGTACTGGATGCTTATTACCGTACTGTCGCAGAATATAATCATAAGGTAAAATGGAAAAGCCCGATTTCACGAGTATTTATTTTTTGTAACAATGCACCAGCAGAATGCATTCAATATTTGTTTTGTAAAACTGCTACATAGATCCTTGTCATTGGATAATAATTGTTCACAATAATTTAAACACAAAATGGACACGGACACTCAACCAACGCACACACTGAAAAATCTTTAAAACAAGAACTTCTGGAAATGTGGAAGAATCCATATATTTTTTTATTTTTTTTAAAGAAAAATGAATTCAGAATTGTACATCAGAATTGAAATAATCATGGTTTGCAGTAACACCATGTACATGGTGTACGTGCACCATGAGCAATGCACAAAGTGTGTATCTACTTGCCAGGTAGATGATGTTGTTTTGAGAACTTAAGCAGAAAATTGGCCAGCCGTCGATTTTCACCAAACTCTTCTTAACTTCGGACTAATCTTAGGACTTACGACGGGTTCAGTTCCATATCCAAATACGTAGGACGCATTGAACCCATCCTATGTTAGGACGGGTTACTCGTCCTAACTCGAGTTAGGATTAATCCCATCGTTTCGTGAAATCTGCTGCGGGACTACTATAATTTAATAATTCACAATGTGAAGCCAAGGAGTTGCATAAAAGGGAACGATACAAGCCAAGAACCCCCATGGAGAGAAGACAAGGTCAGAAGTTTCAGTTGTCAAGGGAAACCCATGCAATCAGGTAGGTACTGAAAAACACAATCCACTTAGAGGTCGTTCAGACACAGTACTAAAATCAGTTTAACTCATGGTTCAACCCAATCGAGTTCGACTCTGTGTGTCTGAACGGTACCAAAGGTAGTCCGAATCGAGTTCAACCCACAAAAGACCACCATCCAGTTTAACTCGCAACGGACGACCCATTGACCTCTGTAATCATTATGTAAACACACGGTGACCAATGAACAGGACAATAAACCGGATGTTAGAGTAATGGGGATGAACCGTATCGGGTTTAACTCAGTTCTGTCTGAATGCAAGGGGAAAAACTTTTTACGACCACCTCGAAAGTTGAACCGGTTCGGGTCTAACTTAGTGCGCTGTTTGAACAAACCCATAGTGCCCCCGGTGGGACTCAACAAGGATTTTAACTAGGGTCCTTGGGGTGGAAGGCAAGGAACGATAACACTACGCCAACCTGAACGTTAAAGGCAAATCAACTTAATTACAAACAAATTTGTTCAAGAACAGTTAAAAGCATGTGCACTTTAGGGCAACAAAATGCTGAACCCTTAGTGATATCAATGTGTGAAAGCTCAAAATGTGCAATAGTTAATGTATTTGAGGTTTATCTTGGATTCATTGTACAACTTTTACATAAAGTTTTATAAATATTCACGTTTTGTTTTCAAATCTAGGTTGTTTTTAACAGGAGCATGTATTCCTTGGCAAGCGACATTATCTGCTTAGTATGTGACTTGCAGATTATTTTCCATTAAGGTAGTTTGACTATAAATAGTTGGTACTGTACAGTTGTTTTGGATGAAAATAAATTTAATGTTGACATTTCTGGTAGAAGAAATAAACAAACAAAAGATTTATAGCAATACATTCAGTAAATTAAAAACACACGACTCCCTTTAAAGGTAGCATTTTCTTAATGTTGTTAGTGTGTCAAAGTCAATGGGAGACTTTCGGGACGCTTGGTGGCAGCAGACTTACCAGGTAAAATCCATTGTTCTTGGTAATGTGCGCATGCTCGGAACTATGTAAACAATGGGAATTCACCTGGTAAGTCTGCTGCCACCTAGTGTCCAAAAGTCTCCCATTATATTATAGAGGTCCAGAGAAAAATCAGCTCTCAAAAATATTTGAATTGGAAATGGGATTGAATTCAAGGTCTTTTTCTTAAATGTACAATAGCAATGGTTAGCAATAGATAAAGTGTGTCAATGTAGTCGAGGTTCAGCTTAAAGGCACTGGACACCTTTGGTAATTGTCAAAGACCAGTATTCTCACTTGGTGTATCTCAATTGTGCATAAAATAACAAACCTCTCAAAGTTTGACTCAATTGGTTGTCAAAGTTGCGAGAGAATAACGAAAGAAAAAACACCCTTATTGTAATACTTTGTGTCCTTTCAGATGCCTTGATTTTGAGACATCAGCTGAGGTCTCAAATTCAATTCAAATATTCCAGTGAGATATTACTTCTTTCTCAGAAACTACGTTACTTCAGAGGCAGCCATTTCTCACAATATTTTATACCATCAACAGCTCTCCATTGCTCGTTACAAAGTAAGTTTTTATGCTAACAATTATTTTAAGTAATTACCAATAGTGTCCAGTGCCTTTAAGCAAATACATTCAGTATTTGAGAATGATTTAACACTTAACTGCAATATTAGACTTATTGACAAGTCGTTAAATGTCTGTCGCAGTAATATCGTTCCAACTCTCTGCAATTCTCGCGACATGGGCAATATTCTCCTGAGACTGCTGGCACTTGAGACTACTGCTCTCTATTGTCCCATTTAATGGGGAGTAGAAGTCAGCAACCAGCAGTTCGCCAAGAGGAGTGTTCTTGCGAGACCAGTATTCGATAGCAGAAACCTTAATCATGACGCCACCACCACAACTCGACTATCTCACCGCAACAAACCATTAATGACTTGTTCACAATTCTACTGCAATATGTCAGGCATGCAACTGTTCAGCTGATTTCTTCTTTTTCTTTTCAAAACAGTGCTATAGAAACCTGAAAAACACTGTACAAAAGTCAAGTGTGATCGGCCATCTCCTCTTTTTTTACAATTAGAAAGTTGCACGTCTGAATATGTGCGTTAACAACATGTACAGATAGATTCTAATCCTCCACCTCAAGGTTGTATACTACTTTAAATATCAATTTCTTATCCAATCAAATAATTGTTATTTACAAAACCACAAGGCAACTGCACCATCTCAAAGAACTGAATGAACTCCTTGAAATTGAGTACAAACTTTATGGTTTCTAGCCATGAGATTTTGTATGTTTTGCTGAAGTTGCATAATGTTTATGAATATTTATTACATGAATATAGATGTAAAGTCTAGACAGATGTTTTGTCGTGTGAAGTGAGAAATAAACGTAAGTTATAAATAATTTGGAAGTTTGCAGAGTCTAGTATGTTACCTACTCGGCATTTTATAATTTTATCATTGGTAACCAGACACTTGTAGCGTTATCATTACTTGATCACATTGTCCATTATTGTCCATTGTCCATTTGTTTTTTTCTTCAATCCTACAAAAAGCAGACTACATGTATTATTATCTCTCTACATCACTAATCTGTCACTGATCTGAGCATGGAGGAAGGAAGAGAAGGAGCTCGAACGAAGGGACTTCAAAAGTCGAACCCGTGGTACCGCGGTCGTTTAAAGACACCTCGTAATCACCCACATACCTTATACAGACAATGGGCGACCTCGCGTATGTGAGTTTGCGCGTGCGTACTTAGTTCTTCACTCAACTATGGTGTCGTATGTCGTATGGATATAATACAGAAAAAACTACTTTTTTGAGACCTACATGTAATAAAAATTGTGTACACTTTCGCCCACCAAATCGAAAAACACAATTGAGTAACCACCACCCTCGTGTGGTAATACCCAAATGTTGAACGACCGCTAGTGACAGGAAAGTCACAAAAAATGTAAAAATATGCCATGATATTTCCGTGAAACACCACAAACGGTAAATGAAAACGTGTATATTCACAATTCTTGTCTCCAATGATTCAACTTTACACGAAGGCAATGGTGCAGAGCGGCGGTACCACACCTTCTGTACAAAGAGATCTAATCCTGCTCGTTAATCGGCCGTCCAGCTGGAGGTCTATTTTTTCAACTGGTCAGACAGGGGCATTGTCAGTGTTCTTTTGTTACTCTGCCGTTTTGCGGGTCATTCGAGCTCCTTCTCTTCCTTCCTCCATGATCCGAGTACCCCCAAAACAAACATTTTTTTTCTTTCTTCGTTGTTGCATTTTCTTTTGATTTCTAGCGCGTACAGTCACTCCTAACTGTTTCAGATGACAAACTTTTCATTTACTTTAATTCTTAATTGGTTTGGCGCGTCCCTGGAGCACCTGTCTGAAACTGTTGACAATGTAATGTGGAGCAATCTTGAGACAATGAAGATGCAGATACACAGCAGTCGGCAGTAACTACTTCACCTTTTTCATGCAAGAAACTTCTGCAACGTGAGGGGCTTGAAGTGCCGGATGATAGATTGAATAATGAAAGCTTGGAAAACCATAGCAAGCAGCTCCTGTAATGGAGAACACAATCAATACATTAGTATTACAGTAGACTTTGCCCCTGTCTTTATCCGCAAGGGTAAAGCCAGGTACCTGCTCTTCAGATCCAGTGATTCCATTGGATACAATGATATCATTGGATAAATGCAGTGACTAAAAGCTACCGTAGCTGGGTTTGTTTTGATTGGTCTGAGGTCACCTCGGACGACCAATCAAAACACAGATATGGAAAGCTTACTTTCGGTCGTCTGCATGCTGTGTACACAAGTGTGTATTGTATACAGTACGTGCATGTACTTGCATGTAATGTTGGTGTAAAACAAATGAATGTAGGTCAAAGGTGAATGTACGCGCCGGCTTGGAGACCGGTCTCTGGCGTTATTCACGAGCCTCGTAGTGTGACATGGTATAAAATCATTGTGCACAGTTTCACATTGAGGACTTGTGACTGTGTCACCAGAGTGTGAGCATCATGTCTGAATTGTAAGTCAGTGTTTTTATGGCTGGGTTTTCATGTGGTGACATATGCTTGCCTCTACATGGTGATGATGTGTAGTGTAGCCACGCCTTGTTCTGTATGTAAGTTTACATTTGTATTTCTTTAAACCCCGGGTCCGTTTCAGCCATGCCATTTCAAAGTGCTTTCATGCCTATAAATATTTATTTTTTTGTACAGTTATAGGCTTGGTTTTGACAGTGTTTTCCGAGTGCATGCGGCAGGGTAACATTTTAGGGGTTTAGTTTGGGACAAAGTTGTTGTTGTGTGTTACAGGCTTTCTAGCCCTCCAAATTCAACAGCGAATTCGGCCTTGAGTTAACCCAAATTTAATGCTTAAAACATTCCTGCATGTACAAGAGACACATTGGGGCTCCTTTCCTGTTTATTCTGGTGAATTAAGTGTAATCGATGGTTTGGTCAAAATAGCGGCATTCATTTATTTTAGTCCATACTGCCTCCTCCGTTTTTATGTGAATTGAGATTTGGAAGTTATTTTTGTTAGTTGAATAAAAAGTCTCTGAGAAATTACAGACGACAACTGAAAACTTTTAAATTGTTCGAGAGTCCACAAACTATTTCATTAGCTAATTGACAGGGCTTTAGAACTTTTATGGATCATAGATTCACACAGGTTTGAAAACAGAACGATGTTGACACTCACCATATACTCCCTTCTTATTTGCTGCAACGACTGCCCCACTGAAGTCTGGGTAGAACTTGATAATTGGTGCCAATGCTTGTTCACATGCACTGCTTGGACTCATACCACGATTCATGTTATCAACAGCTCGCAAACTGAAAAGCAAATATAAACCATCTTAATTTTGTTTTTTACCATAGAGCTATATATATTAACTAGAGCGCTAACTTGCTCTGCGTTTTGAAGCCACCCTGGGCGCAGACATGTTTGATGTGGTGCATGACTATAAAACGATTTTAATTTTAAGAGAACACACTTTGCCGTGATTTTTGCGTGTGCATTTTACGTACGCGACTGCCCATTCGCGTACGTCCCCACCCTGCCTATTATTGTTTGTGCTAAATGTCGTACTAAAAAAAGTATACGCACCTCATGACGCACGCAGTTTGTACGCTCATCATCAGCAGAATGTGCGTTCACAATTGCTGCATTTTTTGGTTCAATGACACATAGAAAAGAACAAACGCACTATCATGCAAATAGCTGTACAATTGCCGTACAAAATTTCAAGCTTTTGTATTGGTTTGTACATAAACATGGATGCGCCCACACGGCTTCAAAACCTTAGTGCGTGTAGTACAGGGTGTTAGCGCTCTAGTCAATATATATAGCTCTATGATTTTTACCCATACACCGATGTGTGTTAGCACTGTATACTCGGTACTCTCCCCAGTCCTGTGAACAAATATCACAGGCAAGTTACTCGGGTGGGATTCGAACCCACGACCCTTGCAATTCTAGAGCAGTGTCTTACCAACTAGACCACCGAGATTGCCCGGTGGCCAATGGTGGCTTTGAATCCTATGTTTTGGAAGCGGGTACCGCAACGATATAAGAGATGTTAAATTTGCATGCTTTTAGCTACCAGGCAATCTCAGCAGTCTAGTTGGTAAGACACTGCTCTAGAATGGCAAGGGGTCATGGGTTTGAATCCCACCCGAGTAATATGCCGAGTAGATGCGTGCGCTATATAAGACTTCAATATTATATTCAGCAGAATATTGTTGCAATAAAAATGTTAAATACCTTGGAAGAAATCTCATCATAACATCCCCGTCTCCCGTAGCAGCTGCCCCTCCTACATCATTATCAACATAACAACCAGAACCAGCTATTGGGGAATCACCAACTCGACTGTAGAAATAACACAAAGCAAAACTCATACCTATTATCTTTGTTTAGTTTGGAACAATAACATGATTTGGGGTTGAACAAAGACAAATTTTACTAGAGCAAGATTTGAACCAACGACCTAAGGATTAAAGGGCTTTAACAACTGAATTACAAAGCCCTTTATCTTCAAGCAGGCTTGAATCCTTGACTCTGATTGGTCGATCCATAGCAACAAGGAGTTTGATATAAACTTATATCGCACGGCCCATATCACACCCTGCATATTGTATGTTCTAACTCTGGGTTTTGCGCGTCTATAAAGCTATACGCAAAACAAACAGCTTACACTGTAAAAGAAGTTAATGTAAATTTCCGAGGTGGTGCGTTTGCGTTAAATGCTTATCGTCACATGCGTTGCTTGAAGTTTACTTGAAGATAAATTTGTTATCACACGCGCGCTCGTGGAATACAAACAAATATAGCGCGTTTGTGTCCCTTATCCAACGAGGACAATATGGGCCCCAGAAACGTTATATTTTTATGTATTCCCACCGCGCTTACGTGACACATCTTTTTGTTAAATAACTTATTATACCGTATAATGTATTTTTAATTGTATGCATTTTGTAGTTCTGTATTTTCTGTAATTCTTTTATTCAACAGTCCTGGTTTTCACTCTTTCACTTTCCGAAAGCGCTTTTAGACTTCATTGTAATTATGCACTATATAAAAACTGTTCATTATTAAGAATATTATTATATCTTATAATGTTTGCGATCTCCCTATTTTGTCATCTTGCAAGACGAGCTGAGGGACACACCTGATCTGTCTACTTTCAAACACAACCTCAAGTCTCGTGTTCAATTTGTCAGCTTGCTAGCATCCGTCGCCTTTGAATGGTTCTATTCTAGATACTGTGTCCCTTATAAATTGTATGTTACTATTAATATCTTTGTTTGCTTAGGAGGGGGGGGGTAGTCAGGTTATTATGCATGATAGAAGTTATCCTTACCCCGGTACTTTATGATTAGCTCCATTCGTTGTCGTTCCACCAGCCACATTCCCAGCCTCGTCTATTACAATCATTCCAATAGTATCATGGTTACCTTGATTGACTTCCATGTTATATCTCAGCTGTTGTTTGAGTAAATTACCGGTGGCTGGTACATAGGGACCACATGATGAATCCGAATCAGGAACTACATTCTACAGAAAAAAACGATCAATAATAATGTCACTTACATGTATCTAAAACTGTATACAAGTTAGTCTGTTCAAGATATAAAACATCAGCCTTCCACTGTTTAAGTATCAATATCAATATGTCCCTTTTGTTATAAGTTCCTAGTTGAATGCCACAACAAGAAATAATAACCTGAGTTCATTCCTTAAACCATCTCAGCTCCCTGGGGAGTATACAGCCTCGTGCAACAAATATGCGCTACATGGCTAAATCAATCACAAGAACCATCTCTGCCCTCACAGGTACCCATTTTACCCCTGGGTGGAGAGAAGCAATTATAGTTAAGTGTCTTGCTCGTGTCTCGAACCCACACTCTGCTGCACCAGAGCTTGGTTTTCTTATCCACTCTGTAAGACACCCTGTAAGTACACAAGCATACGGTCCTGGGGTGGACTTCACAAAGAGTTAGGACTAGTCTTATCTTAGGACTATCCATGCAATTTGTGTATCTCCTAGGACTAGTCCTAAGTTAGGACTAGTCCTAACTCTTTGTGAAATCCACCCCTGGTGTTTGTTCTTACGACCTCACATCTCAACAGGGCATCATGGCCCAGTTTCATGGCTCTGCTTGCCGCCAAATTCTGCGCTTACTATCACCATTCTTCGCTTGCAGGGCAAGCGCAAAATTTTTGTATTTGAATATGTAAGCATATGCATGCACACAAGCAATATTCCCCGGCTAACCCATGAAATAAACTTAACGTAAGCGCAGAATTCACTGCTTCCGTAAGTGCCAATTCTTTGGTTGCCTAAAGCAAAGCCATGAAATTGTGCCCTGCTCTGTGGTTAAGAAAGTGCTGGATTACACGAGTGGGGGAACGCTGTTTACAGTAAACGATAATAACAATTATCTCGATAAGAAAAATTAACAATATGTCAAATCATTACCTGTCTGAAGTTTGGCTGACATTCTTTTGCCTTCCATTGTTTCCAATCTTCACTGCACAAAAGGATATAGGAAAGTTATTGTTTCAATCAAATATTCATAACAATTAAATATCTTCTTGTTTTTCCTGCTTTTTCCTGCTTTAGCAGGAAAAAACGCGAAGATACACATGTGTGCTACACACCTCGAGGTCTTGTTGTCACATAATGCACAGAAAAGCATAATAACAGTTCTGCAATAATTACTTGTCTTTTAGATAATAATTATATATTGAGCAATTTTTGATATCAAAGATCAGTATAAGTACTGTAAAATGTGATGGCTTAAAATGTTTATACATGTATAAGTTTTTAGTTGCAAAATTGTTGCTGCTGTATCCAAGTAATTTTCGCGCAAGTTAAGTCAAGTCGCCAGCTAAGTCAGCGACTTGAGACAACAACACTGCAGGGGTGGATTTCACAAAGAGTTAAGACTAGTCTTATCTCGAGTTAGGAATAGTAACTCGCCTAACTTAGGATTAGCCATACGTTTTTAACATCTCCAAGGACTAGTCCTAAGTTAGGACTTGTCCTAACTCGTTGTGAAATCGACCCCTGGTCATTCAATTACAGTTGCTACTTGAGTTTGGAGAAAACACGACACAACCAGCAAAGGTGCAAAGATGACTGCGATTTGATATTTATGACATCATCATGATGTCACTCTTAAATGCACATCTCTGTATCCTGGTTGATGCTCGTAAAAAGTTTGAAGTTTCATTACAAACTGGTCACCAATCATTTAAAGAGATTTGGTTACTTACATTGAAGTGTTTGTCGATAAAGTCTCTTCTTTAAACCCCATTTCCTTTGCAAATTGTGTGGCTGTGAGAAATAAAAACAAAAACAAGTCAAGTAATGGTATTCTTTTTGGTTTTACTTCGATGTGTGTTAGCACTGTATACTCAGGGTGTCGTTGCCACGCGGATAACAGCACCGAACTCAAGCTCGGGTGCTTCTGTTCAGCAGAGCGTAGGTTTGAATCCCGGTCGTGACACTTGTGTCCCTGAGCAAGACACTTAACTATTGCTTCTCTCCACCCAGGGGTAAATGGGTACCTGTGAGGGCAGAGATGGTTCTTGTGATTGATTTAGCCGAGTTGTGCATATTAATGTTGCACAGGCTGCATACTCCCCACCAGGGAGCTGAGATGGTTTAAGGAATGATTTAAGGCCCAGTGACCAGGGGTAATAATGTTGGAAGCGCTTTGGGACGCCCTCCGGGTGTGAAAAGCGCTATACTAACACTGGTTATTATTATTATCTATCTATAAAGTACGTTGATTAAAATAAAATGTTAAAGTTGATTAACTTTTGGAAACAAAGCCAATGTCTGCATAACACTGACTCAACAGAAAAGCTGAGCACTACTTTTTATAACATTATAAATACCAACCTAATTCTCCCACCAACAAAGTGTGTTTAGTATAATTCATAACGGCTCTAGCCACTGAGATTGCACTCTTGACTCTACGCAGACAGCCAACTGAACCAACATCATGAGTCACACTGAAAACAAACAAAAACAACAACATTCAGTGCATAGATTTTAACTTCTCCAATTCATTTCATTCTATGGCATGTATGGACAATCTTTATACCATCCTTGGAAGAAGTTTGAGGTAGTTTGTCTCTACACACAAAAAAACCCACTTCAAAGCCAGTCACACTGCAACAAAACGATTGCGTTATCAATGCACGCCCTCGGTTGGATGAATAAGCAAGCACGTATTCTGCGCTGAGCAATTTAACCAATAGAATGCGTTCTCTTTGCGTCGTGATTGATATCGTTTCCGACCTGAAAATCAGAGGTAGAACTACAAACTACATTGTTAAGACCCAAACATGGTTCACAGTTATTTGACTAATGGTCTGTTACGTGCTTACATTTGTTTGGGTTGGATTACGATTTAACTCACTCACCCATCCATTATCATTGCATCCAAAGTTGTCTCACCATTTTCATCGGGGCTGTTGATTTAAAAACATAAAAAGGTTTAATCCATGACGTTATTTCACTTCCAAATCTTGTTTCTCAACAGCAAACAACAAACAATGTGCATTTTATTAAAACCTATTATTGTATTTCCTTTGTAAGGTCAGGGTTGATAATTGTGACCATGATTAAAGTCAGTTTCCCAAAAAATAACCCTGCCCTGGGCAATTGGATAACTTTAGGAACCCAAGCGATAAGTGTTTAATAATGAAATCATTATAAGTTTGAGGTTATGATACATATATGAACTTAACCACTTCACTCCTATTGGTTCATAGTCACCAATTGTTTGTAAAATATAAACTTTGATTGGCTGTAATTTTCCCGCTTCTTTCTGGATCCTTTCCTTTTAAAATCCCTTTCCCCTCTCTTTTTCTATAAATGGATTGTATTTGTTCGTAATTGTTTTATGCCTCTGAAGAAGGTCCGGTTTGGATCGAAAGCTAAGGCCATCTACCCTACTCATGAACTTAACATGTACCAGTACTCAGGTTTTCTTTGCTGAGAAGATTTCACTTGATGATAAAGAACAAAAACTACAGAATGAAAGTTTTTACAAATTGAGGACTAAGAAAGTTATTCAGGCTGATTTAGTAACAAATAAATAACTTTCAGAATATCTTACTGATTTCCAAAACCAACACTTCCATCAGTCTGTTGCTCTTCACAGACAGTACATCCTTGTTCAACAGCATCTAGTGATGAACCACCGGACGTAATCACACTCCATGCTGTCAATATAAAAAATAAGATGAATAACAACATAAATACTAGCTACAATTATCATGATTACGTGGTCTCTGTGAACAATACCAGTTCTACACAGGATATCCTACCATTTTTTGCCAGATAGTGACAAATTGCGCCTAAATGTCATGAGATGAGTACATAATTGACTAGTTGCGATAACGTAACCCTCCTATTATGTTATCACAACTAATAATTGACTAGTTACTTCATTCATAGAAAGTAAGATCACGTTTAAAATGTGGTGAGATAAGAGGGACGGGACAGTGAGACTTCAAACTTGTTATTTTTTGGCACAATCAATAAATTGAGCTCAGGGATGCCTGAGATAAGTCGTGTAAGTTGAGAGCCGCGGATCAGACACCACCCCTTTTGTGATTGCAAATCCGGCAGTCACCGTGGTCCAATGGTTATACTTCAGTTCAGGGGAGGACTTGCAATCACAAGGTTGTTGGTTCGAATCCCCCAGCTAACCGCTGCTTTCACAACAATGAGTCACTAACTAGGTTACAGGTAGGTATAGGGTAGTAAATGTCAACATGATTAGTTAATGAATAAAAATTACGTAATTTGAGCAATTCGTAATCATTCATAATCATAGACAAAAGACATTAAGAAATAAACCAATGTTTGTAATATTGGTCATGAGCACGATGTGAGAGATTGGCGGCTTGGCGTTTAAATTTATACCCCCCCCCCCCCCCAGGCCAAGCCTCTACTGACTCGACTGACTGACGTGTTTGTGTGTGTGTGTTTGCTCTGCTGAGTGCCCTTGCTTATTGTGATGGGAAGATCATCTAAACAAACAAACAAACAGTGTATTGTTTGTAGTTCCTATCTTACCTTTGGCTGTAGCATTAGTAAATGGCCACGTATTGATGACCAGAGGCAAGATTGAACTCTTGTCTGACTTTGTTGTTCTTGTTGAGCATCCTGAGCCTGGGGAAGTCATTGTCAGGATTGTGATCGATGTTATTGTTAAAAAAAAGTAAAGGGTGGAATAGTTTAAATAATGCATGGTCCACGAGGTGTCTGTATGAAGATGATTGAAGCTGCGTTGCCCAGTAAATGGTTTAACCTCATTCTACGGTTCAATGGCGTGTGAGAAAAGCAGTAGGGGAGGGCAGCTTTACATCATCAAGTTAAGATAGCAGCGGTGGCCATGTTTATGTTTTATTTTCACTCGGGAGAAGTTTTAAAGCAAAAGAGGGCGCCCTACACTATTTACGGTCGAGAGTCAAATGAGTCAAAAGGGAAGGGAGGACAGAATCTCTGGAGGGACAAAAATCTCCAGCCACACCGGCGTCCGTAAAGCGCAAAAACTGAGTCAAACCGGGGAACAAACATCTGTTTAAATCTGTCCAAAACAAAAAGTGTATATACAATAAAAATAGAGAATACAAAATGTTTTGTCGCTTTATAAAAACTACAAAAATGAGCTCTGCATGCTGCTGGTGGTGAGGCCCTGCGCGTGTGGTGGTGCGGGGCGACTTGTGTCAAGTCTAGTGGGTAGAGCCCAGAAAAGTGGGAAGTGTAGTTTTGTGTACTTCCGCGGTTTTGGACTGTTGCTGAAAAACTGAAGGCTAATTGATATAGGTGAGTTTAATAATCCGGGTCATCTTGAAGTTTGTCAATAGAATAATAAAACATCACTCATAGTTTATATTACACTTGAGATAAAGTTAATCGCTTGCAATGATACGCAATCCCATGCAAAATTAGACTCGGCTCAGATCGGAAACATCAAACATGTCAAACATGTCAAACATGACGGCCGTGTATGGCTGGCATGACCTCCATGGCATGACCAACTTGCACCCACTGCCTTTTCTTTGAAACGAACAAAATAAATAAATAAACTATTGTAATGTATCAACAGATGGCCTAATTGCATTCCTTGGTTTGTTATTAGAATAGAAGTATGCAATTGTCCAGTAAAACACGATGAACGTTGTTGCAATGTTCACAAAATCACACACCACGGACGTGCCAATGACAGCATGGCCAAGCAAGGCAAAGGACTGGAGAACTCTGTTCAGACAACTGGACCATTCGGACCACTCAACCGTGAGACAATTTGACCGTTCAGACAACTCAACGGACAGTTTTTTAAACCGTCGGACAACTTGACTTAGGACAAAGACAAGTCAACGGATGACCGTGACTGGTGACAGTCGGGTCGCGCACAGGGCCGGTCGGGGAGGGGGAGGGGGGGGGGCGACTGTACTGTAATGACTTGGCGCAGGGCGTCCCCCGTGGTTGGGCCGACGTGACACAAGCAAAACATTGGTAGTTTGCACAAATATCCCGGGCGAATGAGGTTGGGCCGTTAATTTATACCTATTTATTTTTACCATTTACCATGTGTTTTTATTGTTGTTGCTTATAAAGTGTAAAGTAAATAGGAAATTTGTTGTACATGTGACTTTGATGATACGTTTTGAGCGATTACAATCGATTGGCAGACTTGTGTATTCAGTAATTTTTTTTACCGAAGTCACACCTCCTTCAGATGGAGGGGGTTACCCAATGACTAATTATTTTTTTTAGAAATGCAGGATTTAGGCTGATGCAGGAAATTCGTCTAAACATGTCAGTAAAGGAAGTCGACCATTCAACCGTCGACTTGTCTTGACCATCCGTCGAGTTGTCTTCAAGTCCACTTGTCTGAACCGTCAAGTTGTCCGAAAAGTCAAGCTGTCTCAACTGTTGAGTTGTCCGAACGGTCGAGCTGTCCTACGGATGAGTTGTCTGACATCCCCTCTCCCTAAAGGCTCCCCCGTGAGCGGGAGCCTTTATAGTTTCTAGAAGTACCCTCTCCCCCTCCACTTCTTCAGTTCTTGAGGGAGTCCAGTGTTGTTACTACTCTCGAAACATATTGGGCTAGTTATAATTGGACACAAGACAGAATACATCACATTAAACTGTGACTCCCAACCTGCACTCCAAGTCTATGGCAGTCCAATCAAGCATGCGACTGATTTCAGATATCTGGGATCTATGGTGGCCACCAGCGCAACAGATCTTAAAAGACGCAAAGGCACTTGCTTGGACGGCTTTTTGGAAGTTGGAGCAGCTGTGGAGGAGCCCCTCCTTGCCCATTGCCATCAAAGTGAGGTTGTTCAACACCACGTGCATCACAGTTCTCCTCTATGGATGTGAGTCCTGGGTCGTCTCCCAAGACATGGAAAGTGAAATAAATGCTTTCGCTACCTCTGGCTATCGCATTATGCTCAACATCAAGCGTACTGACCATGTCACCAATGCCGCCATGTAGGCCTACTCTATGACTGGCTCAAACCCTCTTGTGGAGCGTGTAAGAAGTCCGTCAGCTCAAGTTCCTTGGGCACGTACTTTGGATACTCTATAGGCCCTACACACTGACTTTCAGGAATAGAAGACCAGGAAGGTAACGTCATTCCTGACATATGTACTAACGTCTGCTTGGAGATGATGAAGGCATGCTACAACCAAGCCAAATCTCAACACTTGCCCAAGATCGTTGTAGTTGGAAGAAGCAAGAAGTCGCCTGCTCCGCAGCCGAAGGATGATGATGATCTGACTACCCTTGAGTACTCGTCATCGGTATAGGACCCACACACCCAGGACCCGATTTCCCAGGTGGTACAGCGGCATGCTGCAAGATTTGTGATGGCTGACTACAACCAAAAGAACACTATCACCCAGGGGTGCGTTCCACTCGCGCAAACGTTGCCAACAGTTGCGCACGTTCACCAACAATTTCAAGTGGAACGAGTTGTTCGCCGCCACCGTTGGCGAACATTGGCAACTTTAGGCGAACATACTTCTGAGGTGTCGGCGAGTGGTTTTAAAAATGGCAGACAAGCATACGTACCGTACTATTTCTTTGTCACAAACATAAATTTACATTGTGTTTTCGGTGGATGATAATGCAGATTTGGAATACCACAGTTAAGTAGTTGATGTAATGGTGTCAAAAAGAGGACTATTGCAGCAAAAACAAAGTAAAAAAAAAACTACGTATGGTGCGCGCCATCTTCTTTTCAGGGCGCCGCCAAATTGGCATAGCGTATACGCACCAATCGTTCAAAAGGTAAAAAAGGTTTTGCGCGAACAGTTGCGAGTCGTTTGCGCGAGTGGAACGCACCCCAGATGTTGCAAAACCTCAAATGGCAATCTCTTTACAAACGCCGGGCCCAAAGCAAAGCATCATCTGATCATGCTGTATAGGATTGTGCACGGTCTTGTTGCCATCCCAGCCGCACCACCCTACTTACACCCATCTTCATCAATTCAGACTAGAGGCCACCATCTACAATTCACACAACAGCATTGTAGCATACTCACATACAGGCATAGTTTCTTCCCAACAAGTGTCATCTGAATCTGGAACACCCTACCAGCCACGGTGGTTTCAGCTCAATCTCTTGAGGTCTTCCGGCGTCGCCTGAACCCACTCACCCTCCGATAGTCTACCACACAGACATCTTTTTACTTGCACCTTGATTTTAGTTGCAGCACATTTCGTTTGATATTTGTTCCCGTGATAAAGCACTTTTGCTCCCAAGTACTATACACCTCTGGAGTGTACTCATTGGAAGATACATGTAGATAGATTAGCCCAGGTTGGACTCCTTCTTTGCATTCAACATGACAGAGTCAAGGGTATTAAATAATGGGGGTTGCCAAAGAATTTATACCAAAATGTTTTTATATACAGTAGTAGCCTTGAGTTACATTTTTGACTAAGCTGAAGTTGGCATACATCTTCACAGCTTTTGTCTGGTGTTTGTAGCACAACTATCTCTTTCTGTTTGTTTATTTTTTTATTTATTTATTCTTTCAGGCTTTTACAATATTAAAAACACACAGCAACAATAACAGAAAAAGAAGGATTTGAAAACATAAAACAATGAGAGACATACAAAAAAGTAAAAAAAGCAAACAATGCCTAGGGATTGTCCAAAAGCGAACCAAATTACTATCCAAAGGAGCAATCCCTTTAAGTAATATAAATAAGACATACAACAAGCAATCAACAAGGGGAATGCAGGGCTGTATGCTTCGCTTTCGAAAGGGCAAGGGCACAAAGGCATTTTCTTCTTGGTAAAGGGCACCCTCTGTGATGAAATTGCAAATTTCTACTGTAGCATTTCAAGGGCACCAAGGCAATGACAAAAGGGCATGGAGGCAATCACCTTCGTTGCCTCCGTGAAGTAACGCGCCTGGGAACGTTCAAGAAATCAAAATGAACCATTAAAACTTTGCCAAGTTAGTATAATTTTTACAGCAACAATGAACGGCTTCATGTTGTTTCTTTCTGTTGCGTAAGCAAAATCTTCTTGTATAAAACAGTAGAGCGTCACCTCCTTTATTTTGTTTACCTTGTCTTGTCTGTACAGACAACACATGGTAAATCTAAGTGATAGATGGTGTCTTCTTGGACTCGAAGGTACCAAAATGTAACCATTGAAATTTTACATTTGTTACAGAAAAGCTACACAGACAGGACTTCAAAATGAGTCGCTTCGGTGCATCCAAGTTCAAAAATGCAGTACCAAAAGTCTCCAAGAAAGAGGTGAACCCTTTGATTTTCCCTGTACTACTTGATTTGCTAGTTGCTATTTAGCCCGTATGCCTGCATTAGTTCTGTTCAACATGTTTATTTTATTTTGTTCCTACAAATAAAATTTTATTTTCAATCCATTGTTATTGTACTTTGTGAAATGGCCGAATAAATAATAATAATAATAATAATAAGTCACCAGAGCTTGAGTTTGGTGGTGGTGCTCTACCGCTCGGCCACGACACTTATAAATAAGCATTGATTCTAATTTTGGTTCTATGACTCTAGCAATGGATCAATGATATCCCTATTGGCTCACCGTCATCATGTGGGAATCACATCAAAGCAAGCTGTAAGTTCATGGCGTTCAACACCAATAACACAGGTGAGATCAGAAAAACACAATTGTTGCACGCTGTGACGGGGTCCATGGCGTTTTGTACACCCGAGAGGGGAAATGGCACCCAAAGAGGGGAAGTTTTGCCCCCGAGGGTGTACAAAACCCATGGACATCAATCACGGCCTGTAACAATTGTTTTGTTCCCTTGGTAACAGCATCATTCCTCTTCTCAAAGTTTGTTG
Organism: Asterias rubens; assembly: GCF_902459465.1. NCBI lineage: Eukaryota > Metazoa > Echinodermata > Asteroidea > Forcipulatida > Asteriidae > Asterias > Asterias rubens. The sequence continues at coordinate 2,208,042 of NC_047069.1, read as the reverse complement.
TCCTCATCAAACATTTATACGACGGAGTATGCATAGTTTAATAAGCAGACAAACAGTTGTCCAATAAAGAAACAATTCTTCACTGTTCCCTCGAACCCACGGCTGTTTCAAACTAAGCACTGGAAATAGACCAACAGTGGGAACGATCAAGGTAATGTACACCGGTTAACAAAACTCATGTTCTATGCATACTTTACAAATATAACATGGTTTGAGGGTGACTAGTCGTTGATAGTTCCCGAGGCAAAGCCTCGGAAGCAAGTTTGCCTACTTCCAATACCGAGGGGAGCTCATATCGACTAGTCACCCGAAATAAACCATGTTATATTTGTTTTACTATACTTCATACATATGTTACTGGAACATGTTTTGGAGCAAGGGAAAATGAAGACTTTGAAATAAAACTTACATGATAAATTTGTTCATGTGTTGGATGTCGCAAGAGAGAGCGATGTTCATGCGTGTATACAAAACATTACCACGATCGTAAAGCGCATGATAAGTAGAATAGTGCCCGGGTTGACCGATCGCACAGTGGTAATGCGCATGACAAGTAGAATAGCACCCGGGCGCTGTTCTACTTGTCATGGGCATTTACATTGTGCGTGATTACTCGCGCGCGCGCTTGGTAAACAGCAAAAATATCACCTGGCACATGATGACGAATGGACCAGTAAGAACTTGGCTCTCGATCATATGCAATGAGGGATAGTAATAAAGATTATCAACTTTTCCCCAGGTGTCCTGACATGTTTACAACAAAGGTATGTCCAGGGGTGGATTTCACAATGAGTTAAGACTAGTCTTATCTCGAGTTAGGACGAGTTACTCCTCCTAACTTAGGACTACCCATACGTTTTTAATATCTCCTAGGACTAGTCCTAAGTTAGGACTACTCCTAACTTTTTGAAATCGACCCTAGTATGTATAATATGATTTGGTGTTGATATTGTAGGTGGCGGTACCCTGGCTGTTATACCATTAGATAAATCAGGGCGTGGTATGTCATCTCTACCCATGCTTCATGCACACTCAGCCTTGGTGACGGATATGGACTTCTCTCCATTTGATGACAACTTATTAGCAACATGCTCAAGTGATAATACGGTAGGATATTAATGCTACTTTTGCCATCAAATGGCTCGGTTTATGGTCATAAAATATTGATTATAATTGTTCCATAAAATGAATGTAAGAAGAAACTATAAATAAATAGTAAACTTCCGGGTACAACCATGTGTAAATCCCTTTTGGGGGAGTGTTGGCTCTGAAAAGAGGCGATTTGGTCTCGGATGTTGTGAACAGTTTACTCTGCTCGTCTTCTTCTTATTTCTCTACACCATGCAAAGCTGAAAACAAAACTTGCAAAGTTTCACCACGCACATGCTTTCAGTTCTTTAACGTACGTTTAAAGCCGACAGGGTCGGCAGCCATGTGACAAAGGCACGAGCCGAAGGCAAGTGCCTTTATCGCACGGTACGTATTGCAATGGTACATTTATTTGCCATCACATGACGGCCAATCCTCCAATGAAATAGCAAGGATATGCATGGATTTTATATAAATTGTGTTAAAGACAGTGGACACTATTGGTAATTACTAAAAATAATTATTATCATAAAACCTTACTTGGTAACGAGTAATGGGGAGAGGTTGGTAGTATAAAACATATTGAGACACGGCTCCCTCTGAAGTGGAGTAGTTTTCGAGAAAGGAGTAATTTTCCACGAATTTCGAGACCTCAGATTTAGAATTTTAGGTCTCGAAATCAAGCATCTTAAAGCACACAACTTTGTGTGACAAGGGTGTTTTTTCTTTCATTATTATCTCGCAACTTTGACAACCAATTGAGCTCAAATTTTCACAGGTTTGTTATTTTACGCATATGTTGAGATACAGCAAGTGAGAAGACTGATCTTTGACAATTACCAATAGTGTCCAGTGTCTTTAATGTATGAGCTATTTTTTCATTTCAGATCAAATTGTGGGATATTCCTGAGGGTGGCCTCACAGAGAGCATGTCTACTCCTAGATGCATGTTAACAAAGCAGGAACAAACTGTGCAGAATGTGCTATTCCACCCAACGGCAGATCAGCTCCTGGCTTCATCATGTGACAAGACTCTTCACATTTGGGACATTAATAAAGCACAGGAATGTATAGGTAGGGCATAACAATAAGGGGGCAAAAAATTGTTGTTTTGTTTTGAGATGTCAAAGAATGCCCAAAACTGCATAAACTATTCATGAAAGATCTGGTTGTCAAACAATACCCCACCCCCAGTGGTCTGTCCTTTTTGGACTATTGACCCATTTCACCTGACGTCATCATCAAAAAAATCTTGAATGCGCCATACTGGTGGGCAATTTCACTGTGCGTTTTCATATATAACTCTATGCTGTGCGTTATGCAGTGAAGTGTGCATTTTAGGCGACACGGCGTTAATACCCGTAAACCTAACTGCCCACCCACATGGTGAGCGTGGCATCAGTCGCCGCGTGTGACGCGTGTGCAAGGAGTCAATAGGCAAACAAATTTGTCATTATGGCTAAAACAAAGGAAATGTTGTCTGAGCGATCCTCTATAAGTACTTGTCATATCAACTTCTAACTTGGTTTGTGGATTGGTCTTGGGATTCCTACACCCCAGAGGTCTGACGATAATGGACTATGGCAAACCAAAATGGTCTTTATGGCTCAAACAAAGAAAATGTTGTCTGAGCAATATCTCGAGAAGTACATGTACATGTACTTGTCTTACATGTACCAACTCCAAACTTGGTTTGTGGATTGGTCTTTGTTTGTGGATGGGTCTTGGGATCCCCCCCCCCCACCCCAGAGGTCTGTCGATGTGGGACTATAGGCAAACAAAAATGGTCTTTATGGCTAAAACAAAGGAAATGTTGAAATTTTGGGATTGCTTTTACCTGACTAACTGAACAATATAATGTATGTTTTTCTTACTTGCAGCTATGAATGTACACACAGAGCAGATTCAAGGTGTTTCTTGGAGGCAAGATGGTGGTACCCTAGCAACCGCTGCCAAAGATAAGAAATTAAGGATCTTAGACCCAAGGACAAACAGCGTTTGCTTTGTAAGTCATCATTTCATAAAAAGAATACCATGTACATGTAGCATATATTTGGTTTGCGGTAACACCATGTGTGTGTCTACATGTACTTGCCTGGTAGAGTTTGTTCTTTAGAGAACTGTCTTTCTATATTCTACTACCGTGGAGTAGATTTATCGGATTGTTCGGGATACTTCTTAGTTCGAAAAAGAACTGTCCTGCTTTTTAACTACTACCTGGGTGGAAGGTTTAGAAATTGGCTGGGACTACTACTTTAGCTTATCGGATCATAATTAACTGCACTACCGCGGAGTGAGTTCTTAAATTGCGTTCCGACTAGCTTGCTCTAGTCATCGTCAGGAGACTGACGAGATAAGAGAGAAGTTAATAATGATCCTATAAGCTACAGTAGTCATCATCAGGAGCAGGACCGTTCTTTTCAGAACTGAGAAGTCTCCTGAACAATCCGATAAATCTACTCCGCGGTAGTAGAATATAGAAAGACAGTTCTCTAAGAACAAACTCTACTCGGCAAGTCAAAACACACATGGTGTTACCGCAAACCAAATATATATTGATACCTCGCCATGCAATGCCTCAAATCATAAATATTACCTTGTAAATCAACAAATAAATAGTAGAAACAGTTCAAAATTGTTGTGTTTACTGAGGTACACTCTCTGTAGAGTTTGTCTTCTTGTAGCCTCCTACCTAGAGTGGCTTTTAGCCTTGTTTGGGGCGAACTTGCATACAAAAATATATAAAAAAAACAGGCTGTTTTCACTGTGCATCATTTGAATACCAACTATCCTAAGCCCGGTTCATACTTACTGTGATTGCGAATGCGATACAAATGTTGACGTCACAAATTAGCAATGAATGATTCGCAACAGCTGCGATCAACTCCTGTGAAACATTCGCCGCGAAAACACCCTTGTGACGTCAAGTATGCTTCTATACGCTTCCAATATTGGACCTCTTCAGGAAAAAACTGTGAATAAACGGTTCCGTGGTAAATTGCAAAGCTTAGAACTAATTACCAAGAACAAAAACTGAAATATTAACCCTCTGGTGCACAGGTATTTAGAAAAAAAGAACATTCAACTGTGCTTTTCTCAAAAAATTCAATATCACGGCCTGTTGAACTTTACACCAAACGAAAGCTCAACATGGGGGTTGTAGGTTTTAATTTATGACAATTTGAAGTGTTTTTGGTGGGTGCTAGGGACCGCCTTGTGCATCAAAAGGTTCAGAAGGTATTCCTACATTGTGTGTTTAAACATTACTGTTTTAAAGGAGACTGATGGCCACGGGGGTAACAAAGAAACCAGAGTATGTTGGCTTGGAGACGCGGACTTTATTCTGACTTCTGGATTCAACAAGGTAAGATATTTATGAATATTTTCAGCCATCCAGGTAACTATAATATTGAAAAATTGTATAAACTAAACAACTGGACTTACTATTTTAATTATAATATAATCAAAGTCTTATAGCGCACGCATCTACCAATAAAGGTACTCAAGGCGCTGAGTATATACAAACTTTCAGAAAGATAGGTAATTGCAGTGATGAATTTTGAGACCCAATTATTTAGCACCTTATAAGGGTTTACAAGGTGCTAAGGGGCATATAGCAGCAACAGCCAGGAACACCGGGGTGAACCCCTTCTCGCTTCGATAAGTGCACTGACTTCATTTACCTGCGTTACTTAACACATGGGACCAACGGCTTTACGTCCCATCCGAACGACGAAGCAATAGTTAAGTGTCTTGCTTAAGGACACAAGTGTCACGGCTGGGGATTCGAACCCACACTCTGCTGATCAGAAATACCATTTTGCACAGTGACCCCGAAACGGGTGACCAACCTTTTGCCGCTAGAACATCAGTCGGCCTGATGATACACCCAGGATAGGGTGTGAAACTGTCGTCGGTCACAAACAAAATAAGTAAGTCTAGTTGTTTAGTTTATAAAATTGTTCTAGGCAAGATGACATCATAAATAATCACCACCGGTTTACAAGAACAAATTCTGTCAATTTTCTTTGAGCTCATAACTCAGTCTGTATTCTTATTCTTATTCTTTATTTGGCCAATAAACAATTACAAATACAAGCAGACAGTATGTCAAATAGATAATTAAAAGTACATGTACAAAAGTAAATACAAAGCAAGAAAAACAATAAGGGCACAGGAAATTATAAAACAACCCTAATGTGATGGCCAGGATCAACAAAAGTATAATTAAACACTGTAGCTCGAAAGCCTGTTAATCCAGTCACATAGGGAAGCAAACACACTATATAAAATACTCTCTTTGGAAAATAATAATAATTTGAAATAAATATTAGTATAAATAATCTGTTTACACAAAGCACAAATTAAAATAACAAAACCAAAACCAGAAATTAGACAAGCAAATAGCAAATAAATAAATAAACAAATAAATAGTTAATTAAAACAAATAAATAAAAAGTATTAACAAATGAATGAATAAATAATTAGAAAAGTACATGTAAAAAAGAGATAAAGCAACAAATAATTCAATAAAGGGATGGATTTAACAAAAAATAGGTCAATCAACGAAAAAGTTAATCAAGCAATCACCTTTTCCACTTAAACTCTTACATCAATAAACAGATGATTAAATATGAATAAAGCAATCAAAACAACAAAACAACAACGAAAATTCAATATATGGCTAAACAAATAGGTGAATCAGTAAACAAATAAATAACAAAATATAAAATAACAACACACGCAACGGAAATGAGCTCTTTTCCCAACATAAATATATCCAAAAAAATAAATAATGGATTAATAAATATAAATAAATAAATATAAATAGATAAATATATCAAACAATCAAACGATCAATTAATAAATAAAGTAATAAATAAATAAATAAATAAATAAATAAATAAACAAATAAAAACAAAATTTGTATAAACAAGATGAAAGGAAAATAAACGGATCTAAAAACAAAACAAAAAAAAACAAAAAAAACTAGTAGGTTTGTTGGGATTGAAGGTCAAAAAACAATCAAAGTATCCAGGATAAGTGAGTCTTTTAAGTATGACGGTATGAACCGAGGAAATGAATGAATTGGCGTGTACTTAAGAGCTTGAGTTCTGGCATAGTGGTGGTGAAATGTGGTCAAGTCTAAATGGCGGGGGTTGATTATAGTGTTACACTTTATGGCATCACAGTCAATAAGTCCAAACAAAGACTTAATGGTATGTTGTTTAGTTGCCCCAAACAAAACAAAACCACAAAAAAACATACATGTACAAACAAACAAACAATCAAACAAACAAAGTTATAAAAGCAAAAGAGTATCCTCTCTCTGTAAAGTAAGTATTGTTTTGCCCCTGTCCGAGGGGCCAACCAGAATAGTAAATGTTAACAAATATGTTTTGTTATAAATTGCTTTATGGCCCACCCACCTACACATCCCAAATTTAATCGTTTTAAACATTGAATGGATTCATATTATGTTGAATGGACCAATGAGAATTTGACTCTCGGTCATGAATATGTATGAGGTATAGTAATTTGAAATGGCCATCATCTTGCGTACTTCAAAATGAATAAATCTCCTAACACATTATTCATAAATACCCCAGACAGTTTCGCTATTGGTGGTGAGCGCCTCAGGTGGGTGTTTAAACAGCAGATAAAGACACAGCTACAGCTGTTTAAGACCAGCTGGCTTTGCGTGTTTGGCCCGAAAAACTCATGTACGCCAATTTTACTGACACAGAACGCAATTCATAGCCATTAGTGATGGCGCGTGATCTATTTGTACATATGTGCGTATACACAACCCAACGCACACAAAACTTTTTTTACAAAAGTTTTCAAGAATTTACAAACTTCAAAAATTTGCAAAAGAAACAGTATCACAGATTGTCTATAATTGTAAAATTATTTTGCTTGTTAACATACGGGCATTTATGAATGGGAACAAAAGAGTAGCGACTTGTTCTTAAACGGCCGTTTAAAACCTTGCAGGGTCGTGACCCTGCCGGTTTTAAACGGACGTTTAAGAACGAGTCACTACTCTTTTATTCCCTTTATATAAAACATGTACCGGTTAACCCTTGTTATTTTGTTTCCCTGCAGTTAAGAGACCGAGAAGTGTGTATTTGGGATCAACGCAAGTTTGTCAAACCAGTTGCTTCCCAAGACTTCGATAGATCAACTGGGTAATATATTCAATTTCATTGAGTCATGCTTCATACACATAATACTGTCACATTATGAAATGTCGTTGAGACCAAATGGAGCTCATAATTCAGTTTATTGTAGAATAAAATGTACTGGTAAGATTTAAAGGCAGTGGACACTATTGGTAATTACTCAAAATAATTATTATCATAAAACCTTACTTGGTAATGCGTAATGGGGAGAGGTTGGTGGTATAAAACATTGTGAGAAACGGCTCCCTTTGAAGTGCCATAGTTTGGGAGAAAGAGGTAATTTTCCACGAATTTGATTTTGAGGCCTCAGATTTAGAATTTGAGGTCTCAAAATCAAGCATCTGAAAGCACACAATGTGACCACGGTGCGACAAGGGTGTTTTTCTTTCTTTCATTAATAACTCGCAACTTCGACGACCGATTGAGCTCAAATTTGTACAGCTTTGTTATTTGATGCATATGTTGAGATACACCAACTGTGAAGACTAGTCGTTGACAATTACCAATAGTGCCCAGTGTCTTTAAAGGCACTGGACAACTTTGGTCATTGTCAAAGAACAGTGTTCTCACTTGGTGTATCCAAACATATGCATACAAGAACACGTCTGTGGAAATTGGGACTTGGTTGGTCATCGAAGTTGCAAGAGAATAATGAAAGAAAAAACACCCTTGTTGCACAAATTTGTGTGCTTTCAGATGCATAATAAAAGGCCTCCGGCCCAAAGTCTTTAAAAAGTGAGAAATTATTTCTTGCTCAAAAACTATGTTACTTCAGTGGGAGCGTTACTTCAGAGGGAGCTGTTTCTCACAATGTTTTATACTACAAACAGCTCTCCATTGCTCGTTACCAAGTAATTTTTTATGCTAACAATTATTTTTAGTACGTGTATTACCAATAGTGTCCAGTGCCTTACAGATTTAATTGTAAGAAATAGTAAACTGCCTGACATTTCGACCCTTGTCGTCTAAAGAGAAATATATACCATAGGTCCTTTTGGTTGGTAAGTTGTTTTCAAAAGCTAATTCTGTTTTCTAATGATTTAATTATAGCATAATGCTACCACTGTATGATGCTGATACCAAGATGTTATTCCTGGCTGGGATAGGAGACACAAGGATATGGTTTTGTGAGATCCAGGAAAAGACGCCGTTTATAACACAAGGCAAGCCCATTTATTTATCTCGGCAATGCTCCTTTTTAGAGATACCACTGGTCATAAACTGACACCTGCACCTGACAATGACTAGACCAAGCTAGTCGAAACGTTGAGACCAATTTAAAAGCTCACTACGCGGTAGTGCACAGTTAATAACGATCCTATAAGCTAAATTAGTAGTCCCGGCCAATTTTCTATACCTTCTGCCCAGGTACAATGTAGTAGTTAAAAAGCAGGACAGTTCTTTTCAGAACTGAGAAGTCTCCCGAACAATCTGATAATTCTACTCCGTGGTAGTAGAATATAGAAAGACACTTCTCTTAATAACAAACTCTACCTGGCAAGAAGACATACATGTATACATGGTGATACCGCAAACCAAATATAAATTGATACTTCACCATGCAATGCCTCAAATCATGTAAACATCTGGGCCCAATTTCATGGCTCTGCTTACCGCCGAATTCTGCGCTTACGATCACGATTCCCCGCTTGACATGCTAGCGCCGAATTTCTGCGCTAGCCTTGTAAGCGTAGAATGCCTGGTAACGCGGAGTACGCACGCACGCTCACAAGCCAAAATTCGCCGCTAACCCATGAAACACGCTTGCCGTAAGCACAGAATTCCCTGCTTCCGTAAGCGCCGATTCTGTGCTTACGGTAAGCAGAGCCATGAAGTTGGGCCCTGCACTGTTAATCACAATGGTGTAAAATTAACAAAATTAATGCACATTGAAAATGTATGAGATAGTCAGATAGTAGTCAGATAGTCAGATAGTCACCTGCAATGACTTTTCAATTGTTTAAGATACCATTTTTGTCTGTCATTCTGTCTGAATGTAACACATTACATGAAGCAACTAGTGACATGCTAGGAGTTGCAGCCCCTTAAGGTGATCCCCTGGATGCCACTTCCCAGGTTGTATTGTAATTTGGGTGTGATCCCTGGCTACACGGCAGTTAACGGTTGTATGGCTTCTGACTGGCACACCCCGAACAAAGATATTGACAAAATAGGGACACCGCCAACATAGGGCTAGATAGCTCAGTTGGTAGAGCGCCGGCACGTTTCCAGGGGTCGTTGGTTCGAGTCCCACTCTAGTAAAGTTTTCTTTGTTCAACCCCAAAATGTTATTTACCCAGTCAGTTTCCCTTGTGGTTTATATTGATATATGAAACAAAAAGTTGCATCCCCTTAAGGTGATCCCCTGGCTGCCGCTTCCCAGGTTGTATCGTAATTTGGGTGTGATCCCTGGCTACACGGCAGTTAACGGTTGTGTGGCTTCTGACTGGCACCCCCGAACAAAGATATTGACAAAATAGGGACACCGCCAATATAGGGCTAGATAGCTCAGTTGGTAGAGCGCCGCCACGTTTCCGGAGGTCATTGGTTCGAGTCCCACTCTAGTAAAGTTTTCTTTAATTTTCTTTTAATCTAATTTACCCAGTCAGTTTCCCTTGTGGTTTATATTGATATATGAAACAAAAAGTTGCATCCCCTTAAGGTGATCCCCTGGCTGCCGCTTCCCAGGTTGTATCGTAATTTGGGTGTGATCCCTGGCTACACGGCAGTTAACGGTTGTATGGCTTCTGACTGGCACCCCCGAACAAAGATATTTACATGAGAGGGACACCGCCAACATAGGGCTAGATAGCTCAGTTGGTAGAGAGCCGGCACGTTCCCGGAGGTCGTTGGTTCGAGTCCCACTCTAGTAAAGTTTTCTTTGTTCAACCTCAAAGTCTAATTTACCCAGTCAGTTTCCCATGTGTTTTATATGAGTTAACAAATACTTTGATTTTTGTTCACAGGAATTGCCCAACAAGTTCCCGAACAGGTGAAGGGAATTGCCATGATTCCTAAACGAGCTGTTGATGTGATGTCATGTGAGGTTAATCGACTACTTCAACTCACTATGAACGCTGTGATTCCAATATCCTATGAAGTGCCTAGAAAGGTAAGAATAAACAATTGATGGATTGTTAATCGATTGCCATCTTTGATGAAATGTGCACTCGTGCAAGGCTTAATTAAAGGACACTTTTGGTAATTACTCAAATAATTGTCATCATAAAACCTTTCTTGATTACAAGTAATGGTGAGAGGTTGATGGTATAAAACATTGTCAGAAACAGCTCCCTCTGAGGTGACGTAGTTTTCGAAAAAGAAGTAATTTTCCACGAATTTGATTTCGAGACCTCGGATTTAGAACTTGAGGTCTCGAAATCAACCATCTAAACGCACACAACATCGTGTGACAAGGGTTATCTTTCCTTCAACATTATCTCGCAACTTCAATGACCGATTGAGCTCAAATTTTCACAGGTTTGTTATTTTATGCATATGTTGAGATACACCAACTGTGAAGGCTAGTCTTGACAATTACCAATAGTGTCCACTGCCTTTAAGGGCCAGTCACATTGCAGCGATATCGAAAAACAATAACGAGCACATTAACAATGCACACCCTCGATTGGATGAATAAGCGTATTCTGCTCGGAGCAATTTAACCATTAGAATACGTTCTCTTTGCGATGTGATCGTTATCGTTTTCGTTATCGCTGCAGTGTGACTAGCTCATTATAGAGTTCTGCGCATAGTGTACACATGTGAAATTTTCCATCGTTTATTATCAATAATGGGGGTCAATGATTATAGAGTGCTATACATGTACATGTACATGTACATCTACATTTATAATAATAATAATAATAATAATAATAATAATGCATTTATAATGCGCCATCTATATCTAGTGTACAAGACCCTATTCCGAGGCGCAGAACAAAAAAACAATACATACAACAAAAAAGAAATGTAGAACATAATACAAAATTATACAATGAATAATCTACTGTCAAGACATGTAACGAGCTAAGTGTAAGAGGATTTAAATAAATGAGTTTTAAGCAAGTTTTTAAACAATGGAAGAGAACTACAGCACCTGATGTTATTAGGTAAAGCATTCCAAAGTTTAGGAGCACAGTGGAAGCATGTGCGTTTTAGAAAAAAGTCATCTAAACCATTATTCTCTCGCAACTTCAACGACCAATTGAGTTCAAATTTTCACAGGTTTGTTATTTTTATGCATATGTTGAGTTACACCAAGTGAGAAGACTGGTCTTTGACAATTACCAAAGGTGTCCAGTGTCTTTAAGCAGAATATATTGCTTAAAATTAGTCGACTACTCTAAGCAGAAAAAAGCAGGATACCATTCACAAATTATACATGCGACATGGTAGTTGGCTGGTAACCATATCCTACATGTAGTAAGCATAATTTTGATGTGCTTAGCTACTAATAGTGCTTTAGAAGCTCTATGAAATTGGGCCCTGTGCCAAATTTCATAGAGCTGCTAAGCACAACAATCTGCTTAGCATGAAATTTCTTCCTTGATAAAAACAGGATTACCAACCAAATTTCCATGTGTTGCATACTGCTTTTTACTAGTATTCAGCTGTTGTTTGCTCATCCTGAAAATCACATGGAAATTTGGTTGGTAATCCTGTTTTTATCAAGGAAGAAATTTCATGCTAAGTAAATTATTGTGCTTAGCAGCTCTATGAAATTGGGCCCTGATTACTATAGATTTGTATACTATTGACTTGAATTGACTTGACTTTGTGTTTTTCTAGTCTCATCGAGACTTCTATGGAGAGTTATTTCCAGATACTGCTGGAGGAGAAGCTGCATTGTCCGCTGAGGAGTGGTTGCAAGGCGGTAATGAACAGGTAGTCAACTATTTCTGGGACGTCACTCTATTGTTGAAAGTGTTGATTATTTTTACGAATCTACAGCTGTAGATTTCGTAAAATAATCTACAGTTGAGTGTAGATTCATTACAAGCTTTAGTAAATAGTTCAACTTGAAAATTACTGTCTTTCCAAACTGAAAGATAGCATGAAGTGCTACAAAACATAGATAAATTTGTTTTCTTTCAATTTACACAAATATTTTCAAGTTTAGAAAAAATTACTTAAGTAACACAATTTATTGTTAGCTGAGCAAACTGACGTTGTACTCAAGAATGTTGCAAGCACTAAAGTATGCCTAAATGTTTTGTAAAATAATTATAAAATGTGACCAACCGTTGATTGACAACGTATACAAATAAGACAGACTAGCTATAGTCATGTTACCTTTTGAGATATCCAATTCATTGAAACTGTTACGTAACCAAAGGAAATAGTTTAAAGCCATTGGACCCTTTCGGTACAGAAAAAAAACAAAAAGTTCACAGATTTACAAATAACTTACAGGGTTTACAGAAGGTAGTGGTGAAAGACTTCCCTTGAAATATTATTCCACGAAATGCTTTACTTTTTGAGAAAACAGTAAAACAATATCAATTCTCGTTAGCGAGAATTTCGGATTTATTTTAAACACATGTCATGACACGGCGAAACGCGCGGATACACGGGTGGGTTTTCCCGTTATTTTCTCCAGACTCCGATGACCGATTGAGCCTAAATTTTCACAGGTTTGTTATTTGATATAGAAGTTGTGATACACGAAGTGTGGGCCTTGGACAATACTGTTTACCGAAAGGGTCCAATAGCTTTAAGTCAGAGAATAGACTCTAAAGTGTAGATTCGTGATTACAATGTACTCTCCTTCAGCTCGTACATTCTATTCACGAATCTACACTTTCTCGTCCATTCTCCTTAACAGAGTTGGGCATAGCATAGAGAAAGGGCCACAGAAGGAGTTAGAACGTCCCAGCTTCAATGGACAATGATCACTGCTGCCAGCACCAGTAATTTAACAGCCATGGTTGCTTCTTTGTATGAAATACGTAGTTATTCAAAGTGCTCCACTTTCAAAACAAATTCTGAAAAGAACAATTGTTAAGACCACATTGGTTCTTTTCAGAGCCAACACTCCTTCAAAAGAGATTTACACATTGTTGTACCCGCAAGTTTACTATTTAAAAAGTATTCATAAATACCCCAGACAGTTTCGCTATTCCTATTGGTGGAAAGCGTGTCGCGTGTTTAAAACGGTTGATAATGACCAGCTTTAGCTGTTTATAACCGGTTGTTTTCGGATATGTTTAGATGCATACTACTATACGCACGAATGCATATCCGAAAACTGTCTCAGTCATAAAAATGCAACACACGTACAGAGCTGAAGGACGTCTGAAAGTGGATAAGTTATACAGAGTTTCATACTTTAATACGCCTTTTAACCAAAAAGGCATTCATTAATAGGAATAAAAGAGTAGTGACTCATTCTTAAACGGCCGTTTAAAACCTTGCAGGGTTGTGGCCATGCGATAAAGGCCCTAGCCGAAGGAAAGTGGATAAGTTTTACAGAGTTTCATACTTTAATACGCCTTTTAACCAAAAAGGCATTTATTAATAGGAATAAAAGAGTAGTGACTCATTCTTAAACGGCCGTTTAAAACCTTGCAGGGTTGTGGCCATGCGATAAAGGCCCTAGCCGAAGGAAAGTGGATAAGTTTTACAGAGTTTCATACTTTAATACGCCTTTTAACCAAAAAGGAATTTATGAATAGGAATAAAAGAGTAGTGACTCATTCTTAAACGGCCGTTTAAAACCTTGCAGGGTTGTGGCCATGCGATAAAGGCCCTAGCCAAAGGCTCTGGCCTTTATCGCATGGCCGGTTTTAAACGGCCATTAAAGAACTCTTCGCTACCCTTTTATGCCCTTATTTATAGTTTCTCGCTATTTAATCACACCATCCTGTTCCGATCGGCACCTTGTAAAGCATTACGTGGTGCTATCAGAATTAGGTCTCATAATTCAAACGTAGTCCCACATCTTGCAGAAAATACTGTTTGTTACAGCGTCAGGAGCGTCACTGAGTGACGGGCATATGAGCCACAATTTCTATTATTATTATTATTATTATTATTATTATTATTATTATTATTATTATTATTATTATCCAAAGCTTCAGACAATACGGTACTTAAGATTCTGCCTCTACTTTTTTTATATTTTTTTATACAGGTACTGAGGATTAGTTTAGATCCTGCTAAGAGGAAAGTGATCCCAAAGAAACCCAGTCCTTCTTCAGTGTCTGTTTCCTCTTCAGGGGACAAGACAAGAGATGTGTCTTCCAAGGAACCATTGGTAGCTTCTACTGAGAAAAACAAACCACTATCTGAAAAAGTAAGATCTTTTTATTTATTTTTTCACTTCGTTTACTATGGGTGCGTTCGTCTAGCTTCCCTGGGTCGACCCCGGTCTGCCCTCGGAATGTTCGAATAGCTTTGACATCATTCCAGGGGCTCAACTGGGTCAGCCCCAAGTGCCCTGCTTGTGTAACAGGTCACTTGGGGGTGACTCGAGGTGCATGACGTCACCACGAGAGGGCAAGTGTGATCGTTCTAATAGCTCTTGTCAGGGGCTCCCCGAGTGAGCACTGCGGGGATGACCCAGGGAAGCTTATCGAACGCACCATATATAAGTGTAGACGAGCAGAGTTTACTGTTTGAAACGTCGAGACCAAACCGGCTCTTTTCGGAGCCACCACTCCTTCAAAAGAGATTTTACTCATGGTTGTACCCGCAAGTCTACTATTCATATTTATGTTTACAGTTACTCTTATTAGTGCATGAAGATGTTAAAGGCACTGGACACAATTGGTAATTACTCAAAATAATTGTTAGCAATGGAGAGTTTGATAGGATAAAACATTGTGAGAAACGGCTTCCTCTGAAGTAACTTAGTTTTTGACAAGGACTAATTTCTCACTAAAATATTCGAATTGATTTCAAGACCTCAGCTGAGGTCTCTAAATCAAGCATCTGAAAGCACACAACTTTGTGCTACAAGGGTGTTTTTCGTCCATTGTTCTCTTGCAACTTCGACAACAAATTGAGTTCAAATTTTCACAGGTTTATTATTTTGTGCATATGTTGAGATACACCAAGTGAGAAGACGGGTCTTTGAAAATTACCAAAAGTGTCCAGTGTCTTTAAATTTGCAGGGGAATAAAGAATATTACATTAATATTGACTTTACCCTACACTGATGTGTATAGTCTGTACTTTCACAGGCATATTACTTGGGTGGGATTCGAACCCACGACCTTTGCAATTCTAGAGCAGTGTCTTACCAACAAGACCACAGAGACCGCCCGGTAACCAGAGGCAGCACAGCGGGTGCTGAAATGATTTAAGAGATGTGAAATGTTCATCGGGGATAAAGAGTATAATTAGTATTATTGGGTTTTTTTTCACAGGACTCTAGAAAAGTACTGAGTATACCATGCTAACACAAAACTAAAATTTATACAATATTATAACAATGTAAGTGACACAATTATTAATTGGGTTTCGGTTTGCATTTTCTGTTTGTATTTCTTGATATAGCCTTCCTCACCCCAAAAGTCCGATGATGTGATTGAGGCAGCCAACAAGCTGAAAACATCTTCACTTGAAACCCCCAAATCAACAAAAATGGAGTCTGGTAATGCTAAGTCTGATGTAAGTGTTAAATCTTAATAGTTATAACAACAAAAGCAAAAAATAGTTAATGGCCTGACGTTTCGACCCTAGCAGAGTCTTTCCCGAAGGCTAAATGACAACACAACAAACATGAACAGGTAACTAAGTGAGACAAAAGCAGTGAAGTGGAAATACATGAATGGGGTTAGAAGCAAGTTGAGTCCCTCTAGTTATAACAACAATATATATTTGGTTTGTTCTTTGGAGAACTGTCTTGCTATATTCTACCATATATTCTACTACCGCAGAGTAAGATTAATCGGACTGTTCAGGAGATTTAACTTCTTCCTTATCTCTTTAGTCTCCTGGCGATGACTAGAGCAAGTTAGTTAAGAACTGACTCCGCGGTAGTGCAGTTAATAACGCTCCTACAAGCTAAAGTAGTAGTCCCAGCCGATTTTGTATAGTGCCACGACTGTCTTTGTTATGTTGGTAAATACATTTTAAATCGGATGAAGGTTTGAACATTTCGTCAAAAAATCTGAAGCTTGCTTTACATTTTAGCTGCTAAGCAACTTCTAAATCATAAATTCTCTCAGTCAACTTTCTCCTTTTTATAAGACACATCATGAAGAGTACACCTTAATTATGAATGCATTTGAATTATTTTAAAGACAGTGGACACTATTGGTAATTGTCAAAGACTAGTCTTCACAGTTGGTGTATCTCAACATATGCATAAAATAACAAACCTGTGAAAATTTGAGCTCAATCGGTCGTCGTCTTTGCGAAATAATAATAAAAGAAAAAAACCTGGTGTCACAAAGTTGTGTGCTTTCTGATGCTTGATTTCGAGACCTCAAATTCTAAACTTGAGGTCTCGAAATCAAATTCGTGAAAAACTACTTCTTTCTCGAAAACTATGTCACTTCAGAGGGAACCGTTTCTCACAATGTTTTATACTATCAACCTCTCCCCATTACTCGTAATCAAGTAAGGTTTTATGATGATAATTATTTTGAGTAATTACCAATAGTGTCCACTGCCTTTAATACTGACACATTTCAGAATTGTTATGTCCCATGTATTAATTTTTTGAGACATAGATGTTTAAAGGCACCGGACACCTTCGGTAATTGTCAAAGACCAATATTCTCACTTGGTCAGTTGGTGTATCTCAACAAATGCATAACAAAACATTTTTACTCAATAGGAGACTTTCCAACGCTAGGCGGCAGCAGACATACCGGGTAAATTTCCATTGTTTACGTAGTTCTGAACATGCGCATAATTCTGAGAACAATGGATTTACCCGGTAAGTCTGCTGCCCTCTATCGTCCCAGAAAGTCTCCCATTGGTCATCGAAGCTGCAAAAGAATAGTGACAAAAAAACACCCTTGTTGCACAAATATGTGTGCTTTCAGATGCCTAAAAAAGGCTTCAGGTCTGAAGTATTTTATTATTTGAATGAGAAAATACCTCTTTCTCAAAAATTACGTTACTTCAGAGGGAGCCGTTTCTCACAATGTTTATACTATCAAAAGCTCTCTATTGCTCGTTACCAAGTAAGTTTGTATGCTAACAATTATTTTGAGTAATTACCAATAGTGTCAATTTACATACATGTATTAATGAATTAAACTGATTTGTTTCTTGATATGTTTCTAGGAGAAGATGAAAGAATATAAAGTCAAGCCGTTTGTAGCTCCATCCACATCTAAGTATCGTCACATGAACAGCTGCTTAATGCCAAGAAGTACCCATATGATTAACCTACATAACCTGAGTAGTAATGTGTTTGGAGAATGTGATGTCTTCCATGTGAATTCCAAGTGGGGAGCCATTCCGCTTGGTGGAGCTGGAGGCCTTATTGCGTTTCTAGATGTAAGTTTGAAATTCTTCTATTTCGAGTGGTGTCCTCGGTCAATGATATTACGGCTGAGGTTTCTCCAGGTCTTCCTGTCCCCCATGCACGTGGACACTTCCCCAGCTGTCACAAATCCAGTGTCCTTTTTCAGCAGATCGACATAGGTCAGGTGGCCTCGACCTCTTTGGGCTTGACCTTGCTTGGGCTCCCAGAGCACAAGCTTGCTGGCTGGAAGCTCAGTGTGGCGATAGCAGTGCCCTGCAAACCTCAGTCTTCTAGCGCAGATTTTGGCGCTAAGCTTGGCGCTAAGTTTGAAATTGATTACAAGTAACCACTTAAATTTTAATTCCTTAGACTAACGTGACAGTTTCTTTGATTAGGGGCAATCTTTGGGGTAGTTACGTTAGAGATGGTGAACACCCATACACAATTCTGATTGGATGTGTATGACACAATGGTACCAGGGTTTGCTCATCCTGGAGGTTGCTATGCAAAAGCTTGCCCCGAACCATGTGGCATAGCAACTGTCTCTATAGTCTGAGGAATTCAAATGTAAGCATTACATTGTGACTAAGGGAGTCATTGTACCAGACATTATTCAAATCAAACTTGTTAATCAAACTAGAGCAAGCTACATGTACACATGTAGTCAAAACGTTGAGACCAATTAAGAACTCTGCAGTAGTTAATCAAACTAGAGCAAGCTGGTTGAAACGTTGAGACCAATTAAGAACTCACTCCGCAATAAGTTAATAACGATCCACTAAAAGAGTTTTAAGTATATGTTAGTAGTCCCGGCCTATTTTCTACCTTCCGCCCAGGTAGTAGTTAAAAAGCAGGACAGTTCTTTCTAGAACTTAGTTGTCTCCCTAATAGACCTTATGCACATAACATCATTTCAGTAGGGCGCCCTCACCTAGAGGTCAAAAGGAGATTGTTCATTGGCCAATCCTGTGCGCCGCGCGTACAAATCTGTGCGCTTCGATTGTTTCGTCACCGTTTTCCCACTAAGATGGCCGCTGGATGACGTCGATGCATAAGGTCTATTACAAAAACCTACTCCGCGGTAGTAGAATATAGAAAGACAGTTCTTAAAAGAACAAAATCTACCTAGCAAGTAGATACCCACATGGTGTTACCGCAAACTCAATTGATTAATACATGCTAGTTACAAATTAAGATAATTCTAATTGAACTGATAAAGCAACATTGACACACGTAACATTTGCAACTACATATGTGTGTGGTAGGCTCTACAAAAATGAGTTGCTTGTCGCACAACCCACTTTCCAGTACATGGCTGTTGAGTGATGGGAGGGTGAACACAAACAAATTCCTTTAAATAAATTTTGTATGTGGTTGAATGCATCTTTAGGGTCTTTACTTTCACATTTTCTTGAATGAAAACTTTGTTTTTGAGCGATAAAGGTGAATAAAACATGTACTTTTTGGTCATCCCATAGTTGATGTTTTTTATTAAATAGGCTGTTTCCCCAGTACGGGTTATTTTCAGATTATGACACAATCAATTCTTCAAAAGAGCATAACTTTTGAACCAAACATCACACAAGTGTGTAAGATATGTCAAATTGTGACTTATTTTCACAGAGCCCATCACATATATTGTGTGAAAATAACTGAGTTGTGACTCATTTT
The DNA here is from genome assembly GCF_902459465.1 of Asterias rubens. Taxonomy (NCBI): domain Eukaryota; kingdom Metazoa; phylum Echinodermata; class Asteroidea; order Forcipulatida; family Asteriidae; genus Asterias; species Asterias rubens. The sequence continues at coordinate 2,188,668 of NC_047069.1, read as the reverse complement.
CACAAAGCCCATCACATATATTGTGTGAAAATAACTGAGTTGTGACTCATTTTCACAAAGCCCACCACATATATTGTGTGAAAATAACTGAGTTGTGACTCATTTTCACAGAGCCCATCACATATTGTGTGAAAATAACTGAGTTGTGACTCAATTTCACAAAGCCCATCACATTGTGTGAAAATAACTGAGTTGTGACTCAATTTCACAGAGCCCATCACATTGTGTGAAAATAACTGAGTTGTGACTCAATTTCACAGAGCCCATCACATTGTGTGAAAATAACTGAGTTGTGACTCAATTTCACAAAGCCCATCACATTGTGTGAAAATAACTGAGTTGTGACTCAATTTCACAAAGCCCATCACATTGTGTGAAAATAACTGAGTTGTGTCTTATTTTCTTGTAGTTGAATCTATCTGGTAAGCTAGAGAGAGATTTACCGGCCGTTCAGAATGGCTCCAGTGTAATGGACTTCGCTTGGGATCCTTTTAACAATTGCCGCCTTGCTGTAGCATGTGACAATGCTAGAATACTCTTATGGGATATACCAAGTGACGGCTGGACTGAAGCTATGACGGAACCTTCTCTTACACTCAGAGGTGGGTCATAAATTTTAAATCATAAATACCTCAGACAGTTTCTCTATTCCTATTGATGGAAAGCGCGTCATGTGGGGGTGTTTGAACGATTGATAATGACCAGCTGGAGCTCTGTTTATAACGGGTTGTACATGGCGTCAGATACTACACACTAGTCTTGGTGCAAGACACTTCTTTTTACGGGCGATGCGGGCGCTGTCGCTGAGTTGGCCGCGCTGTGTGTGAAAGGAAAACGAGAATGTCTTGCACCAAGACTACAACATGCACGAACAGATCTGGAAACTGGGCGTCTCAGTCATAACAATGCAACACACGGACGTTGTACATACAGAGCTCAAGCATGTCGGAAACGGATAAGTTTTACAGAGTTTCAAAGGCATTTATGAATGGGGATAAAAGAGTAGTGACTCGTTCTTTAACGGCCGTTTAAAACCTTGCAGGGTCGTTGCCGTGTGATAAAAGCCCGAGCCTTTGATCACACGGCAACGACCTTTATCACACGGCCTTTATCACCAGGCAACGACCCTGCCTGTTTTAAACGGCCGTTAAATAACTCGTCGCTACCCTTTTATTCCTTATTTAAATTTATAATAATCATAGCAATAAATAATAAATAACTTTTTCCAAAGGATACAAGTATTTTTACTGCAAAGGAAGTGGGACAAAGTTGTTTAATCCTTAGCACCATGTAATGGTTAACAAGGTGCTGTGGTGCTATCTGCTGTCAATCAAGTCAAGAACACTGCGGCCATGCGAACCCCTTCTCTTTTCAATAAATGCACTAGGTTCTTTGGCATGCGTAACACAACACATGGGCCCAACTGCTTTACTACCCATACGAAAGACGAAGCAATGGTTAGGTGTCTTGCTAAAGGACACAAGTGTCACGACTGGGGGATTCGAACCCACACTCTGCTGATCAGAGTTTGAATTCGGCACCTGTGAGGGCAGAGATGGTTCTTGTGATTGATTTAGCCGAGTAGCGCATAATGTTTGTTGCATCGGCTGTATTCTCCCCAGGGAGCTGAGATGGTTTAAGGAGTGAATTAAGGCCCAGTGACCAGGGGTAATAATGTGAAGCGCTTTGAGACGCCCTCCAGGTGTGAAAAGCTCTATATAAAAAACTGGTTATTATTATTGTACTATAACTATAAAAAAATTGTTCTTTTGCAGGTCATCGGGAGAAGCTTTATTTTGTCAAGTTTCATCCGCAAGCTGCAGACATCTTGATGTCGGCATCTTATGACATGACCGTCAAGATCTGGGATCTAACATCAGGAGAGGAGAAGCATTCACTGACAGGACACACAGATCAGGTAATCGTTTCATAACTAATGTTTGTGCTGAACCCAATGCATTTATAGAGATGGGGTTCACCCCGGTGTTCCTGGTTTGATTGGCAGGATTTTGCGCCACAGCACCTAAACCATTACATGGTGCTATAATAATAATGATCACATATAACCATTTTTATTTGTAACACATCTCTTGCTTGTTCTGTATTCTGGTTGGCTGAAACACGGTCCTGTGGGGTGAACCCATATAGTCCAGTGATTGCGCGCGCGTGTTTTGCGGAAATAGTGTCCGCAGGGCACTAGTCTTTGGAGTGCCTGGGAGTGACCAGAAAAGGGACCTATTTCCCTCGGCCTTCAGCCTCAGGAAATAGGTCCCTCTTCTGGTCACTCAAAGTCCCCCGGGGGAATAGACAGTATACACAAGTTACCTCATTGCCAGTCAATATTTGTATATTATTACTATCTCTTGGAACAGACGCAAGTCATCACTGAGCCTAGTGCTAGTTTGTAAACACCCTTAAATAATGGAATGCTACTGTATCAAAACAGTTTCACTCTCGGATGATTAATTCCATTCTGTGCCTTTGGTTTGTAAACATTGCAGTTTTGTTTTGATATTTCCATGTCTAGATATTTAGTGGTGCTTGGAGTGCTGACGGGAGCAAGATTGCAACAGTCTGCAAAGACGGTCAAATCAGAATATATGAACCCCGGTCATCAAGCAAACCAATCAAGGTATGTATTGAGGCCACGAGTTATTTGGTTATTTTTGCTCTTGTTTGCAGCTATTTTTAATGTGTACAGCGCCTTGGGGTCCAGTCATGGATGTAAGGCGCTTTATAAGCGTTGTTTATTATTATTATTATTGTTATTATTATTATTATTATTATGACTATTATTATTATGAGTAAAGGTCAAACTAGTTGACCTGATTCGTGCCAATCAAACTATTAATGTTGTTTTTCATTGTGTCTTTTTATTAAAGACACTGGACACTATTGGTGATTGTCAAAGACCCATCTTCTCACTTTTTGTATCTTAACACATATGCATAAAATAACAAACCTGTGAAAGTTTGAGCTTAATTGGTCGCCGAAGTTGCCAGATAATAATGAAAGATAAAACACCCTTGTCACACGAAGTTGTGTGCTTTCAGATGCTTTCAGATGTGCTTGCAGATGCTTGCGAGCCCTCAAAATCTAATTCTGAGGTCTTGAAATCAAATTCGTGGAAAATTACTTCTTTCTCGAACACTACGTCACTTCAGAGGGAGCCGTTTCTTACAATGTTTTATACTATCAACCTCTCCCCATTACTCGTTACCAAGTAAGGTTTCTGCTAATAATTATTTTGAGTAATTACCAATAGTGTCCACTGCCTTTAAAGGATTTGTGTACTTTTTGTTAGACACAAAACACAATGTCCACAGGTTTACATTAAACTTACATGGTTTAAAGAAAATGATAGTAGAAAGCTATCCTTAAAATATTACTTGCTGAGGTTCTGTAGTTTTTGAGCAAACAAAATTTCACAAAAATAATTGTTGTCTCAGGAGACAAAAGTTATTGTAGCATTTACAACGGATATACTATGCGACTCTCCTGAAGACATTGCTGTTGCTGAAACTTGTACATGTACAAGTCAGTTATATTACATACATTGTACTAGGAATATTACATAATACATCTATGGATTCATGTCATGGCCAAAAATTTGATCTACAAAAGGTATCAAAACTCTTAACGATGGCTTAATCAAATGAATCCAAAACATCAGATTAATTATTATTGTAGTAGTAATAATATTCGGTTATTGTATAGCCTTTTATAAACCATGTCTCAAAGCGCTTCCAATATTATTACCCTGATCACTTGGCCATTTCATTCCTTAAACCGTCTCAGCTCCCTGGGGTGTATACAGCCTGTGCTGCCAAATATGTAGCGCACTAAGCTAAACCAACCACAAGAACCATCTCTGCCCGCACAGGTACCCATTTACCCCTGGGTGGAGAGAAGCAATTATAGTTAAGTGTCTTGCTCAAAGACAAAAGTGTCACGACCGGGATTCGAACCCACACTCTGATGAACTGAAACACTAGAGCTTGAGTTTGGTGCTCTTATACGCTCAGCCATGACACCCCATTATTATTAATTAAAACTGGTATAATTGTCATAAGCTTCTATTTTCAGTTCTACATGTAGCCATACTTGCATGTACTCAAACTCTGGTGCTTCTGTTCAGCAGAGTGTGGGTTCGAATCCCGGCCGTGACACTTGTGTCCCTGAGCAAGACACTTAACTATAGTTGCTTCTCTCCACCCAGGGGTAAATGGGTACCTGTGAGGGCAGAGGTGGTTCTTGTGATTGGTTTAGCCAAGTAGCGCATATTGATGTTGCACAGGCTGCATACTCCCCATTAGGGAGCTGAGATGCTTTAAGGAATGAATTAAGGCCAAGTGACCAGGGGTAATAATGTTGGAAGTGCTTTGAGATGCCCTCTGGGTGTAAACAGCGCTATGTATAAACTGGTTATTATTATTATTATTATTATTATTACTATTATTACTTTGTATGTTTGATATCGATAGGAAGGTAGCGGACCTGAAGGGACTCGAGGTGCGAGGATTCTATGGGTTTGTGGAGATAGCTTGCTTATGGTGACTGGATTTGGAAAGTAAGTCGAGCATTAATAAGAAGAAATAGACAGTATTTCCCAAGCAGTTGTGCTATTTTTGGTTTCTTTTATATAATAATACTAGTGGCTTCTTTTATATAACACCCAAGCAGATCCTTGCCATTTGATTGGAGGATTGTCCGTCACGTGATAGCAAATAAAAGTACCATTGCACGCTGAGTCACTCGCCGTGCTTTTTCGTTCCATCCGAAAAGCACCATTGCACGCTGGCACGCTGCCAGCGTGCAATGGTACTTTTCGGATGGAACGAAAAAGCTGAGTAAAAACATCACTGCGTGCGCGTGTCTTTGGTAACGCAGCAGGTGTTACTGCAAGAGAAAGCATAGTAAAATTACTAGCATTCGGCTTCTACAGTTGAAATTGTTTGTTTTGGAAGTTGTTTCTTTCAATCAAAATGACAAAGTTCTACTTGGATGTTATATAAAACAAATAATGAATGTTTTTCATTCGTGCAATGGTGCGAATATGTTCATTCGTTGAAAGCTGGAATGTTCCATTCAACTCGGCTCCGCCTCGTTGAATAGAACATTCCATCTTTCAACTCATGAACATATTCGCACCATTGCACTCATAAACATTCATTATGTGTATAATATTGACCAAATTCACCTGACGTCATCATCAAAATAATCTTGGATGCGCCATACTGGTGGTCAATGTCACTATGTGTTATTCAGTGAAGTGCTCATTTTAGGCGACGCAGCGTTTACACGTAAAGCTATTGACCACCAACATGGTGAGCATGGCACAGTCGCCATGTCTGACGTGCGTGCAAGGGGTCAATAGCGGTCATATCCGTCACTCAGTGACGCTTAGGGCGCTTTAACATACAGTATTTTCCTGTAAGGTACCTGTATGTGGGACTACGTTTGAATTATGAGATCTACTCTCTTTAGTACCATGTAATAGTTTACAAGGTGCTGTGGTGCAAAATGCCGACAATCAAACCAGGAACATCTGGGCGAACCCCTTCTCTTTTTGATAAACACAATTGCAACATGTCTGTATAATGGAACATTAATGGCCTCTGGAATTTAGTAGGCAATGATTTACTGTGCATGAACTGTAGTGTTGTGCTCATGTTCTGTATTTTGAACTCGTCTTTATAATATTAAAAATAATATTGAAGTCTTCAATGTATATAGCGCACGTATCTACCAACAAGGTACTCAAGGCGCTGAGTATACATGTATACATGTACAAACTTTCAGAAAGATAGGTTATTGCAGTGATGAATTCTGAGACCCAATTAGTTAGCACCTTATAAGGGTTAACAAGGTGCTACGACGCATACAGCAGCCACAACCAGGAACACCAGAGAACCCCTTCTCGTTTCGATAAGTGCACTGGGTTCTTTTACATGCAAAACACGACACATGGGACACAAGTGTCATGGCTGGGGGATTTGAACCCACTCTCTGCTGATCAGAAACACCAGAGTTTGAATTCGGTGCTCTTAACTTCCATTCCATGCCCTATTACTTTGCTTGTCAGTGTAAACTGATGGAACATGAATAGTAAAAAATTGAAATGGAATGCCTAATCCAAGGTAATACACTGACTTCGGCCCTACGTAGGGCTTTAGTCAGCAATTGGCGTCGGAAAGTGTGTAAAAGTCATTGTTTGTACACCTTGTATTTCAGGAGTAGTCAAGAGCGAATGGTGAGTGTATATTCAGTGCAGGATCTGAGTGGAGCTTTAGACACACTGTACCTGGATACATCACCAGCTACACTAGTACCATACTATGATGAAGATACCAATGTGGCTATACTAACAGGAAAGGTTAATATCATTCATTCACTGTCAATAAGAAACAAAGGGTGCATTCAATTAGCTTCCCTGGGTTGACCCCGGTCTGCCCCCGGTCTGTTCGAATAGCTTTGACGTCATTGCAGGGGCTCACCAAAGTCAGCCCCAAGTGCCCTGCTTGTGGAACGGGTCACTTGGGGGCTGGCCCCAGGTGCATGACGTCACCACGAGAGGGCGAGTGATGGTTCGATTAGCTCTTGTCAGGGGCTCATCGGAGTGAGCACCGTGGGGTTGACACAGGGAAGCTAATCGATCGCACCCTATAATAACAGACATTTTTACTGTGCTGTAAGCATTGGCGACTAGTGTGACATGTGAGCCTCTCCATTGCCATTCTGCACAACTCTGCCGCGGGCGCCAAGCATAAGCGCACGCATGTCGGACTTTATTTGTCAGACTTTTGGTTGCGCAATGGGTTGTGATTGGTCAATACGCAATGGGGCAGAGCTTAATGGAGCGGTCTATTATTGATTGCTTATGTTGGACTACCATTTTTCAACTACTCTGTCAATCGTGCTGCCCCTACTACTACAAAAATAAACGCGACTACTGTACCTACTTGCTGAACCAATTGTGTCGCTCTCGACTATTCACGACAACATAATTTGCTTACAAAATCAGACATCAGTGGCGCAACCCTTCAATCCTTTTTGTGTGAATCTTGCTATATTTGCAATATGCCGCAATGCATCTTTGCTATACTAATTGCAATCTGGTCTCGCAAGCTTATTGAGAATTGAAATCCATATTAAATTTGAATCTTATATTTCCCCTTAAAATAGTTGATCAATCACTAATTTGAATCTATTTTTTTCATACTAAATAAATGAGTGGTTAGACAATTAACACCGTCTCAAACGGGCGCTCCAAAGTCGCGTCGAACAAATTCTGAATTAAGTACATGGAAACTTTGATGTCTGAAACAACCTGCTAGAAGCGACAGGACCCGCTAGAAGTCAAAAGATTGCAGTCCTTCATAACGACTCTGGAGGGCCTTGGTTTGAGACGTTGGTCTTGTCATGTCATGTTAAGTTCGCCTGTCTGAAACCAAACTTATGTTGGTTGACCTAGAGTGGCTCCTATTCTATATGATTTGGCGCGACTCTGGGGTTCCTGCCTGAAATGGGTGTGTCAGTTACAAGAAAAGCAATCTTTAAAACATTGATGTTACATTTGTGTTTTGTTCCACTACAGGGAGATACATCAGTCATAGGACTAGAGATCCTGCCACAGCCTCCTTACTTCTTGAACTTGGCTCCGTTTCAGAATTCTGTACCACATCAGGTAGGTAGTATTTCCAGGTAGTAGGTTCCAGGTAGTAGATTCCAGGTAGTACATGTAGGTACCTGGGAGATACATCAGTCATATGACTAGAGATCCTGCCACAGCCTCCTTACTTCTTGAACTTGGCTCCATTTCAGAATTCAGTACCACACCAGGGGTGGATTTCACAAAGGTAGTCCTAACTTAGGACTAGTCCTAGGCAATGCTAAGAGATAGGACCAGTCCTAAGTTAGGATGAGTATCCTAACTTAGGACTGGTCCTATCTCTTATCCTAACTTAGGACTGGTCCTATATCTTAGCATTGCCTAGGACTAGTCCTAAGTTAGGACTACCTTTGTGAAATCCACCCCAGGTAGGTAGTAGGTTCCAGGTAATAGGTTCCATTTAGGTTTCAGGTCCTATGTAGACAATCCTTCTTTGTCTTATTGTAACATAATGAAAAGAATCCATTCAAGTAAAGTTTCTTGCTCGCCATACACTCGGTGTTCAATGTTTGTATACATTTTAAAGCAAATGATTACTTTTTGCATTTTGTTCTAGGAAGCTTAAAGACACTGGACACCTTTGGTAATGGACCGATCCGGCCTATCAATCAAACTGTGCGCGTTCACCCATTTGACCAATCACAGCAATGATTGTGGTCGGACAAACTCGGTCATGCGTGCGTGTATATTTGGCACGCGCGGCAGAATTGTGCAGAATGTCATTGGGAGTGTTCGTACACGTGTCTTGCTCACGTGCGCGGTGGGCGGAGCTTAGTGGAAAGCCAGAACGGTCCATTGTCAAAGACCAGTCCTACCACTTGGTGTATCTCAACATATGCATAAAATAACAGAACTGTGAAAATTTGAACTCAGTTGGTCGTTGAAGTTGCGAGATAACAACGGAAGAAAAAAAAACCATGTCACGAAGTTGTGTGCTTTTAGATTTTTTATTTTATTTTTATTTTTATGCAAGTCGCCAGACACACATGGCCTGAAGGCCACTTCAAGGTGTGGGCTACAATTATTTTTGTCCAGAGGCCGTTGCCACCTACTCCTAGGGCTGAAACAGGGTTACCCCTTTTACAGTACATATGGATGTAGGCTTGGGTATCAGATGCTTGATTTTGAGACCTCAAACGTTTGTTGGCATAAAAAGTGACAATTTATTCTACTTTCTTGTTTTGTTTGTTTACAGGCCCTGTCTTTCTTGCCTAAGAGCATGTGTAATGTGAAAGATGTTGAGTTTGCTAAAGCAATGAGGTTAACACAGACCAGTATTGAGCCCGTCTCATTCTCAGTCCCAAGGGTTAAGGTAAATATAACTACAATTCTTGTATCGTTGCTGTTAGAAAATGCATCATACAATTCAATGCCAGGTGATGATACAGGAGTGCTATAGTCTGAACACCATGTATTCACTGTTTCATTTCTTAAATACACAAGGGCCCAATTTCATAGAGCTGCTAAGCACACAAATTTGCTTAGCATGAAATTTCTTCCTTGATAAAAACAGGATTACCAACACAATTTCCATTTGTTGCATATTGCTTGTTACTGATATTCAGTTGTTGTTTGCTAATCCTGAAAATCATGTGGAAATTTGGTTGGTAATCCTGTTTTTATCAAGGAAGAAATTTCATATGAAGCAAATTTTTGTGCTTAGCAGCTCTATGAAATTGGGCCCTGTCAGGATCTAGCAAGGCTGGCTGTTGTTACGCATAGTCAGAACTTCCACAGCTGATTTCTATCCATTTCAATCTTTAGAAATGCTAGGCTGGTGTACAAACTGTTAAATGTTTTTCATGGTGATAGCATTCCAACTCTCTCTGGATTCTCACGACACTAGCGATATTCTTGCGAGACTGCTGGCTCTCGCGAGACTACTGCTCTCGTGCTGTGCAGTCATTGGGGAGTAGTCGGCAGCCAACAGCTTGGCGCGAGAGCATTGATCTTGCAAGAGCAGTATGCGATCGCGGAGACCTGAACCATTACATGATTCCACCATGACAAACCATTAATGACTTGTCCACAAGTCTATAGAAATGCTTGGCCATGACAGCAGCTTCACATGAGAGCGTTGATCTCGCAAGAGCAGTATGCGATCCCGGAGACCTGAATCACTACATCACTCCTACATGACAAATCATTAATGGCTTGTCCACAAGTCTATAGAAATGCTTGGCCATGACAGCAGCTTCACATGAGAGCGTTGATCTCGCAAGAGCAGTATGCGATCGTGGAGACCTGAATCACTACATCACTCCTACATGACAAATCATTAATGGCTTGTCCACAAGTCTATAGAATCGATGTTTATCTGACCATGGTAGCTTTGAGTGATTACCAATGTACCTTATTTTTGACTTTCAGAAAGAATATTTCCAAGATGACATCTTTCCTGATACTAGAGTGAAATGGGAAGCAGCGCTATCCGCTCAAGAATGGTTAGCTGGAAAAAATGCAATCCAAGGCAAACTAAGTCTGTGTCCACCTGGCATGAAACTATGTAAGCATTAAAAGGAACTCTAAAAGAGGCGTAAAACCTTCATGAACAACAAAATGACAGCTTGAAATTAATAATAAAAATAACAACAACCCGTTTTTATATAGCTCTTTTCACACCCAAAGAAAGTCTCATAGCACTTCCAACATTATTACCCCTGGTCACTTTGCCTTAAATCACTCCTTAAACCATCTCAGCTCCCTGGGGAGTATGCAGCCTGTGCAACATTAATATGCGCTACTCGGCTAAACCCAATCACAATAACCATCTCTGCCCTCACAGGTACCCATTTACCCCTGGGTGGAGAGAAGCAATTATAGTTAAGTGTCTTGCTCAGGGACACAAGTGTCATGACCGGGTTTCGAGCCCACACTCTGCTGAACATAAGCACCAGAGCTTGAGTTCGGTGCTCTTATCCGCCTGGCCACGACACCCTATAAATGTAATGTGGACTCTTAAAGAGGCGTAAAACCGTCATGAACACCATAATGACAGCTTGAAATTGTTCATCTGTTATTTAGTGTTGGGAATGGTCAGTGTTTTAGAGCTAAAATGGACCTACAATCCCGTCCATATCTTGTTGGGCCCCCCTGCCCCTTTCAATGTTGGTTCTGATTGCACGGTCTTTTGCGTTCCAGTCAACATTGAGCGGGGGAAGGGTGAGAGACGTTGTTATTCATTACCACTCAACTATCGCGATCCTCCGCTCCACATTACTATCGAATGTTAGCGGGCGCGATTGGAAAATTCCAGATCTTTCCACCACACCACACTCAAGGCGGGATCGCGGCTTACAGGAACGCCCTCTTTTGGTGGAATGGTCGTGATGTGTGTAGCGTTGAGTGTATGGGGCCTATAGATAAGTTTCAATAGAAGCCATCTTTACGGGCAAATTGCATTTTGGCTTGCAGGCGCTTCATGCTCTCAGTTTAGTAACGCATCCACACTGTTTACTAACAGGCAATGATGTTTTTTTAAATGTGCAAGCTGCACGTCGTTCTCGCGCAAAACGCATGGTTGTGTGTTTGAAATTGCTCGTAAAGATTGCCGTCATAAGGGGACATGAGGGTCATATGGTATTACCATAGAGGTTGACCAACTCGACAAGAATGTCTTGCACCAAGACTAGTAGTACTGTTGCTGGCGGGTCGCAGCTTACAGAAACGCCCTTCATCAGTGAAATAGTTGTGTGTAGCGTTGAATGTATTACCATAGAGGTTGACCAATTCATCAAGCACGTCTTGCACCAAGAAAAAAATGGACATTGATTTTATTATTGCTCTCATTGGCTGTAACTATAAACAGTTGTTTTATAAAGTGGAATTGAATTTCTGGTTAGTCATTGAAGTTACTGGTTGACCGATTGTGATGGCGGACCCTCGCTAAATGTAGTTTTAACCACTGTTGCCTGGGGATTTCAATGGTCCAAAGTTAATGCGGAAAAAAAGGTTATACAATCTTATGGCTATCAGAACTGTTAAAAATTATTTTTATTTTTTGTCCGCAGTGAGTTCAATTCCTAAGATGGCTCCTGCACCTAAGAAATACATGGCGGAGGTGGAGTTATCCTATAAGACTGATGAACAGAAGAAAGAGGAGGTAAATCTTATTAATCGATATCCAGCAAAGAATGGTCCATCAATTCTGCTCCTTCTACACATGAACATTCATAGCTGCATGTTTTCCAACAAGTTCCGTTGATGTTTAGATACTATTAAAGACACTGGACACAGTATTGTCAAAGACCAGTCTTCTCACTTGGTGTATCTCAACATATGCACAAAATATCAAACCTGTGAAAATTTGAGCTCAATTGGTCATCAAAGTTGCAAGATAATAATGAAAGAAAAAACACCCTTGTCACACGAAGTTGTGTGCTTTCAGATGCTTGATTTTGAGACCTCAAATTCTAATTCTGAGGTCTCAAAATCAAATTCGTGGAAAATTACTTCTTTCTCGAAAACTACTTTACTTCAGAGGGAGTCGTTTCTCACAATGTTTTATACTATCAACCTCTCCCCATTACTCGTTACCAAGTAAGGTTTTATGCTAATAATTATTTTGAGTAATTACTAATAGTGTCCAGTGTCTGTAAGCTGGATTTTGTGAGGGGTGTACTGATGGAGTCTGTTGGTGAAGCTTGCTTGTGTATTGACCGCACATTGTATTGTGTACACGCAAACCGACAAGCCCCAATTGTGCACTGGCATGCAAAAAAAATTTGCTTTTAGTTTCCTTATGTATTCCTTCCATTTTGACAATCTTAGCATAAACATTAGTAAACACGACCCCGTCAATACAGTGTATGCCACTGTGAGGAAAACGCAGACTTCAAATTCTATCATAAAAACTACTTGTTCCTCTGAAGCATACAATGCAATAGTATACAAATATTGAGTGGCTCAGAGTGGAATGGGAGGAATATTATCGCAAGGTAAAATTTGGACTGTTCCATTTCACGAGGAGAAGCCGAGTGAAATGGAACAGTCCAAATTTTACCGAGAAATCCCTTCCATGTATTGTTCATGTATATAAGAAATCAGTTAGTTTTGACAGTTCAATTTATGTTTTCCTAAAATAAAAAAGTGCAACATGAACGATCATTTTTAAACAAGAATTTATGTAATTAGCTTTCCACAAAATAATTAGTTGTGCTTTGATAACCATTTGATTCTTGTTTATTTGTGAAGCTGATGAGTGCCTTCTCTGACAAGCTTGCCGCTAAGAACGAACCTTTACCTCAGGAGCAATTTGAGGGAGTGGATGAGGATGAATGGGTGAGTATTGATGCAATTATTTCATTTTCATCTTCCTGTACAATGCTTGCTTATAGTTGCAGAGCTCGATCAGGAAGACCACCCAGGCTCTGGAGTTCACTTCCTGAAGGAAAATACACAACATCTCCCTTTTTCAGCAGCAACACAAGACATACTTGCTTTCCCTACCATTTTAGAACTCCCTCTTGTTCCATCTTGACCGGCGCCTTTGAATGGTTTTCTACAGATGAAAGTGCGCCTTTACCAATGCGATGTTATTATTTAACCACAAGTTCATTCAAGTAGAATCAACTTTTTGACTAAGAACCCACACTCTATATAGGATTTGAGGCATTGCATGGTGAGGTATCAATATATATTTGGTCTGCGGTAACACCATGTGTGTATCTACTTGATACACACATGGTGTTACACTGGCAAGTAGATACACACATGGTGTTACCGCAAACCAAATATATATTGAACCCACACTCTGCTGATCAAAAACACCAGAGTTTGAATCCAGTGCTCTTAACCGCTAGGCCACGACAATTATGACTCTAAGATTGCACTTGAATGGTCAGGAGTTATTCAAATGTGCTATTTCACATTACTATTCCTCATACATATTCATGACGGAGAGTCTAGTTCTTACTGGTCCGTTCATCATCACGTGCCAGGGGCTATTTTTGCTATTTACCAAGCACGCACGCGAGTAATCACGCATATTGTAAATGCGCATGATAAGTAGAATAGCGCCCGGGTAGCCCGGGCACTACTCTACTTGTCATGCGCATTTACCATTGTGCGACTGTTAAGCCCGGGCAATAGTAATTTATTGAACTTATATTGCGCTCTCTCCGGCACCAGCCTTTTTCCATAACAAAAACACAATTCCGGGTAGTCTACTTGTCATGCGCTTTACGATGGTGGTACTGTTTTGTACATACACACGAACATCGCTGTTCCTCTCTATAGCAACATCCAATACCAGACAAATTTATCAGGGTACATTTAATTTCACAGTCGCATTTTCCCTTGCTCCAAATCATTTTCCGGTTACTGAATATGTATGAAGTATAGTAAAACAAATTTAACATGGTTTATTTCGGGTGACTAGTCGATATGTGACCCGCCCTGTGAAAACAAGTCAGATGTTGACAATTTAAAGAATTTAGTTATAGTCATGGCTGGAAAGAACACACCAACAGCAGTAATTTGGTATATGTCTAAGCTTTGGGGTGTATCGTGTTGCTGAGTTACTCCCGTTTGAAATTAGCAAATGTATAAATTAAAAAAATTAACGCATTTCAAGTAAATTGATGTTTTAAACTACCATTTCGCGCAAAAGGATACAAATTAGGCTAAAGTATGATCACAAAAATTGTTGTATTCATAGCTTTATTGCCTAAAAATTAGTGTGCTGAAAGTTTACCATGCAAATATAGATCTTAAAAGGTAAAACAACATTTTTTTTAAATAAATTTATATTTTCCACATTGAACTGTCCATAACATAATAATGCATTGGGCGACATCTGACTCATTTTCACAGAGTGGGTCACATACGAGCTCCTGTCGGTAATGGAAGTTGGCAAACTAGTTCCCTCGGCTTCGCCTAGCTTATATCGACTAGTCACCCTCAAACAATGTTATATTTGTATACTTACACAATCTGCTTTGTTTTGATTTCTAGAGCGATTGATGTGTGGACTATCTGCTGTAGTAACAATGATCCAGCTAGACTGTGACGGAGTGTATCTTTAGTTACATCCAAATAAGGACAGTGCTGAAGTTGGTTATCACAATTATATATGAATATTACAAATTTGTAATTAAGACTCGTAATTTTTTTTTGTAGATATGAATTTATATTACCGGTCTTCGGGCTGGCAATGGAGGCATTGCTGCTCAACTGAAGACAATCAGAGCATACTGATCGAAACATTGAGTTGTTAACCAAAGGCCTTTTCAGAACCTACAGAACTCAAAAAAGAGATATTTTAATTGAAAATATAAATAGTTAAATATGCGTTGGAGATAAGGTCCCATGCAGAAATTTATCAGCCTAAAGTATGGCCCTTGAACATGAATTGAACAAATCTAACAAATATCCGCAAAAGAGAAATAACAAATTCTGATGTTTTTGTTTTATTTTTGTTTTTCTTCATAAAATGGTATATATTATCGACAATGACAGTGCGAGGAGGCGGTCTTGACTGTCAGTGGGAGGAGCTCGGTCATTAACATAAGACGTTTCTCCCTTGGCTGAGTCAGGTTAGTGTATACGGGCTATCGATGTGGGCGCTGTTGGTGAGTTGGCCGCGCTGTGCGTGAAAGGAAATGAGAAACGTCTTGCACCAAGACTACATTAACAGCAGTCAGCCACCAACACTCTCATTACTATGAGCAAGTTAAAATTTGCACCAAGGTAAACTAAAGGTTGACCATTTTGACTCGAGCCCAGGGGACCATGGGTTGACTACTGTAGTCAACCATTTGGAACCAGCCTCGAGCCCATGGTTTCTTCACTGAAGCCGATTTCACGAAACGCTAGGATTAATCCTAACTCGAGTTAGGGCGAGTAAACCGTCCTAACTTAGGATGGGTTCAATGCGCTTTACGTATTGGGATACGGAACTGAACCCGTCCTAAGTCCTAGTTTGGTGAAATCAACGGCTGGTCCCATAGCCTGTTCCATGCTAAGAAGTCACCCCAGGTGTAAAGCGCAGAGGGGGACCAGTGACACTATAGCGAAAATGCGGAAGGCAATGGAGTATTAAATATCGTGGTACCGATGGTTAGACTAGGCTTCCAAACGAGTCGTTCGAGTGAGTGCATCACTATGCATGTCATTGGTGGTCAGTAGTCGACTAAATGTGCCAATCGAACTTGCTCCTTGTTGTGAAGACTAGCTCATAACACTGTTATAGCCTATTTAGTAAGTTTGCCGTTATATAGGCCGTTGAAATATATCGCAGCTTTAAGATAACTATGCAATTCAATGTGACATTGCTTACATAATATGCATGTTTAAAAGCAAAACAATCAAACGAAATAAACTTTGTTTAAAAAGCTTCTGGGTGCCCCTAAGCAAAAGGTCTGGAAAGGTAGTTATCGTTTTTATTTGACTTGATACATTTCTTTAAAAATGTTGAGTCTCATCCTACAGTTTAAAGGCAGTGGACACTATTGGTAATTACTCAAAATAATTATTAGCATAAAACCTTTCTTGGTGGCGAGTAATGGGGAGAGGTTGATGGTATAAAACATTGTGAGAAACGGCTCCCTCTGAAGTGTCATAGTTTTTGAGAAAGAAGTAATTTTCCATTAATTTGATTTCAAGACCTCAGATTTAGAACTTGAGGTCTCAAAATCAACCATCTAAACGCACACAACTTCGTGTGACAAGGGTGTTTTTTCTTTCATTATTATCTCGCAAGTTCGATGACCAATTGAGCTCAAATTTTCACAGGTTTGTTATTTAAGCATATGTTGAGATACACCAACTGTGAAGGCTTGTCTTTGACAAGTACCAATAGTGTCCACTGCCTTTAAGGTAAGATTTGTGAATCGGTTGGGAGAAGAACTCCTTGGGCAAAATATCACTCACAAACCAAACTCTTAATATATACCAATAGTTTTATTGAGATTTTTAAAGAGGAATTCGAGGTCAGATTCAATTGTTGGATGTACCCATTTTCCAATTGATAGAGTCCTCATTGCAGAGGGCAAAAAGCCTCTGACCTCTTATAAAGTATTGTAAAATGCAGATTATTTGATACTCTCAAAGTGCGGAATTTGCCAACATAAAAATCGTCCAATGACGGTAATACATGTAATTGGTCAGTAAAAGTTTGTACAGGGAAATTTTTCAGAGCGAAATTTTTAACATGACATCATTGATTTTCAACTTGTAATGGGTCTGTACATTTTAAGGAGGAATTTTTCATCAGTCAAAAGATCAAATTCAAGACCAGTTTGAATGAAACCCATCAAGTCAGGAATGAAACAAAAATTGCTTGTACATTTTGACCAGAGTTACATTTTAGGATGTTGGCAAATTTCACACTGGAAGGGTACCGAATACAACGGCAACCTCACAAATGGTGTAATTACATCATTTTATTGTGAGGATATTAGAAACTTTGTTTGTTCCAAACTCATGCAAGGATAATAATACAGAATTGAATATTTGACCTTGTGAATAGTGCAACAAAATATTACAGTTATTTTATTTTAAACAGGAGACTATTTTATAAATAATATTAAATCTGGTTATTACTATGATTAAAATCACTTTCAAAAGATGTTTCAAAAACTAACAGTTTCTTTTCTAGGGGGATAGCAATACGTGTGAGAACACATAGTTTGTGTCCTTAAGCAAGACACTTTTCTCGTCCTTCGGATGGGACGTAAAGCCGTTGGTCCCATGTGTTGTGTAACACATGCAAAAGAACCCAGTGCGCTTATCGGAAAGAGAAGGGGTTCGCCCCGGTGTTCCTGGCTGTGGCTGCTGAATTCGCCGTAGTACCTTGTAAACCCTTATAGGTGCTACATAATTGGGTCTCAGAATTCATCAATTCAGTAACCTGGCCCCATACAAAACTTCTATATTATTATTATTATTATAAATATTAGAATGAGTTTACTTTCCCCAAAAAATGTTAACATGGTGCCTTTCCTATTTATAAGAATGAAGAAGTGAGTGAAGAATTGGGGTCATTGAGAATGCCCCACTCTGTCCCTTGGTATAAGTCTGAGTTCTGCTCCATGCTTCAGGAAGACATTGCCAGCACTCTGGGCTGGGTTAATCCCTATTCCATCTGGAGAGAAAAAAAACATCAACAAATCATCAAAATCACAAACGGCATCAAGTTCAATAGATATAGTATTCCTTCTTGAAGGAGTGGACACTATTGGTAACTACTCAAAATAATTGTTAGCATAAAAACTTACTTGGTAACGAGTCATGGGGAGCTGTTGATAGTATAAAACACTGTGAGAAACGGCTCCCTCTGAAGTAACATAGTATTCGAGAAAGAAGCAATTTTCCACCAAATATTTGAATTTAAGACCTTTTAGATTTTGAGGTCTCGAAAACAAGGATCTGAAAGCACACAACTTCGTGTGACAAAGGTGTTTTTTCTTCCATTATTATCTCACACCTTCGGAGACCAAATGAGCTCAAATTTCCCCAGGTGTGTTATTTTGCGCATATGTTGAGATACACCGAGACTGGTCTTTGACAATTACCAAAGGTGTTCAATGTCTTTTTAAAAAAATTTGAATTAAAGCATTTTTAAATTGAACTATGTAATAAATTACACACAGCAATTCTAGAGACATTTAATTATTGATTTGACACTGGCTCTTACCATCAGTTATGATTGCACTGGTTGCAGCTGGCACTCGGAACTAGTGAAAAACAACATCAATCAATGTATCAGGAAACATGAAACGTGAGTAAAATGGCGTTCCTCATAGCATTACTTTTTTGGGACATGACATTTGACTACCCTTTACATTCGTACAAAAATCTGTGAGTTTTGGGTTCCCATCAATGCATTGATGGGAACCCAAAACTCACCGATGTATATATTTGGTACCAAAAAGTTGATTAGATATTGTGTAGAAGATGTGGAGGTACATTTGACAGAATTTTCGCAAATTTTGTCTCTAGAGCACAAAACATGGCGTTGCAGATATGACATTTGGAGCGTATTGGACATTACACTTTTGGCCACTGTTATGTTTCAGAAGAGCTGAAAAAGTGTTGAACGATGCAATTCCTTTGCACTTAATCATCCAAATATAGACTGTCTTCATTGAGTTTCAGTTGAAAACTGAGCTTTTATAGACAATGTGACCTATGTTTACATTCACACCGCCCTCTGTTGACAAAACACTGTATAAATACTGTATACGTCATGTTTCGTCATGGTAAGATTGCATACACTTTCTAGCTGGCTACCAAAACACAAAGGTTTTGCCCGACGGAATGCGTACTAATCATGTTATGGTTTTCGAGTGACGTCACAGGTCACATCGTCTATACAAAGTTCATTTTTCACCTTGATGTATCTGTTTCAGTGGAATTGCCGACCTCCAACTTTACTCCATAGAATATGTACAATATACATGTATATCCAATGGAAAATGCAGCATGGAATTCTACCGGAATTCATTACATAATGTCCCATGCAAGAGGTAGTCACTACCAACCAATAGAAAGGATTTATTTTTAAAAAATCCTAAAATACCTCTTCAGCGGTGAACTGCAATACAGCTGTAAATGGTGTACTCTCTGGAACACTTAACCTAAAGAAAAACAATTCAAGAAATTATAATAACAACTTTATCTCTGCTTTGTTAATCCTTTCAATAATGACTTAAAGCCAGTGGACACTATTGGTAATTACTCAAAATAATTGTTAGCATAAAAACTTCCTTGGTTACGAGTAATGGGGAGCTGTTGATTGATAGTATGAAACATTGTGAGAAACGGCTCTCTCAGAAGTATTGAGAAATAATTAATTTCTCAGTAAAATCTTTGAATTTATATTGAGACCTCCTTCATTAGGTCTCGAAATCAAGCATCTGAAAGCACAAAACTTTGTGTGAAAAAGGGTGTTATTTCTTCCACTATTATCTCGCAACTTCGACGACCAATTGAGTTCAAATATTCACCGGTTTGTTATTTTGTGCATATGTTGAGATACACCAAGTTAGAAGACTGGTCTTTGACAAATACCAATAGTGTCCAGAGTCTTTAAGTAAAAAATAAGCTTGCTAATAATATACGATCCCTTTAAACACAAGTGGAAAGATTCAAACTGCCAAACACCTATGTCACACCATAAAGGCTGTGTACAATTTTGTGGGGGGTTTACAGATCACAGAGAAACAGGGACTTGGAACTTGATGATTTTTTAATAAGGCCTACATGAAAGGAAATTTAATAACTGAGAGTTTGACATTATTACGTGTTACTTATTAAGCCCGGTTCATATGCGCCTGCGAATGCGAAGCGAATGTTGACGACACAAATTCGCAATGAATAATTCGGAGCAGTTTAACTTTGCTCAACTCACTTGCGAATATCGCTGCGAAAGGAGAGTTATGACTTCAAATTCACGTCAAATTCGCATCGCATTCGCAGGAAGTATGAACTGGGCTTACGAGTTCGGTTACAAGAGAGTTAAAAGAAGGTGGATATTCTTGTAATTTAACAAAAGTTCATTTGAAAAGCATATACTTACACTTTGAATGGTAATTTTGGATCAGACGTCAACGTTATCTTAAATGTAACTTTCGACCTACAGAGAAAGTGCATACAAAAAAGGTTACAATAAGTGTACATTTGTGGGAACAATTCCTATTGCAGAAAGCTTTATAACTAACTATCGCTGAAAGATACAACAAAAAACTTTCAAAAACAAGAGTAGTGTGTGCGTCGACAACTGCAATAATGCCAAAGCGACAATCATCTCATTCAACTTGAGTTTGGATGGACAACCTTTCTTTTGTTTTAGCCACATAGCGTTGTAGCCACAGTGGGCGGCGCTGGGCGGGCCTGCCTAGTGCTAGTCCTCAGAGTCCTCAAACCTGAACAAAAAATTGACTTCTGCGGTGCCGCCCACCTTAAAACTTCCTGCCGGGCTCAAAATTTCCTGTCGGCCTCAATATTCAAAGGTGGCAATGGCCGTAGATGCCCCTCTTACTGGCCGACGTACCCCTGGACAAATTTTACTTTTGGCAGCTGTGCCCTTTTTAATATTTTACTCAATGGTACATGATGAACTCCATATTCCTCCCTCGCCCACCACTTTGCTTCCCATAAATAGTTATCACTGGCAATTTTTCTAATAAGAAAGGTGGCACAACAGCTCCGTAGTGATGTTCTGACCCAAGGGCGCGAATTAATGTGACGTTAAATGCATCCCGACAAATCACAGCTGTTTGCAGATAAAAAAGTTTATAAAAGCTCTCATCATTTGTTGTGCCTCAACAACATTCCGCGGGCTTCACAATTCTACTCTCTCACTCAGATGGGCTTTGACATCAGAAAATAAAAGTAAATGGCAAAATTGTTAATCAAATAAAAATTCAAATTCAAGTCTTACGTGAGTGACACGAAGGTTGTCAATGTCATCTGCAAACCACCCTAATTTGGGATGCGTTTATAAAATAACGTCACATAAATTTGCACCATTGTTGGGCCAGAACGTCACCACAGATTCCCTGTTGTGACGCCTTTCTTCTATTATCAGTCAAGTCAAGTACCATCCTAGTTGCGATTTAACGTAACCCTCCTGCCGACGGCGTAGCCGGAGGCCGTCGGCAGGAGGGTTACGTTATCGCAACTATGTACCATCCTAGTATAGCTACTATATGTCATGTATGTATAGCTGAATAAGGAGTTCACCATTGAACTTTGAAGATTGAAGATTGGTTGGAGTCTTCAACCATCATCATCAGATCATCATCATTCATCATAATCATAATGCTGGTTCAACACTCACTTGTCGTCTTGAGTCACACTCATCTCATTGATTGAATAATGAAATGACACAATATTCAGAAATCATGTTTGCAGCACAGCAATTACGAACATTACCAAATAAACATGGATATTTAGAACCAAACTATGTCATTAAACACTTACATATTGTCCACTCAACCACTCACTTCGGTGTAGTGATTAGCAAGCTCTCAGTCTGTGTGTGTGTGTCGAAATCAGATATCCATATGGCGAAAACTGTGCACTAAACTTTTTCTGATAGAGCGCCCTCCTCCGTCAAGCCTGAGCCCATCCGAAGCCGTAGCCGATTGCGGCTGCAGCCCCCCTGCAGCTCCGCAGCTATGGCTATGGCTGAACGTTAGACTTAGTCCCAAGTCTGTGATTGTGGCTTTTAGTCTACCCGATAGTCAACGCATTTATCACAGACATGGAACAGACGTAAAGGTTCTTTCTGTGCACATTATTGCCTGAAATAGCGCCCTCTTGCAGATTGCGATTGATAGCAAATCTGCGGGTGAGATCTACGTGGCTGAGAAATACCCGCAGTCTCAGACTTGAAATCAAGTCTAGCTGAACGTTGCGTATGGTATCTGGACGGCCCGTACGCAAACAGTAACTACACATCGCCGGTGTACAATCTAGCCCGCATTTAGGAGTAAAACGCGAAAGAGCAAGCATGGCGACGTCCGCCGCAGTTCGATTTCTACCAAGAAACTTCCACATGTTCCAGCCTTCTCTTGCATGCTGGAGATGCACAGTTGTGCATAAGAGAGAGCTTAGGACACAAGGGTTTGATGGCAGGAGTAGTCTGTTACGGACTTGCATTGGAAAACAATTTGATGGTAAAAATTGGTATTGAATTTGAATTTGTATCGGACTATATCACTATCATTTTGGCATTTGCAATTCATATTTCGTGTACAGCTTTTATTATACGTCGTCAGAATTGGGGGCGGGGGTGGGTGAGGGAGGAGTGCATAGACCTTCTGACACTCTCTCTATTACTCCGCCAAATAGTAATATGCTATCGATACGCTACAAACAAATAATATCATGAATTGTTTCTTGACAAACATTCTCAAATTTCTATACAGTACACAGTTGCTTAAATTCCGTAGCCTTTCTAACGCGACGAATCACGTGGACAGTTGAGTTTAGTAAATAGTAAGTTAGTTTAGACTTAGTCTCCCCAACAAAAGTCAAAATGTATGCTATTGCTAGCTAACAATGTATGGTGGGAAAAGTTTCTGTAGGGCGCCACCACAGTTTCATTCGATATGAAATAATGTAGTATCTGATTTACCTCCATGAGATTTCCGTTCATTTTTGTGTAAAAATGAGTGAAAAAGTGGTGGCGCCATACGAAAGTTATCCCTGGTGCGTGCAAGGGTTGTATTCAATTGTAAGACAAGTTGAATTTTGATTAGCTCTCTGAATCCTTGGCCAAACATTCGACCCATTTTTTAAAAGCTAAGCAGTTGGTTGGTGATCTTACTCCTAGAAATATTTCGGTTCCGTCCGGCTATCGTCTCCTTGCGGGAGACGATAGCTGGACGAAACTGAAATTGTTTTAGGAATAGTTGGTGATCCAAACCAACTTGGCTGTAGGTACTGACCAGTCATGAATGTAGGCCTACTGATTGTACTAACAGTACACTTGGTACTTTAGATTTGGACTTAAGCTCAGGCTCAGACTTCTACTTCTACTGGATGCAATGCAGAGGAACTTCTTGTCCATGAGCGGTGCAGGGGTGCGTTTGTACATTTGATATGCAAAAGTACAAACTCATCGCAGCTTACATGTGTGCAGTCACCACTCCCCTGAATACCTCAACTGAAAGGGAGGCGATGATGTTGCCGGGGAGTGAGTTCCACCAGATAACGGGAAAAATGAGTTTGAGAATGACTGATCCTACCTGGGATGATCTGATATTTATTTGGGTGGTATGACCTGGTGTTACATGAGATTAACTGCAAGAGTTTGGTTCTGGATTTTGTAGAGGAGGGTGAGGCTGGCTGCCTGGCGTGGCGTCGCCTTTCTAAGGTGTCTCATTCCAAGGTGTTCAACATGGCCGACACGCTTTCAATGCAGTGGTACAGCTGTAGAACGAACATGGCAGCACGTCGTTGAGTGGCTTCAATTTTGGTTATGTCTTTCTGGGTGTATGGATTCCAGAAAGGGCTGCACTATTCCAGGTGAGGTCTAACGAGTGACAAATAAGCTTGCTGGCGTATTTTGATGGAGCAGTTCCTAAGGTTACGTCGAACAAGGCCCAACATTCTGTTGGCACTTAGCTTGGGCGATATCACGATATTATCGAATATCGCGATATTAATTTGGAAACGATTTCGATATCGGATGGATTTGGTTTTAATCGAAATATCGATATATCTCGATATATCACGATAATCGCGATATATCGATTAAATATCGCGATGTATTTGCTAGCTGAGACATCTTGCACCCCATAGGTTTGGAGTAAAACCAGAAGAATAGGTCATTAGAACACCTCTCTTATGCTATGACTGTCTCTTCTACAACTTTCACTTGGAGTTTTAAGACTGATGATGTCAAATTTCATTAATCGCGATTATATCGATTATATTGTCGGCGATATATCGTAAATAAAATAAATCGATATCGCCCAAGCTTAGTTGGCACAAGTTGTGATTTTCTTGATTTGTTTCAGCCATGACATATTATTGGAGAAGGTGAGGCCAAGGTTAGGGGTGGTCGGTGACTGTAACAAGATTTCTTCCACAAAGGTGGTAATTTGAGATGAAAGGGTTGCGTCGCAGAGTAAATCGCATTACATAGCACGTGTTGATGTTGAATTCTATCTGCCAGGATTTGGACCATTGATGTAACGGGTTAAGACCTTCTTGAAATTGAAAACTGTCACTGGCCTTGAGACGGAACGATACATAATACTGGTTCATATACAGTACTTTGACTCGGCCTCTTAACTACTTGAAGTAAGGTACTTGGATTTGAGAATGTCACTCCAACACTGGTTTTAACGAGCCTGAATGCGATTTCACAGGGAGCTTAGGTTGATCTAAATCGACAATTTGTCTTGCGATGAATTTGATTGCTTGGTGAAATCGGCCCGTGATGTAGTCATCATCAGGGTTATCAATGAGCAAGTTCTCGAGTGTGCACAATGGTTAACTAAAGGTTGACCATTTGCACTCGGAACCCAGGCTGGTCGACCATTGGTTGACTACTGTGGTCGACCATTTGTCACCAGCCTCGAGCCCATGGTTTCTTCACTGGTCCCAACAGCATGTTCCATTGTAACATGTGTAAAGCACACAGGGGAACCAGTGATACATGTACTATAGCGAAAAGGCGGAAGGTTGACTAGACTTCCAAATGAGTCATTCGAGTGAGTGCGTCACTGCGCATGTACGTTGCTGGTCAGTAGTCAACCATTCGTCGACTATTTATGCCCACTTGTACTTGCTCAATGTTGTAATTGTTTTGTTTGTTTTTTCTCTTCAGGATCCATTCATACGGCATCCTCCAGACTGATTCACGCAAGTTCAGCTTTCTCAGCTATGTCTGATCCATACAAAGTACTTGGAGTTGCAAAGAATGCCTCGCAAAAGGATATCAAGAAAGCTTACTATGAGGTATGAGCAAAGAGTAAAGTATAATAATTATACAAACAATGTAATTGCTAATTAAAACCCTAACGATGCCAATCAATATGCACCAAATGGTAATAGTGGTTGTAATCTGTTGCATTTGGCAGTGAACTCAGATGTCATTCTTTGACTGAATTTGTTGCATTTAGCAGTCAATCAACTTTGTTCATTTGGTAAAGTTCATGGTCGCACACATAAGCCAAGTCACCACTACACTTATGTGCATACTGTTAAGGCCCGGTCACACAGGCGCCGTCAACGAGAACAAAAGACGAGAACGATAAAAATACACGCCCTCGATTGGTTGAATGAGCAGGGGCGTATTCTGCGTGGAGCAATTCAACCAATGCGTTCTCTTTGCGTCGTTAGCGTTTTCGTTATCGCTGCAGTGATACTTGGCCTTTAGCAGGGCAAACACGCTTGATCAGTCCTAACACAAACAGCATGCCCTGCGCAAAGCAACCAAATCCCTTGTTGCATTTTGGTGCATTTAACAGGGTTCTCATTTCAACTGTGTTGCATTCTGTTCTCTGCTGTGCCTCGAGGGTTTTCCAGACCATCCGGTTTTCCTCCCTCGGGAAAAAGCAAACACTTTTGATCTTGGCTGTGCTCCGTGGTCATAATGGGTTAATGTGGCTAGCAGTCAACGGCGCCCTTCCTTGCATGCCTGCTTCTCGATCACATCGTAGCCGCGTCTTTCGCAATTCAGCTCTTAGCTGCGAGTAAGGATGATTAGCCCCCCAAATTATTATTATTATTATTATTATTTTGTTGTATTTGGCAGGGTATGTAGAGGGACCGTGATGGGTGTAAGGGTTTACAGGAATATTTACCTGCAAAATATGTTTTTTCTAGATGATGATAAATTCATTAACCGTAGCTTCCTGCGTACCCTTACAATACCCAAATAAGATTCAAGTTTGATAAGACTCAACATGACTTCTACACGTAGGCTTGCCTGGTCCCATTCACTGCTGGTACATCAACGCATACAGGGGTCATTGTGGTGGTATAAAAACACAATCTCGTAAAGGGATCCACATTTTTTTTATCAGAATGATGAGTAAAATATTATTTCTGTTTTGGGTTTTTTAAGACTTGTTTTTAAAGAATTTAACATAAAAATTACATTGGCTCGGCTCATGACAAGATCGACGCCTGAAACCAAAGCGCTCCAGAGACATTCCGAATGACTGCAACAGTCGATCATTCGACTTCTAGTGCGTCCAATCGCTCCTAAGTGTTTCAGTCGTGAAACTTTTCATGTACTTAATTCAGAATTCATAAATACCCCAGACAGTTTCTCTACTCCTAGTGGTGGAGAGCGCGTCACTTGGGGGTGTTTAAACCTTTGATAATGACCAGCTGGAGCTGTTTATAACAAGCTGGCTTGTGCGTGTCGGGCGCGCAAGACTTTCATGCGGAACGCAATTCATAGCTATAGTAACAGCGCGTGCGCGTACACCAAACCCACGCGCATCGAACAGATTCTTCACAAATTTTCAAAAAATATTTCAAACCTCAAATTTTCAATTGTTAAAGTGTCTATGATTGTATTTTTTTAACGTGTTTTAACAAAAGGGCATTTATGAATCGGAATAAAAGATTATTGACTCGTTCTTAAACGTCCGTATAAAACCTTGCAGGGTCGTTGTCGTGCGATAAAGGCCCTCGCCTTCGGCTTAGGCCTTTATCTTTATCCTACGGCCGCCGACCCTGCCGGCTTTAACCGGCCGTTGAAGAACTCGTCACTACCCTTTTATTCCCTTATTTGTCTGAAACAGGTGTTTGGTGGTAATATTGCAGTTAAGACAACATGTTTAATATCATGCATTTTCATATTTTCCCTTCATTTAGCTTCTGGAAGTTATCCAGGTTCATCAAAGTGTTGCTAACAAAAGACTAAAGGTATCATTTTTCTGTTTTGTTTTTAGTTAGCAAAGAAATATCATCCGGACAAGAACAAAAACAACAAAGAAGCTGCCAAGAAATTTGCAGAAATAGCTGAAGCATATGAGGTTTGTAGACTTCGTGGTTTTAGAAACCTTGTTGTCTCAGAAAAAACAAGATAATGAGACTTAGACACAGACGCACTGTAATAGGTTGTTTTCCCCAATATCTTCCTCTGTATAGCCATTGTTGAAGTGAAGGAAGGAATTTGTCTTTGGTATTGTTCCTTGTTAAAGGCACTGGACCCTATTGGTAGTTGCTGAAATAGAGAATAATAAAAGAAAAAATCTTTCCCCAAAAGATTGAAAGACTGAAAAGTGTACCAACTTTGTAAATTAAGTGTAGAGGTTATTTCTTGTCTTCAGTGATGAAGTTTTTCTTAGTGTTCTATCCCTAGCACATTACATCCTAAAATTTACCATGTGATGGCAGTAACCTTATATTATTTGAATCCTTGATTCTGATTGGTCGATCCATAGCAACAAGGAATGTGATATAAACTTATATCGCACCGCCAATATCACGCCCTGCTTATTGTGTGTTCTAACTCTGCGTATTGCGCTTTTACAATGTAAGCTTTACGCAAAACATACAGCTTATATAAACAGTGAATATAAATTTCCGAAGTGGCGCTTTTGCGTCAAATGCTTATCGTCACATGCGTTGCTTGAAGTTTGATTGAAGATAAATTCGTTATCACAGGCGAGTTTGAGGAAATACATAACAAATATAGCGCGTCTGTGTCCCATATCAAACTTATAATAACTGAATACATTATATGATTTAGGTATTAGGAGACGACAGTAGGAGGCGTGAATATGATACGATGGGAGCAGCTGGATTTGGAGGCAGTGGAGGTGGATTCCAGCAAGGTCAACAATGGCAACAAACAAATATAGATCCAGAGGAACTCTTCAGGAAGATCTTTGGCAATGCTGGATTTGGAGGAGGCAATAGCGGGGCGTCTTTTGGCGATTCGGTGTTTGGTGGATTTGACAGAGGTCATGAGGTGAGGTCATTATATAATTGTTGCACGCTGTGATGTGGTGCTTTGTACATCTGAGGGGGCAAATGGCACCCGAGGAGAAGCCGAGGCTGCCATTTGCCCCTGAGAGTTAACAAAACCTATGGACCATGTCACAGCGTGCAACAATTGTTTTGTTATACCTTGGTAAGGTTATTATTCCTCTTCCCTCTTCTGTTTTGTTGTCATCTTCAAACAATTTTACGGCGAAAGAATATGCATAGTTTAATGAGCAGACCAACAGTTGTTCAAATAAGAAACAATTATTTACTGTTCCCTCAAACCCGTGTCTGTTTCGTACTAAGTGCTGGAAATGGCCCAACGGTGGGAATGATCAAGGTGATGTACACCGGTCAACAAAAACTCTTGTTATACCTCGGTAACGGATTGTGAAGTTTGATTGGTCGAGAACCAGTCACGCGTGGAAGGTAACATGAAAAGTGATGTTAACCGGTGTACATCACCTTGATCGTTCTCACCGTTGGTCGATTTCCAGCGCTGTGTACGAAACACACGCGGGTTCGAGGGAACAGGTGAAGAGTTGTTGCTTATTTGAACTGGTCGTCTGCTTATTAAACCATGATTAAACTTTGCATTACTCCGTCGTAATAATGTTTGAAGATGACAACAGAACTTCGAGAAGAGGAATAACAATGTTACCAAGGTATATCAAAACAATTGTTGCACGCTGTGATTGGGGTCCATGGGTTTTGTACACCCTCTGTGGCAAATGGCACCCTCGGCTTCGCCTTGGGTGCCATTTGCCCCCTCGGGTGTACAAAACGCAATGGATCCCGTCGAGCGTGCAACAATTGTATAATGTACCATGGCTAAGGATGTGCGCTATGCATAATACACATCCTTAGCCATGGTACATGCGTTTTTGTATCACATCCATGACATCACGTGATTGGTTCTTGACCAATCAAATTTAACAATTTGTTACCGAGGTATAACAACTTTGTTTGCTTTGATTGTATCTCAGGTTATGATGGATCTAACATTTAGCGAGGCTGCAAGAGGTATTAATAAAGAAGTGAGTGTTTCCATGGAAGATGCTTGTGATCGTTGTAAAGGAAACAGAGCGGAACCAGGCTCCAAAATAGTCCGTTGTCACCACTGCAATGGAACGGGGCAGGTGAGTTCTAACCCCAAACTTGTGTTAAAGGCAGTGGACACTATTGGTAATTACTCAAAATAATTATTGGCATAAAACCTTTCTTGGTGACGAGTAATGGGGAGAGGTTGATGGTATAAAACATTGTGAGAAACGGCTCCCTCTAAAGTGCCATAGTTTTCGAGAAAGAAGTAATTTTCCGCGAATTTGATTTCGAGACCTCAGATTTAGAAATTGAGGTCTCGAAATCAAGCATCAGAAAGCACACAACTTTGTGTGACAAGGGTTATTTTTCTTTCATTATTATCTCGCAACTGCGATGGCCGATTGAGCTCAAATTTTCACAGGTTTGTTATTTTATGCATATGTTGAGATACACCAAGTGTGAAGGCTAGTCTTTGACAATTACCAATAGTGTCCACTGCCTTTAAAGGGTCTTGGTTCTTTTTGTAACACAAACCACAATGTCCACAGATTTACATTAAACTCTCACAGTTTGAAGATAACGATAGTAGATAGCGTACCTTAAAATATTATATGCTGAGGTGCTTTAGTTTTCGAGAAATGAATCAAACAATGTCATGAAAATGATTTTTGTCTTTTATTTGTATTTGTAGCAAAATACATTGTGCCGCCCAGCACAGATTTCCCCACGAATAAATCAAAATATTGTCCACTGTGCATTTAAATGAGACACAGCTAATGATAAGGAGTATCAAATGTCACAGAGAAAGAAAACAGTCAAAAGGCCATTCAACTTATTGCATGGCTCCATACATGAACAGTTCGGAAAATTTGCCCCTCCAGTTTGCTGATCCACTCGCCCTTGGTGGACCTCAAACTAATTTTTTTGCCCACCACTGAAATTTGTCTACCCAAAACCCTGATCGAGACTATATTAAAAGTTGTATGTCGACCCTTGCTCTTGTCTGACCCATTACTTTCACAACAAATTCTCTTCCCAACCATGACCCCAGTCTAACAAAGATTTTTGTTCTCTATTTGTTACAGGAAACCATCAACACGGGTCCTTTTGTTATGCGAACAACCTGTAGACAATGCCGAGGGACTCGTACGTTAATTACTGTACCATGTATGACATGTAGAGGTGCAGGGACCACTATGCAACGCAAGAAAGTCACTGTGCCTGTACCAGCAGGTAGGTAGTCTTCTTTCAATTACGTCACTATGTACTTGGACGCTATTGGTAATTGTCAAAGACTAGTCTTCACAGTTGGTGTATCGGTCGTTGCGAGATATTAATGAAAGAAAGAACCACCCTTGCAGCACCATGGTCACACGAAGTTGTGTGCTTTCAGATGCTTGATTTCGAGACCTCAAATTCTAAATCTGAGGTCTCGAAATCAAATACGTGGGAAGTTACTTCTTTCTCGAATAATACGTTACTTCAGAGGGTGCCGTTTCTCACAATGTTTTATACTATCAACCTCTCTCCATTACTCATTACCAAGTAAGGTTTTATTATAATACTTATTTTGAGTAATAACCAATAGTGTCCACTGCATTTAAGTAGGATTTGAAGCTTTGCTGAACATGTTTTCGCTGGTAAACGTTCGCGTGTAGGCGAAGTAGCACATCAAGCATAAGTTACTGGCGAAATGTTGCTGGTTCGGATTGGGCAGAACCGTGTATCCAGGCCGATCCGATAAATACTTTGGCAACAAGAATGTTATCACCGAACCTTGACTGAACAGTAATCTTTTACGGAACAATTATTTTGAGACAAAAGTATGAAAACAATACATTTTACAGAAGGTAATCGTGATAGACTTCTCTTGAAATATTATTCCATGAAATGCTTTACTTTTTGAGAAAACATTAAAATAATATCAATTCTCGATATCGAGAATTACGGATTTATTTTAAACACATGTCATGACACGGCGAATCGTGTGGAAACAAGGGTGGGTTTTCCCGTTATTTTCTCCCGACTCCGATGATTGATTGAGCCTAAATTTTCACAGGTTTGTTATTTTATATAGAAGCTGTGATACACGAAGTGTGGGCCGTGGACAATACTGTTTACCGAAAGTGTCCAATGGCTTTAAGTTTCAATTATGTGTGTTTACTCTGTAGGTGTTGAGGATGGGCAGACAGTACGTATGCCAGTAGGTAACAGAGAGCTCTTCATAACATTTAAAGTAGCTCGTAGTGATACATTCAGGAGAGATGGTGCTGATGTACATTCAGATGTCACTATAAGCTTCTCACAGGCAGCGCTTGGTGGCAGTCTAAAGATCAAAGGCATCTATGATAGCATACATCTCAATGTAAGTTGACATGATCCCTCTCCATCCCCCCCCCCCCCCCCCAAATTGAAGAGGGAAATAGGCCCCTCTTCTGGTCACTCACAGGCCCGAGGGGGAATAGACGTACACTAGTTACCGAATTATGCCAGTCAATATGTGTTTTGTAACACACCTCGGTCTTAAATGTGAAATAAGAACAGAAATCTGGAAAAGAAAGGAAGTTGTAGTTGCTGTTCACTGTTCACGTCAAGAGAAGGCGCTGTAACCAGGCTCTATTTTCAAAGACTAGTGCATGGCGGGTACTATTCCCGCAAAACATGCGCGCGCGATCATTAGACTATATTAGTTCACCCCCTTGGACCGTGTTTCAGCCAACCAGAACACAGAACAGGCAAGAGGTGTGTTATATAAATAAATAGTAAACTTGCGGGTACAACCATGTGTAAATCTCTTTTTGTGGGAGTGTTGGCTCTGAGAAGAGCTGGTTTGGTCTTGACGTTTCGTACAGTATACTCTGCTCGTCTTCAGGAGACTGCTGGTGGTGGTTGAGCTTGAGGGATGAACATTTGGGCAGGAAGGACCCAAGATGTTCTTTAACAGTGAAGGTTGTGAGAGCCAACACTCCCATATGGTTGTACCCGCAAGTTACTATTTATTCATAGTTTCTTCCTATTTATCCACAAAGGTAAAGGTTTTCACCAAATTAGTTGCCCTCTAAACATTCCTTCCCTCCCAAAAAAATCAACATGCCTTGAACAAAGGACGTAGGACAGTCAAAAAGCTTCCTGGGAATGCGAATGCGAAATGAAATTTTGACATCACATGGCTGTTTTCGCAGCGAATGTTTTGCAGGAGTTGAACACAATTCAACTGTCATTGCGAATTTGTGAAAAAAATTCTTCAAATTCACTTCGCATTTTGCATTCGCAGGAAGTATGAACCAGGCTTAAAAACCCAACCTCTTTGGCAGTCGACGGGGAACCTTTTGGTTTTGTTCACTCTCTGACTATTCAAAACCAGCCACTGCAAATTCCTGAAAGACACTGGACACCACTGGTAATTGTCAAAGACCAGTATTCTCACTTTGTGATCCCAACATATGCAAAAATTAACAAACCTGTGATAATTTGGACTCAATTGGTCGTCAAAGTTGGAAGAGAATAACAAAAGAATAAACACCCTTGTTGCATAAAGCATGTGCTTTCATATGCTCAATAAATGGCTTCAGGTCTGAAGTATTTTAGTATTTGAGTGAGAAATTACCTCTTCCTCAAAAACTTTGTTACCTCAAGGTAGGTATTTCTCACAATGTTTTATACTATCAACAGCTCTCCATTGCTCGTTACCAAGTAAGCGTTTATGTTAGAGTAACTAGAGTAATTCATCACTGCAATAACCTATCTTTCTGGAAGTTTGTATATACTCAGCGCCTTGAGTACCTTTTTTGGTAGATACGTGCGCTATATAAGACTTCGATATTATTATTATTATTAGTGTCCAGTGCCTTTAATGGTTGTTTTTTGACAGCATCTATTTGAATACTATACATGATGAGATGTATAATGTTGACATTGTTGATTTGTCTTATTACAGATACCAGCAGGTACACAGTCCCATACCCGGATACGTCTACCAAGTAAAGGCATCAGTAGAGTCAATGGTTATGGTTATGGTGATCACTATGTTCATATCAAGATTAAAGTTCCCATGTAAGTATATTTTGGATGTAGTATTACAGCTGTTTCAGACAGGTGCACCAGAGTTGCGCCGAAACAAATTTGGAATTAGTTACATGAAAACTTCTGAAACAATTGTTGCAGTTGTTTGGAATGACTCTGGAGCGCCTTGGTTTCAGACGTCGATCTTGTCATGAGCCGAGCCAATGTAAATGTTATGTTAAGTTAGCCGGTCTGAAAGAAACCAACATTTATTGGGATCGACTTAGAGTAGCTCCTAATCTATTTGGTTTGGCGCAACTCTCGCGTGCCTGTCTGAAACGACTGTTAGTCAATTCATAGATTCATATCATTATTTTTATTAATAAAGTTGAGCAGATAATTGTCAAAGATCATTTTAAAAATACACATTTTGTCATGCACTAATTTGCAACCCCAAAATATACTTTTGCAGCCTTATACCTGCGCTGTGGTTGTAACACAATGTGACACTATCCACTTTAGTTTCACACTTTTGTTTGCAGGTTTCCATGATCAAATACAGTAATTGCCACTTGTTTGAAGTCCTATGTTGTAGCCATGGTGGGCAGTGTTGGGTGTCCTTGGGGCGGGCCTGCCCAGGACTAACAAATCTCGCCCAACACTCTAAGCAAACACACTTTGTTGCCCAGTACAGATTTCCCCCAGATTGCACTTCAGCAATGATAGCCCTTAATCGAACTAGCTATAAGTGAACATTTTTGTTGAACCGTTCGCCCTTGATGGACTAAATTGGATTAAAAGCACACCGCTCGAATTGGTCTACAATCCCAGCCATATCTCCTGTGGCCCCCCCTGCCCCCTCTTAATGTTGATTCTGATTGCATGGGATTGTACGGTCTCCTGTGTTCCAGTCAACGTTGAGCGGGGGGGAAAGGGGACGGGGGATAGAATGGTTTTATGTAGCGTTGAGAATGGGGGGCCCAAGTATTTTGGCCCACCCTGCCACCTTTAAATGTTGGTTCTGATTGCATGGATTGCCCGGTCTGCTGTGTTTCAGTCAACGTTGAGCGGGGGGGGGGAAAGGGGACGGGGATAGAATGTTCATTGTCAGTGGGAAGCAGACAGGGAATGGTTTTTAGCCCCCCTGCCACCTTTAAATGTTGGTTCTGATTGCATGGATTGCACGGTCTGCTGTGTTCTAGTCAATGTTGAGCGGGAGGAGAGGGGACGGGGATAGAATGTTCATTGTCAGTGGGAAGTGGACAGGGAATGGTTTTTGGCCCCCCTGCCACCTTTAAATGTTGGTTCTGATTGCATGGGATTGCACGGTCTGCTGTGTTTCAGTCAACGTTGAGCGGGAGGAAAGGGGACGGGGAGAGAATGTTTTTCGTCAGAGGGGAAGTGGACAGGGAATGGTTTTATGTAGCGTTGAGAATGGGGGGCCCAAGTATTTTGGCCTGGATTGTAGCTTCAACACTGGTCCCTTTTTTTTCTTGTATGAGGAATATTTTTATGAGGAATGCTTGTATTTATTCTTGTTTGTATTTTGTTCATTTCTTCTCTCAGTAAATTAACCAATAAACAGAGGGCGGTATTATTAGCATTTGCTGAAGAGGAGACTGGAGTGTCAGGAGCTGTAGATGGGACAACCAAGACAAGCGATGGTGAGTAACCACAAGGAATCACCAAACTCTGTAGTAATAGCTGCACACAAATACTTTGCCACATTTTTTACTAAAACAAATGGCAAACCTTTAAATAGATGTGTTCTTCTCTCAACACATAGGGTGTTATGGCCGAGTGCTTAAAGACACTGGAGACCTTTGGCAATTGTCAAAGACCAGTCTTCTCACTTGGTGTATCTCAACATATGCATAAAATAACAAACCTGTGAAAATTTGAACTCAATACGTCGTCGAAGTTGCGAGATAATAATAAAAGAAAAAACACCCTTGCCACACGTAGTTGTGCGCTTTCAGATGCTTAATTTCGAGACCTCAAAATCTAATTCTGAGGTCTCAATATCAAATTCGTAGAAAATTACTTCTTTCTCAAAAACTACGTTACTTCAGAGGGAGCCGTTTCTCACAATGTTTTATACTATCAACCTCTCCCCATTACTCGTTACCAAGTAAGGTTTTATGCTGACAATTATTTTGAGTACTTACAAATAGTGTCCACTGCCTTTAAGAGCATCGAATTCAAGTTCTGCTAGTTAAGTATGGGTTTGAATCCTGGTCATGACACTAGTGTCCTTGAGCCAGATGCTGTCAGGGTTTTTCAGACGCGGTTTTGGATGGACGCTTTACATTAGTACCCTGGTCATTGGGCCAATAACATTCCTTTATCTTGCTCAGCTCCCTTGGGAGTATACAGCCCTGAGCTGCTGTATGGCGCAAGTGACTTTTTCATACACAACATCAACCTCTACCCTGGCAGGTACCCATTTACCCCTGGGTGGAGAGAAGCAATTATAGTAAAGCATTCTGCTCAAGGACACAAGTGGGATTCGAAACCCACGCTCTGATATCTTAACCACCAGAACTTGAATTTGATTCTTTTAACCACTCGGCCATGACACCCTTTAA
The DNA here is from genome assembly GCF_902459465.1 of Asterias rubens. Classification (NCBI taxonomy): domain Eukaryota; kingdom Metazoa; phylum Echinodermata; class Asteroidea; order Forcipulatida; family Asteriidae; genus Asterias; species Asterias rubens. Next base: position 2,152,956 of record NC_047069.1, on the reverse strand, counting down.
AAATTTCATATGTTAATCAAACAGCATACATTTAAACCAGTTAAATAGTTGTAGTGATGGTGCGTAGTGGTCGAGCGGAAAAGAGCACCATACTCAAGCTCTGGTGTTTCTGTTTAGCAGAGTGTGGGTTCGAATCCCAGGTGTGACACCGGTGTCCTTTAGTAAGACATTTTACCATTATTGCTGCGACCTTCGGATGGGACGTAAAGCCGTTGGTCCTGTGTATTGTGTAACACACTCTTTCCTGGTTTGATCGGCAGCATATTGCGCCACAGCACCTTGTTAACCATTACATAGTGCTATTAAGGAATAGGTCTCATACTTCAAAACATAGCTCCACATACCTTGCAGGAAATATTACTGTGTGCTTTGATATGCCCCTTGGGGTGTGATGAAGCGCAGAGAACCGAGTATTATTATAAATAATAATAATAATATTGAAGTATTATAAAGCAAGCAAGGTACTCAAGGCGCTGAGTATATACAAACTTTCAGAAAGATAGGTTATTGCAGTGATGAATTCTGAGACCCAATTAGTTAGCACCTTATAAGGGTTTACAAGGTGCTTTGGCGCATTAAGCAGCCACAGCCAGGAACACCGGGGCGGACCCCTTCTCTTTTCGATAAGTGCACTAGGTTCTTTTACATGCGTTACACAACACATGGGACCAACGGCTTAACATCCTTATTAGTGGTTGTACTTATAATTATTATAATAATTGTGGCTTCTTATATAGCGCACATGTCCGTCACTCAGTGACGCTCCTGGCGCTGTAACATACAGTATTTCCTGCAAGATGTGGGACTACATTTGAATTACAAGACCTAATTCTGATAGCACCATGTAATGTTTTACAAGGTGCTGTGGCGCAATTTGCTGCCGATCGGACCAGGAACACCGGGGCGAACCCCTTCTCTTTTCGATAAGTGCACTGGGTTCTTTTACATGTGTTACATAACATATGGGACCAACGGCTTAACGTCCCATCCGAAGGAGGAAGCAGTGGTGAAGTGTCTTGCTTAAGGACACAAGTATTTTGGCTGGGGATTCGAACCCACTCTCTGCTGATCAGAAACACCAGAGTTTGAATTCGGTGCTCTTAACACGACACTTCCAGGCCTTTTATACTTCAATACTACATGTAGCTCCACTTATCTTGCAGGAAACAATACGGAGCGCTTTGATGGGCCCCTAGGGGTGTGATAAAACGCTAAGAACCGTGTATTATTATTGTTAGAACCTAGGGATAAGAACCCAGTATTATTATGATTAGTGGTTGTACTTTGTAGCACTCCTTGCTATTTGTCTTTTCATATTATATAGAACCAGATGATACAATATCAGACGAAGAGAAAGATAAAGAACCTGGTTTCTTCAGAAGACTCGTTGAACGTGTTCGGGGTTATTAACGTTGAATCATTACTGACTAGAATGAAAACAGGCTTAGCAGGTAGGCAAATGACTTGTTTAAATAATAATGATCAACATTAATACTCACAATCATACAGGCTCCAATTTCATTGCTCTGCTTACCGTAAGCAAAGAATGCTTGCGGAAGCAGGGAATTCCGTGCTTGCTTATACTCCAAGCGAATTTCATGGGTTAGTGGGGAACTGTGGCTTGTGCGCTTGCGTACTCCACATTACTAGGCATTCCACGCTTACACAGCTAGCCGCTTGCACGTAAGCAGAGAAGAGTGATCGTAAGCGCAGAATTTGGCGATAAGCAGAGCTATGAAATGGGGCCCGAGTACTTTGTGGTTGTGTGTCAAATTTTAAAATAATTTACCAAAAAAGGCAGTGTACTGCTGGTCTGTGTTGCTGTGTTATTTACAAGTCATTTGCCTATTGATCAAATGAATGGAAACCTGAGAATGCGTTGTTCAAAATGCTACAGAGTGAAACCTAGTTGCATCTAGCTCAGTGTTCTCCCTTACAGGCACTGGGCACGTTTGGTAATTAATTGTAAAAGACAAGTCTTCTCTGACTTTCTGTATCCCATCATCAGCATAAAATAACAAGCCTGTGAAAATTTGGGCTCAATTGGTCTTCGAAGTTGCGAGAAAATGATGAAAGAAAAAACACCCTTGGTGGACGAAATTATGTGCTTTCAGATAGGAAGAAAAGACTTTGACCTAGAAGTCTTTTTATATTTTCGTGAGAAATTACTTCTTTCTCAAAAACTACGTTACTTCAGAGGGAGTCGTTTCCCACAATGTTTTATACTATCAACAACTCTCCAATGCTCATCCTAAGTCAGTTTTTAAGTAAATATTTGTTTTGAATAATTACCAAACGTGTACCTTCCCTTTAACAGTGGTCCGCTGGCCAAATTCTAGTTAAAACACCTAAGGACCTAGTTCAAGTGTTAAAAGCATATTTTGTTTAAAGTATTGACTAGTGAAAAAGCTTACTGGTCCTGGGGTCTATTCACTGAACAAGTATAGGGCAATCAAAATATGCTTTTTAATACTTGAACTAGGTCCTCAAATGCCCCCACGTGACATGCTCTCCACCAATAGGAATAGCAAAACTGTCTGTGGTATTTATGAGTTAGCTTTATATAAAAGATGTTGACTTAATCAATATTATTATTATTATTTATAATCCAGGAGCCAAGATAGCTACATTAGATCCAGAGGGTCTCGTCAGTCAGCTACGTGCTGCGTTACACACCAAGGTGGTGAGTTCAGAAATACCAACACACAAAGTAGCTAACGATATTAATGAGACTGAAAAGGACACCACGAGGAAGTCATCCAAATCATAACATTATTATTAATCAATGATTAGATTAGACTGGGCCCAATTTCACGGCTCTGCTTACCGCCGAAATTTGCGCTTACGATGACCATTCTCAGCTTACGTGCAAGCGCCGACTTTCTGTGCTAGCTGTGTAAGCGTAGAATGCCTAGTAACGTGGAGTATGCACGCGCACAAGAAAAATTCCCAGCTAACCCGTGAATCAAGCTTGATGTAAGCACAGAATTCCCTGCTTCCGTAAGCACGATTCTTTGCTTACTGCAGGCATACAACTTTTCCTCGGATTAGCTGATTTCCTCTTTTTTAATCTCAGTTTTACCATTCAAATTGAAAAAAAAAAAATATACAAAATCATTGACATGTTTTAATTTCCTCTTTTTTGGTGAAGTTACAGTTGCCTGTGTGTTACTGTAAGCAGAGCCATGAATTTGGGCCCTAGTCCCCTGTCTTTACCCCCAGTGATTTCATTTGATGCAATGATTTCATTAGATAAACGTGCAGTGACATAGCTTTCCATATCTGTGTTTTGATTCGTCCGAGGTGATGTGGGTGCAGCTGACAATCATCCATTTGGACCAATCAAAACACAGATATGGAAAGCTTACTTTTGGTCATCTGGGCCCAATTTCAAAAAATTTTGCTTAGCATGAAACTTTTTGCCGTGATAAAAACAGGATTACCAACCAAATTTCCATGTGATTTTCAGGATAAGCAAACAACAGCTGAATACGAGTAACAAGCAATATGCAACAAATGGAAATTTGGTTGGTAATCCTGTTTTTATCAAGGAAGAAATTTCATGCTAAGCAAATTTTTGTGCTCAGCAGCTCTATGAATCTGGGCTTTGCATGTATGTGTATTAGGCACAGTTACATGTACTTGCAAGTAATGTTGATATGTAGGATTCGACCGTGTGTGAAATGAATGTAGGTGAAAGGTGATTATGGACGGGGATTGACCTAGGCTAGAGGCCATTCACTGGCGTTATTCACGAGCCTGGAAGTGTGACGTCAGATGTTCAGGCTAATTGTGCATTAAGATACATGTAGGAAGATTGAGAAGTTAAAGACAGTGGACACTATTGGTAATTGTCAAAGACCAGTCTTCTCACTTGGTGTATCTCATTATATGCATAAAATAACAAACCTGTGAAAGTTTGAGCTCAATCGGTCGTCGAAGTTGCGAGATAATAATGAAAGAAAAAAAACACCCTTGTCACACGAAGTTGTGTGCGTTTAGATGGTTGATTTCGAGACCTCAAGTTCTAAATCTGAGGTCTTGAAATCAAATTCGTGGAAAATTACTTCTTTCTCGAAAACTATGGCACTTCAGAGGGAGCCGTTTCTCATAATGTTTTATACCATCAACCATTACTCGTCACTAAGAAAGGTTTTATGCTAACAATTATTCTGAGAAACTACCAATAGTGTCCACTGCCTTTAAGGTATAAGGCTATAATTAAAATGGTGCAAATACAACCAACCCATAGAACTAGAACCAGGAGAACGCCGAGTCCGGCCGCCCTCTGTGTCGTCTTTGGATGCGGTGTATCAATACCCACGATACGCGTGTATGGCAAAATGATCATCGCAGGACACGCATGTATGGCAAAATTATCATCATGTGACATGCGTGTATGGCAAATAATGGCAAGACGTCAGCGCACATAGACTGTTTCTAGTGTGTTCATTGGTCAATGATGACGTCATTGTATGGTAAAATATTTTGCCATACATGCGAAACAAAAATGGCGTATGCGCGTCCATAAAAATGGTCTCACAACGAAACCACACGCACGTTCTATGAACCAACCCAAGATTTTCCGGTAATTTTATTGACATAAATTCTTCCATAAGAAATCAATCTTTGCTATCAAATAAATTCATAAAGATTGCTTCTTTTAAGTGACATTTCTACATTTAATGTAAATATGGAATTTAGAGATGATATTGTAAGGAAAGTTTCATTTCGTTTCTTTCCATTGATCTATGAAACATGGAATGATGAGTCAATGTGTGATCAATCTGATTGATAATGATATTCTGGAGTCCAGTGCATGTAAACTTTGTTGACTGTTCAAAATGGCGAATCCAGACAAAATGTCCTTGGGTGCGTTCCACTTGTGCAAATGTTGCCAACGTTTACGCACGATCGCCAACAATTTTAAGTGGAACGAGTTGTGCGCTGCCGACGTTGCTGAACGATAGCAACTATAGGCGAGCGTAATTCTGAGGTGGTTGTGGTGGTTTTATAATGGCGGACAACAAAACGATAAGCAGACGATGTTATTTTCTTGTCACGAACGTAATTATAGTGTGTTTTTTGTGGTTGATAACGTATTCAGGTCGTGTTGAAATAAATTAGTTGAGGTCACGATGTACAGAAGAGGACCTTCAATACAGCAATAATAATTATAATATTGAAGTCTTAAATAGCGCACGTATCTACCAAACAAGGTACTCAAGGTGCTGAGTATATACAAACTTTCAGAAAGATTGGTTATTGCAGTGATGAATTCTGAGACCCAATTATTTAGCACCTGATATTGCGTTTACAAGGAGCTGCGGCGCATTCAGAAGCCACAGCCAGGAACACCTAACATTACAAACAATATGTACGTAGTGTCGCCATCTTTATTATAAAGTGTCGCCATATTGACATCACGAAGTGCGCAACCAATCGTTCCAATGCATTTGTGCAAACGGTTGTGATACGTTTGCTCGTTTGGAATGCACCCCTGGTCTTTCAGTGCACAACTTCACGAAGGCTTGAATTGATGAAAGTAAAGCTAGTTGATAAAAACAGGACAATGTTTGCTCTCTGGAAATCATTTGAAACAGTCATAGATCAGCTGTAGAGAATTGTTATTGTATAGACATGCATCATACCATTGCATGCAGTTTGCCTCCCAAAATGGCCAAGGTTTGTCTCCCAAAATGGCCGACAAAAATGGGCAGAGTGTAGTTGTATGCGAGGTCAGTGCATGTGGTCAATATGTGCTTCAGTCCCATTTATGGGCATACTCGTACAAAAGTGTTGTTTAATTTTTTCCCACCTCTAACATTATTGTTATTTCGATTATTTTGATGGGTTTTTTTCAAAGGAGATTGTGGGAAATAATGGGCACAAACACTGTTTTTGTTTACGCTATTTCAAACTAAAATATTGCAGGGATGTTATTTATCTGTTATTAACCGAAAATCCAAGGTGTTTTTTTTCAACCCCCAGCCCCCAACAAAATTTATCTAAGAAATAGTTTATCACTTAAAGATAAAACAATATGGAACACCCCCCTGATTGGCTTTCAAACCAAAGATAAATGTTAGTAAGCAGGCTGCGCACGAAAGCTTTCATGCTTGCAAGCTTTCACGCAAACTTTGACGCCTTGCGCTCATAGTTCAGGGTTTTTTTCAACAGCCTATTACATCCCTGGTATTGTTTTCTTTTGATAATATCTTGCAGTTTAAAATGATTCCACAGGTTTTTAAATTGATAGCTTAGTTTTTTTATTTTTTTATTTTTTATTTAATAGGAGACTTTGTAGAGCCCCAGTAATCCAGACTACAGTTATTTTGTCAAATATTTTACAATTTATCTAGACTGGTTATTGTTAAAGGGTCTAATGCACTTTTTTCTAACACGAAACACAATGTCCACAGATTTACATTAAACTAATACAGGGTTTGAAGATTGATTATGATAGTATTAAGCTTCCCTTGGAATATTACTTGCTGAGGTGCTGTAGTTTTTGAGAAATGAGTAAAACAATGCTACAAAAATAATTTAGCATGTAAAAACGTTTTAACCAGTTATGGTATGGTATGGTGCATGTATAATACCATTGCCCAATTTCATAAAGCTTGTAAGCACACAAATTTGCTAAGCATGAAATTTCTTCCTCGATAAAAAACAAGATTACCAACCAAATTTTAATTTGTTGCATATTGCTTGTTACTGGCATTCAGCTGTTGTTTGCTAAATTCTGAAAATCACGTGTAAATTTAGTTGGTAATCCTGTTTTTATTAAGGAAGAAATTTCATGTTAAGCAATTTTTTGTACTTACAGGCTTTATGAAATTGGGCCCATAACTGGTTAATACGTTTTGTGACATTGTTTTACTCATTTATCAAAAACTACAGCACCTCAGTAAGTAATATTTGAAGGAAAGCTTTTAACCATCTTTATCTTCTAACCTTGTTAGTTTAAAGACACTGGACACTATTGGTCATAGTCAAAGACAAGTCTTCTCACTTGGTGTATCTCAAAATATGCATAAAATAACAAACCTGTGAAAATTTGAGCTCGATTGGTCGTCGGAGTTGCGAGTTAACTAGGAAAGAAAAAGACACCCTTGGCACACGAAGTTGTGTGCTTTCAGATGCTTGATTTTGAGACCTCAAATTCTAAAACTGAGGTCTCGAAATCAAATTCGTGGAAAATGACTTCTTTCTCGAAAACTACGTCGCTTCAGAGGGAGCCGTTTCTCATAATGTTTTAGACTATCAACCTCTCCCCATTACTCGTTACCAAGTGAGGTTTCATGCTAATAATTACTTTGAGTAATTACCAATAGTGTCCACTGCCTTTAATGTAAATCTGTGGACAATTTGAAAAAGTACCCGAATCCCTTAATGCTTCATAAGTGTGCCAGCACATACAATGTATTGATTAAATTCACACCCAATTGTACATTAGAACCAATAAGATCAAAATGTACTTGAATAACAGCATTCATCAATATTGATTGTTAATAAGTGAGAAATCATTGATCTTTGATCTCGCCATTGTCTCACCACAGCTCTCAAGGTTGTAATTGCTTAGCGTAACAGATGTTTGAGCTAATGTTTGCTATTGTTCTCACATTGTGTGATCTGTGTAGGGGTTGACATTGCCACTAGCCCGGGACAACCAGTTTTACAACCGGGCTAGTCGTTTTTCCAGTTTGATAGTCCGACGGGCTAGTGTACAAAATAATGCATAAATCAACATCACTGACAATAATGAATTGTGCTGATGGTATTGTAAAATGATGACCAATTTCTCCTTGTGAAACGGCACCCTATGGTGATATTGTAAATTTCTACTGGAGCATTTCAAAGGCACTCAAGGCAATGACCAGTGGACAAGGAGACAATCGCCTTATTGCCTCTTTGAAGTATTAGGCCTGTGCTACATGTATATGGTTGCAGGGCCGTGTGCTTTTTTTTGAAAGGGCAAGGGCACCAAGGCAGAGACCAGGGGACACGGAGGCAATCGCCTTTGTTGCCTCCGTGAAGTATCAGGCCTGGAAAAGTTTCCGTATACCACTTGCACTAGTGTGATAACTAGTAATATTTCATGTTTAGTCTGAATGTAACCAGTTTCTCGCTGGAGGCTTTGATGCAACTGATGTGATTCCTAACTGCATATAACGCAAATAGAGCTGTACAAATTCTCTGGAATAAATTGTTATGATTACAAACAACATGAACCTTGTACCTGTGATGGTTTTCCTACTGAAAGATTGTACTTCACTTGTATGTGTAATTGTGGGGTTGTCGTGGCCGAGCGGATAAGAGCATCAGACTCTAGTTCTGGGTCATTGGGATGTGGGTTCGAATCCTGGTCGTGGCACTTGTGTCCTTGAGCAAGATACTTAACAACCGCTTCTCTCCACCATGGTGTAGAATGGTTACCTTAGAGGGCAGAGATGGTTTATGTGAATGATTAGCTTGGAGCGCGGTAACTCACAGCACCGGCTGTATACTCCCAAGGGAGCTGAGATGGTTTAAGGAATGAAATATATGTCCCGATGAACATGGGTCATACTATCAGAAGAGCTTTGATCGATTATTATCAATAATTGCCAAATACTCACAAAATATGTATGTAGTTTACTGCTGCGATACATGGCACTCCAAAATAAATATAGGAGTCCTATATTGATAAATATAGGATGCTTGGGATACTTCACAGTGAAGCTTTCCTGTGACACTATATGACGTCATAAGTCTTTAACGTCATATAAGCATTACGTATTGATTAAGACGTGGCCTAAAACGTGGTCATCATGCACAGACTTTCATACCATAGCAAGGCGCTATACACACAAACATACTGAACATGATATACATGTGTGCAAATGTATTGTTTATTGATTATATGAAAGAAACAATTCACAACTAATAGTTTACATTTATGAGCAAATAAACCCATTGGATTTAACGTGAAGTAACAGCTTGTAGGTCTGTGTGATATTAAATCATGCCGTCTTAGTACTGTTTATTGAGTGTAACACTACAGTGACTGATTGTACCATGTGCTGCTGATCAGCATAAGTACTGTATTGTATCAGAATTGTTCAAATACAAATATTTAAAGCCATTGGACACTTTCGGTAAACAGTATTTTCCAAAGGCCCACACTTCGTGTATCACAACTTATATATCAAATAACAAACCTGTGAAAATTTAGGCTCAATCGGTCGTCGGAGTTGGGAGAAAAGAACCGGAAACCCACCCTTGTTTCCGCACGTTTCGCCGTGTCATGACATGTGTTTACTATAAATCCGTAATTCTCGATGTTGAGAATTGATATTGTTTTAATGTTTTCTCAAAAAGCAAAGCATTTTATGGAATAATATTTCAAGAGAAGTCTTTAACCATTACCTTCTGTAAACCCTGTAAGTTTTTGTAAATCTGTGAACATTTTTTTTTTTTTCTGTTCCGAAAGTGTATAATGGCTTTAAAGGCAATGGACACTATTGGTAATTAGGCCTACTCCAAATAGTTATTAACCTAAAACCTCACTTGGTAACGAGCAATGGAGAGCTGTTGATAATATAAAACATTGTGAGAAACGGCTCCCTCCGAACATAGAGCAATGCTCTGAAGTAACAGAGTTTTTGAGAAAGAAGGTAATTTCTCACTCAAAATAACAAACTTCAGCTGAAGTCTTTATTTATGCATCTGAAACAGACAAAGTATTGAAACAAGGGTGTTTTTCTCTCATTATTTTCTTGCAACTTCAGTGACCAATTGAGCGCAATTTTTCACAGGTTTTGCTTATGTTGGGATATTTTCACAATTTGGGATACGCATAATGAGAATAGTGGTCTTTAACAATTACCAAAGGTATCCAGTGCCCTTAACTTTTTTAGATATGAAACATTGCTTTGATGAGAAATGACTAAATAAAATCTACTTATAAAATGTTATAATACATATCAAACAAAGTGAAGTTTAGGATTAACTTTTTTAACAACTGTACAATATTAACATTTTCCTTTGGCAAGTGTTTGCTGATACCATGATTTGGTATTGCGTTGATTCAAAACTCAACAACTAGAAAATTTACATATTTGTGAATATAAAACTTCTTATGCTTAAAATGGTATGCATCCAAAATAGTTGAGCACAAGTTAAGAACACTGTTGTCTTTCATGAAGATACAAGTATATGCTATGTAGTAGACAAAATAAATGTATGGACATATATATAGATAAAGTACATAATATTTACATCAATTTTCATGCACAATGTACTTTTCTTCAGCTGGGTTTTTCAAAAGTCAGTGTTACTGAAATCAAATAAAATTGCTGTGTGACCCATGTCGTTGTGAACTAACATGGCACGCCATTTTGTGGGGGTCAATTTTTTTCATTAAAAAAACGGATTCAAACGCTTTTCATGGACCAACTCGACCGATCCAAGGCAACGTGTCCCTTTAATTAAAAGCAAATGTGTACACCCATTTTCTCAATTCTGGCCAAAAATATTGTTCACATTTTTTAATTGTAGGACGAGTGTTCCAGTCAGCTGATGAGTTTTTTAAAAACTTTCTTGTAATTGTTTCTAGAAGCATACTGATTGATGGATAAGAGCACCGAACTCAAGCTCTGATGCTTCTGTTCAGCAGAGTGTGGGTTCGAAACCAGGTCGTGACACTTGTGTCCCTGAGCAAGACACTTAACTATAATTGCTTCTCTCCACCCAGGGGTAAATGGGTACCTGTGAGGGCAGAGATGGTTCTTGTGATTGGTTTAGCTTAGTAGCGCATATTTGTCGCACAGGCTGTATACTCCCCAGGGAGCTGAGATGGTTTAAGGAATGAATTAAGGCCCAGTGACCAGGGGTAATAATGTCGGAAGCACTTTGAGACACCCCGTGAAAAAGCGCTATATAAAAACCGTGTAGTATTATTATTATTATTAAGGTGGGAATTAAGATTGGTATCACAATGAGCATTCTCATTAAAAAGACTTCATCCTCAATTATAATTTCAGCAGTAACAACAAGCCAGTTAAAGGGACACGTTGCCTTGGATTGGGCGAGTTAGTCTGTGACAAGCAGTTGACCTGGTTTGTTATCAAATGCGTATGGTTAGAAAGATTATTTTAAAGTAGAATATAACAATCCACACAATTATGCCTCGAATCTGCACAGTTCTCCTTATGCGGTTGCCCATTTTATTTTAGCCAAAAAGTTTACTCCACAAATTTGTGTGCCGTGTTAGTTCTTGACATATAAGGAAAACCACACAATTTTGATGCATATGTTTGTGGATCTTTATATTCTACTTTTAAAACATCTTTCTAACCATATAATTTTTATAACAAATGATTGCAGATGCTTTTGCAGATGCTTTTCATAGACCATAGAGAAAGGACCATGGAAGGAGTTTGAACTTCAGAGGAAACACGTTCGTCGCCGCTAATCCGTTGCAGTCTTATGCTAATCTTATTGTGACTGCTGGCACAAACCTACACTTAAACCCTGTTCTATTTCAGTCAAACACAGTTATATGCCAGTTGGTGTCCTACGACTGATGGAAGCATATGATTTATAGTTACAAAATGTCTATGGCATTGTATGAGTTGATTCAGCTCTGTACTAGCACTCGGCACTAATACTAAAAACAGAAGCTAAGTTCCCGGATCTCAGACTAAAGTGTCAAATTTCACTAACGAGCCGTTCATCCAAATTGTTTGTTTAATCGCACCTAACTACACTACTTGTGCAGTTTGGCGCGTCGATGGCACAGTAATCACTTAGATGGTGTGGCATGTTTGTCTGACAGCAAAAGTGACGTCATTACTGCGACGTGCTATTGTCAACTTGCAGATGAAGGTTATGACTGCATTCACAGCAAGGATCAATAATATTCAGGAGTCAAATCACTGGTAACATCACTCCGATATCCACTTCAGTTGCACCATGTTTCAGTTGCGCGTGAATGTTCGTCTGACAGCCGGGTTTCTTTAAGCAAAAGTGACGTCATTAGTGCGGAGTGCTATTGTCAACTTGGATGAAGAATATGACTGCATTCACTACAAGGCTCAATAATATTCAGGAGTCATGTCAGCAGTAACATCACTCCGGTACCCATAGTCTGCTTCTGTATCATCATGTCCTGCGTAGGAGTGAGGCCGACCATAATTGTCATACCTAGGATACACTGTACCATCTTTATGACGTATCAACGTGCTGATTGGATAAGCCTGCTCAGTGTTACCATGGGGATACTGATACGCTTCGTTGAGATTGTTTGCTGCGATGGAGTTCTTACTATCTGTTAGTTCCATTGGATCCTCCGTTATTGGCGATAAAATCAATGGTGGTGCATTGTTTCTATAATGTTTGCCATTATTACTATGGTCTGATGTTGCAGCGTTGCTGTGTGAGCTATTAGATCGTTGTTTAGCTGATGGTCCTGTGTTGAAGCCATTTTGATGTGTGTTGGCTACCTGTGAAGCATTGGTACCAGTGTTTCTTGGGAAGGTATTATGGTGCGGAGAAGCGTTGTCGTAATCATCATAGGATAGTCTGTCATTGTTTCCATGAGGCTTTCCATGGTATCCCGTAGATCTGTTGGCATACATGCTGATCGGTTTATGTATCGGTTGTTGTGAGTAGACATTAGCTGAAGCTGAACGTGGTCTGCGCGGTGTCGATGCATCATCCCAGCATAGGTCAGAGTGCCCTAGTGTTGCGCATTCAGGGGTACAGTTCGGACTTGCCATGTAGTGGTCTCTATTATACGGACCTCCTGAAATAAAAACAGAAATATGGTTTGTGAAAAGAAATTGAGATGAAGTATTATTCTTGTTTTCCTCAAATTCAAGAGAACAGTTGAACATGGGTGTTAGGTTTGAATTTGTAGATGACCTCTATTAACAAGACGCATCATTGGTAACTTGGTTGTGTTCTGGCTGTTCTGCTAAGTAAACTTGTTTGTGCTGAGCAAGTTGTTTCGCTTACAGGCTTTATGAAATTTTGATATCTATATGTATACATGTAGTAAGATGGCATCCAGGGGAATTTTAGGCGGTCTTGTTTAACAGTTCTCGCCAGTAGTGCGCATGCTCAGACCTACGCGCGCAATACTGAGCATGAGCGCCCCACTCAGAGCCACAAATAAGGACCGTTATGTCTGCTGCCACCAGCGTCTCAAAAGTCTCCCATTATGATCATCGGTTTTGGGGTTTTTTTTATTTGTTGTTTTTTAATGAAAGTTCACCCCAACATGGCTAAAAGCAACTTTTGGTATGGGCTACAAGAAGACAAATTATTTCATGTGAAAATAACTCAGGGGAGCTGAGGTTAGGAATTGATATTCCTCTTAAAACAGTCTAGATTGTAGGATGGAGGGAAACATGCACCAGGCAAGGAGTTCCAAAGAGATGCAGTTTGTGGATTAAAGCTGTTGTAATGGCTCTTTGTTCTACATCTAAGCAAATCAAGAGTGTATGGATGAGAAGAAGCAGGAAGTATGAGTGTCTTACCTTGTTGAGATGAATTGGAGAGTCTTGGGCATGATGAAGATCGGACTCGGTCAGACGGAGTATAATGATCATGATGAGGATCATGATAATCATGATCACCCTGTCCGCTATCGTAGCTACTCCTATTAGAGTTATCACTAACAGCATCGGTTTCACTGTGAATAGGGTGAAGTTGAGCTACATGTAACAGTTTCTGCACCTACAATAAAGAACAACATGGAAACAAATTACAATCAAAATTTGGAAACTTAAACTTTCAAATACAGGGTGTGTTTGATTAGCTTCCCATTGTCGACCACGCGGTGCTCATTCTGGTGAGCCCCTGACAAGAGCTAATCGAATGATCACTCACCCCCTCATGGTGACGTCATGCACCTGGGGCCAGCCCTAAGTCATCCGTTCCACAAGCAGGGCACCTGGGGCTGACCCGGGTGAGCCCCTGGAATGACGTCAAAGCTATTCTAACGTACCGGGGGGCAGACCGGGGTCGACCCGGGGAAGCTAATTGAACGCACCCATTTGGTTTGTGGTATCACTATGTGTGTATCTTGCTAGGTAGATTTTGTTCTTTAGAGAACTGTCGAGCTTTATGTTCTACTACAGCTGAGTAGATATTAAGAATTCGGGAGACTTCTCGGTTCTGAAAGCTATCCGGCTTTTTAAGTACTACCTGGGCGGAAGGTAGAAAATTGGCCGGGACTACTACATTAGCTTTTAGTGAGTTTGTATATTGGTCTCAACGTTTTGATTAGCTTGCTCTAGTCTTTGTCAGGAGAATGCTTCTAATTTTGGATCAAGTGTACAATAGTTTCTTGCAGAACATGATGTTGAATATTTCTCTTTCCATATCAAAAGATTTGGAGTTATCTTTAAAAAGATTGTGCAAATCGATATTAAAAATTTGCTACCTCATTTGATTATTTTATTTGTTTTTAGCAAGCTAACTGTCAAATTTGTCAAGTATTTCCACCATGTTTTGATGGGAGGTTACTTCTTTGGAAATGTGCAACTCAGGCCTGACACTTCACGGAGGCAACGAAGGCGATTGCCTCCGTTGCCCCTGGTCATTGCCTTGGTGCCCTTAAAATACTCCAGTAGAAATTTACAATTTCCTCATAGAGTGCCCTTTGCCAAAGAGAAAATACCTTGGTGCCCTTGCCCATTTAAAAATGAAGCATACAGCTCTGGCAACTGAATCTAACAAAAAAATGTATGAAAGGAATGAAGGTTGAGCAAGTGTCAAATTGTGTTCTTCTAACAACAAGACATTATTTTGTTAAAGAGTTTGATGAAATTACCTCTGCGTCATTATCTGGTGTTTGTCTAGCTGATGTATCTGACCTAACATCAGAGTTACTTCCAAACGTCGTCATCTGAAGGTTCCCAAGCCTTGAATCTATAGATCCATTCTGTGCTGCTTGGGCTCTCCATTTCATGATGTTCTTAGATGGTATTGAACTTAAAGATGTTGTGATTGAGACTTGAGAGGAGTCTGTCGATAGCTTTCTTTGTACGCCATGACTTTCAGAGTAGTATTCCACGCTCGTTACAGTATCACTATTGGATAGGTTAGAGGGTTCTTTATAAGTCTGCTTGGGTGTTGGTCTGGCTCGGCATTTGAAATGAATCAGGATGATCACAAGAAGGAGAAGCAGAACTGTGGATCCGAGAACGATTGCAGTTATAACAGGCCATGTTGTTATGGGATTATTGTTGTCAGTATGTGGCACCGTGTCGTCAATAAGACCAAAGTCGGCTGCTGTGAGGTTAAACCGCTTGAAGAACACATTGGCCGGGAGTGACATGTTGAAATCTAAATTCGTAATCACAACAGTTATGGATAATGGTGTTATCTGAGGTGTCTCTCCGCCGTCGGAGATTTGAACAGTTACTTTGTGAACTCCTTCCCATTTGGTTTGTATCGTTTGAGCTGTAATCAGTTGACCAGCGCTGTTAACTCCAAATATGCCATCTGTGTTTCCACTACTCATACTGAATGATAACTGGGAGTTTAAACCTTGGTCGGGGTCGGAAACATCAACGGATACGACTAGGAAACCTGGGTCAGCTGTAGCAGGAATGAAGAAAGTATCATCGGCTGCCGTTGGGTAGACAACATTTGGAGCGTTGTCATTTGCATCATGTACATCGACGCGTACGGGTACTTGAGATACTTGTCGTGTAACACCATGATCAGAAACCATCACTGTGAACTCAAATGACTGGTACTCTTCACGGTCGATATTCCTCGTCGTGAGGAGCTTTCCTGTTTGCTCAACAATACGAAAAAACTCCTTTGCATCTGCTTCTTGGATTGCATAAGCAAGCTGTGAATTCTGGCCGTAATCAGAGTCCGTGGCTTTGATGAAACCAACCACAGAGTTGACCAACTCATTCTCAGTTACTGTGAATTGGTAGCTGGATTGTTCAATTAGTGGTGCGTTATCATTCTGATCGTCAATATCAATGACTAAGGTAGTATTTCTGCACAGGATGGGTAGGCCGTTGTCGCATGCGCTTATGCGCATATTCATGGTCGACAGTACCTCTCGATCCAAGACAATGTTAGAAGTTACGACACCTGAGGAAGGGTCAACGGCAAAGTCATTCCCTTCCATGAATAGATGATAAATAATATCACTATTGGTCCCTTCATCTGGGTCGGTAGCTGTGAGAGTCACAATGGGCGTTGGAGGTATATTGTTTTCTTGGATGTTGGTGTAGTAGATCGGGGAAGAGAAGTATGGAGCGTTATCATTGATGTCGTCCACACTGATGAGTAGATATTGAACAGTGCTTCGTGCTGGTGACCCATGATCTTCAGCTCTAACTGAAATGTTATATCCCCGCAGTGTTTCTCTGTCTAATGCTCGCAAAGACGCAATGAAGTATTGCCCGTCACTGACCTCCTGAAGCTCAAAATCAGAGTGAGTATTCGACAATGATATACGAACATCGCCACTTCGGCCACTATCTGGATCAGATGCTTTGATGAATGCAATTAAAGTACCAATTGCAGTGTTCTCCATCACATGTACCTGGTCATTAGTACCACCACCTAGGGCATTAACAGTCAATGACGGGGCATTATCATTCATATCAATGATATCAATAGTCACTGTAGTAAAATCAGGCACTGGGTTAGTAACTCTATTTGTTGCTTGGATAATCAGCTGGTAGCTTGCTTGCTGCTCATGATCAAGTATACCTATGACACTTAGACTTCCCGATGCGCCATCGATTTCTAATACTTGTCTTGCGGCTTGTGTGACACTACTACTGAATGAATATTGAATCTGCCCATTGGTGCCCCAGTCAGGATCCACAGCCTGTACTTTGAGAATCTCAGTCCCGATGGCGATATTCTCTTCAATACTGACAGCATAACTAGACTGTTGGAACTGTGGAGTATTATCATTTGAATCCAGGACTGTTACATTCAAGGTAACTGAACCCGTCAGGGATGGATTACCCCCATCATGAGCTAGAAGCGTCAACAGATATGTACCACGAGTCTCTCGATCCAACCCACCAGTTACTTCAAGTTGCAGCAAGACAGAGTTATCGGCATAACGCTGTAGGTAGACTCCGAACTTTCCACCGTAGTCGTTAAGAAGTTCGTACTCTTGGACTGAGTTGATCCCAATATCAGGATCTTGAGCGTTCTCAAGGGGTATCTTAGTTCCGATGGCTACCGTCTCCGGTACCTCAATAGGAAGAACAAATTCACTGAAGAATGGAGCATTGTCGTTGATGTCTTCAATGATTACATGAATATTGATGAAGCGGAAGGAAGACTGAGGCGAGACCAGTACCTCTAACTCATATTGGCAAGTTTCACTCCGTATTGGGCAAACAGTTTCTCTATCAATTTTCCGGATTGTCGTGATATCACCCGTAACGCTGTTGAGTTCAAAATAGGTGAGGTTCGCTGATGCAGTGGTTAGCAATTGGAATCGAGTCGCAGAGTCTGTTGGTAAGGTTAGGTCCTCAACCAAGTTGCCTACATGGTATCCAACCTCCTCCTCAGGTATATTGTAGGTTATCTCTTGGGTTGTAACAAGAGGTACCAGACTACATCCCAAGATCCAAATCAATGTTGTTGGGAATATCATTTTGAAGGATGGTCTCTTTCAACTGAGGAATCGAACCGGATAGCTCCGTTGCCTTGGTTACTTGCTTGTGTATACAACCTAATGCACGGTAATAAAGAAAGAAGAAGAAAAAAAATGACTGACAATTGAAAACAAACACAGAATTCCTGCTTGAAGAAGCACCATGATATTGGGCTCATATCTCAGGAAGAATTGTAATTTTGTACATGTGGAAATGAAGGAATGGTATATTTTTCTAGTCGAGTTGGGGGCTATTTCAGTAACATTTCACCCTGCCTCTGGAACTCTCTGTCTCAATATCTCAAGGTTACACATGACATCTCACGATTCCAACATTCTCTCAAAACCCATCTCTTCAGATTAGCCTATGCAGATACATGTATTGTTACTATCAACAGCTCTCAGTTGCTCAATCTTATAAACAATTTGTTATGCAATTGTTTTGAGTAATTACCAATAGTGTCTGGTGCCTTTAAATCACTTATTCTGCTTCAGTATGTTTAAGTCCACTTACACTTTGGGGGATTTTTACCCTTAAGCAATTTGTTACATTATACTTCAGTCATGCATGTATAATATATTATAACACTGTATAAATACAGAAATAGAATGTGATCTACCCTGCCACCAAACACATGTCCTCTTTTTAAAGGAAAATACATCATTGGTTATGGGAAGAGTTAATCACTCCCAAACCTATGAAAAGGTTTGGTGAAAATAAACACATACATTGATTTTGAGCACCGATCATACTGGGCCAATTTCAATTGCAGCAACCAAAACAAGCAACCTACTGATTTCAATTTCATTTTTTGAATTTTATTATTTAGACAATATAATATTTCAGTTGGAAATAATTCTCTGGAGGACTGTGAACTTTCAGACAGGCCGGACACTTCATGGAGGCAACAAAGGCGATTGCCTCCATGCCCTTGGTCATTGCCTCTATGCCCCCTGGTCATTGCCTTGGTGCCCTTGAAATGCCCCAGTAGAAATTTACAATTTCCTCATAGGTTGCCCTTTAACCATCAGGAAACACCTTGGTGCCCTTGCCCCTTCGAAAACAAAGCATACAGGCCTGAATATGTAAAATTTCAGTTAACGGGAAAAAGGTACACGTTTGGTAATTACTCAAAACAAATATTAACTTAAAAACTGACTTGGTAACGAGCATTGGGGAGCTGTTGATAGTATAAGCCATTGTGAGATGCGGCTCCCTCTGAAGTAGCATAGATTTTGAGAAAGAGGTAATTTCTCACTAAAATAATAAAAGACTTCTAGCCAGAAGTCTTTTATTCCTATCTGAAAGCACACAACAAATTGTCCAACACGGGTGTTTTTTTCTCTCATCATTTTCTCGTAACTTCGATGACCAATTTAGCTCAAATTTTCACATGCT
The DNA here is from genome assembly GCF_902459465.1 of Asterias rubens. Lineage (NCBI taxonomy): Eukaryota > Metazoa > Echinodermata > Asteroidea > Forcipulatida > Asteriidae > Asterias > Asterias rubens. The sequence continues at coordinate 2,133,916 of NC_047069.1, read as the reverse complement.
TGTTATTTTATGCTTATGTTGGGATACACACCAAGTGAGAACACTGGTCTTTGACAATTACCAAACGTGTACATTGCCTTTAAATTTGTTGGACTCAAATTGTTACTGATTGTGATGTTAGCGCCTAAAGTTATGGAGCTTTGTACTGGTATGTAACCGCATTGACCACATAGGGAGTGTCTGCTATTCAGTTTCAATATCACTTACTTCTAAGAGGTTAAACTTGCTAATCACTGAGGGGTGTAATGTCTTCGGAGTGGGAATAATGCACATTAGTTTGTTTAACCTTTAACCCAAGAGTATCTTATTACGTGACCGATTAGTCCTCCATCCACATTCTTCCTATATGAAACCATTGAGGAAGAAAATTGTAACCAAAGGATCGTGCAGTAGAAGGCCTTTTGTCAAGTTCACTTTTGGTCATGTCATTATTGTCAAGTGAGTTTCAGCATTTTTTTTTTTTTTTTATATATTGTTTTATGATTGATATCCAACAGCGGACAGCCACCACTTACAGGTATCATTAAAAACTATGTATAAATATAAATATATATAAAGTTGAAAATTGCAGTTACATAAAATTGATAGAAACATTATTATAAATAGACAAGAATAGTACACCGACACCCGCATAAAACAGACCATGGCACACTAACATGGTACTCCCACAATTGACCAATGTACTAAACTTTTTTCTCCGACCCAAAACCATAACTTGGAACAAAGAGAAACAGCATTGAGTATGACATCCTGATCGTCAGGCGTGATACTTCATGGAGGCAACAAAGGCGATTGCCTCCATGCTCCTAGGTCATTGCCTTGGTGCCCTTAAAATGCTCCAGTAGAAATTTACAATTTCCTCATAGGGTGCCCTTTAACAAGGAGCAAATGCCTTGGTGCCCTTGCCCTTTCAAAAACCAAGCACACAGGCCTGGGTGGACATTACCTATGTGTATTGTCCAAATTAAGTTTGTAAGAAAAGATGTTCTTAACTTGAAGGTAAATTCAAGCGAGTTTCAAATGAATCTCAACAAAGGTTCTCCCAAAGTTGGCCATTAAAAATGACATCCTTAAAGGCAGTAGACCCTTTTGGTAATTACTCAAAATAATTATTAACATAAAAACTTGCTAACGAGAAATGGGGAGAGGTTGGTTGATATTGTGAGAAATGGCTCCCTCTGAAGTAACAAAGTTTTATGCCAGAAGGGTTAATAACATTTTTTTAGGAGACTGAAAAAGCACTTAAATTTTGTGCAATATCAAGGGTGTTTTGCGTTGATTATTCTCTTGCAACCTCGATGACCAATGAGTCAAAATGTTCACAGTTTTTTTATTTCATGTATTCATTTATTCGTTTTAAATGTTGGGATACCTTGACAATAAGGCTATGGTGCCCAGTGCTTTCATGACAAATATTTACCAAATATACTTTTCGGGTTGGAAATATGTTTTATAATCTTTTTCCAAGGTGCATGACTCATACCTTCGTTCGTAAACACACAACCAATTTTTAAAAGCGGTGTTTTATAAAATGTCCATCAACACACGGTATACTGATGCTGATCGATCATTACTGGGGCCATGGGAGACCCAACCCTACACAGGGTTAGTCTTCAACTCCACGGGACCACCTTTTCACCCCCTAGGCTTCCACCAAAACCATTTGATTCCAAAAGAGTTTAAAAAACCCAGTAGGCCAACATCGAATAACAACCAAGGGCTTGACAACTTCAAGTTTCAGTAATCTGAAAATGATCCGGGAGATTGTGAGCAATGAGTGTGAATGAGAACTAGCTTAGCCCCTGGGCGTTGTTGGTAAGATCCAAGCATTCCTCAGACAAGCTCCTTTCTCATTGATGACAAGTATTGATGACTGTAGGCCTAATGAGTTAACCAGCTACCATTATAACAGAGTACCTATTGTTTTAATGACAGTGACCTTTAAGTATCGTGAACCCTTTTAAGATTTGTTTCTATTTTGATAAACATTGTATCATTAAGTTTCCCTGGTGACACCTTCTTGCAAGAATATCATCAATCATAAACATTGACGTTGACAAAATCATTGTCTCGTATTTAATTCCCATACAACTCGATTTCAAAGACCATGATATTCATCATTGGTGTTTGGAAAGTTTGAAGGTTTTAATAGAATAGTCGGCAAACACTAAACAACAAAAATGTAAAAGATTTTCATCCATCACGATTTAGTGATTAACAAATAAGTGTTTTTTGTTTGTTTAAGGCATTGCACTGGATACAAACGTTTTGAGAAACGGCACCTTCTGAAGTAACGTAGTTTTTTGGGGGAAAGAGGTATTTTATGAAAACGCACACAGTTGTGTAACAAGGGTGCAATTATTCTCTTGCAAATTCGAGGACCAAATGAGCCCAAATTTTCACAGGTTTGTAACAATGACAATTACTAAGGGTGTCCAGTGCCTATAAGCTCAGAGACGCACTCGGCAGCCCATCAAAGAACCACACACACGCAATACGACCCCGACCTCTAAACGGAAAAACCTTATTTCTAAATCCGTCGTCTTTTCGTCAATGATACTTTGAGATGACTGTTATTTTAATAACGTGAAATAATAAACCACAAACGTCTGGAACTTAAGACTATCCACCCCATGGGTTAAGGTTATCTTCTGTTGGTGGTTTAAACTCGCTAAGCACATTCAATATGATAAGCACCCCAGGAATCTGATAACTTATCCTACTTGATCTTATAATACAGAAGTAATAAAGTTTCTTAGCGGGAGACTGGCTCCATTATTTGCTACCATGGAAGGAAGCATGAGTAGCTGATTGTTCAGTCGGTAGTCCTACTTCGTCTGTTAGTCTCTCGGTGGTCATGACTGATTGGGTCTCTGGGGTATATCAGTGGGTGTTTCTGGTGTTTTTCAACCAGACATGACAAAATGTTTCAATTTAGTTAAAAAACATCATCTTAGTTAATAATGTTCCTTTTTGGTGGAACTGGCGTATACGCAATGTACAACGCTAGAAAAGCAATAATGTCGTTACACTTTTCATGTTCTATAATCTAAGCATGAATCAAGAATCTTCTGTGAAAGGACGAAGAAACACTATGTGAATAGGGTCAACGGGATGAACTTTTCTGAAACGTTTCCAGCCCTGATACTTCGCAACGGCAACGACGGCATTTCTGACGTCGTTTCCCCTATCAATTGCCGCAATGCCCTTCAAAATATCCTACTTTCCACGGCAATTTTTGACCTGGCCTTTTCTGATCATTGCCGCCGTGCAATTATATTAAACGATATCCAAGTTCGACATTCACCAATGAAACAGAAAATGAGCCGAAATAGCAAATGTCCAAAGTCACACAGACTACAATGACAAAAGCACTTGAACATAAATGGTTTGGTAATTTGTTTGTAGTTTTATAAAATGATGTTATTGCACACGTTCTGGCCAACCACGACGCCATCTGGCCATACATATTGAAGCATTTGTCACGATTGGAGCAGAGAAACAAAAACCCTGGTGCAAGTGTTCTCTCCTTTGTCATTCAATGACAACAGTTTTGTCTTTGCTATACTTTTCTGTCCGTTCGTTCGTGTTCCTGTTTATGATGTTCTCTCTAAATGTAAAAGAGTGAAAAACACCACTCTTTACGAGCTGTCCCTCATATGGCTCTTCAAAAAGAGTGGTGTTTATTTCAATCTTTTAGAGGGGTTTCACTCCAGGACAGAGCGAAAAATCACTCAAAAAGATGCAAACTTCAATCTAAAAGAGTGGAAGACCACTCGTAAAAGAGTTGTCCCTCATATGGCTCTTCAAAGAGTGCTTTTTCACTCTTATACAATTTGTCTGTCAATCAGGCATCACACCACACTGAGCCTCTGCTGCTAGATAATGCCCTCATACTTTATCAATACGTCTCTGCCTTGTGAAATTGTATTGGGTACTTCTTTAAAAATTCTTGTTTTCATGTATCGTTTTCATTTCTCTATGTTTTCATAAAGTATGGAAATAAATGTGAGTTTGACATTCAAGCCTATCAATTAAAATGGGAAACACTATGACGTCGTATTGTGTATGACACCTTAACATCGCTGTTCATGACCGTCAAGGAATGACACAACATACAACACTGTAAAGGGAATTAAAGTTACAATATGGGATGCGACCATCTGCTGCAGTAGGCCCCATGATGTATGATGAGTAGAGCTTCCAATTACTGTCTTGCTTCCTCCAAGTAATTTACAACCATATTTACACACAATCAATAATGGATCGATTAACAAGCCGTCCGCTGTGCAACTAAACAACAGCTTACCCATAGCCACTAGTGACCGATCAATGTATGACCAGCACTCTAGTATTGCATAGAAACAAACCATGTTACTCTAAATTACAACTTAGCACATACACAAACCATTACTCACTTTACTTGCACACCCAGATCCGCTAAAAAATCTAAAAATAACCAGAGTGGAAACACTGCGTTGTGCACGCTAGTGATATACTATCCATAGAGCAAGGGGGTGTATAGTTTAGTTTTTCATCATGTACTTTTTTTTGTCGGCATCCTCATATTTCATTTTGAGATGAATACACGCAGCATGGCCAGCAGTACTCAAGGAAAATAACCAAAGTCAACAATGAATGAATCTAGAGTTATGACTTTGTACATTCTCTAGCTTGCCGCCATTACAGCTGGGGGGTAGCTGGGCCATAACTACACATTACCAGAAAGCGAAAATGTTTTAGCCACTTCTTTTACATTCGAACGACCAATGGGATGCTCCAAGATGCAAACCCAACTACCTTTTTATAAAAACTAAGGCCTACCGTCTGTGCCATACCACTGAGCACACAGAGCAAGGTTGCTCTATGCCGTCAACTCATTAAATTTACATGAAAAATCTATAAAAAGGGGGCACGGAAGTGTTAAGTCTGGGCTATACTACATATTTCTGTTGTGGATTTTAAATGTATGTTGGAGGAGTTGACGGCGCAAGTGAGTTGACGGCGAGTTGACGGCAAGTAGTAGGACCCCTTTATGATCGTGGTCTTGAGAAAAACTTGCGCATGCAACCCCCAAGCCGGTCCTACTACTTGCCGTCAACTCGCCGACTTGCCGTCAACTCGCCGTCAACTCATTTTCGTGCCGTCAACTCATTAAATTTACATGAAAAATCTATAAAAAGGGGGCACGGAAGTGTTAAGTCTGGGCTAAACTACATATGTCTCATGGTTTTCGGTACAAATTCATTCACAAAAACGACTTTGTGTTGATAAAAAAAAAGTACCAATCATTGACATCTTGGGCCAAGACTAATCATTGTGAAAAAGCAAGATGGCGGCCGACAGTTTTTTGGCTTCGAGAATTTTTTTTCACGAGAAAAAAAATCAATTTTTATTCCGAAATATGACCTAAAACTTACGCGAATGCTCTTTGAGCTGATACTTTACAGTTCTATGCTTCTTTTGTGGATTTTAAATGTATATTGGTGGAGTTGACGGCGAGTTGACGGCGCAAGTGAGTTGACGGCGAGTTGACGGCAAGTAGTAGGACCCCACCAAGCAGCCTACTCGCGAGAAAAGTTTCACACAATACGTTTCTAGTCACTTCGCCAAATCGAAGTCACATTAGACAATGGACACCATTGGTAATTGTCAAAGACCAGTCTTCTCACTTGGTGTATCTCAACATATGCATAAAATAACAAACCTGTGAAACTTTGAGCTCAATTGGTCGTCAAAGTTGCGAGATAATAATGAAAGAAAAAACACCCTTGTCACACCATGGAGCTATGGTCACACGAAGTTGTGTGCTTTCAGATGCTTGATTTCGAGACCTCAAAATCTAATTCTAAGGTCTCGATTCAAATTCGTTGAAAACTAATTCTTTCTCGAAAACTACGTTACTTCAGAGGAAGCCGTTTCTCACATAGTTTTATACTATTAACCTCTCACCATTACTCGTTACCGAGAAAGGTTTTATGCTAATAATTATTTTTGAGTAATTACCAATAGTGTCCACTGCAAAATCTGATTATATTGACTTTTCTTTTGACAAATGTTCATAGTTGGGGTCAGTTTCGTGACTTACTTTCACACCTACAGAACAAGTCCAATGTACTATTCGAATGTACTTTGTACGGATGATTGATGTGCAACCAAACGTCATAAACCATAAAACTTATTGAAATAAATAAGCCAATAATTTCGGAGTAGCTTTAGAAAAAAATGACTTTGAGAGCACCTTTGATCAGGCAGGGTGGAGAAGCGCTGTTATGTTGGTTGTTGTTGCACATAGTGATACATCAACATTTAGATTTACCATAAATATTAAGACTGTACGCACTATTTAAACAAGAATAATGTTGCTTGAATGTCCCAACATTGATCCTATTTGCTAAGTCGTTCGTTAAATCATTTCATATAATTTTATACAGATTGTTTCGTTATCTGTGGCTTTTAAATTTGATTACCACCAATAAATAATATATTTTGTATAGATATGTCAACTTACCTTCTTGCTTCACACATCAACATCCAATGTAATATAAATCGCAACAGAACCCAGCATTTTGGTCGTGTTTTAAAGAGCAGTGTAGCCTTAAAAATCCAGTTGTTTAGAGAATCTTTTAGAGAGCGCAGTTTGAGCTGACAGTATGCGAACAACCTTGTGTGATCACTGAGTACGGAAAACGCCGTGTAAAAGAACAGCTGAGTGATCAAACACACCGAACACCAACTACGCCAGACTCGTCCATTAGTTACAACGGGGGTGTTCTGTTTCAAATGGGCGAACACAAGGGCATAATTTTTCGCTTTTGTTTGTATCAATACAAAGTGCCAATAATTTCCTTGTTTGTTAGGGATTTTGTTCCTGTATTTTATAGTAGTTTAACTATTGACGTACGTGCCGCCTGGGTTGACTGTTTTCTTTATTCTGGTTTTGGGTTGGCATTATTTGTGTGTGTGTGTGATTTATTGCACTTAGCGGTTAATTAAAGACGTCTTTCTATTCAAACATCTTTGAAGTCAATGTTGATCTAACTTTTGGGTTTGACTCCTTTCACACCTCTAAGCGGTTTCTTGGCGAATCCCATTCAGTTTTACGTGGTTAGTTTGATGTTTTGATACAATGCAGTCACAACAATAGAGGTGCGAAATACATCGTAAATGCCAATGGATAGCTGTCACCATTTTGTTCAAAAGCTTCTGCATGCTTCAAAGGTTTAATGTGTATCAACTTGTCCTCTTGAACCGACTGTTGTTGAAAAGTGAACCATCTTCTTTGTTAACCAACGCAGCTACCAAGGAAGTTATAACCAAGAGATATAATAGATGACTGGGATAAGCAAAAACAACATGATAATTCCAACCCATAAAATGTGCTTGAGAATTCGTAAGCGCCGAAGTTTGCATCAATTTAACCTGAGATTTTCGCCACTAATTAAGTCACATATAGTGCGCATTCTTGAAGGGTATTAAATGCTCATAACTTCGCCTATTGCTACGATGGTAGTAAACAAAAAACCGGGCGTTACTATTTCCAATCGGGCCTGTATGCTTTGTTTTTGAAAGGGCAAGGACACCAAGGCATTTTCTCCTTAGGGCACCCATATGAGGAAATTGTGAATTTATACCGGAGCATTTCATGGACACCAAGGCAATGACCAGGGGGGCACGGGCAATCGCCTTCATTGCCTCCATGAAGTATCGGGCCTGGTGTTTGCACCTAAAGTCATGTATCAATCATAATGCACATTCCTGTATTAGGATGTTTTCACGTAAATCTGTCTATAGTACTGAGAATATTGATGATTACTGTTTGAGTTCGCCTGAAGTTCCGTTGATTACATATAGTCAATTAAATTATGCTGACACATTTGATCTCCTAAGATTGCCTAAAGGCGAGTTTTGAAGATCCGGTTTGAGAGGTGTTCGTTTGTGAATTCTCCGGCAAAGAATAATGCGGTTGATACCCGAGGTTACCTTACTGGATTTGGTGTTCCTTGCGAAAATTATACTGTTCTTGACAGTTCTTGCTGTTTTCCCAATAAGTAGACTTTGTATTCACTGAAACTTCATTACGTTGACAACATCCAATCTATGACTTTTAATATTGAACAATTGATGGTGCTTCCCAATTCAGTGACACTCCAACACTGTTGACTTGAGGGTTAAAAACTGTAAATTAATTGTTACAAGTTTTATGGGTAGGGTCTACGTCTGGGTATTATGTTCGTAGTTTCGTCAGGTCGACATGGCTAGTTAGTTACAGTTTTGATATAAACAAACAACTCGAGTTTGTGTTAACTAGAAGTTAATATTAATTTGGTAATTGAATTCAGGGAAACTGACTGGGTAAATATATAAAAAGGTTTTCTTCGTTCAACCCAAAACTAAGATATTGAGTTTATTTTAATAAAAGGAAAGCAGCGTATGTATACATAATTTTAGGAAATACATTTTAAACGATTTGTTAAAACGCAAAAAGAACCATTTTTAAAGTAATAGTCATTTGGAGCGACTGAATTGAAATGTACAGCTCATTTATTGATTACCATTGGATGACGCACAATCCTGATAATCAGAATCATGTAATCCTCATTGAACACACACTAGACCTATATGTCACACGCCAAAAAACGACACTTCTATTCACCATTGTTATTAATTTTGGTTATTGTGTCATCCCCAATTCATTCAACACTAAATGTAAAGAGTAAATATACACAGTCTCCTGACGATGACTCGAGCAAGCTAGTCGAAACGTTGGTACCAAATTCAAGAACTCACTATACGCGGTATAGTTTATAACGAGAAGTCCCCTCAATCCACAAAAAATAAAATAGTAGTCCAAGCCGATTTTCTACCTTCCGCCCAGGTAGTATAGTTTAAAAGCAGGACAGTTCTTTTCAGAACTGAGAAGTCTCACGAAATACAAAAATGTACTCGTGGTAGTAGAATATAGCAAGACCGTTCTCTAAGAACATAACATATATTGGTGTTACTGCAAAATATTGATACCTCACCATGCAATGTCTCAAATCCCATATTGTTACTTTACCACTTTTCAAGATGTACAGACGTAATAATCTGTTTACTCTAATTGTTTTGAGAGTTTGGTGTTTTCCCCTCAAATATAGATATTGGGCATACGCTGAAGTTTAACAGTGATACTAGGCCCTTTGGGAGTATTTGTGACTGTATATGGGTCCAATTTCTTAATATATATAGAATGGTTTATTTAAAAATGTCATAAGCAACCACATGCTGAATTGCAACAATTTACAATAAAAAGGGTAAACAATACAAAATTTGATAAAAAAGTTATACAAATTACATTAAAATTTGACATTAGAAATTTCCTGATAAAAGAAAAAAAAAGGACATAACCAGTTTGGAAATAAAAAATATTACTTGATGACAAATTGAAAGGGCTTTAGCATACAATATTGCTTAACAGTTTTCTGCTGAGCAGAAATGAGCAGGTCACCAGTCACAAATTGTACACGTGACATGGTAGTTTGGCTGGTAACCTTAGTCTGGTAAGCAAGCTTTTGTTGCGCTTAGTTACGTTGGGCCCTGATAAGAACATCATGGCTTTATTTTGTGTGATATGTTGTTCTCTAACTTATTTAATGCGTGTTTCTAAACGACAATAGCATTAACGATGTCGTGCTGTGACAGCTTTTTAAACTCTGCTAATTTATTATGCAAGAAAAGAGGCACACACACGGTAGAACCACGAGCGTCTTCTTCCAAACAATTATCGAATAACGATAAGTCACTGGTCTTAATCAATAATGTAAAAGCTGTTTTCTAGACCATAACCTTGTCATCCTGATTGTAACTTTCTTCTAACAACTTGTACTATTGATTAGCTGGTAAACATTACAGACGCTTCGGGTTATTGTTGGTGTATTTGGGGTTGCAGATGACAATACACAACACGGAAGCACCTGTTGGTAGTGCCATGTGTTTAAGTATTGCCTCGAGTGAAGATTACTATTCACCAGCCATGTAAGTCTATGCTACATCAATATCATGAATGGGCTATACAAGTTAATCTGCCAAATCTTCTTCAACTGAAGTTGGTTTCATCATGGAAGATCCTCCTTTAGTTTCACCCCTTGCTCTACCAAGGAACATGCTCTTTGGGTTCATCGATGGTTTCATCAACAATCATCACCCTTGCCAGATGCTGGAGCTAACAACAAAGTGGTTTATTTTAACACGAGTTGCATATATTGTGAAAATCATTTTTGGAATCTACACAAAACTTGAGAATGACAAGACCATCTAGTCGAAACGTTGAGACCAATTCTGCTGGGGTACTGATAGTAATAACGATCCACTTAAAGTAGTAGTCCCAGCCAATTTTCTACCTTCCGCCCAGGTAGTAGTTAAAAAGATGGATAGTTCTTTTCAGAACTGAGAAGTCTCCAAATTCCGAAAATCTAGTCCGCGTAGAATATAAAGCAAGACAGTTCTCAAAAGAACAAACTCTACCTGGCAAGTAGATACACACCGCAAAGCAATATATATATTGATACCTCACCGTAAATCCCATATAAACAACATGGTTTACACGAGCGATCTTATTGTATGCAAAATCAAAATAAGTGAAAATCATTTTGGAATCTAAACAAAACCAAGAAGTATTCATAAACAAAACTAGAAGACTTACTAGATTGATTGCTGTGCAAACCTTTCTACATTGTGTAACCACATAAAACCTGGACTCCCTGAAAAATAAAGCCTCGAAAACCTACCCCGCCCACCCGAAAACTACCACGCGTCTAATAGAATTCAAACTGGAATGTGTTTTGTTTATGGAAAAAAATGTTAAGTTTTGAGGATTCAAAACTTAAAAAATAGTTAATGGCCTGACGTTTGGACACTAAACAGAGTCTTTATCGAAGGCTGGAAGAGGATTTAGTCAATCTACGCTGCGTTTTTGATTTATGACTCACGCGGTTCACTTACATTGGTTAGCGGGTATTGATGAGTGAGTAGAAGGTGGGTGTACCGAGAAGGGCCCATGGAGAGTGCGGATCATTGGCGGTTCATCAGAGCCAATCCACGGGGGCAAGAATGGCACCAGACAGGGTTGGTGACTTGTCACCTCGGTAATATTTATACAATCTTTCTTCATGCAGGTTAAGTTTCTCTGAAATGGAAAGGTGTTGTTTGAAATAAGTTGACCACCAGAAAGAATGTTTTTTTAAGCATATTTCAAAACCACTTTTGTCAAAGAATACACTTTCTGAGTTGCAGATTCGGGGTGCTTTGATGGGCAAACGTTTATCGTTGTTTAAAGGCACTGTATGGACACCTTTGGTAATTGTCAAAGACCAGTATTCTCTCACTTGCTCTATGCTTGTTGTATTCCGATATTACGGCATATGCATAAAATAACAAACCTATGGTAATTTGGGGCAATATTGGTCATCGAATTTAGAGAATAATGAAATAAAAAAACACCCTTGTTGCACAACCTTGTGTGCTTTCAGATGCATCATAAAAGGCTTCAGCTGAAGTCTCTTGATTTTTATTTGAGTGAGAAATTACCTCTTAAAAAACTACGCTACTTCAGAGGTAGCCGTTTCTCACAAGACTATCAACAGCTCTCCTTTGCTCGTTACGAAGTAGGTTTTTATGCCAACAAATATTTTGAGTAATTACCAACAACGTCCAGTGCCTTTAATCATAGAGGTCTTACGGGGCAAAGTTGCGCACGAGCCTAATAAAGAGTTACTTGTAAACCGGTACGACTAATCGACTTAAGAAACTTACTCAACTAAAGGGATAATCCATGGTTTTAAAAGACACAACGATTTCAATGGTTCTCAGAAACACTCTAGATACATAATCTGCAAAATCCCCAAATCCTGCGGTCACGTTTGTTCGACAGAAAACAACGAACGCTTTGTTTGGCCAGGTATTTTCGCAAGTTCACTTCTGGCTTATTTTGAGCTCAGAAACTGGACATATGGCGACAAGTTGCAATGCTAATGAACTCATATTCTGGCGAAACTACTGGAAGATTGGAAGTTGAAACTAGTTGGCATGTGTGAGCTTTCACAGATTGAAAGTTTGTTTCGATATGAAGTTTGAAGTTAAAGTAAGGGGAAATGGCCTGCCCCCCCCCCCCCAAATGTATATCACTTAATTTGTGTTACAAAGAAGGGTATTAGGTTTTCTTGGTCAATTTCGGCAAATGAGCAGCCAATTTAACTTTCTTCCGTTCGAATTAAAGCTGTTTTGCCTCTCCAGTTGTTGTTGTGTTTCAAGTTCAGAATTAGGTCCTTCAACTCCGTTATGAGGAATTTGAATTCCAACCAAATTATTAAGTCTTAAATTACACTTTTAAATAGTGATCCGTAAAAGTATATGGTGACAACTTTGAATCCCAAAACTCACTTCCGTTATGAGGAATTTGAATTCCAGCCAAATTATTAAGTCTGAAATTACACTTTTAATTAGTGATCCGTAAAAGTATATGGTGACAACTTTGAATCCCCAAACTCACTTCAAGGCGAGTTTTGGGAATTCAAATTTCGGCGGTGTCCGTTTGTGAATTCTGCGGCCAGAGATGCGGTTGGTATGCGGTAAGTTTTTGGCCTTTTTTTCAGAAAGTAGCGACAGTATTCGGCTGAAACTTTCACCTGTGCCTTTTTTGTATCTTTCTTGATAATTTTGCAGTTAAATCAGGGCCCAATTTCATGGCTCTGGATTCCGTAGGCACATAATCGGCGCTTACGGAAGCAGGGAATTCTGTGCTTACGGCAAGCGTATTTCACGGGTTAGCGGCGAACTTTGGCTTCTGCGCGTGCTGTGTTAATAGGCATTCTACGCAGAGATTCGGCGCTTGCAAGTAAGCGGAGAATCGTGATCGTAAGCCCAGAATTCGGAGGTAAGCAGAGCAATGAAGTTGGGCCCTGCATCATTCGTTGACAAAAAAAACAATCTATGACCCTACACCATCAAAATCATTCCTTGTATTGTACAAATTTTTGATCGTATTGACGGTTGTCTCTAAACCATTAATTTACAAATTCAATTTATTTTGTATATGGTACATAAGTTTGTTGAATATCATTTACATTGAATCAGCTTACTGTTTCTCAAATTAAACTGTTTTGATATTTATGTTGTTCTAAAAACTACAAGGTATGCCTACTCAATACAATATAGTTATGATCGGTTTAAAGGATTCAAGTACTTTTTCAAAATGTGCACAGATTTATATTAAACTTACAGGGTTTGAAGATAATGATAGTGGAAAGCTTCCCTTCAAATATTACTAACTGAGGTTGTGTAGTTTTTGAGAAATTAGTAAAAAAAGTCACGACGAAAATTATTTTAGCATGTAAAATCCCATTAACCAGTTATGATATTATACCAAACTATAGCATAACTGGTTAATACGTTTTTACATGCTAACTGAGACGACAATTATTTGTTTTACTCATTTCTCAAAAACTACAGCACCTCAGTTAGTAAAATGTCAAGGTTCGCTTTCTACTGTCATAATCTTCAAACTGTGTAAGTAATGTAAACCTGTGGACATTGTGTTTTGTGTTAGGAAAAAGTACATATACCCTTTAAAGGATGATGATAATTAAACAATGTACAAATAGTATCTTCTGATACAGCTTTTACTGTTTTAACCACCGGTTCTTTTCGGAATCATCACTACCCGAGATAATATTCACATGGTGTTACCACAAACCTCTCTTAGTAATTCTTCCACCATGCAACGTTTCAATGCCTATAGCCTTACTATAAATTAAAACAGATTTCTACTTCGGTTCTTATGGTTTTTCTGTAATATAAAAATAATAACGAATGTTAAAAATGTCCGTGGCATTGTTTGCAGGAACGTGTTAAGTTCAATGTCAATGGGAGATAACTGCCGTTTCCCATGATGGGACACAACTGAATAAATCTTGGTTGGGAGCCATTGTTACCAAATAATCTAGTTGTTCATGCATGCCTGCCCATCATGAGACGCATACTACACCGATATGGATGTCAACGGACACCTTCCATAGCCATCAAGGTTATGATAATGGAAGCAATGGGCCGCTTGTTTGTGGATTCTATCCACTCAGGAATGCATGTTTTGCTAACTTCTCCCCTTTCAACAATTGAAACTATTTTGAAAGTCATTTGTCATCCTATAGGTCTGCGCACCATAGTCAAGTTATATTGATTGTATAATGTTGGCTCCCGACTTAGTCTTGGTTCCAAGACCTTCGCATGGATGCAATAAGAAAAGCGCGCCCTCTGTCGGGTTTTCACGTTATGTTACTATATGAGTATGAAATAGTGACGTCTTGGACCAAGACTACTCCCGACTGTGTCTTTTGGTGATAGATACTTTTTTTAATTGACCTCTTTTGATTCAGGTTGTTAAACTCAAGATCACGCAATATGTTCAATGAACTAAGACGTACATTCGCTTTTCGAGTTTACTGTCATGATAGTGTCTGATCAAAATTCCCAAATAATAATTTGAAAACATCCTCGAGTGTCAGTTTTCCTGTGGTGTTGGCGTCGTGCAACAGAATAAATTTAACAAAATGAATCGTGCTATACCTTCACTTTGGTGTCTATTCAGCTAACATCAGATATACGACCATGCAGAGATCCCTGCGGAGGACACCAGATTAGTCTGACCATAATTAATGCAAAACAACCGAGACAAGTATGCATGAACCATTTACAATTTCGTTGTGGACTGATGATATGTTGTAATGAAAGTTAAAGTATTGCCCAAATCAAAAAGGGCCCAAATTCTACATTTTAAATTTTGAAGGATTTTTGTTCTGTTTCCTTTATCAAATTATGCCTATGGCCCTTGCTACATAGTGCACAGTAGCCATAAAAGACGTGCGAGATCGCGCACTCTGCTCTATTTATGACAGAGGGAGCCGTTTCTCACAATGTTTTAGGCTACCAACCTCTCCCTACTATACTCGTTACCCTGAGTTAATAATGTTTTATGCTAATTTTATTTTGAGTAATTACCAATATAGTGTCCAATGCCTTTACGTCATTAAATTCAATTTCAACAAAGAATTGAAGGGTAACTTTACCAAACCCAGCCCAAAGTATGGTTATTGCAAAACGAGTATCTACAAAAGCTTCTTTAGAGTGACTTCCGGTGTTTGTTTTTGTGTCAACTTAGCTCAAAATAAAAGTTAAAGGCAGTGGTAATTGTCAAAGACTAGTCTTCATAGTTGGTGTATCTCAACATATGCATAAAATAACAAACCTTTGAAAATTTGAGCTCAATCGGTCGTTGAACTTGCGAGATAATAATGAAAGACAAAAACACCCTTGTCACACGAAGTTGAGTGCGTTTAGATGGTTGATTTCGAGACCTCAAGTTCTAAATCTGAGGTCTCGAAATCAGATTCATGGAAAATTACTTCTTTCTCAAAAACTATGGCACTTCAGAGGGAGCCGTTTCTAACAATGTTTTATACCATCAACCTCTCCCCATTACTCGTTACCAAGTAAGGTTTTATGCTAATTATTATTTTGAGTAATTACCAATAGTGTCCACTGCCTTTAAACTGACAATGTCTCTATAAATTCTCCAATAACCTATACAAAACGTAGCCAATGAGCTCACAAATTGTCACAAATACAGATGGAATGGTTTCAATATGGGCTCTTTCTTAAAACCCCAAATACATGGCTACTTTGAAAACGAACAACACAAAATATACTTTTACACATTGATCTTCTTCCAGCTCGTTTTTCGATGGGATCCATTTTCTTCCATATATTTAAGAACTAGAGCGAGCAAGAATGTAAATCACTTGGAAAAATCGTAGCACCGTCTATGTCTCAATTGTTAAAAATGCATTTGACGGGCCGTGGTTTTATATACGTCCTTTTTATAGTTCATACGTCTATGGTTTTACATGACAAGAACCGACAACGATACACAGCGAATATAACGCGGCTTTACTAAACGTTAACGTCAAGAAACTAGCATCAATTTTAACCATTCATAATCAAACTTCAGTGCTAAAATCCAAGTTATATGTATATTTTTCAAGTGGCAGGGGATGTTAAGCAATTCAAAATAATGCGTTAATTTAATTCTCATTAGAATAAAGGCATTAAACACTATTGGTAATTTCTCAATTGTTGGCATAAAAACTTATTTGGTAACGAGCAAGGACAGCTATGGTACAGTACACATCATTGTGAGAAACGGCTCCCTCTGAAGTAAAGTAGTTTTTGAGAAAGAGAATTTCTCACTAAAATAATAAAATATTTCAGCTGAAGCCTTTTATTAGGCATCTGAAAGCACACAAAGTAATGCAACAAGGGTGTTTTTCTTTCATTATTCTTTTGCATACTCGATTACCAATGAGCAAAATGTGCACAGATTTGTTATGTTATCATATTTTTGGAGACACAAAGTGAGAATACTGGTCTTTGACAATTACCAAACGTGTCCAATGCCTTTAATTGACTGCTGTTTAGTGTTCAGAGATTACTTATGTGGTATTGCATATTCATGATATAGCTACTAACCTTAATACGTGGATTGAACGGTAGCAATAGTGCCGAACTACCAGCCATCAAGTATTGTGAGACAAGATAAAACACAGACTTGAAGTCTTTCTTTACTCCTGGTGTTTCCCATTCCTACAGATATAATTCCATGAAACTTTCCGTCGTTCACTTCTGTACTCGGATTTAACATTAACATAATGTTATGCGGTGTCGTTGCTTTCCAGTCGGTTTTTTAATGAGTGGTCTCAGTTATACGGCAAAGACACAGCCCAAAAATAATTACTGAAAGAAGAGTTTGTCTTAACCGAGTGACGGCTGTTCCATGTACGTGAAAGTAGTCGCAACCGCTCCCTTCATGGGCCAAGATGTA
Source organism: Asterias rubens (assembly GCF_902459465.1). Classification (NCBI taxonomy): domain Eukaryota; kingdom Metazoa; phylum Echinodermata; class Asteroidea; order Forcipulatida; family Asteriidae; genus Asterias; species Asterias rubens. The sequence goes on along the minus strand of NC_047069.1, from coordinate 2,117,004 downwards.
AACTGGATTTAAACTTCTCATTAGGGCCCATTTTCATAAAGCCATGTAAGCACAACAGAAATGTGCTAAGCACTAACAAATCTTGCTTAACAAATACTGGGTATCAGTCAAAATTATACAATGGAGCCCTATACATATTACTTGACAAATTTCTTTGCTAAGCAAAAATTGAGACGGTCACCAGCCACAACAATGCAAACTTAATAAAAATGGGCTGGTATCCATGTTTCTGCCAAGTAAAACTTGTCTGTGTTCAGCGAGTTTCCTGCTTACATGCTTTATGACATTTGGCCCAGGTCTTCCATTAACAAAATGCATTGATGTGTAGAGTTGGGTACGTTATAATTATATTAACGAAGAAGACACAAACAAATCCTCATTACTGAAATACACCAACTGAAAACAGTCGCCGAGTTTGCAACAGGCCTACCAATTGTTCGCCAATACGCCCAATATACGAATCTTTTGTACTGCGTAGTAATCAAGCGTGAACTTGATGGTAGCTGGCGGAGTTCCTCGTTCTAAAATGACAATGGGTTATGCCCATCACCTGGTAGTTGGTCTTATCATTCTCTTATTATATTATGTCCTTGAATGTGACACACGTAATAACAATATAATGCATGGCCATCTGTTTGTTCGTGTATTTGCAAAATGTCACACACGATGCATTTGACGCTATAATGATCATTGTTCTTAGAGACTCGTTACGTTTGGTTGAATGTTTCTTTTTGGTTTTGTCGAAGGATATCATTGTATTCGACCATTTGACTGAGAAACTGAAATGCTTATAGGTTTATCTGTAAATTATCAACACAACATCTCCGTTTGCAAAACAGTTAATAATAGCCTTATGATACCACAAGTGTTTTCTGGTGAGCCGAAATACTTTGTCCCTTTTCGCTCAACGATGCGCAAACGTAAGTGTGGTTAAAACAGTGAACATTAAAATGCCTATTTTTTGACAACAACAGTAAATGTGGTTTTACTACAAACGTATACATATCGTCCTGTCAATCAGTTAGATTAGTTTTTTTTTTACAGAATTCATTTTCCATTTTAAAGATTGGATTCGCCTTTTGAGTCACAGTGGTTATGTTCATCCATAGGGATCGGTTTCACAAAGAGTTAAGACTAGTCCTAACTTAGGACTAGTCCTAGGAGATATACAACACGTAAGGCTAGTCCCAAAGTTAGGAAGAGTAACTCGTCCTAACTCGAGATAAGACTAGTCTTAACTCATTGTTAAATCCACCCCTGGCCCTTTTAGAATGTGTTTGTCCGATGTTTTTTGTTTGTCTTTCAGAAGTTGTTCATTTATATTACATCATTGGGAACAGTGTTGGATATTATTTCATTAGTTGTGGCAAATTAGTTGCAATCTTGGCCGAATAAATACGAATAATGAGAGTATAATAGTATTGACAAATGATTCTTTTTTTATTGTTCATTGACGATCTGCGTGACCTTCCAAACTCAGTCAGGGATGAATGATTCGGGTGTTAAAACGTATTCGAAACTAGATATAGAATTGAAAGGGAAAACCTATAGGAACTAGGTATGCTACGGGTACATTTTTTACGGAGAATTTGGAAACTTTAACTTGAGAGTACACTTGACGAAACCCTTCCAACAGAAGTTAACGGCAATATATACTTGTGGTTTTTGGAATCGATTGATTGTTTTAATCTAAATATAAAAGTAGTTGTATGCAAATTAACTTGTGAACATTTCATTTCAAAGGGCGTTTGCGTTTTGTGATACTTTTGTGAAACTCCGGAGAGCGAATAATTTGTCCGCGCAATTACAATAACAATGTTTACTTAATAGAGTAGACCCTATACATATGTGTATACCAAAGTTCCAACCGGAACTCGTGGACGCCCCACCCCCCCCCCCCCCCCCCCCCCCCGACCTGGTTATAGTAGGCTACACCAGTGGTGACTCCTGTATACACATTCCGGAACTTCCGCCAATCTGCTGGGCTTGAAAAGACTCGGCTTAATTTGGCGTCTTTCAAAGCCTTTTTATATACTAGAAATAATATGACATGAGTTCAGGGTATAGAGCTGCTTAAAAGATTTTAACAATGGTTTGTAATGACTCTGAAAATCAATGCCAGTAACAACTTACTTGTGCCCAATTTCATGGAGCTGCTAAGCACGGAAATTTGCTGTGCAGTCAATTTCTTCCTTGATAAAAACAAGATTACCAACCAGATTTCCACGTGATTTTCAGGATAAGCAAACAACACGTGAATACCAGTACCAAGCAAGGAAGAAATTTTATGCAAAGCAAAATTTGGTGCTTAACAGCTCTATGAAATTGGGCCCTGTTTGGAAGTACCAGCAGCTTTGGTAGTATAATGCATTTTGACAAACTTTTCACTTTAAAGTATCCCTGCGGTTGTGTAAACAGATTTTTATTCCCCAAAATTTGAATCTAAGCACCGTTACTGCAGTACCGCTCCAGATAATCGGCAATATCTCAAAACGCTACCACCTTTTGGAATACAAACGAACGACAAAGTTCAATTTATTTTACAGTCCTTTAAAAAGAAAAACGCAGGTTTTAACTACATTAACTACGATGGACAGGTTGATTCAGAATCTACGAACGAAGGTTATCTCACAAGAGGGCGCTGTTTATGGCCTACCGCTTTTCATCGCGACTTCACCCAATAATTATTCCTTCCATCTGGTCTTTCAGAATTTATCTTTTTGTGCTATGAACTCAAATGGAGAAGATAATTTGAGCTTACGATCGTCCTCCGATCACCGTATAGTAGTTGTGCAAACAAAAATGAAGCCAAAATGTCATGTTATTAACGAGAACTCGTGGGATAAAGCAAATTAAAAATGGTCAAACGTTGATTTTTACGCGTAAGTTGCTGTAACAAGCTGTGAGAAAATTACTCTTTTAAATTGGTGAATTGTTATAGCCCAAGCAAGCAAGCCATTGTTTGAACCCCTATAGTTGGAATGTCCCGTCAGGAATTGGGGCTATTTGCTATTGTAATGGGGTTCATCGCGTCGTATGAGACCAAAGGAATTTGGTTATGTGGTTGAGATTTGTGTTGTGTTGAGGAGAGTACTGTTTGGGTGTGGACCAGCGACAGCTAGGCAAGCGTGAGGCTGTGTCATGTCGACCCGTCTAGCACGTGTGGAGCTGCCCAGCGAGTGTTTTAAGGTCCATCAGCAACGCAAATCTTCCCGGGAATCTCGGACCTGAGGGCGGCCAAGGGACCCGAGGATAACAGCGTCGGGGCCATAGGCACTGTGAGTAACTTCAAAGTAATTTTACTGGGAATTTAATTATAAACCACACGGATAAAGTCATTGCTTTTCGGGGAACCGGGTTATTCGTAAAATGGTCCAACTTGCACCCCTGTGTTGTTGACTTTAAACCTGTAGTGTTTTTGGAACACAAGCCCTGTGAAAACGGCCTATTTTGCTGTCTTGTGTATGCCTACGGGTTCCTTACTCAAGAAAGAGGTAGGCCCTAAGGTAAAAGCCAGTCCAGTCCAGTCGTTCATGGTTGTTTTCATATTGGATAATATAAAGCTTAGTTAAAAATTTAAACGGAGATAAACCTGTAAAAATTGAGGACAAAATAAATTGATTTGGTGTGGAAGGGCCGAGTATTTTTGAATTAGCAATTCGCATTGGTTTATAACGGGAGCTGTATGGCGTGGTGCACCCGTTATTGAAAGTGATGTTCGAAGAACGACATGTCGCCCTCTATTGACTTGAATTTTCAAAAGAACGTGCGCCGTGTTCTTCATAATGACAGTAACCGTCTTAACTCAATCTGTATCAAACGGGAGTTTACGGACCCGGTATAACTTTGAGGAATATTGTGTCCCTGAGAATGAATTATAAACCCCATAGCCCCATTTATAACATTGGCGACGAGGATGGGATTCGAACCCACGCGTGCAAAGCACAAAGGATTAGCAAAGGTATAAAATAACCAAACGAATCATTTGCCTTTATAGTAGCCTTACCACTTTATTTGTTTTAGTACGGAAGCGAGACGCTCTGAAACTTATGTTCTGTAATTTATTAGAAAGTGATGATTTTTTCGTATCTTTAGGTGTCTGGTTACCATGGTTACATGTAGTGTATCCTATTATAAGCTACCTATCCGGGTGACATTATTTTCTCAATTGCCCTACGACTTAAGTTCATGCACCATCTTGGCCCACATTTCATAAAGCTGTTTACTAGACTACAGTGTTTACTGTCAAGGAAAACATTTTGTGCTAGAACAAGTGTTTTCTTTTAAACGATTTTGTGCGCAAGTAAATATTATTTTATTAAATATCTCTTTATCATTGTGGGCTATAAGCAACCGAGGATTTTTTTTTTTTTTTTTGTATACGGTATAACATGAACCATGCAATAAACGACACGGACAAATAGCTATTTTGGTTAAGAAAAGTAACTTTTTGTCTTCCGCAATTGTCACCCTTGGGCAAGACTAGCGAATAGTGTTCTGCAGTCACTTTGTCTTTAACGCCTTTTTGCCACTGAACGGAATTTTAATTCACACGTCTGACAACTACTTTTTATAAAGCTGCTTAAGCAGAAAACATTGTATACTAGATGTTAAATTTGCACCGGGGATAAAGAATATTAATTTTGGTTTTTACCCTAACACCGATGTGTGTTAGCACTGTATACTCAGTATTTTCCCGAGTCCTGTGAGCAACATTTTGTTGTGGTTAGCTTTTTTGTTTTTTTGCTTGAGGGCTGGGCCCAATTTCAGCGTTGCTTAACGGTAAGCAAATTTTGTTGCTTATCGTATAGCAGAAAAATTTGCTTGAGCGTAAACGTGTTTAACCAGCAGTTGCTAACTTAAGCAGGTAACAAGTTGCGCGCGCAACCTTTTAGATCGTCAGCTTAAGCACAAAATTCCCCCGAAAATAAAATAAAATTAAAATGGCGCACGAATCCAACCGCGAGACTGGACAAAGGCTATCTTGGATCATTACCCGATCAAACGAATAGGTCAATGCATTTTAACACCAGCAATGTAGGTCCAATGTAATAGCGACAACAAATCCATAATCATGTTATTTTTTTTGTTATATTATAAAGTTCACGTCACGTCACCCATTATGACAAATAAATGGCGCCAACTCAAATGGACACAATTTGCACTCTCGTCTGCATGTGGGTCTCATAAATACAACTGTGTACATACGCATCAAGTAATAAACCGTTTTCCAGAATGCACTTTGGTCTTTGCATAAGAATTAATGGCAATTAAAACTGTGGCCATTCGTGACGGTCGTGTTAGCTTTGTTTGTCCTCTCGGGCTCACCGCTCCACAATGCAAAAATAAATTACTTATTTCTCTTATACATTATGAGGATTGAAAAAGAAAATACAAGAGTTGATATGAACTTGTAATCTCAGCTTATTTATAACGCTCCGCTATTTGTACCACTCTTAAAGTTATTAAAAACCTGCCAGCACATTAAAACTAACACAACGTTGTACACTAAACAAACTGAACAGGGATATGTTGACATTATTATTTTAGTTGCAGGTGACTGACATTTTAAAGATTAATTTGATTGAACTTTTATTTCACTTATTTCATTCCAAAGAAGAAGTTTCGCGAAAGATATATTATTTGTATGATATGAGTTATGACTGGTATGGCATTGTTTTAAAACGGATCTTAAAGCAGCTGTCAAAATAAAATGTTGTAAAAGCGTGCGGCTGAAAAATGTAATGTTTGTTCCTTTAAAACAATTTAATAATGATGTTTGAGCATTTACAGAATGTATCTGTTCCTTCTATGATGACGGGTGGAAAATTATGTTAGAGAGGGCGCCCTGTTGAGTGCCAACTGGACTATCCACTCCCCACGTAGTGTTGATTCCTGCCGCGTATATCTCAACCCGGTCCGTAGTAGCGACTTTCAGCTTACAGCTACTCGTGCAAAATAACTGTTTCGCTTTGATTGTGTTTTTATTTATGTTAACCCAAACTTACATAACACACCATACTTCTTCTTGATTTATAGAGTAGTGTTAATGTATTATGTTACTTAGCTTCTTCATATATACAATATTATTATGTAAAACATTGTTTAAAAATTGCTTAACCCGTAATGTTTGTTGGAAAGGATCACCACTGTCTGAAGACATCTCGCGTGTGGTGAAAAGTACTTGAGAACAGTTTGGTTTTAACCTTACTGTATAGACTGGAAGAATCAACCATAATGCGTTAATTCAATGTTGCAGAACTCACAGTAATTCAAAAACATTGTAAAATATAATATAGTCAAAATGATAGTATACATGTACGTGGAAAATTACTTCTGTCTCGAAAACTACGTTACTTCAGAGGGAGCCGTTTCTCACAATGTTTTATACTACCAACCTCTTCCCACTTCTCGTTACCAAGTAAGGTTTTATGCTAATAATTATTTTGAGTAATTACCAATAGTGTCTACTGCCTTTAAACAAATGGCAAAATCTAGGTCCGGGGTGAAGCAACAGCTTTGTTCCCCAGCCTATGGACGGACAGACAAAATGACAGTTATACATGGAAAGACAGGATATAAAAGGGTGTTAGACAGAAAATAAGGCAGAAAATAAGAGACATCGAGCTGCAAGCTTCCTCATCCCTCGTGTTAATGCAATCTATTCCGAAGAAAGTTTATAGTTGGCATAAGGTGCAAAAATGGAGAGTTATTGATCGCCATTATGTTGGATGTTGTCCTGATATTAACAGACTCCTGACTAAAGCAAGTTGATGTTGCCTCGTAGGTATTTAGCTGGAGTGGTTATTGGTGGTTTGAGTATACCGACAATACATCACCTGCCACCCTCCAGATACTCCACTCATTATACGCTCACTCCACTCTCCTTCCCCGTAGGCCTGCAACTCAATCAAGTCACAAACGCAGGCAAAAAGCAATATCTTCAGCTAAGTCTCAAACATTTTGGGAAATGAACCTAATTTCTCACAATTTGTGAAATATTTGATAGGTGAAAGTCCCCTGTACTGATTAAGTCAGCCCATCCCCAAATAAAAACACGGTGTTGCTCTGGTTTTTGTCGTATGATAATTTAATAAAATTCACGTGCGACTTTATAAATACAATTTCTTCCGAACGAATGATGAATTGCCAGCCGCTAGACATAATTAATAACTAGTGAGAATGCTGCTTTGTATTATCAGAGCCAATAATGCTTGTAGTCAAAGTTTATATAGACATGATTCCATATCCCCAAGCATAAGTCTATATAGTTTACACATTGGGGGCCAACTCGTCATTGTATTGATCGATTGTGAGATGGAATAATGACCTGATGCACAAACTCAGATGTAACCCTACTGAGTACAGACAAGTTTAATATCATCTGAGGCATTGCATGGTGAGGTATCAATATATATTTGGTTTGTGGTCCACCCTGTGTGTATCTACTTGCCAAGTTTAAACTATTTCTGTGACGTCACTCTATTGTTGAAAGTATAGATTACCATCGTTACGAATCTACACTTAAGTGTAGATTCGTAACATTGGGAGCTGATGACTAAAACAAATTTGCCTTGAAATTGCGTGGTTTTGGCCGACCGTGTTAGTTGGCGAGGTAAAAGGAAAACCACGCAATTTCGAGGCATATTTGTGTGGATTATTGTATTCTCCTTTTAAAACATCTTTCCAACCATATGCATTTTATAACAAACGGCTACAAACGCTTTTCAAAGACCCCCTCGACCGATCCAAGGCAACGTGTTCCTTTAATAAAAGACAAGAACAAACAAGCTATTACATTGGAAGGTTTGTATCCTTGAGTTTTGATTTCGAAATTAATACCTTTTTCTGCACTTGTCTATGCCATCGGTAGCGGAAAATGGGTATTGAAAAAATAAATTTAAGCATTATCTTCAAGAACTATACACTTATCTATAAAGATATTTAAACACATTGATTGAACCATGCTTATAGAATGTCTAAAAACAACTGTTGAATCTTGATTTGTTAAGAAATTATCAACAAGTTAAAATATGCAATGTTGTAAAGTGTCAATCTTATAAACTGCTTTCCCAAGACGTGGTCAGTTGACAAACCAGTAACTCAGAACAGAGACTCTTCTTACAAAACTTATTACTTCGTTGCTGTGGTAAGTTTCGGCAAGAAAGTTAAATTTCGCAAAGATCTTTGTTTTTGTTTTGTTAAGAGGAGGCCGTTGAAGAAGAGGGCGGGTGCATGAAGCATCACGAATTAAATTGTCGAATTCAGTGGTTGGTGTGTAAGGCCTATCTCGTAAAAGTACCACCCCTTTCCGATTAATTTTACACAAGTTGGTTAATGTAGAATGTTCATGCCAAACTGAATTATAGGAACAACGTGAACTATGCTCTATTCTTCTTTTAAAGGCAATGGACAATGAAGACGCTGTTGATTATAAAACATTGTGAGAAACGGCTCCCTCTGAAGTAACGTAGTTTTTGAGGAAGCAGTAATTCTCCACTAAAACGTGTGAATTTGATTTCGAGACCTCAGAAATAGATTTTGAGGTCTCGAAATCAAGCATCTGAAAGCACACAACTTCGTGTGACAAGGGTGTTTTTCTGCCACTATTATCTTGCAGCTTCGACGACCAATTGAGCTCAAATTTTCACAGGTTTGTTATTTTATGCATATGTTGAGATACACCAAGTGAGAAGACTGGTCTTTGAGAACTACCAATATTATCTAGTCTTTAATACGGGAAGGTGATTGGATGATTTCATATTGTATCTCGATGAGCTTTTTATGATCAGATCCGTATTCATGCATAGGTCACTCATTGTAGGCACACCAACTTCATCATAAGAAATGTGTTGGCTTTAACACATTTACTATGGTTTGTTCCTTCACAGTCAAATGTGAGAGTAGTCCTCGTTCAAGCATGGAGGTCCTCCATGGTTCAAGATGTATCTTTATTGGTTCTTGATTTGTGGACCGGTAGGCTCCTCTGAAGATCTGTTCAAAATTATGTCGAGGGCAGAATCAAACTCAGTCATTGTACCTCCAGCCCGTTTAAATGCATGTTTCCGGAAATAAAGGATCTTGCAAATTTTAGTTGATTGCATCAAGTTCCATGTGATCTTTTTGTATTAGTGTTGTATATTTTCATTCAGTTGTACATTTTTGACAGTGGCGTGGGCCCGTAAACACACTTTTCACTAGTAGGCCTACAAGCTGGGGTGGATTTCACAAAGGTAGTCCTAACTTAGGACTAGTCCTAGGCAATGCTAAGAGATAGGACTTGTCCTAAGTTACTGGTCCTAACTTTAGGACCAGTCCTATCTCTTAGCATAGTCCTAGGCAATGCTAAGAGATAGGACTTGTCCTAAGTTACTGGTCCTAACTTAGGACAAGTCCTATCTCTAAGCATTGACTTAGGACAAGTCCTATCTCTTAGCATTGCCTAGGACTAGTCCTAAGTTAGGACTACCTTTGTGAAATCCACCCCTGGACCTATACGTAAAAGAGTGACAATTTCCGAGTGGTGTCACTTTCACTCTTCTGAGAGTGAAAGTCAATCTGTGTCACTCTTTTTGAGTGAAATTGGAACAAACTTCACTCTAAATCGAGTTGAAAGTACCCGTCTTTCACTCCAGAAAGAGTTGTCCGCCATAATGGCTCTTCACAAGAGTGGTATGGCGGACAAAACAAGTGCCACACTCTTTTACATTAAAGCCATTGGACACTTTCGGTAAACAGTATTGTCCAAAGGCCCACACTTCGTGTATCACAACTTATACATAACATAACAAACCTGTGAAAATTTAGGCTCAATCGGTCATCGGAGTCGGGAGAAAATAACGGGAAAACCCACCCTTGTTTCCGCACGTTTCGCCGTGTCATGACATGGTGTTTAAAATAAATCCGTAATTCTCGATATCGAGAATTGATAATTGTTTTGTTGTTTTCTTAAAAAGTAAAGTATTTCATGGAATAATATTTCAAGAGAAGTCTTTCACCATTACCTTCTGTAAACCCTGTAGGTTATTTGTGAATTTGTTTTGTTTTCTGTTCCGAAAGTGTCCGATGGCTTTAAGAGAGTATATTCACGTTATTCGAAATTGACATTCAAAACAAAGGGAAAATGACAAAACTGTACGCCAAGGTGATAGCATGTGGACATGCTAGTACATGATGAACCAAAGCTATGCTAAATCAATGACGTTATTCTCATAGTATACCACCCGTGTCGAACAAGACAAGGTTGACGCAGCGGTTTGATGACGGTGAGCAGTAGGGCGTCAACGTGACATCCAGGTCATTGCAAAGCAATCGCTAAACGACACCTTACAACCAACCAAATGTACTTTAATCTTTGAGCAACCACGAGTTTTTCTGAAATCTCTTGCGTCGCCCAACTAAGCCACTCTGGAGGCATGGTTTATAGAATAAGCCTGAATAATTCATGAATGTCATCATAGTTATTGCAATGTGTTGCTCATGAACTACACAAGTGGATATTCATTTGGTTATTTTTCAATGTACTTGAAACAAGTACAAACTTTATCTCTCAAAATATCATTGTTTAAAGCCATTGGACACTTTCGGAACAGAAAAAAAATTAAAAGTTCACAAATTTACAAATAATTTACAGGGTTTACAGAAGAATGGTGAAAGACTTCTCTTGAAATATAAATGCTTTACTTTTTTAGAAAACAGTAAAACAATATCAATTCTCGATATCGAGAATTACTGATTTATTTTAAACACATGTCATGGCACTGCGAAACGTGCGGATACAAGGGTGGGTTTTCCCGCTATTTTCTCCCGACTCCGATGACCGATTGAGCCTTAATTTTCACAGGTTTGTTATTTTATATTTAAGTTGTGATACACGAAGTGTGGGCCTTGGACAATACTGTTTACCAAAAGGGTCCAATGGCTTTAACACCAAACATGTCAAATTGACGATTTAATTGTTGTTTCCAGTAGATAGAGCGATGTTGGATGGTTGACTGCGAGTCATTCCTCATTATTGATTAACGACTTGCCCCTTTTCTAATTTCCAGTCAGTTAGTTACACGGACTCTGTGATTTCTTTTATTTCAATTGTCTACTGTCCGCTTTCTGGGCAATGACTCACACTAGGTCACCAGTATAGTCATGTATATGCCTTTGGCCATAGCGTAACTACAGCGGGCAGCTGCAGGTCGTAGTATTACTATAAGACCACCAGCGTATCCATTTTAGGAATGTAAAAAAAATAATACCGCAGTCAATAACTTGAGCGAGGGATAGAAGGTATATAAGATCGATCAGGAATTGACTCGTCTCCAAAATCTAAATCAAAGAGTTAGTGTTTGTTTTCTAACTGCCACAAATTTGGTTTGAAATATTTGGCTTGGGATTGTGCATTTTCCAGACAATTCTGGCAGTGACGAAAACTAAGGGCTGTTCCCGTCATCAAATCTTAATTATTAAAAAAATAAAAAATATTCATATTTATATAGGCATACAAGCTAAATAATAGGCTTTGAGTAAGACGTACAATGCAAGATGCCGTATTTAAAGCCTTAAAGACAATAATGGATACTATTGGTAGTTGTCAAAGACTTGTCTTCTCACTTGGTGTATCTCAACATATGCATAAAATAACAAACCTGTGAAAATTTGAGCTCAATCGGTCGTCGAAGTTGCGAGATAATAATGAAAGAAAAAAACGCCCTTGTCACACGAAGTTGTGCGCTTTCAGATGCCTGATTTCGAGACCTCAAATTCTAAATCTGAGGTCTCGAAATCAAATTCGTGGAAAATTACTCCTTTCTCGAAAACTACATTACTTCAGAAGGAGCCGTTTCTCACAATGTTTTATACTATCAACCTCTCCCCATTACTCGTAATCAAGAAAGGTTTTATGATACAAATTGTTTTGAGTAATAAGTGTTCACTGCCTTTAACAAAGCATTGCCTCTATTAAAACGAAACTGCAATAACGTCGTTCAGATACTTGTAGAATTCATATCATACTGTGTATGCAAGTGGGTAAGCTTATATTATATACATCAATGATCGATAAACGAATCTACTCGGAACGAAGCAAAGCCAACGTATAAACATATAGGCCCTCCAACAAGACATCAAATACTGCCAATAATTACTCAGTTTTCCATCGTTAGCACCAAGGACTTCAGTTTGCATGGCCATGTTATTAAGTGTCGGAAAAATCAATGCACAATCATTGTGGTGGAACCTCCATAGTTTCAGATTGTAGATGATTCTAATGTACGTGCTCGAGTGTAATCTATACACAAAGGTTTAAAGACAAAAAAAAAATTCATAACAATTCCATATTGTGTTTATTGAATGAGTTCTTCATTCACAATCTGTTGGTTTTATAAAGTCACATCAAAATAACAAACTGCGAAAACACCAAAGTGGTTTGTATTATGTGAGTTGTTGCGTTAACTTATTATTAATATTGATTAATTACTCCAATTGGTCCATAGCCACCAATTGTTTCTGATAGAAACTTTGATTGGCTGTTATTTTCCCGCTTCTTTCTGGATCCTTCCATTAATCCCTTTCCCCTCTCTTTTTCTATAAATGGATATGTATTTGTTTGTACTTGTTTTATGCCTCTGAAGACGGTCCGGATTGGATCGAAAGCTAAGGCCACCTACCCTATTCATCATTTAAAATAAACATGGATACAAATGCAAGGCAGTCTTTTATGCTTTATTGTGATGGGCGAAAGCTAACGTTGGCTCAACTTCAACGAAAGTTGAGTCTTGAATAACTTAAGCAACCTTCAAATAAGTGTATCATAGATGGATTGTAATATAGCACCATCGACCGCCATGATTGGTGATGAACAATGGAAAAGTGCACACGTGACGCGCTGCGTACAACACTCAGCCAATCACATCCTTTCACGCGTGCACGTTTCATCAAAAATGGCGGTCATTGACGTCATGTGGATTCAATATTAAACAGAAAACGAAAGAAAAGAAAGGGTAACTGACAATTTGGTCACCAAAATGAATTATATAATTTTGTTCGAGCCATAAAACTTGTGGAATACCTGCTTGTCTTGTCGTCATCTTGATAAAACGTGTTTTACTCAATAAACGGTCCAGCCATTTTGAAGTCCAATCTGTAATGACTCGTTACCTATCACTGTCCGGTATGACATCACTGCATCAATTAAAGGCAGTGGACACTATTGGTAATTACTCAAAATAATTATTAGCATAAAACCTTTCTTGGTGACAAGTAATGGGGAGAGGTTGGTGGTATAAAACATTGTGAGAAACAGCTCCCTTTGAAGTGCCATAGTTTGGGAGAAAGAAGTAATTTTCCACGAATTTGATTTCGAGACCTCAAGTTTAGAACTTGAGGTCTCGAAATCAACCATCTAAACGCACACAACTTCGTGTGACAAGGGTGTTTTCTTCTTTCATTATTATCTCGCAACTTTGATGACCGATTGAGCTCAAATTTTCACAGGTTTGTTATTTTATGCATATGTTGAGATACACCAACTGTGAAGGCTAGTCTTTGACAATTACCAATAGTGTCCACTGCCTTTAAGACAAAACCAATACGACAATATTTCCTGGCTCTATCCACCTATGCCAACATAAAGGTTAATACGACAGCATTCACGGCGTAAAGTGTAACAAAAACAGCGAACGTTCCCGCAGTGCGTGCACTGTGTATAGTCATTAGGTACACCCTTACAAGTTGTACATATATTAAAGGTGATTATGTAATATTGTTGGAGGTAAACATTCAAAACTGGCTTCATAAAATGAAAACGTATAAATTAGTGATATATTTAAACGTACGATGATAACATTGGAAACAAATTAAATATGAACTACTGCGAAGAACGGTAAACCATGCTTAAAGGCACTGGACACCATTGGTAAGTGTCAAAGACCAATCTTTTCACTTGGTGTAATCACAACGTGTGCACAAAATAACAACCCTGTTAAAATCTTAATTTTGGTTTTTACCCATACACCGATGTGTGTTAGCACTGTATACTCAGTACTTTCCCGAGTCCTGTGAAAAAAATATCACATGCATACTACTCGGGTGGGATTCGAACCCACGACCCTTGCAATTCTAGAGCAGTGTCTTACCAACTAGACTACCGAGGTTGTTAAAATCCTGATAATAGGTAAAACTGTGTAGTAAAAATGCCGGCTGGCGCTACTCTGCAGTCGCGTTCGTCATTAAAAAGGAAGTTTAAACATTTGGTAAAAAAAACACTGACGTACTTGAAATCATTGATATCGATATGCGAGAAGTATTTTGTTCAGCGCAGTCTTTGTCAAATGATAAGGAACGGAACCAGTTAAGCCTGTATTGTGAATATCAGAGGTACCAGGAGGACTAAAGTGTCATACCATGGTCAGACACTGAGGTATAGCGGGGCCTAATGTGTCTATTTACAGTGACTTCTTTCCCGTCACACAATCAGTCCGAGCAGTCCGTTCACTATCGTCCTCTGCCAGTCCACTACACTAAACCTGTTGTCATACACTATGACATCGGGATTAGTTCTCCACACTCTATCTTATTTCCCCCTGAACCCTTTACTCAATTCCCCCCCCCCCCCGCACTACTTCACCTCTCTTTGTTCACTCCACTACCCTAGCTACCCCTGTCCTTGTTTTCTCATCAGATGATATAATGACGGATCAGCACATACAGAAAATGGAGTATGACAATAATTGATGTAGAGTTGGTTGTCAGTTGTAGGCATTGGGTATGAAAAGACGATGGGTAGCGCTAGGTGAGCGTCAAGTGTGTAATAAAGCCTGCTGGATGTTAGCGGATGTAAAACGACTCACTCTTTCAACCCTACAACTGATGCATGTTGTACTTACTCTCTACGTGGCGTTAAAGGCAGTGGACACTATTTATAATTACTCAAAATAATTATTAGCATAAAACCTGTCTTGGTAACGAGTAATGGGGAGAGGTTGATAGTATAAAACATTGTGAGAAATGGCTCCCTCTCAAGTGATGTAGTTTTCGAGAAAGAAGTAATTTTCCACGAATTTGATTTCGAGACCTCAGATTTAGAATTTGAGGTATCGAAATCAAGCATATGAAAGCACACAACTTCCTGTGACAAGGGTGTTTTTTCTTGCATTATTATCTCGCAACTTCGACGACCAATTGAGCTCAAATTTTCACAGGTTTGTTATTTAATGCATATGTTGAGATACACCAAGTGAGCAGACTGGTCTTTGACAATTACCAATAGTGTCCACTGTCTTTAAGATTTGAAGCCTGTATTCACAATATCAATCATGTTGTATGCAATAAATGCAAATGAAAAAATAATTACTTTCTTATTTTCTTAGTTTTCTGGGTAGCTGGAAGAAATGGGGCAAGGATGTGCTTACAAAGGACGGTCATTGACATTTAGGAAAAAGTATATAATCCCCAACAGCACTTTTGAAGCTAATCAGGTATTTTCAGCCATTTTGGAATTGATTAATGCTACCCGATTTTTGACATTCTTTTCAAAGGTGCCGGAACCTAGTGGCCAAAACATTGTTTAAAAAATCATTGCACTGAACTAATCGTGCGTCTTGTATGATATCGTATTTTTTGTACTTAATAAAGGCCATCCTATGAGGCAATTGTAAATTTCTACTTGAGCATTTCAAGGGAGGCGATGACCTGGGGCATGGAGGCAAACAGGCAATCGCCTTCGTTGCCTCCGTGAAGCATCAGGCCGACCTACCAAAAGTCAACTGTTGGTTTATCCGCCAGTCCAAACAAACAATATACCTTATGCACATGACGTCATTTACGTAGGGCGCCATCACCACCTAGAGGTCAAAAGGAGGTTGTTCATTGGCCAATACTGTGCGCCGCGCGTACAATTCTGTGTGTCTCGATTGTTTTGTCACCTTTTTTTCCACTAAGATGGCGGCTGGATGACGTCAATGCATAAGGTATATACACCCCAAACAGGGCCCAATTTCATAGAGCTGCTAAGCACAAAGATTTGCTTAGCATGAAATTTCTTCCTTGATAAAAACAGGATTACCATCCAAATTTCCATTTGTTGCATATTGCTTGTTACTGGTATTCAGCTGATGTTTGCTTGTCCTGAAAATCATGTGGAAATGTTGTTGGTAATCCGGTTTTTATCGAGGCAGAGATTTCATGCTAAGCAAATTTTTGTGCTTAGCAGCTCTATGAAATTGGGCCCAGTTCATTCCCAATATTACTTTAAAGCCATAGTTTTTGAGAGAGCACATAAAAGTACACTCCCCTCCTCTAGTTTTCAAGAAACTCGCAATTTAAGAAACCCGTAAAAATGTCACTTTAAAACAATTTTCACAAGTTGGTTGGATATGTGTATATTGCTTGCGATACCTCGTCGCTGCAGCGATTGCGGTAGCATTTGCTTCAATAGCAGGGATGGATTTCACAAAGAGTTAAGACAAGTCTAAGAACGAGTTACTCACCCTAACTTAGGACTAGCCGTACGTTTTTATTATCCCCTAGGACTAGTCCTAAGTTAGGAATAGTCATATTAACTCTTTGTGAAATCGACCCCTGATGTTTATAACAGTGTCACAATTTCACGCGAGATCCCTTGTATCAGTAAAATGCGGATACAAGTTTTAATACATAAATTGTTGAAATATGTATTGCTCATAATGTAAACAGATCTCATTCAAACACAAATTTCTCAAACACAATACGACGTTTTATGGCCACCATTTTGTGAGTAGTGGTATTACAACCCGGGCTTCCAAATTTTCAGTATCAGTTTTGAGGTTGAAACGTCAGGCCATAAATATTGTTTGCATTTATACCATTTAGTTTGTACTGTTGTTTGCAACAGCTAATTCTATTTTCTCGGTTTTGAAACTAGAGGACAAACTATTACACGTAACCCCTTCACATCCCCATACAGAGTGTCTGAACTATTCTCTGTTTTAGTATGACACTTTCACGTGATTTATTCAGATATTACCAACACTATACGTAGGGCCTAGTCTAGAAAACTGCACGAGTTCCATACATGAAATAGCCGTTTAGTCATCGTTCTCTTGGCAGATAATTTTCCCTTATATCCGAGAGCGAAGATTGTGCGACAGTATACAAACTATTCCGACTCGATCTGTACAACTTTTGCAATAATACATGGGCGTTACACGTAAGGAGGCCCATCAGCCTGGGGCGAACCAACTTGTCATTATATGCCATTTGATCGCCATCTTTGTAATCAGTCATGTTATCAAATAACTATAACTCTACTGTCATATTTATGTCACGCCCATGTAGTTTCGCTATTGTAATATGGTACACTCGTACTATAAGTGGCGTATTAAAGGCACTGGACACCTTTGGTAATTGTCAAATACAGTAGCATCACTTGGTGTACCCCAACTATGCATAAAACAACAAATCTGTGAAAATTTTGACACAATTGGTCATTGAAGTTTCAAAAGAAAACCCAGACTTGATGCACACATTTTTATGGCAGTTTAAAGGAACACGTTGCCTTGTATCGGACGAGTTAGTCCATAAAAAGCGTCTGTAACCTCTTTTTATAAAATGCATGGTTGGAAAGATGTTTTGAAAGTAGAATACAATGATTCACACAAGTTTGCCTCGAAATTGCGTGGTTTTCCTTTTACTGTGCGAACTAACACGGTCGGCCATTTATGGGAGTCAAAATTTGACCCCACAAGTGGCCGACCTTGTTAGTCGACGAGGTAAAAGGAAACCACGCAATTTCGAGGAATGTTTGTGTGGATTATTGTATTCTACTTTTACAACATCTTTCTAACCCATATGCATTTTATAACAAACGGTTACAAACGCTTTTTATAGACCACTCGACCGATCCAATGCAACGTGTTCCTTTTGACATAGGCTCTTGCGAGTGGGCTCGGTCAAACCCAGGGCCCAATTTCAAAAAGCTGCTCAAGCAAAAAATTATATATTGCTTAACAATTGTCTGCTAAGCAGAAATGAGCAGGATACCAGTCACAAACTGTGCATGTAACATGGTATTTTGGCTGGTAACCTATTCAATAATAATTTTGTTGTGATTAGCTACATTTTGTGCTTAAGCAGCTCCATGAAATTGGGCCCTTATTAGCTCTATCCATATTAATCGAAAAGTATAAGCAAGTTTGCCACGATTGATGTGGAAGTTTGAGCTGCCGTCGATTTCACCAAAGTCTCCCTACTTTTCGCATGCTTTTCAAACATTGTGTATGTAGCTTTTTCTATAAGTTGTTATTGTTTTATTGTGCATTTTCAGTTTTTGTATGCGCTGTGATATAGCTTTCTATGGGGAGCGTTTCTAAATACCTGTTATTATTATTTATTATTATTAATATTAATCTTAGGACCTAGGACGACTTAAGTTACGTATCCATAGACGTTATAATGTATTGAACCCATCCTAAGTTAGCATGAGTTACTCGTCCTAACTCGAGATAGGATTAATCCTAGCGTTTCTTGAAATCGGCTGCTGCGTTTGTCAACTTTCCACGGGCTGCTAACTTTATGTTCAAACTTTCTTCACACAAAGACGATCGCGCTCAAACAATTATTGATAAAGTGAAAATGCTTAACCAAAACCCAGTACCTTGCAATGTATCTTGACATGAAATAACAGAAACGACAATTTGTATTTGAATCATCTTATTTTTTAATGAAGTTGAATAACTTCTTTAAATGATTGAATGACATTAGTTTTGCAATGAAAATTAAATGAGCAAAAAGTAAAACAATTTCAACACCACAGCACAAATTGAATTGTAAATCTTTGTGTGACATTTCTACAGCATGTCATTTTATATAAGAAGTAGGATTTATTAATAAAGGTGAGGAATATATAGTTAAATCATTTCTCAATCAATTATGACAGACATTGAATTCCCTTTAAATAGCTTAACAATAAATAATGACAGATATAATTGAGATGTAATAAATATATAATATAGTGTAACGGTAGCTTGCTGACTACCCAACGCTCCTCATCAACAATCGATCTCCACAAAACAAAGGATAGCTTTATAACAGGTGGCAGTTAACGCAAACAAACAATACCTAATCAACATAATATTAACCCCACCAATTTGCTTCTACAATCGACATCCCTTGGCCTCACTCAACTAATATCGAAATATTGGTCAAAGTCCTGACTTGAGCTTAATTGGCGCGAGGAATAATCGTCTATCATGGCAGGCGGTGCATGCTTCCTATTTATAATATCAACTCATTCAATCGCATGAAATTGTATTTATTTACTCTCTCTCGTCGCTTATTGAACCGCTGCAAGATACAAATATCAATGGAGTCATTCAGGCGATTGCTTTATAAATTACTGGTCTTTTGATGGTATTTCATTGGTTGTGTTTATTCTCTAGATAATTTTGAAGTTCACAGTTTCTCAGTGAATTAAGTAGTATAGACGGTTTACAATTCGTTATTGACATCACGACTAAAAGAAGGCATTCACTTCCGTTTCATGTCTAGTGTGCCATTCCGCAAATAGTAAAAGATATCATTGGCATTGGAAGATGGTTTTATTACCTTACGCCAACGGTTCGATACTTTTTAATAAAATGCAATCAACATGTCTAACGAAACTAAACAAACGTAGTAATTTTCCGTAGCCCTGACGATGTGGAACAAAGGCTGTGTGAGTTTGAGCAATGGTCGAAGCTATGCATGCACCTCACTGAACAAACCAATAAGAACCAACAATTAATCCGCACAGTCATCTCCCTCCATAATGCACACGTACAAAAATACTAATTAACAATTTAAATGATTGAAATGGGAGATCTCATTGAGCCCCAGCAAGATCTCGCTGGAGTGAAATTGATGTTGGTGGGTTGTGAGTAAACGCCATTTATCAACTTGTTCATTATTTTATGCTGGCGCGGTGCTCCTACTACAATGCATTGGCCACTTGCAGACGGTATTAGGTTTGGCGGATTGTTTGCATGCGTACGACTGTTCTGCATGCCGAACGTCGTTCTGCGTTTTCTTGATTTCAATTCTCATGTTTGCCTTAAAGATTTCCCGTTTGTTGAGGACAATTCCATGTGCTCGGGGGGTCTTATGACGGGGCCTGGTTCGATGGGACGGGACTAATTTAGGCCAATATCATGCTGATATACTATGCGTTAAGTGTGAATCAAAATGACTGATTAATATTCCTGCCTTAGGCCTCGCTGGATTAAAATGGACGCACCTTCTCGGTTGAATGCAATGGTCTTCTTTAGATGTGTAAGTGATTAGAGAGGCTCACTATTCCATCATGCAATGAGGGTAGGCATGCGGTGAATAATACATTCATTTGCACACAAAGTATAAGTGCAGCCATCATTATTTCTTCAACTAAAATCAAAATTAATGTCAGACTTGTTCTTTCTGTTCACATCACTTATTTTTGACGCAAAGCTGTTACAGATTAAAACACCTTTTTAGTGTATTCTGCATTTGTTATGATGCTTTTGGGAATTATGTAGTCTCATTTGAATTTACTCAAATTACTCAAATTTACTCAATTAATATACTTCAAAAATCTGGTTTATTCAAAAGTAAAACCTTTGAAAAAAATAAGTGAATACTTATGGCAATTGCACTACAAAGTGTCACACTTGTTGGTCATCTACACAATTGTGACAACGATTATCTTCATAAGAAAGATTTACATAAGAAAATAACAAGAATTTGTTGTGGTGTATACAGTAATAGTGAACTTGTTCACTGTCTTTCAACAAGACGATGTCGAATGCGAAGAAAACTTTCCCTCCAATAAAGTTGATATGAAATTGGGTGAAATTATTATGAAAGGGAAGGGCGTAGCGACAACGCAGACTAGTTGCCTTTAGCGGGGGAGTGTGCTACTTCAGTTCAGGACTCAATATCATAGAGCTGCCTATAAGCGAAAAGGCACACAATGGAAAGTGTCATGGCGGAGCGGTTAAGAGCATCAAATTCAAACTCTGGTGTTTCTGTTCAACAGAGTGTTGGTTCGAATCCCCCATTCGTGACACTGTGTCCTTAAGCAAGACACTTAACCATTGCTTCTATCTCCGGATGGGACGAAAAGAAAAGGGGTTCGCCCCGGTGTTCCTGGCTGTGGCTGCTAAAAATGTCATAGCACCTTGTTAACCCGGATAAAGGTGCTACATAATTGGGTCTCAGAATTCGTAACTTCCAATAACCTATCTTTCTGAAAGTTTTTATTTACTAAGCGCCTTGAGTACCTTGTTGGTAGATACGTGCGCTTTAGGGCCCACGACTTCGATATTATTATTACATTATATTGTTCAAATAAGCACAACCAAATCATGCAAAGTAGAACAAGGTTACCGGAAAAAGTACCATTTTACATGTATTTGTGACTAGCTCATAATAGCAGGTTTTAGCAATATTCTCCCATTTAAGCAGCTCTATGAAATTGGGCACCGGTCAAACTGCTTCATCATCAATGCAAACGTCGCTATGTGTTGTCCTTTACGAAACCGCTCCCTGTTAGTTTGGAATTCATCTTTGGGTTAGAGCGAAACGTAAGATTTACCATTATCTTATAATTGTATTGTTGACCTAAATTTAAAGAGGGGGTCACCTAGCCCTAGTTATCCACCGATGCAACATCACTATAGTTGGCCTTCAGGTTCCAGTCGATTCGTTTCCGTTATCCGCTTTCAAAGCAAGGAATGGGCGCTAAAATATACACCTCCATTTTCCACTGCGCGCCATTTACGTTATTAGCTCCAATCGAAATTGTCAAAATAAATAACGGATGTTGGTGAAGATGCAGATCGAAGACTGGAGGACAACACTGATTATCCTTCAGCGCTTATATCGTATCAGTCTAATGACAATAATATACTTGGCTTTTCTGTCTCTTGATAACGATTAGTCGCTTAGATTCAGCTTGACTGCACTCGTTATATGAAATATACCACCATGGCAAAGAAAGATGGGTCTAGGTTGTTTGTGACTCACTGCAGTTTTTAGTTATATGTAGACTTGATTCAAGTCCCATTCTCGTGTGAGAGGTCTCTAAAGCATACCTCAACTTATAATGGGTGCGTTCGTTTAGCTTCCCTGGGTCGACCTCGGTCTGCCCCGGTACGTTCGAATAGCTTTGACGTCATTCTACGGGCTCACCGTGGAGTGGGTCACTTGGGGGTGACCTGAGGTGCGTACCGTCACCAGTAGAGGGCGAGTGTGATCGTTCGATTAGCTCTTGTCAGGGGCTCGCCCGAGTGAGCACCGCGGGGTCGACCCAGGGAAGCTAAACGAACGCACCCACTACAACACGTAGCATAGTACAGTACAGTGCGCGCTCGCCGTCAAAATGTGGTCCCGAGAATGCATGCGGAACAGGTTTTGGAATGCAGAGCATCACAAAACATTAGTTTCCTGGGGATGGCACGGTAGTTGAGTTAAGTCTAAGTTATATGAGCAATGGAGAGCTGTTGATAGTATAAAACATTTTGAGAAACCGCTCCCTCTGAAGTGGCGAAGTGGTGTTATTTATAACGACCCTATATCCGCAGGACTAACATCCATGCCCCCTGGTCACCGCTATGTGCCCTTGAAACGCTCCAGTGCCCTTTACCGAGGAGAACATATCTCGGTGCCCTTGCCCTTTCTAAAACGAAGCATACAATGCCTGCTATTTTGTGTAAAAACAAGAAAGTGATGTTTTCGGACGTAATTATTGCAGGAGTGTGACAATTTGACAAGTTGAATTGTGTTGATTTGTTTGGAAAGCACGCGTAGGAATAATTAAATAAGGCACCAATTTGGGTCAAGGTTAAACGTTTTTGTAAGGATACTTGTCAATTCATAAGTCAGGTCTATTGTGTAGGCTGCATCCTGACACTCTTGTTAATTAAAAGTCCTTTTTTACATGTAACCTGTTGTCACATAATACAAAGAGCCACATAGCCTGGACTTCCTGCATGCACGCTATGTACACAGCTCAATGGAAGAAAACACTGAGTCTTTTATTTCATGGATATTGTGCCGTTTGATTGTTATCAACTTTTGATGTGAAGAAAGGGGGCACATCTCAAAACTTTTTTATTTTTATTTATTTTTTAATTACTAATCAGCGTATAATTTAGAGCCATAATAATTTGTTCAACACACTTGTTATGATGTCCTTTGTAGTGACGTCTTGGTGTCAGCTAAGCTAGGGTGTTGACGTGTATGATTAAAGGCAGTGGACACTATTGGTAATTACTCAAAATAATTATTAGCATTGTGGAGAGGTTGATGGTATAAAACACTGTGAGAAACGGCTCCCTCTGAAGTGCCATAGTTTTCGAGAAAGAAGTAATTTTCCGCGAATTTGATTTCGAGACCTCAGATTTAGAACTTGAGGTCTCAAAATCAAGCATCTGAAAGCATACAACTTCGTGTGACAAGGGTGTTTTTTTCTTTCATTATTATCTCGCAAGTTCGATGACCGATTAAGCTCAAATTTTCACAGGTTAGTTATTTTATGCATATGTTGAGATACACCAACTTTAAAGGCTAGTCTTTGACAATTACCAATAGTGTCCACTGCCTTTAATTGTAAGTATTGGTATTCTGAATGCACAGCTCACACTTTCATCAATAAAGTAGCATCAGAAACATGAGTGATTTTAAAAACTTTACATTTTGTTACCAGTAGGCCTATGCCATATCCCAAGATCAGACCGGTAGCAGTTTTGATGTTTATATTGTTATACAAAGTTCACGCTCTAAAACGTAATAGCGTATTGTCATCAGTGCGCCAAAGTTTCGTCTTCACAGATCATCATGCTTAGTGGAAAAACAGACTGATAATACTGCAAACTGAGATATTTGCCGAAAGAGTTTTTGTTCACAGATTTGTTTTTCTCTAGACGAATTTTGACACAAACAGCATACAATATTTTTCGCATGCGCCACGGACTAACCCTGATGAACACAATGCATAAACATGTAAAATTGTGGTTCAACATGAATTTGAAATCAGGATCCTGACAAAGTTGTATTTTTAGTTTTTCAATTTGCGGATTTTTTTTACAACTTAACATGGAATAATATAACTTTCTGGAATATGTATTGTAGTCTTATATAATGATAGTTGAATTAAAGGCAGTGGGCACTATTGGTAATTACTCAAAATAATTATTGGCATAAAACCTTTCTTGGTGACAAGTAATGGGGAGAGGTTGATGGTATAAAACATTGTGAGAAACAGCTCCCTCTGAAGTGCCATAGTTTTGGAGAAAGAAGTAATTTTCCACGAATTTGATTTCGAGACCTCAAGTTTAGAACTTGAGGTATCGAAATCAACCATCAAAACGCACTCAACTTCGTGTGACAATGGTGTTTTCTTCTTTCATTATTATCTCGTAACTTTGATGACCGATTGAGCTCAAATTTTCACAGGTTTGTTATTTTATGCATAATTATGTTGAGATACACCAACTGTGAAGGCTAGTCTTTGACAATTACCAATAGTGTCCACTGCCTTTAACTGCTTCATATTATTTTATTTTTAACCCATATTATGTGTTAGCACTGCATACTCAGTACTTTCCCGAGCTCTGTGAAAAATATCACAGGCATATTACTCGGGTGGGATTCGAACCCACGAACTTCGCAGTTCTAGAGCAGTGTCATACTTGCTTCCGTCACAAAAGGCAGCCCTGCCAGTTTATAAGTCAATAAATGCTTACGATCACCCAAGTGAACAATTACTGTATATTTTATATTGTCTGTAAGTTTCTTAACTTTATTACAAACGATTGCCACGGTCAGCAGAGTCTAACGTGACTTGTGATAAAGGTTTTTTATTTTCATATATCGCTTGACCTGTTACACTAGCCAGAAATTTGTCTTTTGTAAAACACTCTCAATGGAAGAACAACGCAAGCAACCGACCTTCAAGTGTTTTTTTTTGTTCGCATGATTATTCCTCATTGTGGACGAGTGTTCACTCCAGTGAACAATCAGTGATATTTCACGTCGAATGCAGTTTGCAGTGTAGTATGGCTGCATCATCGCATCAGGGCCAATTTCATAGAGCTGCCAAGCACAAAAATTTGCTTAGCATGAAATTTCTTCCTTGATTAAAAAAGAATTTCCAACCAAATTTCCATTTGTTGCATGTTGCTTTCTTACTGGTATTCAGCTGTTGTTTGCTTGTCGTGAAAATCACATGGAAATTTGGTTGGCTTTCCTGTTTTTATCAAGGGCGAAATTCCATGCTAAGCAAATTTTTGTGCTTAGCAGCTCTATGAAATTGGGCCCTGTAGTCACCTGTAAATTGACACCACGCACTAAGGATGCCCACTGTATAGAAATAAAGGCCATGCAAAGGCTGTGGCCACTAGTCCGCTGCTTCTGCAGGGTGGGTTGGGGATACATTTTGTCATAGGGGGGTGGAGAGTGTTTACGGTCGTCCACCGTTCAAACCCCCGAGTGTCGACTGCCAAGCAGGGACGTGCGTGTGGGCTTTTCGGGGGGATCTTGCAGTTGTAGAGAGCGATGACTGTGCCAAGCACATGAGAATTTACCGTAAACCATTACTTGTGTCATACGGAGGAGGGAAAATGTTTATATACTGGCTTGTTACAAAATCTTGTTAATCTTTGTCTTTGAATTTGTTGTTTGTTCAAACTTAGCCCAATTAATTCCCTTGTCATTTTTTTCTTGCCACCCAAACCTACCTTTCAGCTTTTACCGAAGTTTTTTTGTTGGGCTACTATTATTAAGCTTGCTAAACACAATTAATTTTTTGAAACTGAAGTTCATGATTTGAAAGGCCAGTTATTTGAAATAAAGTCCGGTAATGCAATCTTAAGTAGGAACCTAAACATTAAAGTCACCTGGAAGTGTCACTAATATATGTGTTTTGATGAGTGGAATTTGAATAAACAGTTAACTAAGGTTTTAAAAAATCTGTTCTTATGTTAGTTACAAATTTAAGAGTAGACCCCCCCGAGAGGGCGCTGTTCGTGACGTCAATCGAGGCAGACTTTGCCTTAATGCGTAGAGTAAACACAATTGCAAAGTACATGTACGGTCCAAGTCGTGAGTTTGTACGTTTCAAAAAAATATTTTTTTGTTTTTTTCCCGGCAATGCCGACCAGGTGTATTGCTGCTGAATGCAGAAAAACACTTTTTGAAACGTACCAACTCACGACTTGGACGTACATCGATTGCCTCGATTGACGTCACAAAAGGGGTAGGCGGAGTCACCCCCCAAACAACTTTATATATTTTTTTTAACATATAAATCGAGACAAACAATTACTAAAAAAAATGTTTTATTGTTCGTAAGCATATACTCTTATGTTTGAAAGAAAAAAAAATTCTATTTCCAGGTGACTTTAAGAATTGATTTGACAAAAACAAGCTTGATACCTTTCATACGAGTAGAGCCCCTTTCACACGAGAGAAATTTAGCAAGGGTCTCTTGCTAAATTGTAGCATGGTTGTAAGGTTTTACAAAATGTGAAAAGACAACAATATTTGAAGTGTCCATAGGGTCCCTTGTAAAATCTTGTCAAACATTGCTACATTTTGTCGAAAGTCCGGACATATACTAGAATACTCCCTCCCGCATGCCATCGTGGGGAAATGGGCAATTTCTGCACATTTAAAGTTTAATTGGCGACTGGATCGAACGATAGCACTCTAAAAGCAAATACTTGTGTCATCCAGGCTTTCGGAAGTTACTCATTACATCATCATTTATCTAAAAGACAAAGTATAGATTGGTAATTGCCTAAATAGTGTCATTCTTAGACAAAAATCAAAGAAACTATCGTCAGAATACTGCCAAAAGTCAGAGAAATAGAAGTTCAAATAAATCATCGGCAATTCCATTGCCGCAACCAAAATAAGCCATGATATAATCGTGCAAAATTCCTGAAAACCTGAACCGTTTTTTTTCTTCTTCAAATGTTGCGACCAAACTATTTGATGACATTTAACTAACAAGCAGATTGTTCGACGTGCTTTCATAAAAGAAAATAAACAATGCAATCTAATTACCCCCAAACAAAAACACAAAGCAAACAATACTATTGAAAAACGATCCATTCAAGGTTTGAAAACACACATAGTTTGTTTTTTCATCTATAGCAATAACACCAATTGCTTGAGCCTTTAGAAATGAATGAGGCACTGGACACGTTTGGTTATTGTCAAAGACCAGTATTTGTCACTTGTATCCCAACATGCATACAAAACAAACCTGTGGAAATGTTGGCTAAATTAAAAAGGTCATCGAGGTTGCAGGAGGATACCGAAAGAAAAAACAAACCAGTTACACAACTTAGTGTGCTTTTATTAGATGCATAATACAAGGCTTCAGCTGAAGTATTTTATTATTTGAGTGAGAATTTACCTCTTTCAAAAACTACGTTACTTTAAAGGAAGCTGTAACGGCTTCTCAAAATGTTTTATATACTATATCAATAGCTCGCCATTGCTCGTTACCAAGTAAGTTTTATGCTAACTGAGTAATTACCAATAGTGTCCAGTGTCTTTAAAGACACTGGACACTATTGGTAAATGTCAAAGACCAGTCTTCTCACTTGCTGTGTCCCAACATATGCATAAAATAACAAACCTGGGAAATTTGAGCTCAATCGGTCAAGTTGCGAGATAATAATGAAAGAAAAAACACACTTGTCACACGAAGTTGTGCACTTTCAGATATTTGATTTCGAGACCTCAAATTCTAAATCTGAGGTCTCGAAATCAAATTCGTGGAAAATTACTTCTTTCTTGAAAACTACGTTACTTCAGAGGGAGCCGTTTCTCACAATGTTGTATACTATCAACAGCTCTCCATTACTTGTCACCAAGTAAGTTTTAATGCTAATCATCAAAACGTTGAATAAACAGCAATTGTTGTACATATATGATTATTGACAAATTCAAAACTAAACTTCAGAGATATTGGTAAGCTTTCTAAAGACCTCACATCCGGAAATGCATATTGCAAAACGTTGACATATATGCATTGTAAGGGAGCTTGGCTCAATTTCATAAAGCTGTTTCATTAAGCCTATTGACAAATAATGTCTTTGCTTAGCAAAAATTGTACTGAGTACTGAGTATACAGTGCAATTTTTTTCTTAGCAAGTTTTTTTGTGCTTACAGGCTTTATTGAACCGCAAAATATTCAACACTCCCGAAAGTCCTCATCCGGTAGTTGTGTTACTTTGCACTAATAGCTTAGCCCTCTATTGATTGGAATAAGATAAATTAGAAATAACAATGCTTTTCTCACAAAGGAACTTAACATTTATTTCACATCTGTTTGGTTACAACATTTACACAGGAATGCAACGCAATACACATTCATTACTTGCAAATAAAATGTCTTTTAAAAGCGACGACCAATAGAGACTTAACTATAATACCCGACAAAGAAATACTTGTTACTTCATCCCTATTCTAAAAGTGGAATGACCCTCTGACCCCACGTGCGTGAAAGTACGTCCAATGTGTTCATTGATTGAGTGCATATTGGTATAAGAAATGTGCACATAGCATGCGGGGCTGTACGACTGTCACACTTCTATTAACTACCGCTGGGTGCGCACACAAGGAGGGATTGGTCGTAAATGAAAATATTGTAAAACGTGAACAGGACATTATCAATCAACGAACCACTGGAGGAGCGAGTCGAAACAAAAGACCACTGCAGATGTATTCGCTGTTGTTCACTTGCTTGACTGTTTCTTAAGTTTAAAATCTGAGATTCTGCAGTTGTTTTTATTTCGTAAAGCATGATGAACTCTCCACCGACCCAAGTCCCCCCGACCAGTGTCCTGTACAAGCTGGACAAGGTGGCGTATAGCACCCCTCCGCCTGTCAGCTCCGACCCGGCCAACAATGAGTGCAAACTTATCGAGTACAGGGGTGCTAAAGTGGCTAGCTTCAACATCGCTGGCGATGTGATGATCTGTCTGCCCCAAGCCTTTGATCTGTTTTTAAGACATCTTGTTGGTGGGCTGCATACAGTTTACACCAAACTGAAACGTCTGAACATTATTCCAGTGGTATGCAACGTGGAGCAGGTTCGAATCTTGAGGGGCTTGGGAGCCATTCAACCCGGAGTCAATCGCTGTAAACTTCTCACAAGAAAAGAGTTCGACATTTTGTATGAAGATTGTACAACGGCAAGGTAAGAAGCCCGTATTGAATTAGGACAATTGATTCTTCACGGGGCCCATTTAGCCATTCCCGCCCCGCCGTGAGTGCTATGTACCTGTAGTTGTTTTGTTTAATAATTGAGGCTTTGTAAAACATTGTTATAAAAATGCATACACAACATGTTTAGTTTAGATACAACAACCAGTGTTTGTTGGGTCTGTTCCGTGAAGAATCTTGTGACCCAGCTAGCTTGGTAGTGTATGTGATTCCAGTATAACTTTATAACAATAATAAACCTTTCTTTCAGGAACCATATCTAGTAATCAAACCAAACATCAAGTGTTTTGCTTCTGCAAAAGTCCTTACATTACAAGCTTTTAAATATGGGTTTTGTACACAACAACTTTTTGGTGGAACCCTTGAATTTATTTTTTAAATTAAATATTGCAAGTACCAGTAACCAAGGTCCAACCAATGGGAAGTACCATTTACAATTTTGTGTGTAAGAATTTTGATTTTACCCGATTTTTTAAAAGAAAAATTTCTTGATAAAATGAACGGAGACCCATGTGATCAATTGACCCTGATTGACAGCAGTAGAATACAACGATAGAATACAGGTACAGCAAAACAGTATAATACAGGTACACTTAATTTTCCTTCCCCGTCACTTTCTTATTTTTTAAGGATATTTTAAGAAAGTGAAAGTTATATTTGGTTTGCGATAACACCATGTGTGTATCTACTTGCCAGGTAGAGTTTGTTTTTAGAGTAATAGAGAACTGTCTTTCTTTATTCTACTACCGCGGAGTAGATTATTGGATGTTCGGGAGACTTCTCAGTTCTAAAAAGAACTGTCCTGTTTTTTTAACCGTTAAATTAATTAAATGCTTTTTAATTAACTGCACTTGAAAAGTGAAAGTTAGTCCGATTTCCATGCCATTTATCGTTATGCCTCAATCCGACAATTCAAAAAGGTGCTCTCAAAAATGAACCTGCTTTCTATTTCTATATTTACTCCCAGGTTTTGATTGTTTCCCCCTAAATAATGGAGAAACTGTGGAGGCTAATGTAAGACTACTAACATTGTGAAGCAACTGTTATTCTAAGGCTTAATGAAGTTTGTGATTTTATAATTTATAATATTTCCCTAAAATAAAATTGTCCACAATCACTGATCTTCTTGTGATGGCTTCAAAAGTAAAACTTACAACGAAAACAAAAACCCCATAAATTTAAGTTGAGTAATAAAGTATTTCATTCTAATAAATAACTAGTTACAAATGATACTTCTCAGAACGAAACTACTGTTAATGAATGATGCAGACTTGGTGGTCGGTCTCATAGAATACTAAAGCTCCAACTCAGTAACTACAATTTATAAGATATTTCCTTTCAATAATTTGCAGACATGTGCCATCCAATTTGATAACAAACATTATGATATACAAAGCGCAGTGTACATTTGATATAGAAGCCAGAATGCTTTGTTTACGACAATAAAAGCAACTGGAGTTATAGGCAATAAAATTTTAATGTTGTAAGCAAACGGTGAGGCAAAAATGTTAGTCTTGAAACTTGGCATATTGGTTGTGGAAGCAGTACGAGCGCCTTTATGGAGTAGTTTGTTCCCCACACATCCGTCCTGATGGGGTTTTGTTTACATTTTCAAGCAGAAGTAAGAATAAAAGTTGGCATTTATTGCTTGCAATAAAACAGTCCACTGGGAACTTGTTTGTAAGAAGCTGTGTTTAGTTTCTGTAGTTTTTACTTGGCAGTTCATGAAAAGTTATGTTTTGGAATTTACCTTTTTGGGCACATGACATTTATCTGTAGGTTTGTTGTTATATTGTGAAATAGTTGCTGGAGATTGTTAAAAAATACCAGTTTAGTTTTGGAGAGTTAACACATGATGAAACACTCTGAAGGCATTGAGATAATTATATTTACATTTTTCATACCCCCCCCCCCCAAAAAAAATGTTACAGTTACTGAAAGTGATACGGTGTTCAGTGAAATGCAACTTTTCATTTGCTTTCATCATTCGCTTTTTAAAGACTCCAGTTCTTAAAGGGAAACAATTTCTCATATCAGTTTGCGCTCATTTTAAACATCATAAGTGAGCTACATGTAGTGTATCAACAATTTTCAATAATTTGTTTGTAGGTATAGTCTTACGAAACACATAAAACAAAAGATTCAAGCCATTTAAAGACATTGTACACTATTGGTAATTGTCAAAACCAGTGTTCTCACTTGGTGTATCCCATCATACGCATAAAATAACAAGCCTGTGAAAATTTGGGCTCAATTTTGGTCACTGAAGTTGCGAGAAAATGATGAAAGAAAAAAAACCCTTGTTGGAGGAATTTGTGTGCTTTCAGATAGGAATAAAAGACTTCTAGAAGTCTTTTAATATTTTAGTGAGAAATTACCTCTTTCTCAAAAACTACGTTACTTCAGAGGGAGTCGTTTCCCACAAAGTTTTATACTATCAACAGCTCTCCAATGCTCGTTACCAAGTCAGTTTTTAAGTTAATATGTGTTTTGAGTAATTACCAAACGTGTACCTTCCCTTTAAAACAAAGTCCAAAAATTGACATGACTGAAATCCAGACCCTCTCAATATGATGGTTAACCCTACAATGTCATCCAAGTCGAAGATTTCCAAACTGGTTATGAAGAATAACAGAGAGAAGCCTAGATGTAATAACAGGACAATGATGGTCAGACAAGCTGTGTGATTACAATCGACAACATCCTAGGTAGACTCTTCTAAGTAGTGGCCCACGATCATCAATCCAGCCTAGATTTCTAGCCAGGGCTCTTGACACGCTCATTTGATGCCGTGGCAGGGTGCCATAGAGGAAGTCCTTTCCTTCAAATAACACTATTGCTATACTTGACCTGGCTACTCTACTTAACACTTCTCAAATATTTACCAAGTCACCACACCTTCGTAATAACATGGCTAAGTTTGGGCAGAGTCACAACTTTTATGTCAAATCACGCAATACTTTAAAGAAAGTTTTTCACTATTCTCTCTTATTTCGTTTTAAATGGCTTATAAATGCTATGTACTTTTTACAAATTTTATTATATGTTAAATCGTGATGTATCAGCGAGCTGTTTTTACTAAGTTTGATATTAAATAAACCATGTCAATCAAAAAGTTAATCGAAATCAAGTTTTAATTTTATATTCATTTATTTTTGTTTGAAGTCAGACTGAGACTAGATCTTTATTTTTTGGCAACTTTAGTATTTAAAGGCACTGTACAGGTTTGGTAATTGTCAAAGACCAGTGTTCTCACTTGGTGTATCCCATCATAAGCATAAAATAACAAACCTGTGCCTATTTGGGCTCAGTTGGTCATCGAAGTTGTGAGAAAATGAAAAAACACCCTTGTTGGACGAACATGCTAGAAGTCTTTTAATATTTTGAGAGAAATTACCCAGTTTCTCAAAAACAATGTTACTTCAGAGGGAGATGTTTCCCACAATGTTTTATATTATCAACAGCTCTCCAATGCTCGTTACCAGTCAGTTTTTAAGTTAATATTTGTTTTGAGTAATTACCAAACGTGTACCTTCCCTTTAATCCAAAAGTATTAACATTTTTGTTACTACTACCAGCACTAACATTTACTCTTTGTAAAAAATATTTCTCAGGGGTGAAAAAGTTTCTAAAAAGAAAAAAACAAACACTGTACTACGGAGAGCACCATATTGACGCTGAATTACAAGTTTCATATTGAAGAAAAGGGTTTTATTGTTAGAAACATCTGTCGACATTACAGAAAGACTGACTCCAACGTCAAATCACTTTATAGATGAGAATTGAAATAAGAGTGGAATGGCGAGCCCAGATTCATCAGACCAATCGCATTTTTAATGATAAGACTAAATCGTGATAGCAATTGAGACCTGATGTAATTAGATCATTTTGCAGTTTTGTGCGGTATGCTGCACTTACCCAAACTGCGACAGATGGCGTACACTCTTTCAGAGTCAGCAATCATAGATATTATTGCACTGTATTCAATGAACGGGGTCACGCACAACGAGAGGACAGCCTGGGCAATGTACGCTTTACACCGCAGTTCAATGGGTCATCAAACCCAACAATCAAATGGCTTTTTGTCCTCTCAGTGTCAATTATTTCCAATAGAAATGTAACAGAGTGGATAGATGTTTATGATGACAAGTTTTGACAGTTGGAGCCATTTCCCAGCTTTCAACTTTTCAGCTTTTCAATTAGAATGGGCTGTCGGATGGATTGATATTGTACAAAATAACAAATTGTTGAAGTTCCATTTCAGTTTATAAGTGGGGTGGGCAGTGTAATTAAAAGTGCAATAAAATGAGTATAATAAAATTGCAATAAAATGTAGTTATCATACTGAGTTCTTTTGAAATCAGAGCAGGAACGCGAAGACGTTTCTTGACAGTTTAGTACTTCAAAGTAGAGTCAATTTTTGTGGAATTTTCAAGTATGGTTAAAAATTTAAGCATAAGGAAGATTAACAATATTTTCATGTTTTCATGGTCCCAAAATTGTCAAAAAAATGTGTTTAAAACTTGTGTTACACTCAATCATTTCATACCAATTAAACTTTGATTTTGTACTTGTTTTATTATTTTTCTTTGTTGTTTAACTTGGCATTTTAAAGTTTTAAATTACACAAAGATAATCAATAACAATTAAACATCAGTCTTATCAAAGGACCATTTTGTCCTTTTAGAAGTAAAACAATCAAACACATTGAGAAAATCATAAATAAAGTTTTTTTAGTTAAACAAAAAAAACAAAAAAAACAGAAAAAAGAGAACAAACCACAAACAACCCCCCTAAAATAATGTAATTTTTGTGAGTTATGTTTTTCAAAACAGACCTTTCCAATGTTTAACAATTTGTCATTTGATATTGCAACATTCTATTTTTTAATGAATTTTTAAAATTAATTTATCTTGTAAAAACAAACAGAGCCACTACAATCACAGTTATCCATTGAGTATCTGACAGACCATGGGTTTCCGATGAACTCTGACCAAAACCTTTATCAGTTTTCTTATCAAATGTTTACATTCTTTTGTATTGATTAGAGTAAATGCTCAGCTGAAAAGCACTTTTAAGTTGTACACTACATACAGTTTGCAAATGGGTTATGTGTTAAAGACACTGGATACCTTTGGTAATTGTCAAAGACCAGTCTTCTCACTTGGTGTATCTCAACATATGCTTAAAATAATAAACCTGTGAAAATTTTCGGTATAATAATGGAAGAAAAGCACAAGTTGTGTGCTTTCAGATGCTTGAATTCAAGACCTCAAAATCAAATTCTGAGGCTTTGAAATCAAATTCAAACATTTTAATGAGAAATAACTTCTGTCTTGAAAACAACGTTAGAGGCAGACGTTTCTCACATTGTTTTATTCTAGATAGCTCAGTTGGTAGAGCGCCGGCACCTTAATCCGGAGTTCGTTGGTTCGAATCCCACTCTAGTCAATTCATTGTTCAACCCCAAAAATCATTTAAAAATTTACCCAGTCAGTTTCCCTTGTGGTTTATATTGATAATGTTTTATTCTATCAACAGCTCTCCATTGATCGCTAACAAGTAAGTTTTTATGCGAACAATTATTTTGAGCAATTACCAATAGTGTCCATGGCCTGTAAAAGCACGCTTTAGTTTTTCATCTAGTTGCAATGATTTTTTCCATTACTGCTATCTGCAGGAAGTGGCAGGTGATATGATATGAGAAAACAGACTGATAAACGATGAGCAGCGCTGACTGCCTCTAACAATCAACATGAATTGATAGCAATCCAAGAATAAGCTATTATTGCCAACTACACTGCAGCGTATACATGTGCTGGCTGCTTGTAATTGGTCATCTGGCCCAATAGCACGCTTTCATTCTTACCTATTATTGTCACAATGTTGTGTATTCAGCCACAAGGACAATATTGAATCTAGAAATTGCTTTTGCCGATTGAATTCTGTGAAATGTTTGGTATGGGTTTAATGTCTTTGTTGGGGGTAGGCTGTGTTGTATAGCATGCATTTGGTACTTACAAAACAAAGGGATAACAGTATGCTAACATAGTATGCCTTAGTTATTCAAATAGTATCCTCTGCATTAGATGCACAACTATGGAAGTAAACAAGGGATGTAAGAACTTAAAGGCAGTGGACACTATTGGTAATGACTCAAAATATTTATTAGCATAAAACCTTACAAGTAATGGGGAGAGGTTGGATATGGGTGTGTTTTCGTTCATTTGTTGCAACTTCGACGACCGATTGAGCTAAAAATTTTCACAGGTTTGTTATATGTAGAGATACACCAAGTGAGAAGACTGGTCTTTGACAATTACCTATAGTGTCAAGGGTCTTTAAAGAAGCATTGCTGCGCTTTGGAATGAAAGATAAAAATAACGAGTCACTGGATAAGCACCAGATCCAAAATTTTAAACAAAGATCAATATTTTTGAAGGGATGAACCACCCCCCAAAAAAGCAATTGGTTTTGAAATGTTTTATTTGGCAACACATTACTATGTGTTTGTCTTGTCATTTAATCAAGGGGAAATTAACAGGAAAATAACAGATTACTGTGAGTTGATTAATGTAAATAAAATAAACATGGCTTGACTGGTAGCCAGTGCTTTAGTTTTATTAAACAAGGAAGATTCATTGTGTTTGGTAAATCAATCCTAATTTAGTGTGAACATTGAAAAACAAAACGGGTTTTCCACCAGTGCAAAACTTAAACCACTCAACACCAACTTAAAGCAGTCATCAGAAATGACTCTTAACTGTTATATTGCTATTATGCTGGCTCCGATTGGAATACCTGAATGTGGAATAACAGAATAACCTAAACACTATACACCACAGTTTAAGGTGCCCCTGTTTAGCGGCCCTGTTTAACAAATAGGACCGCCTTAACGCAGGGATCATTGACCCGTACATTCATAAGCACAAAGGATTTATACATGGGGCCCTCTGAACATGCACTTCAGTCAAGCTTTATAAAAACCTGACAGGCCAGAACTTGAACTCAATTAACCAGAAACACTTGACCACCAGACTTAAAATCACCCTTGATTCAAATTGATTTGTTGAATTGGCTAGAACACATTGTCTTGGTTGACTCTGGAATCCTAAATCAGAATGATTTATCTGAAATTATTAAAGGCAGTGGACACTATTGGTAATTACTCATAATATTTGTTAGCATCAATACTTACTTGGTAACGAGGAATGGAGAGCTGTTGGTAGTATAAAACATTGTGAGAAAAGGCTCCCTCTGAAGTAACGTAGTTTTTGAAAGAGAGATATAATTTCTCATGTTTAATTTGCATCAGGGATAGAGAATCTTCCTTATGGTTTTAGCCCTTTTGGTTTTACGTTAGCACTGTATACTCAGTACTTTCCCGAGCTCTGTGAAAAAAAAGGTAATTTCTCACTCAACTAATAAAATATTTCAGCTGAAGCCTTTTATTAGGCATCTGAGAGCACACAAAGTAATGCAACAAGGGTGTTTTTTCTCTCATTATTTTCTAACTACTTTGATGACCAATTGAGTCAAAATGTTCACAGGTTTGTTATTTTATTTTATGCATATGTTGGGATACACTAAGTGAGAATACTGGTCTTTGACGATTACCAAAGGTGCCCAGTGCCTTTAAGTTACTGACAATAATGACCAGCCTGTTTGTCATTCTGAAAAGTAGTCCTCAAGTGAAAGTGTGTTGAGTAGAGTCAATGAATAGTGACACAATAAAACGGTTGATCTTTTGCTCCAGTGATGTCATTGCTAGACACCCAAATTGAAATCTGTCACTACGAGTCTTTCACCACCACACATGGTAGAAATTATTCATTGACACAGGTATTGTGACTCAATAGGTTTATCCACACTACTTTTAAATGCCTGTATCCTCTCATTAGCTGGCATTGTTTCCTCGCTAAAGCTAAATTTAATTGTGTTGTGCCTCACCTCTGTGTTATATAGTCGGGAACTAGTTCTCAAGACCCAATGAAGATATAAAAGACTGATCAATTATTGGATTATAGGGAACAAGTTGACTCATTTTGAAATGCTGATTCCAATTATACAGTATTCAATTCATTGCTGTATTCGTTTGTGAAACATAAGTCCCTTTCCTTCCTGCGTTGCAACAATCAAAGATGTTTCATATAGAAATAAGATTCCCCTGAAGACGAGTAGAGTATACTGTTCGAAACATCAAGACCACACTGGCTCTTTTCAGAGCCAACACTCCAACAAAAGAGATTTACAGTATACATGGTTGTACCATGGAGGTTGCCAAAAAAAAACTATATTTATTTATTTATTTACAGTTTGTTTTTAGAAAGAACAGTGAATAAATTTGAGTGACTTTCGAAAGTAAACTGCAAATTTGTACGAAGCTTTAAAGCCATTTTAGGACCAATTTAGGCCCAATCGGTCATCGGAGTCGGGAGAAAATAACAGGAAAACCCACTCTTGTTTCTGCACGTTTCACCGTGTCATGACAGTGTTTAAAATAAATCTGTATTCTCGATATCGAGAATTTATATTGTTTTAATGCTTTCTCAAAAAGTAAAGCATTTCATGGAATAATATGTCAAGAGAAGTCTTTCACCATTACCTTCTGTAAACCCTGTAAGTGATTTGTAAATCTGTGAACTTTAAAACAAATTCTGTACCAAAAGTGTCAAATGGTTTTTAGTTCATACATGTATAGAGACAAATTTTTGTTGAAGAAATCTGTGTATGACAACTGTGGGCAGACAGAGAAAATCACTGTTGGTTTTAAAATTCATGCACAAATGGACAAAAGAGCATAGTGAGTAATGGTGTTCCTGCAAACATACACAGAGCAATCTGGCATTGTGGCCCATATGCAATATACAATGAAGAGCATTGTCTCATTACACAGTCAGACGCAATTCATGTATTATTACTGAAACAGATTGTAGTGTGTCTTTAAGGGAGACAGCTAGCTATCAAACCAATTGAGAAATTGTGATTAAGTGAAAGGCCTGGCCATGATTTGGTACAATTGCTGACTGCTTTCAATTCAATAGGCTCCAGTCCTTGTCAATTGTTAACCGGGCCGATGATAAATGTATTTAATCACCCAAGCTGCGGATTTTCTCTTTTCCTCGGCCAATGTTTTTATTTCATTTGTTTGGGCTGCTGCGGTAGTGTTTGCATTTTCATCTTTTGTCCGGTGGTTTTCATATTTGGCTCCCCATGATTGAGTTGGCCTTTTACAAGATTTGCCCAAGGGCGCAACGGCTAACATTAATATCTGAATATCACACACAGTGTTAACATCAATGGTGTGTTGTTGTTTGGCTAATAGCCCGCAGTGGCGAGCAATAATGTAGCTTTATAAATGTATATGGACAGTCTACAAGTGTGTTGGCGTATGAAAAGGGAGTTGAGAGGAGTTATTTTACAATATTTGCCTATCATCATTATTTGGATTTCTATAACAACTGGTAGCATACATTGTGTTGCACGCCAGTTTAAAAAGGCGTGTATCATTCTGTATACATAAATGAGTATTAAATCTCATGCCTGTGATTTTTTTCACAGAACTCTGGAAAGTACTGAGTATACAGTGCTATTAAACAGTTTTTTTGTATCAAATGGGAGAGACAATATTTTGTAAGTTTTCAATACATGCATAATTTTACTTATTGCATTGCTGTAGTTGTGAGACACTTTTTGGGAGATAGTCACTGTGAAACTTTTTTAAAAGGTACATTTAAAAAAAACTAAAAGAACGCCATTTCTAGTGTTGTGATGTGACACTTATTTATTAGAAAAAGGTTTGTAGTTTTACAATGACACATTAGTCGAAAAAGAACAACCTCAAACTAAATTTGAAAACAAATGCACACACAACAATTAGCATGATCAAAATATTCCAATGATTTAATTAAAAGTCAAATTCAAAGTCATTCACATAAATCATTTATATTAATTTAATTGCAAAAATGGTTTAATTGATGTCTTTTAAAATCCGTGTGGTGTCTGTAATGAATTAATCATTTAAGATTAAGTTCTTGATTGAATGCCTACAAAGACTTTAAACTGATTTTTTTTGTAATCACGACTTCATTAGTTCCACTTCCAATACATCTAGCAAAGTACTTCCACATGTTGGTTTTCCCTGGTGTCAATTCGTAACGATGTTCTTTGTAGTTCCTGCTTTTATGATCACTCCTTTGATAGTAATTTTTCCCTTGAGCAAAAGGAGTTTTTAGGATTTGTTATGAACAATCCAAATGTAATCGTCAGGTCTGATACTTCATGGAGGCGATGAAGGCGACTGCCTCCATGCCCCCTGGTCACTGCCTTGGTGCCCTTGAAATACTCTGGTGGAAATTTGCAATTTCCTCATAGGGTGCCCTTTATTAAGGAGAACATGCCTTGGTGCCCTTGCTCTTTTAAAAAACGAAGCATACAGGCCTAAAGACCCGGTCACACAGGCCCCGATAACGAGAACGAAAACGAGAACATTAAAAATGCACGCCCTCGATTGGTTGAATAAGCGTGGCATCTCCTGCGTGGAGCAATTCAACCAATGGAATGCGTTCTCTCTGCGTCGTTATCGTTATCGTTTTCGTTATGGCTGCTGTGTATATCGGCCTTAAAACGTATCTTTTAACATAGTGTGAATACTTGTTAAGTAACAAATCACTCTGGTTTACAAGGTAATTTGGTAATTACATAATCATTTTAGTTACAGCCTGTAGCATTTTCTGATAAAAATTAATCATGTCAAAAATTGCAGGTTGGAAACAATTAAACAAGCGTCACTTCTCAAACAGATGTTTTGTCTCAATTCATCAAAACTGGTTACGAGAAATTAAATTACTGCATCTGTAAAAACAGGGCGTTTAACCAAAAATCTCTTGAGCATATGTTTTGATTTACTATTTAGGGCGAGGTAGGAACAAGGATGTATCTGTGTACAGTGTGAGGTGAGGTGCTGTGAGTAGCAAATTAAGTATAAAGACAGGCTCATTTATTGGCAGGGCCTGACTATGCCACAAGTCATTTATCAGACTCAGACCTACTATATAGGATTGATGTTTTCTAACAAGGTTGTGCGTACTTTATCGGTGATTCCCTTTATGACATTCGCAGATATTGTATTATAAATTTATGCCCTCAAATCCATTAGAGTAAATGGCTAACATGCACAGACGTGGATTTTTAATTTGTATTAATTTCATCTAGCGTTGGCCTTCACTCCAATGTGTTTGTTTGTATGTGACTGAATGAGTAAACTACCTTCCCATGATAGGAAACCATACATAAAATGTCTGGTAATGGTGAAATTGATGATGCTTTTAGTTGACTAATTGCTGTTTCAATCATGAGTGTGCTGGGTGTGTTGAGGGAATTGGTTTTTCTAGGATGGGTGACATTGTGTAGTCACATTGGACTGATGCTAAGTCAGTATGAATCTTTAAAGGCAGTGGACACTATTGGTAATTACTCAAAATAATTATTAGCATAAAATCTTTCTTGGTGACGAGTAATGCGGAGAGGTTGGTAGGATAAAACATTGTGAGAAACTGCTCCCTCTGAAGTGGAGTAAAGAAGTAATTTTCCACGAATTTGATTTCGAGACCTCAGATTTAGAACTTGAGGTCTCGAAATCAACCATCTAAAAGCACACAACTTCGTGTGACAAGGGTGTTTTTTCTTTCATTATTATCTCTCAACTTCGATGACCGATTGAGCTCAACTTTTCACAGGTTTGTTATTTTATGCAGATGTTGACATACACCAACTTTGAAGGCTAGTCTTTGACAATTACCAATAGTGTCCACTGCCTTTAAAGCATTACTGTTTCAGCCTTCAAGAAAGACTCTGACAGGGTCGAACATCAGGACATTTACTATGTTTTCCCCCATATTAGGCCCTATGCCATAAGGCACATAGATCCTTTCTAGGCTGGTAGTAAGCAGTTTGCAACAGCCAATTCTAGGCCTAAATCTCTTGGCTCATATTCCATTTTCTACATATAAGAAATATATAGGATTTGAGGCATTGCATGGTGAGGTATCAATGTATATTTGGTTTGCGGTAACACCATGTGTGTATCTACTTGCCAGGTAGAGTTGTTCTTAGGGAACTGTCTTGCTTTATTCTACTGCCGTGGAGTAGATAATCGGAGGTTCGGGAGACTTCTCAGTTCTGAAAAGAACTGTCCTGCTTTTTAACTATTACCAGGGCGGATGGTATAGAAATTAGACTGGACTACTACTTTAGCTTATAGGATCGTAATTAACTGTACTGCCGCGGAGTCAGTTCTGAAATTGGTCTCAACGTTTCGACTAGCTTGCTCTAGTCATCGTCAGGAGACAACAAATGTTTCACAATCTTGTATAAATGCCTCAATGTTCTGCAGTGGAATCACTTTTTGTTTTCTGAGTTGACATTGGTGAAAAGGTACTCCCTCTTTTTTTCTTTCTATTTTTCTCCTCCAATTTTTCTCTGCATTTTTGTGTACCTTGTAATGCGCAGTAGAGTATATTTATATAGGTAACTGCGCAATATAAATGTCCGTTTTATTATTATAGAGTGAAAATTTGCTCTCTTGTTCGAGTGGTGTTTCCTTCTTTGGGGAGTGAAAATTAATCTGCATCCCTCTTTTTTTAGCGATATTGGATTTAACTTCACCATAAATCGAGTTGTAAGAACCCGTCTTTGTTGACTCTAAAAAGAGTTGTCTGCCATATGGGTCTTTGCATGAGTGGTATGGCGGACAAAACAAGTGGTTTCACTCTTTTACAATACTGAGTTTGACTTGAAACCACTTGAAAGATTGACCATCTTTGTTCCTGAAATTCCTTAAGATATTGAAAGATCATACAGTATCTTAAGAATGTGCAGTTGATAGCAGCATGGACCCTTTTCTTTACTCGGTCCATAGTGACTTTGAGTTGACTTACTGTGTGCCCATGCAAAGAAATTTTAATGAGTAGTGATTGGAATTATCTTGGGGTATTTCATAATTCAGATACTACTGGATTTAGAACCTGTGAACATCAATGTAATAAATGACTATAGATTGTTGGGTAGATGGCAACCCTAATGGAGTACAACAAGACAAAGCCTTTAAACACTTCATTTACTGACCAAGCTTGAGCAGGACTCCACATTAAAGCTATACAAGATCAATGAATAGACATTGCAGTGTCCAGATGCACCAATGCATCCATCATGGGTTCACAACACAATTGAAATAAGAAGAACTGGAAAGTGAAAGAAGAATCTTTCCGAGAACTACAAGCTCATCTACATGTAGGCTATTGTGATTGACACCCTGAATGGATGGTACAACTATTGAAATAGTACAAATACCAGCTTGGTCAGTGCACTTAAATAAACTATTGTTATTTAAATGTCTTGGAGGGTTCCAATGAGTACTTGTGTGCTTATTGATTGGGTTTTACCCCAAAGTCGAGTTCTTGACTAGTTGTTATAATTCCTCTAGTTTGGTTTGGTGTTTTTTTGTCAGGAGTATTCTTACACAATGGTTTTGACTATGTTAGTTGAGTGTGCCATGACTACCATCTCTATAGTTACCGCTAGTTCAGGGGGATTTGTTAGCCTGCATGGTACTCGAGCCTACATCCGTATGGACTGTAAAAGGGGTAACCCTGTTTCAGCCCTAGGAGTAGG
Source organism: Asterias rubens (assembly GCF_902459465.1). Taxonomy (NCBI): domain Eukaryota; kingdom Metazoa; phylum Echinodermata; class Asteroidea; order Forcipulatida; family Asteriidae; genus Asterias; species Asterias rubens. The sequence goes on along the minus strand of NC_047069.1, from coordinate 2,074,113 downwards.
TGGCAATGGCCTCTGGAAGAAATAGTAGCCCACATCTTGAATAATAATAATAATGCGCTCTATGCGCTTTGAGATGAAAACAAAAGAGAAGTAAAAGTTAATAGAGATGTGAAGTAAATACAAAAGCAAAATTTAGTTGATACAGAAAGAAGTACTGAAGGCTATTGCAAAAATAAATGTGTTTTTAACTTTGTCTTAAATAAATTCACTGTTTGAGCTTGTTTTATGGTGTCCGGAAGACTATTCCATAATTCTGCTGCTGCTGCTGCTGCTGCAAAAGCTCTGGCCCCGTAACATTTAGTAAAAGTCGAGGGACAAACTAAGAGAGACCTGGATTTAGAGCGGAGATTACAAACTGGATTTTTTTTGGGGGATGAGTTCCTTGAGATAAGTTGGGCCCAAACATTGAAAACGTAAGAAAGTTAATGAAAGTATCTTATACTGAATATGGTGTTTTATTTATTATAAGTGGCCTTCATGCCTTGTGTTGTCTGGCGACTTGCATAAAAAAGGAAAGTAAAAAAAGAAATGGTACAAGATGTACACTTGTACTTTCTCTAGACCCCATATGGGAATCCAGCTACTCTGCTATTTGAAGTTTTGTCAAACAACAGATAACTTCTTTTATATAACACCCAAGCAGATCCTTGCCATTTGATTGGAGGATTGTCCGTCACGTGATAGCAAATAAAAGTACCATTGCACGCTGAGTCACTCGCCGTGCTTTTTCGTTCCATCCGAAAAGTACCATTGCACGCTGGCACGCTGCCAGCGTGCAATGGTACTTTTCGGATGGAACGAAAAAGCTGAGTAAAAACATCACTGCGTGCGCGTGTCTTTGGTAACGCAGCAGGTGTTACTGCAAGAAGGCATAGTAAAATTACTAGCATTCGGCTTCTACAGTTGAAATTGTTTGTTTTGAAAGTTGTTTCTTTCAATCAAAATGACAAAGTTTTACTTGGATGTTATATAAAACAAATAATGAATGTTTTTCATTCGTGCAATGGTGCGAATATGTTCATTCGTTGAAAGCTGGAATGTTCCATTCAACTCGGCTCCGCCTCGTTGAATGGAACATTCCATCTTTCAACTCATGAACATATTCGCACCATTGCACTCATAAACATTCATTATGTGTATACTATTGTTCATTAATTTGGTTGTTACCCATATACACCGATGTGTGTTTGCAGGTGTACTCAGTACTTACCCAACTTTGGGTGCGTTCATTTAGCTTCCCTGGGTCAACCCTGGACTGCCCCCGGTGCATTCGATTAGCTTTTACGTCATTCCAGGGCTCACCCGGGTTAGCCCCAAGTGCCCTGCTTGTGGAGTGGGTCACTTGGGGGCTGGCCCCAGGTGCATGATGTCACTACGAGAGCGGCGAGTGGTCGTTCGTTTAGCTCTTGTCAGGGGCTCACCCGAGCGAGAATCGCGGGGTAGACCCAGGGAAGCTAAACGAACACACCCTTTATTGCTCATATTAACTGGTTTCCATAAAATAATGAATCACAGAGTAAAAACTAAGCAAGGAAGTGGCAAGGTGACAATAATTGAACAAAAATTATTAATCAGCAAAACTTGGGCATAACACACAAGTAATTGGTACAAATGTGTACCAAAATAAATCCAGTGAAGATCTGTTATGAGCTTTATTGTAACATTGGTGCAAGGATGGTTTTCTTGGAGCATGGCAAAGTACGGAGTCAAAGGCTTTCTTAAGAGAGTGCTCGTGGGGGCCACACGTCTACTGATTTACCTGAAGGGTACGTTCAGACAAGGAGTTAAATAATCCTTAATCCAAAAGTGCTAAAAAATGGAATGCAAAAATCCAGTCCGCAAGGATCAATTTGACCTACCGAGTTTGGCTTAACTAGTCCTTAAAGCCATTGGACACTTTCGGTAAACAGTGTTGTCCAAGGCCCACACTTCGTGTATCACAACTTATATATAAAATAACAAACTTGTGAAAATTTAGGCTCAATCAGTCATCGGAGTCGGGAGAAAATAACGGGAAAACCCCACCATTGTTTCCGCTTGTTCGCCGTGTCATGACATGTGTTTAAAATAAATCCGTAAATCTCGATATCAAGAATTTATATTGTTTTAATGTTTTCTCAAAAAGTAAAGCATTTCATGGAATAATATTTCAAGAGAAGTCTTTCACCATTACCTTCTTTAAACCCTGTAAGTTATTTGTAAATCTGTGAACTTTTAATTGTTTTTCTGTTTCGAAAGTCTCACTCTTACCATGGAGGAAGAATGCTCTTACATCTAGGATGCAACAGTTATTTGTGTAGCCTGCCCTCTATGTTCACAAGCCAACATGGTTTGAATACTGTTTTTTTTGCTACCTCGTTCCCAGGGGTGATCTATCTCGCCGCGCCATTTTTTTCTCAGCATGCCTTGCTCGATCATAACCACCTGGTATTGGCAAATTTAAATGAACGTATATATTCAATCTGTTCTAAGCGCGCAGGCATGTCTTTCGTCTTAAAGAATGTTTTTGTTTTTGTTTTAAAAAAAAACATGTTTGTGTCATAAAAACATGGGCGTGATCATCTGCAAATATCTTAAAACTAAGCGCGCACGCACTTGACATCTAATGCATAACGAATTTCCTGAGCCAATCAGCGTTGTTTCTCAGTACATCCCTCTAGAGGTTTCGATACGGCGCGCTGCCCATGGTAGCGAGGCTGTGTTTTCTTGATATTGGGAACAGAAGTCGGGTTCAGTGCCTCCCCCTACATAGCCACATGCTGTGAGAACAAAAGTAAGCCAACACTTGGCCCTGAATCCTTTCCTATGTACACTTGACCATCCTGGCAACGAACCCTCCATCCTAGTCCCTCTGTGATCGAACCCGTCCCTCCTTAAAGACACTGGACACTATTGGTAATTACTCAAAATAATTATTAGCATAAAACCTTTCTTGGTGAAGAGTAATAGGGAGAGGTTGATAGTATAAAACATTGTGAGAAACCGCTCCCTCTGAAGTGCCATAGTTTTCAAGAAAGAAGTAATTTTCCACGAATTTGATTTCGAGACCTCAGGTTTAGAATTTGAGTTCTCGAAATCAACCATCTAAACGCACACAACTTCGTGTGACAAGGGTGTTTTTTCTTTCATTATTATCTCTCAACTTCGATGACCGATTGAGCTAAACTTTTCACAGGTTTGTTATTTTTCTGCATATGTTGAGATACACCAAGTGAGAAGACTGGTCTTTGACAATTACCAATAGTGTCCACTGTCTTTAAGCCCGGTTCATACTTCCTGCGAATGCGAAGCTGACATTCGCTGAGAATTTTTTTTTCAAAATTCATATCGTATTCGTAGGAAATATAAACTGGGCTTTACTCGAAACCAAGTCCCATGAAAGCAATACTAAAGACTCTCTGCACACCTTCGTGGATTCTTAATTATAAACTGCCATCAACATTCATGTTTCACATCGCCATTCATACAGCATCACATAAGTACACCTGTATGTAGTCTCTTGTTGTAACCTTGTAGTCGAAGAGTGGACAAGATCCTCATTGCCACAAATTAAACCTATACATGTATTGACCTACTCATGCATGTTATGTACACACACTTTAAAGGGTTCAAAGTACGCTAGATTTATTTGGCTCAGGATGTTTTTTATAAATAGTACCGTGATGATCCCACACCATGAAGATAATTCCGTGTGTAATATTTAGTTGCTATTATCCCATACATGTGTTACACACATTAACAGTTCTCCATTATCTGCAAATTAACGAGAAGTCATCCATGTTGATTGATCTACATAATACAAATAATTACATTTTGGTACCTTTTGAAATTAATAGGGTGGTGTGAAGTGCTCTTTTTTTTGTTTTTTACATGATACATTTTTCGTTGTCAACTGTAACAAAAGTTTGAGTTACATTTACGACTAACTGTGCAATATTAATGGCAACATATCGGACTCACAAAAAGATCAGTCACAATAGAGGACAATGAGCCTCTGAAATTATTATCATTTGCTCGCTCACATTACTGCAGGCCTGATACTTCAAGGAGGCAACGGAGGCGATCGCCTCCGTTGCCCCTTGCCATTGCCTTGGTGCCCTTGAAATGCTCCAGTAGAAATTTACAAATTCCTCATAGGGTGCCCTTTGCCAAAGAGAAAATGCCTTGGTGCCCTTGCCCTTTCAAAAACGAAGCATACAGCCCTGTTACTGTGTACAAAGCTTTAACAATTTTCACTTTAAAGGCAGTGGACACTATTGGTAATTACTCAAAATAATTATAAGCATAAAACCTTTCTTGGTAACAAGTCTTAGGGAGAGGATAATAGTATAAAAACATTCTGAGAAACGGCTCCCTCTGAAGTAACATAGTTTTCGAGAAAGAAGTAATTTTCCACGTATTTGATTTTGAGAATTTGAGGTCTCGGAATCAAGCATCTGAAAGCACACAACTTTGTGTGACAAGGGTGGTTTTTTCTTTTATAGTTATCTCGCAACTCCGACGACCAATTGAGTTCAAATTTTCACAGGTTTGTTATTTTATGCATATGTTGAGATACACCATGTGAGAAGACTGGTCTTTGACAATTGCCAACAGTGTCCAGTGTCTTTAACAGAGTAATTGCTAAGATTAGTATTTAAATGCTCATTTCAAAACAGGCTTGATAAACAAAATGTCAACGGTTCTGTATAATTAAAAGATGGTTTCTATCACTGACAATAACACCATTGAGAATTTGTTGTGAAAAGTCCCTGAAATAGAGATTTTAATATAATTTTGAACTTTAGAAGAAGTAGGACTGTATGCTTTGTTTTTGAAAAGGCAAGGGCACCAATGCATTTTCTCTTTGGTAAAAGAGCACACTGTTAGGAAACTGGAGCAATTTAAAGGCACCAAGGCAATGACCATGGCCCAATTTCATAGAGCTGCGTAGCACCAAAATTTGCTAAGCATGAAATTTCTTCCATGGTAAAAACGGGATTGCCAACCAAATTTCCATGTGATTTTCAGGTTAAGCAAGCTACAGCTGAATACCAGTAACAAGCAATATGCAACAAATGGAAATTTGGTTGGTTATCCTTTTTTTATCAAGGAAGAAATTTCATGCTAAGCAAATTGTTGTGCTTAGCAGCTCTATGAAATTGGGCCCTGGGGGGGCATGCAGGCAATTGCCTTTGCCTCCGTGAAGTATCAAGTCTGAGAAGGATAATTTGAAAGCAGAGATTTTTTGGATGAAGGCTAATCTAGCCACTTCTTATAGTGATTTAACAGTGTATTGAGTAGGTAGAAATGCCTTCCATCCACCATCCCACTTAGGTGGTCTGTATTCGGTACTTATCTACTTTCTAGTCTGTGTTTTAGGCCTTCACTCTATGTCGAAAGGTACTCAATATGGTTTGCATCCTTTGTTTAAAATAGATGGCCTTGAGTTATTGAGAGGAAGAACTAGTCAACTGCTATGGTTTGTGTCACTTTTATTAATAACAAACCTAGCAATTGATTTCTTTGTTTGCGGCTAGCGATGCATTTGTTATTTGCTTTCAGCTGAATGTATTGACACTGCTTGAAGGTTTTTCTAAAACCACTGGTCTGGTCTAAAATTGTAACTGTTGAACCTAGTGTGAGTGTACTGTTTTGTTGTATGGGTGAAAAGGCAAATTTTATCAATCTAAGAAATTGATTTGAGATGGGGCAAATGTTCGTTTGAGCTGAAGTCTTATTGTTAAAGGCACTGGACAGTAGGTATTTGTCAAAGACCAGTATTCTCACTTGGTGTATCCTGACCTATGCATGAAATAACAAACTTGTGAAGGTTGACTCAATTTGTCATCGAACGTGCAAGAGAATGATGAAAGAAATACACCCTTGTTGACGAATTTGCGTGAAAATTTGAACTTAATTGGTTGTCAAAGTTGCGAGATATGAATGAAATAAAAAATACCCTTGTCACTCGAAGTTGTGTGCTTTCAGATGCTTGATTCTGAGACCTCAAATTCTAAATCTGAGGTCTTGAAATCAAATTCGTGGAAAATTACTTCTTTCCCAAAAACTACTCCACTTCAGAGGGAGCTGTTTCTCACAATGTTTTATACTATCAACCTCCCCCAATTACTCGTTACCAAGTAAGGTTTTATGGTAATAATTATTTTGAGTAATAACCAATAGTGTCCACCGCCTTTAATCCCATTGGTTCTAGTACACATGATGAAAGTCAAGACTCATGATTCTAGACTGAATAATAATAACAAGTATATAGTTCCTTATCTAATCTATAACCTCTTGAGTTGCCATTCCAAATGTTTTGGATTGATTGAAGGTCTGCTACATCTCAAGGTAGTTCTCATTAATAGCAAAATGCCTCGAGCACTTTGGAGAGATTTGTACAGGGGTTTGGTCAACAATAACAAATGTGATTGCTACCCAAGAATAACACTTGAAGACGGAATATATTAAGTTGAATATCAAAACAATTTGGCCCACTTGATGGGTTGAGCTTCTATCTTAATTGAAACCCAAGTTGGGAGGCAAGGATGACAAATGGCTGGCCTGTTGTCTTTTCAGATTCGATATAGAGAAAGCTGACGCCTGTGTCATTAGATTTGATAAGACACTTTATACATTCCTTGTAGATTTGTTTGAAAGCATTCAATTAATACAGCTTTTGTATGCATTTCCTGTCAGGCTGTCTACCGCACACATAAGTTGGATTATTTGTGGTTTGTTATTGAGAAGTAAACAGGATACAAACGGACAAGTTGTATTGTAAAAATGTGTCCATGTCGATTGTGTCGGACTGTGCCGAGACTTAAATAAACAAGCCATGATGAGTGGTCTGCAACATGATTGGAGGCAAAACATAACCAGACAATGTATTTACACGAATGTGAAGCGATCATTACAAAATACCAGCTATGTTTAGAGTTGAGTATTTAATCACTAGAATGGAAACTGTGCACAAAATGTGTTTATTAGATTTGTCATTTAGGAATTGTTTATTTGAACAACGAGAAACATTCATGTTAAGCTCGATTCATACTTCCTGTGAATGTGAAGCGAGTTTTGAAGTCACAGGCCTGTTATCGCCGCGAATGTTTTGCAGAAGTTGAGCACATTTCAACTGCTGCAAATTGTTTGTTGCGAATTTGTGACGTCAAAATTCACTTCGCATTCGCAGGAAGTATGAAACCGGCTTTAATCATGTACAAATTTGAATGCTTACTGGTACCAGTTTATCTTTCTGAAAGAAATGTTTACTGTCTAAAATGCTGCCATTTTTTAAAATAAGTTAAACTCTATGATTGATTGATTGAATTTATTAGGAAAACAATACAGCAAGAACATGGCAAAAATACAAACACAACAACAGGAGAAAATACAATGAAATAAGATAAACCAAAATACAACACAAAGATAGAAAAACTGCCCCAAATTATCCAAGATTGCCCCCCCCCCCCCAAAAAAAAAAAAAAAAAAACCCAACCCAATTAACTTAAATGTTTACAATAAAGAAATGCTGTTTCGTTGTTGTAACTATAATTATTTAGATACATTTTTAATAATATATTATATGGTAAGGTTTGCGGTAACACCATGTAATGACTGTCTCTTAATGAGTTGGCGTGGCTGTGAAAAGAACCGTTTCCATATCGTATTTCCACCATACAAAGTTTCAAATCCTACTTAATAATATATTCTTGGGGCAGGTTGTATTCGTATTTCTTAATCACAGAGACTCACTGATTCATCATTACAAGCTCACTGTACTACGACTCCGAAGGAAAAAGTGTTTGCCCTAGATGCAAATCATTGACTAGTAATACACAAAGGTTCTGTGAATATGGTACAGAGTATAAAATGGTTTATATATTCACCCCTAAAGCTACTTAACTTGTCAAAATTGCAGAGAAAATTGATCTTTGATTACTAAGTGGGCATGCAGTGAAAGCGCAGATGCTGTAGTGCAAGGAGAATGTATAATTTATAATGCTGATATCATTATACCCTGCTTTGAGCCATTTTTCTAATTTGTTTAATTCTTGGGAGACTGAAACGCGGCGTGCTTGTAAGTGGGCTTATAATGGTAGCTGAATAGCATTAAGACGCAAACAGCATTATTGTCTGTGCATGGAATTATTTATCAAGTTAAAATATTTGAACGCAGTGTTAACTAGCTTTTAAGATACACACTCAGCTGCGAAATTGGTTTTACTCTAAAAAGCAATATGTAATTTCATACTTGAAGAAGCAATCTTTGTAAACTCCATGGGCATAACAATGGATGGTCTATTATTTGGAAGGGTTCAGTTGATAGTTTGAAGTCAACTTTAGAACCATTACGTATTGATTGAACAACATCGTGTTTTGTTCAATGTAAGAAACACTTTCTTAACGTAAAAGAGTGAAAATGTCACTCTCTTGCCCAATTGGTGTCACTTTCGCTCTTTTGAGAGTGAAAGTCAATTTATGTCACTCTTTTTGAGTGAAATTGGAACGCACTTCACTATAAATTGAGTTCAAAGTACCCGCTTTTCACTCTTAAAAGATTTGTCCGCCATATGGCTCTTTGCAAGAGTGGTTATGGCGGACAAAACAAGTGGTTTTTCACTCTTTTACATTCAGAGAGTATAAATTAATGTTTCTGTGAACTACATACAATACAAAAAGTACTCTCACATAAATTCCCAACTCCAAAGTAAAACAATCATGTTGTCATTAGAAGTTGCTTGTAAGTTGCTGACTTTCACAATACCAAGTCTTCATTTTGCCCTAATCTACCTTCAAATACCCATTACTACCTGCTCACTTGATTTCTGAATTGTTGAAACATCTCAGAAGTTAACACGCACTGGTAAAAAGAACAAAGGGTCGGTGTCGAAACCCACTGTGTGTCCTTTGGTTCCAATACCTCAGCTAGTTTGTTATTGTAGTGTATTTACAGGGTCACTTCTAATGGTTGACCATTTTGCAGGACATTCTGTGTTGATGGAATCGACCAGTTTGTTTTGTTAGTGGGATTTATTCCACTAGAGAAATGCGCTAGGTTTCTACTGTGAAGGATAATGGGACATTATTTGTGTGTAAAGCCATTTATTGTGAGAAGGATTAAAAGCTTTGTCTTCGACTTGCTTATCATAATTCTCTAGAGATTGGAAAACAAAAATCACTCTGGCATCTGGTCGTGTAAATATATTCTCTTTAGAATGTATTTATACTAATGTCAACATCCAGCATAAATGAATAACAACAAGTTGCCTTATAATGTAGGAACAATTATTTCATCTTGACCTCTTGTGGGAATTTGATCTCATGCAAATATACTTTTCATCTGGTTGTTCCTGTCCATGATTATCAATAGTTTGTTCACAAACAATATCAACCCAAGATTACTGTACTTTCTTTATTTGTTTTGATTAAATTCACAATTGAGAATAAATACAATCATACCTCTCTCTTTTACTTGGATCAGAATTAGTTTTGAAATTTTGTATGAAAAAATGAAAAATGAAACAAAAATTTATTGGTTTTTTTTTTTTTAGGGCAGTTGGTTTAATTTATGAGCTGCATTTGTTTCCATGTAAACCGGTGAACATTAGTCAATAAATTAGCATTTGATGTTGTGCATTAGTTACACAGGCCTTTGTGTTTCAAAAACGATAGTAGAAAGCTTCCCTGAAAATATTACTTGCTGAGGTGCTGGGAAATGAGTAAAACAATGTCATGAAAATAATTTTGGTCTCATGAGACAAAAATTATTTTAAGCATTTACAAACATATTTTCATGACATTGTTTTATGCATTTCTCAAAAACTACAGCACCTCAGTAAGTAATATTTGAAAGGAAGCTTTTCACTATCATCATCTTCAAACCCTGTAAGTTTAATGTAAATCTGTGGACATTTTGAAAAAGTACCCAAATCCTTTAAGGAAAACTAAAGTATATAACAGTAGGATACTTTAGCAAGGGACCCTTGCTAAATTGCTCTGGTGTGAAAGGGGCGGTAGTGAACACAATGCAGTATGACACAATAATCAACTCTCACTTTTACACACAAAGGAAAGGACTGGTAATTTCTCGCCAGCGCAGTAGAGATGACAAAGTAAAATTTGATTGTTGTAGTTGGTAGATAATGGATTATTGTATAACACAGAGTCCGAGGATCATAATAGTGGCCTTGATGTTAAGCTTAGTGATTTATGACATGGTTAGCCTTCAGTCTCTACTCCAACCACCCCCCCCCCCCCCCTCTCCAACAGTGCTGCTGATGGCGTTGCTATTCTGGGAGGTAACACTAGCACCAATAGAACAAATTCACAATTAAAAATGAGTTGAGATTTTATGTTTTTGGGTTGCGCACAATTCTCAAATTTTTTCGACAAATGTCTAGTGTTGGTGTCACTTTGTTGGTGCAGGACATTTTGTCAGAATTGAAATACAGAATTGTGAAATGAGATGTTTTACAGTTGATTTGAGATGAAAATGTTTTTTTTATTGTCTGCTGTTCTATTCTATTTCAAGATGTGTTAATATAATTCTAAACAGATTTTATTGGTGATAATATATAATAGAAATACGTAGGTCATGTTATGCTATTGATGTGTATTGAAAGTGCATTTGCCTCAATTTGTGTCCGACTGTATGCTTTCCACTCAGTAAGTGCTCCAAAATGATCTGTGACAGTCTTCATAATTTGCGCTGTGTTTCCTGAGCCTGCATTATCTGTTAATCCCTCTGAGAATGCATCTCGCCCTGCCTGGGTGTGATTCCTCCATTTCCACATATTCCTGATGGACATATTACCTTACTCTTTCATTTGCGTATCGGAAGAAACCCTCCTGCCCCCAAGGCTCTGAATGCAAGCGAGAGATAATTACTCACAGTCTCTTATAAGGTCATTGAATTCTAATACAGCACCTTGAGCCATTTCTGCTCATCTTAACTCTAAGTGTTTGTTACCACATATCTTTTTCCTGTTTGGAGAATAATAAGCATGCATTTATGCATGATGGTTTTTTGATTAAGTTATTTCTTTTCCTTTCTTGACGGGAAAGTCAGTGGTTTTTTTCCTTTCTGAAGTGAAGGAATTCTAAGAGGATGGCTCGTTCATTAAAAAAAAGGTTGCATGGCATTGTTAAGATAATGTCTCACTAATTTCCTACAATAATTATTTTGGTTAAGTATCTACATTTTCAATACTGAATCACATAACTGTGCGCTAGATTAAGGGCTTAGGGGCTGTGTCAGTCATGAATACATGCGATTTACTTAATATTCTACATGATGAGATGAGTGAGATGACAATATCCTGAGTGTCTTTATGCCCAAGGTGCTCTCAAAAACCATCACAACTCGACTCGGATATGTTTTGCTGTCTGTCATTGTCAAAAGTCACAAATAAAAACTGAGAGATTGTTCTACAGAAAGGTTTGCAGTAACACCATGTAATGACTCTCTCTAATGAGTTGGGGTGGTTCTGAAAAGAACCGTTGGTTTCAACTCGACGTTTCGATCAGTATGCTCTGAGAGATTGTTGACATTATTGGAGATTGGAGAACTCTCTCCTTGTGTTCATGTATTTAAGAGAATTGCATAAATCTGTATTTGTTTACTGTGTTTATGAAAGGCAACTTAAAAACCGACAACAATATAGTAGGTTATTTCAATAGTATTGATAACCAACTTCAATAATCTTTTCTTAAGGGGTTAATCCACACTCTGCATGTACAACAACAGGTTGGGTTTACTTTAGCTTTGCCCTTATAGTTATACAACATCCAAATGCTACAATTATTATAGACTCTAGGGTACAGTGTGCATTACTTAGAGGTAGTGGACACTATTGGTAATTACTCAAACAAATTATCAGCATAAAACCTCACTTGGTAACGAGTAAAGGGGAGAGGTTGATAGTATAAAACATTGTGAGAAACGGCTCCCTCTGAAGTGGAGTAGTTTTCGAGAAAGAGGTAATTTTCCACGAATTTGATTTTGAGACCTCAGATTTAGAATTTGAGGTCTCGAAATCAAGCATCTGAAAGCACACAACTCCGTGTGACAAGTGTGTTTTTTCTTTTATTATTATCTCGCAACTTTGATGACCAATTGAGCTCAAATTTTCACAGGTTTGATATTTTATGCATATGTTGAGATACACCAAGTGAGAAGACTGGTCTTTGACAATAACCAATAGTGTCCAGTGTCTTTAAGCTAGCACTTTCAGTATAGCTGGCAGTTAGATGGAGCCATTTCCAGGTTACCGATGACTGATGTATTCAGATATATTTCCTGTGGGGTAGACCTACAAGTATGAACTGACCACAAATAGATTAGTAATGGGTATATATGGATGTTATAGTGCATTTTCCTGTGCATATGGTGATTTAGGTTTGAAAACATATTATTATGCAACATAAGTTGAAACACCTGAATCTTTAAGTAGGATTTGAAACTTTGCTTGGTGGAAATACGATATAGAAAGGTTTGCGGTAACACCATATCTCTAATGAGTTGGGGTGGTTCTGAAAAGAACCGTTGGTTTCAACTCGACGTTTCGATCAGTATGCTCTGATCGTCTTCTGTAGAAAGCTGGACTCTGAGTCTTTGGAAGAGTAAATTCATATTTCCTGTGGGATAGACTATTAGTCTTAGAAGTAAGAACTGGCCACAAATAGATTTGTAATGGGTAAACGTGGATGGTACAAATGGTGCATTTTCTTGGGCATGTGGTGGTTTAGGTTTAACAATATCTTTTATATCACACAATTTTAAACAAATTGAAACAACTGAATATTTGGCAGTTGGAAGAGTACATTCTTCCTCTAGTTTTCCATATATGCACCATGTAGAAAACTATAAAAAGTTATAGATAAAAATTTGTTAGTTTTTAGAAGAAAACAAACCCACCAAATGACAGGTAAATTGATAATTGTGCCAAAACAAAATAAGAACTTTGTGTTGGGGGACCTTTCTTATATCGGCTGACTGATAATTCAGATGGAATTACTATTTCTAACAATTAGTCAACACGTTCACAAGACAAGCACAGAACATGCATCTTCCCTTCTTTGGTTTTATGTTGAAGGTTCTTTAAATCTGTAAACTTTTTTATCGACCAATGATGTACTTGAATTGAAGCAGCCAGTTAGTTTGGTTTGTCTGTCAGTTATGACTTTTGCTCTTACTTGTATTGTGTTTTATTAAGCATGAGATTTGAATATGCTATGTTAAAGACAATGGACACTATTGGTAATTGTCAAAGACCAGTGTTCTCACTTGGTGTATTCCAACATATGCATACAAAAAAAAACACCTGTGAAAATTTGAGCTCAGTCGGTCATCAAAGTTACGAGATAGTAATGAAAGAAAAAACACCCTTGTCAAACGAAGTTGTATGCTTGATTTCGAGACCTCAAATTCTAAATCTGAAGTCTCGAAATCAAATTCGTGGAAAATTACTTCTTTCTCGAAAACTACGTCACTTTACTCACAATGTTTTATACTATCAACAGCGCCCCATTACTTGTCACCAAGTAAGGTTTTATGCTAAGGATTGTTTTGAGTAATTACCAATAGTGTCCACTGCCTTTATGTAATGCAGTTACAAGTTGGTTTCAATGTGATAGCAACAACTGTATTCAACAGCGACCTTTAACATTTACTTGTCCATCAAATTGAACATGTTGAAACAACACACAAAGCTCTCTATCCCCCTTGTGTATTATTACCATTCCAGTTGATCTCTTTGACAAATACATAAATCATTGGTGCCACAAGGATTATAAACAACAAATTCAACAGCAAGCCACGTCTTTTGTTATTCTAATTCATCACGCAGAGTAAAAAGATTAAGTACAACCTGGTCTATTTATTTATGGGGCCTGATAGTTATTCACTAAGTCCACGAATACGCTTAAACAATAATAACACACCCTCTCCGGATCTCAAAACACATTAAAATATTAACTTCTGTTAAGCATTTCATTCAATAAAACTTATTCAAATAAGTCAAAGTCCTATGAATTAGTGGGTTTCTGTTTACACACATTGAACGATTTGACCACATTTAAAGCCATGGACACTTTCGGTAAACAGTATCACAACTTATATATAAAACAACAAACCTGTGAAAATTTAGGCTCAATCGGTCATCGGAGTCGGGAGAAAATAACGGGAAAACCCACCCTTGTTTCCACACGTTTCGCCGTGTCATGACATGTGTTTAAAATAAATCCGTAATTCTCGATATCGAGAATTGATATTTGTTTTAATGTTTTCTCAAAAAGTAAAGCATTTCATGGAATAATATTTCAAGAGAAGTCTTTCACCATTACCCTCTGTAAACCCTGTAAGTTATTTGTAAATCTGTGAACTTTTAATTTTTTGTCTGCCGAAAGTGTCAAGTGGCTTTAAGAAAGGTCGATTTAAAACCCATGTGCCTACAGCCTACAGGTAGAAATAATATTTTTTGAAATGAATAACTATTTCTTTTCTCATCTATCTCTGACCTGTTTTCTTACCCTTTGTCTGATTCTTTTCCATTTTCATTCACTGAAAAGTTGCTTCAAGAAAACATGTGCAGCAACTGGATTACTATGTACTGTAGTAAAATAAATGCAACAATAACATTTTGATGAAAGATCTTCTACAGATTTGTACATTGTATTTCTGCCTTTTGAGGTGTCAAACATTTTCCAATATTTCTTTTAAGTCGAGAAATATTACTGTAAATATCCGGTATATATTACTGTAATTGTTTAGGGCAGGTGTTCCTTTGATTAAAACCCATTTTGTAATGTGCGAGTGGTTTCACGTTGGATTGATGCGGATGCTGTAATGGGTATTTGTTATCACTATTTACAGTAATACGTTAATAAACGATTTAGTGGAAATATACAGTCGGCATCAAACGGACCGATAAAAGCTGACTATAACGGAGAGTTGGGTTTCCTTAATTATGATCAAGGTTATTTATAAACCAGGGCCCAGTTTCAGAGAGCTGCTTAAGCACAAACAGTAGCTAAGCATACAAAAATATGCTTAGCAGAATAAGGTTACCAGCCAAGCTACCATGTCACAAGTACAATTTGTGACTGGTGTCCTGCTCATTTCTGCTAAGCAGAAAATTGCTAAGGAATATTTTCTACAGACATTGGTTGGTTGGATTACAAGGGAGAATTGACAAAAAAAAATAAAAAAATCTTAATAATTTTTACAAATTTGTCATCAACTAAATATATTTTTTTCCTTTTAAAAATACTAGCAACATTTTTCCATCAATAAATACATATTTTGTCTGCAAAATATTTGCTTTGTGTTGATTATTATCACAGCCAGCATAAATATATGCAATATGATAGTTGAATTCTGATTCATTATTTTGTTTGACATTTGAAACTAATTTTTGAAGTCATATTACCTGAAACGTCTTGGTGTGAAACCACTAATGAAAGTTCTCAACACAAAGCAATGACAGGTCTAAAAAACAGCCGCGAACATTGACTGAGCAAGTAACAGGGCAATGTCCTCTATTACGAACATGCTGCAAGGCATGATGGGAGGATGAAATAGAGACGATAGGAAGCACGGTGACAAAAAACAATAGCCTCTAGGTTGGCTAGCGGTATCGGATCGTGCCAATACCCTTCTCACTACACCTGATGGGAACCAAGCTTTCATCAAATTACCCAAGCTGTTCTACAACATATCTATTTTTTTCTTTCATTTTGGCGATTGGGCCATTTGACTTTAATTGTGTTAAATTACCTTGTGCCTGACGATACAAGACAGGTAAAGGAAATAGCAATGATGGATATTTGCAAAGGTGCTGGTCATTGGACATCACTAGTCTGTTGATGGCGAGATTAATAGCAGATGGATTCTTACCAGATCAGGAAGGGCAAGTCCTGGCTATTTAATTTTAGCCGCGGGTTGCGCCTCAAGATTAATATGAAGGAGGAAGACGCGAAAGAAGATATTACAGAAGTGAAGCTATAAATAATACTGATTTTTCCAGGAGGAACTGTTTTTTCAGCAGACCTGCGAACACAGAGCTAGGAAACAGGTTTCATAAATATGGATCCCCTTGGTCTCTCTTCTTTAAGTTCATTTCCTCTAAAGCCACTGGCAGCCAGTCACATGGACTCCTGCCTGCCACAACAACTGACAGGAAGGTAGCTATTTTTTGCCAATTTTCAAGGATTGCTTGGGAATTAAGAACAGTTAAAGCTCCCAATTTACTAATTGTTGCCTGTTCAGGAACTGATAAGAAGGCCTTTGGAACAATACGAGCCCTCAGCACCTTGCTTTGTGTGGTCTATGGTTAGCGTTGACAGCTTCATTTGTGGGTGGTTATTGGGTATGGGGGGGGGGGTGAGGTGGGGGGGATCCACTTGTTCGGTACATACATTGCATATGCTGCGACCTGTTGATGGATATTACGGCAAACCTTTTCATGAACCCCCCTTCACCTTGGGTGAGCAGGGTGCAATTTATATTTTTCTTATTGCACGGTGAAATTGATTGGACAAGGGCAGTGGGATCAGTATGGGCATGACAGTACACCTGGCAGCACTGTCAATATGGTGGCTGGCGAGAGGATCAGAAGTTACTATGTCAGGCACCCACCAATTACCACGACACTCCAGGAAGTTATTGGAAACAAGATAAACATTTAGTGGTTTTTTTTAATCATGCTTGTGCCAGAGAATTCTATGACCATGCATTATTTATATAGGGAGGTTTAAAGTCAGATGTGGGACTTCTTTCAACACTTGATTTCATATGGGCGGGCCATGATTGAACAAACGAGCCCTGGTCTATGGGATGAGTGTTAAAGGAACACGTTGCCTTTGGATCGGACGAGTTGGTCTATAAAAAGCGTTTGTAAAAACGTTTGTTATCAAATGCATATGGTTGGAAAGATGTTTTAAAAGTAGAATACAATGATCCACACATATTTGCCTTGTAATTGCGTGGTTTTCCTTTTACTTTGCGAACTAACACGGTCGGCCATTTATGGGAGTCAAAAATTTGACTCCCATAAATGGCCGACCGTGTTTGTCGACGAGGTAAGAGGAAAACCACCCAATTTCAAATGATACTTGTATGGATTATTGTATTCTACTTTTACAACATCTTTCTAACCCATATGCATTTTATAACAAACGGTTACAAACGCTTTTCAAAGACCAACTCGACTGATCCAAAGGCAACGTGTTCCTTTAAGGATGCATGTAGTAGCGTGCCTTGTCACACCTGGATCGCTACTTCAGTTTAGTTTTTCACATTCCACTATTTTTTGATTAATGAAACAACCTGAAGATTCTTATTGGAAATTTAATTGAACGACGGATGAGGAATGTGTTTGGACAATAAAGCAACAATGTATGCACTTTCATTGACCCAAACATTGATGCAACAGGACTGTATGCTTCGTTTTTGAAAGGGCAAGGGCACCAAGGTATTTTCTTTTTGGTAAAGGGCACCCGGCCTATGAAGAAGTTGTAACTTGCCAAAACTAGTACTCAAAAGTCACATTTTCTACGTAATGCAGGCCTGCAGGGGCACCAAGGTATTTTCTTCTTGGTAAAGATCACCCGGTCTATGAAGAAATTGTAACTTGCTAAAACTAGTACGCAAAAGTCACATTTTCTACTTGATGCAGGCCTGTATGCTTCGTTTTTGAAATGGCAGGGGCACTAAGGCATGTTGTCCTTCAAGGGCACCCTATGAGGAAATTGTACATTTCTACTGGAGCATTTCAAGGGCACTAAGGCCAGGGGAGCAAGGAGGCAATGGCCTTTGTTGCCTCCGTGAAGCATCAGGTCTGATGCAAGAGCAAATGTCAGATAATATTCCTATGAACTAAACTGAAAGTAATTTGAGCGCAAGGCATCAGTCTTATGGTAGTAAAGAAATCTTTAAATAACTAAGGTGAAGTTCTAAGTACTTATCTGAATATGCCATAAGCAATGAATTGACTTTCCTTATACTCTTAACACTTAAACTTGTTAAATTATTCACACATTTCCACCCAAGTGTGTTAAACTTCCCATCAAACTATCAGAGTTTTTAAATAAAAGAACAGTGCACCCAAGTTATAAATATTCATGACGAGGATGGAAACAGATAGGTTGTTAATCATTTATTGCACACACTCATTACTTTTTGAACGTTTCATCTTGAGACGGGCGGTTGACAGGCAATTCCATTGCGTGACTGACCACATATATAGTGTTAACAATAAGCATATCATACATCAATCTTTTATGCACTGATAATCATAAAGTGCTTGCTTTTCCTTGCATGTGGGGTTGGGTTGTAATTGAAGTGGCTGATATAGTGTACTTGGTGCATTAACACATTCCTAAGAAACGTCTGTGGTTTTGTTTGGCAGAATTCAAACGTGCTCCGTTTGAAATTGGACAACTTGGAATAGCAAGTTGATTATACTTTTTGTTACCCAGAACGCAGAGTGGTACAAACCATCCATTGTTCAAAAATGTTGATCAAAGTTACTTATACCATTTTAATTTCTTGATAGTACTGGTCTTGGGTCACAAATCGTGTATTTGACAGATGAGAAAGTATTTAAAAAGATGAAAAATGTGGCTTCACAGAAAGGGTACTGTACGATTTTTCTTGTTAAAGTTCACTGAAGGAAAAAATAATGATCTTTGTATTGAGTAATTTTTGTAGTAACATTTTTTGCTATATTAGGTTGTTGGGCGTTTTTTAGGAGTTGAAACACTATACATTTAGTACCAACATGATTAAACCATTAATGTCGGATACTAGTGTCTATAGTAAAACTAGAATAGCTTTGTGTGCAAAACCCGCAATTATTTGTTTTCCTAGTAAACTGATTGAATTTCTCTTGTTTTAGGGTTTTTAGTGTTTTTGTTTTTAGGAATAAAACCAAGTTAGTTTTCAAGTATTTGTAGATGCTTAAGGACTATCAAAGGTTTTCAATCTGTAAACTATTGTAATTGTTTATGATGGAATTTATGATGATAGAGTGGCAGCTTGGTTAGTGGATCCTTCTTGGCTTTTTGGTCTCAAGGGCTCGGGAGAAAATTACATTTCATATCTCAAGAGACTGTCATGAGACAACCCTCTCAAGTCGGAAGCTTTCTGGCCATTTGAACACTTGAATTGATGTATCCCAACATATGCATAAAATAACAAACCTGTAAAAATGTAAATTGAATTGGTCGTCGAAGTTGCAAGAGAATAATGAAGGTAAAAACACCCTTGTTGCACTGTGTGCTTTTAGATACGTAATAAAAGGCTTTAGCTGAAGTATTTTTTATTTTAATTGAGAAATAAACTCTTTCTCAAATACAATGTTACTTTAGAGGGAGCCATTTATCACAATGTTTTATACTATCAACAGCTCTCCATTGCTTGTTACCAAGTAAGTTTTTATGATAAAAATTATTTTGAGTGTGTCAAGTGCCTTCAAGTTGACTTCATGTTTTCTTTTTCAGTAGCTGCACCTCTTACCCTGTAGGCCTACCTTTGTGTTCAATCTACATTCACTGAGAATTAACAACTCCACTCTCAAACAAAACACTTATGTCATAGAATCGTATCAAAATGCCTTTTTTTAATCCAAAAATTCCCAAAGTATTTTAACAAGTTCACCAAACTTTTTTTCAGAATTGACCTGTCCAATCTACATTCTCTGAGAATTAACAACTCCACTCACAAACAAAATTAAACACAACACTAAGTATCAGAGAATCATACCCTAATGCCTTTTTTTAATCCCCAAATTCAAGAAATATTTGAAACAACTCGCTAAACACTTTCACTTAACACTTAACCAAGTTAGTTTGAAAAAAAAAAACATGTGAATATCTCTTTTGAGTTGTGAGTTGTGAAAAGAACATAATTCAGTAAAATTGTTGTTTCATTGAAATTTCTATTTGCACTTGCAACACCAACATTCGTAAACCAAAATGTTAACAGGTGGCCGCCAATAATGTGTATTTGTGTACATGTAGCTAATAAATAAACACTATTTACCAATAACCTAAAAGTTAACCCTGTTAAAAGAAACAACACTGTCTATATTAACCTAGCATAAGAGTTCACTTGTACATTGGCCCCAGCCATTATAAAAAGTACTTAAACACAAAAGATGTAAAATTTTCAAACATCAGCCCTGATCAATTATTTGAAGCACACAATGTAATATACATGTATTTGTAGTTGTAGCTAAAAGCAACCATTAATATGGATGGGTTGAGATGGTAGGAGTCTACAGCATTCATCATCGTAACGTATGGAAGCAGAAATAATTAATAACTATTATTAATATATCATGGCCATGAAATTCACTTTGTACTTGGTTAACAGTGCCGTCAAGGTCACTACAGTGCAAATATGTACTGTTGATTAGTTGTGAGTGTGTGTGTAGTTGAAGGTTGGAAGTATTAACGGCTGTAATATGATGGTGGGAGATTAGTTAACAACGCGCAAATTGGTTTCAGCTCCAGTGATTTGCTTACTTTTAGCAAAAAGTACGGAAAAAAAATAATTGAACTTTTATCTCGTGAAAGTTTGAAGAGAAAAAAAAGACCTGAACGAAATTTAAATAAGTAGGATTAGAAACTATGCATGGTGGAAATACGATATGGTAAGGTGTGCGGTAACACCATGTTATGATTATCTCTGAGTGAGTTGGGGTGGTTCTGAAAAGAACTGTTGGTTTGAACTTGATGTTTCGATCAGTATGCTCAGGGCCCAATTTCATAAAGCCTGTAAGCACACAAAAAATTGCTTAGCACGAAATTTCTTCCTTGATAAAAACAAGATTACCAACCAAATTTTAGTTTGTTGCATATTTCTGTTACTGGCATTTAGCTGTTGTTTGCTTATCATGCTAAGCAAGTTTTTGTGCTTTCAGGCTTTATGAAGTTGGGCCCCTGATCGTCTTCTGGAGAAAGAAATTGGAATTATCTTAAACATGATATAGAAAGGTTTGCGGTAACACCATGTAATGACTATCTCTAATGAGTTGGGGTGGTTCTAAAAATAACCGTTGGTTTCAACTTGACGTTTCGATCAGTATGCTCTGATTGTCTTCTGGAGAAAGAAATTGGAGTAATCTTTAACATGTTATTCAGAAACTGCACAATGCCAGGGCAGCCGGCCCCTTTTCACGATAATAAAGAGGTTGTTGGTGATTTGGATTACAATAAATTCAGTTAACTTATGTAGATTGTGTTTATGCTGGGCATAATGCGAGGGCTTGCTCTCAGTGGTTGATGATATAACAATGAGGTTTGGGTGCTGCCATTTTGTTATTCCCTTAGGACTGTTAGCATATCACGCAGCAGAGTCCTGGAGGTAAATGACCAGATGTACGCTAACTCATTCACACATGCAGATTTACACTATTGAGCTTCAACCAAGAAAGAACCAAAACACAAACCAGAAGGACTTGGCATAATAGCCAGAGGGTTTCTATTAAAAAGCTTTTTAATTAATTGGAATATACTATGACAGAATAATGACAACTTCTTGACTGAGCATGGGTGTCGAGTTACTATTAAGACATGCACAAAACGCAAATTGGATTGCAGGCTGGGTGTTCCCGCAAGGTCTGCCGGATTCACTTTCACGAGTCTAAAAGTCGTCCACTTACTTAGGAGAGGTTTCTGTAACTGTGGTTTATTGATCGAAGTGTGTTGTGTTTCTCGCTGTTTCATTTCAAAATGTGACACTGAGATAGGAAAACAAACCAGCATTACTGCCGCACCATTTGGGTTGGGGCAATATCATCTTGCATGCTCCTTTCCAGAACTGTCGATGGCATTCTGATGTTTGGACAGACACAGTGTCAGAAGGGACTTGGATTTGCCTTCGGATCTTTCTCCGCCCCGCCTGAAATCATAACAACTGTTGTGGATACAGTTGTAGGGGTGCACACAAAGAAATGAAATTCACGCCTGAGCGTACAAACGCCTGGCAAAGAAACACGATGTGACAGTGGAGCGCTGCTAGCGGTAATAACCTGTGTTTGGAAGCAGACACAAAAGGCTAAATTGGATGTTGAATTGAGAGTGGGATTAGGTTACATTTGTGATGGAACGAATTAAGAATGACACCCAACCATAGATGGGAAAAAAGTATTAATTGCTTTGAAATGATGTGCTGCCTATAGATTCTCTCTCAGGCCTAAAAAAATATCACTTTTTGTCAATACAGCCGACTGATATATGATACTAAACCTCAGCGGCTATGTAGTTTAAGAAAACATTCATATGAACATCCTAAATGTTTTTATAGAATTTGCCTCACTAACACATTTCAAAGAGTTTTTGAAGACCTTAAATAAAGTGACGGAGCGGATGAAGTCGTTGAGGTGGTGTGATCATGTCATACATTGGTAGGGACTCTTCCAGGAATTACTCTAAGCTTTATTTAGGCATTGGTTACTTAAAATTGGTTAATTGCGTAAAGATCTTTTTAAGAACTCACAAACGGCTACACATTGAATTCGTTATATAAATGTTGGTTTGAAATACACCGGTTTTTATGTAACGAAAGGATTATTAATGTGGTTGGCTTAAGACTTCGACCTCTTGAGTGAGTAAACACGTACGTGATAGTAGCATTTATAATAATATACAGTGATGTAGAATTAGTGATTTTTCTACTTGCTAGAAATGCCCATCTGGAGTATGCGTTTACTCTACATGCACATCCAGTAATCCTTATCATATATGGATTATTTCCTTTGAATAATTTAATTCCCAAATTAATTGGCTGAGGTGCTCGTCTACTGACTAATGATTGTAAATGGATGTAAGTTATACACACAAACAAGAACGAAGACAGTTCAATTCACTCAAAATGGTTTAATGAATTTGTAAATTGAGAATAAAAGTGGAGTTATGGAAAGCTAATTAGGGGGAAACTCTTAAAACACGGTGTACTGTTTTAACTATTCCTCCATGATGGACCCATGCCTAATACTTCACGGAGGCAACAAAGACGATTGCCTCATGCCCCCGGTCAATGCCTTGGTGCCCTCGAAATGCTCAATTACAAATTAACAATTTCCTCTCAGGGTGCCCTTTCCCAGGACGAAAATGCCTTGGTGCCTTTGCCCTTTCAAAAACTAAGCACTGTGAACCATATACTAAAAGAAGCACCCAGAGCAATTAAGGCTGTTACAATAACTCGATAACTGCGGTCCGTTCCCTTCCTCCCTGTGGCAGACTGCCTATCTGACCCCCTCCCTTCGCTCGCTCGTTCTCTCTCTGCAATTTATTTGTTCTTGCTGAGCAATTTGATACAGTCTGGATGCATCCTGATCAATTCTTGTGGGAATTAGTCCCGCGTATTTATATGCCAAAGATTCTCACTTAAATCATTTAGAGCGGCAGACTACATTAATGCAATATAAACAGATGAATCATTGCTGATATGTGTGAAGCTGCACTTGGCTCAATGAGAAAGTCTTCTCGTGTTATTACGGCTACTGCTGCCTACTGGTGGAGATACACTTGTTTTCTCACACTCTGCCCCTACCTATTATTGAGGGTTAGTGATGCAATGCCCCATTTCTACAGCATTAATTTTGAAGTGATTGATTAGCGCCGAGGTTGTTATTGTTACTGTAGAATGGACACTAAATCCCCTTTCACATGAGAGCAATTTAGCAAGGGTCCCTTGCTAAATTGAAACATTTTACAAAATATACCTCGTGTGAAGGACAACAGTTTTGTCTACTGTCCAAGATCTTTTGCAAAATCTTGTCCAACGTTGCTACATTTCACATCCATGCTAAAATTAAACAAGGGACCCCAGTTAAATTGATGTCGTGTGAATAGCACTTTACTCCTCTCAATTTTACAATTTGAACAAGTATACAAAGTCAATAGACCGACCCATTAAGCTCCGCCCCATTGCGTATTGACTAATCACAACGCAACGAAGGTCCGACATGCATGCGCGTATGCTTGGCGCGCGCGACAGAGTTGTGCAGAAAGGCATTGGAGAGGCTCACGTGTTCTTGCTCACACGTGCGTCGTGGCGGAGCCTAATGGATCGGTCTATTGGCATCGGAAGATACAAATTTTGACGTTACAGGACTGTTTTCGCAGTGTTATTTTGTCAGTTAAATTGTTGGTCTTGGTGTCAGAATTTCAACTAAAAAAACAGGGATTTTGTGAAAAACTAGTGACATATTTGAGATGTTTAGGGCCAAAAACCCGAACAAAACATGTTTAGCGTCCCCGCCCTCTTCCTTTTAAGAGGCCGCCTTTTTTCTTCTTGATTATTTTACACAAACAATTTAAAAGATCTCAGACAAAAAAAGAAAGAAAGTAAATTTTGAAAAATAGCCCAGCCGGTCGTCTTTATAAATGTGTCCGACGTCCATTTTGGATAAACAAATTAAATAAAATGAAGGCCCCTGCCCTTTTTTTTTAAGGCAGGACATTAAACCTTTTTTTCTTTTCCTTTTTACTAACTACTTCTACTGAGAAGCATCATATATATACCTATATACATGTATATGCTAATACAGTATTAAAATTAATGACTTAATCATTGATATTTACTGTAACAAAAAGATCATTATTCAACTGTCTTTTGTGCGGCTCAGTTTTACCTCAGATGGATTGACTGGCACTAACCTTCTAGGTTCATTATACTGTAACAGAACCCATGCATGATATAGTGGTCAATTTACACTGACCTTAGCTCAGATTGGTTGAAATAATTGGATAAAGCACAGAAGCATAGATTCGGACTAGCGTTAGCAATGAAATCAATGGTCCTTGACCAATGAGAGAATGGAGTAGTTGTTTTTTTGGTTTAGGCCGATGGCGGTTTGTTGGATGGACTGGATTTTCAAGTACTTGTACTCTATTGTTGGTCTATGGTTTAGGGGCTCTCTGTTCGCCATCTGGGACCTTGGGGTTGGTTGGGGGCTGGGGAATAATTTGGGCTGGACTAGTTATCAGTTATTGAGTGTTGGTTGGGAGTAAGGTTGGTGATAGAGTTCAGTCAATCCAACTCCTTGTACTGCAGAAATGCAGGCTTGATGCTTCACGGAGGCAACAAAGGCGATTGCCTGCATGCCCCCTGGTCATTGCCTTGGTGCCCTTGAAACGCTCCAGTAGAAATTTACAATATTTCCTCATAGGGTGTTCTTTTGACAATGGTTTACCTCTAAGATTGTGTTCGTTTATGTAGTGTCATCCAAATCCAATGGTTTTCTCTCTTGAGCAACTTTAGGCATGACATCTCCAGATCATCATGCTTCATTTTTGAAAGGGCAAGGGCACCAAGGCATTTTCTCCTTGGTAGAGGGCACCCTATGAGGACATTGAAAATATATACTGGAGCATTTCAAGGGTACCAAGGCAATGACCAGGGGGGGCATGATCGCCTTCGTTGCCTCCATAAAGTATGGGGCCTGGATACAGGTTCATTTGTGTTGAGTACCAAATAAACTTTTCAATTCTGTTGAAGGTGTCAGAATCACTTTCTCGTTTACTGGAAGTGAGGGTCTACATATCAGTTGGTATGTGTGGGGCAAGTGAATCCAGGCCTGATACTTCATGGGGGCAACAAAGGTGATTGCCTCCATGCCCCCTGGTCATTGCCTTGGTGCCCTTGAAATGGTCCCGTAGGAATTTAGAATTTCCTCACAGGGTGCCCTTTACCAAGACAGCATATAAGCCCGTGAATCACATCAATTACATTGTACATGTAGGTCTGGATTAGGGGTAGACAGGTGGCTCATTCAAGAGCTTGTGATTTCATAGGTCAAAGGTTACCGCCATTTGTATATTTTCACAACTTTTTATTGGATTGAACTGCCTTTCATGGGAAATGACATATGTCCACAATCTCATGTGCTTGCCGGTTTGTGTTGAGTGGATGCCCATTTATAGAATTGATTTACTGTTAAATATTTGCGACTTGTACAAATAAACAGTTTACTTCTGTGGCTACACACTGTAGGTTGTTGACAACTTTGACATTACAGGACCCAAGTAACATTTTTATTATTATTTTTTTTTCTCTTCCTAGTTTACACGCGACTTTACACCACAAATGTGCTTAGCTAGAAAGTGCATCTGACTGAGTGGTTAATTAAGGTACTATTGTCTGGATTTAGATTAAATGTTCTCAACAAACTTTGAAGAAGAAAAAACTTCACTAATGTTTGGGCCATAAGACCCATGCTGACCACTTGGTGAAAGGGGGCTTATTATCAAATAATGAAATATCCAGTTTGCTGGTTCTTTTTGGGGTATTGGGTACTCCAGATCATTATTGTGTGGATCATTGTATTCTACTTTTACAACATCTTTTCAACCAAATGCATTTTATAACAAACGGTTACAGACGCTTTTCAAAGACCAACTCGACCGGTCCAAGGCAACGTGTTCCTTTAATGGCCTGACAATTGGACCCTAGCAAAGTCTGACTTGTAGGCTGACTACACAACAAACTTGAACTGGTACGCAACCTGTAAAAAAGGGTGAAATTTGCCTACTGGTGTGGTGTGCATGATAAGCCCTAAAAACTATAGCATTTTTGCAAAGGGTCCTGCCCCATTTGGACCCCACAAACTTGCAATATCTTCCCCAGATACGTATCTCCAAACCACAGAAACACAGATGGCCGCTTTAAGCTGATGTAATGGGTGTCTTAGTCAGCTAAGCTTAATACGCAGAAATTTAGAAAAGAAAACTTGGCACATCATTCATCATGTCAAGCACAAGCTTGGATCACAAAGTTGTGTTATTTGTACAACCTGTTGTCGTAAGAGTATTACCAATGGATAAAGTTGACCTCAGTGAACAAGATGTGATTTCTCACTGTCAAAACTACCTTGATTTGGAAAAATAAATAGTAAAACAGATCAATATATGAAGGGGGAACAATTTGTTAAACCTGTACGTGAAGTGTGGGCTACAAACATGACTCAATGGATGTCAAACAGGCCTCATATCTCTCCGTGTTTGCTTAGGTCCAGGGAAAGTTGATACTGTTTTCCTGCCGTTGGTTAAAAAATCATTTGTGTTTGTTCACCTTTTCGGAGGTGACATGACAAAGATGGAGGAGAGACAGGGAAGCACTGGGCCCCCAAGCCCAAATGTCTTCATATTTCATGCCCGGTAGTAGCATAGAGGGACAGAGATGCAAAGTCTTTGCACCCAAACACTGCTAAAGGCTTCCAGTGGTCATGGACGCTGTGGCACCTAAGCTTTTGTTGTCACTAATAACTCTGCCCCATTCCTCGCTAAGGACTCCCAATTATTTGTGTACTTTGGGTCCATACTTGACTTGTATTGGGAATATTGGAAAATCCAATCTATAAGATGAGACTGAAAGCAGCAAAGGCAATATTTTGACCCTTTTGTTGGTACTGTTTGGTGCATCAAAACCATGAGGCATTGTACTTTTCTGTTTGAAGTGTACTTCTTATGCTCAGATAATAAGATCATAAAATTAAATAGTTATGCAATTAGTTCTCCTATATAGTTTCTAAGGCTTTGTCATAATCTTGAATTAGAAATTGATTGTACTCTAACTTTATTTTGAAATAAAGTAGTAGGCAGTTTGTGCAATTTAGGCTTCTCATCTTTGAATCGGAGCATTTTCATTTGTCCCTTTATTTCTTTCCCGAATGTGTCTTCTCTAAAGCGAGTAATTTGATTGGAAAGCGCAGCTGATTAAGAAGTTAGTGCAGAAAGGGTTCTTGTATGATGGAAGTTTAGCCCTAAATTTTGGCAATTGTCATTGAAATGAGGAGTCGGCTTGAAGGGTCGATCTGTCTTTGTGCGTTCAAACACAGAATGAAACATGATGATCCCCTGGGCCTGCTGTCTGCACACAGCAAGGAGTCATGCAAAAATATATTCCGTTTGCTTGAATTAATAATGAACTCGGAAATGCACACGAGCATGAAGAATGGATGCATTTTTAATGGAGCTTGGTGGTTTGGCTTTCAATCATCAAAAGGACTTGGCATCAACTCCTTTGGGACGGTAGGAAGGAAAAAAGTACAGTTACATGAACAATCGTAAGCGCTGAGGTTATCAGAGCTAAAAGTCATGAGCCAGATAAATGCACTCTCGTATTAAAAATCCAAGCTGTAATTGATTTTTTTCAGGGCTTATAATCCGGTTGATATTTTTCCTACTTAGGATCTGCAATATCAAATTATCCCAAGTTTCTAGAGAATTGAAAGAAGATCGGATTTCTAAGGGGGAGAGAGCATCAGTGTTTCTTTGCAATGAAGTAAAGCTTTATTCAGAAATACTGTTATTATCATGGCTGGTTGCTTCTGACTCTATTACGCTTATTAACCTTGAGGCAATATTTGGGTGAACTTTTTCCTCTTCTTGATAACGACTTTGTCAAATGTCAATTAATGCTGCATAGTACATTAACACTACAATTTGATTCAGGTGGGATGCTTTATTGTGTTGTTGACAATGGACACATTTGAGAGGGAGTATCCATTATCTTATCCACTTCTTGTCTTTGTTGCGCTTATCTTGGAGAGATTTGGGCTCGGTCTTTGAGCTTCTTCATTCCCGTTTTTTGATCTTTTCCTGTCAATTCTTAAGATCCATTTCCATAATGGTCTCAGGATAAACCTATAATATTTCAACCGTCTCATTGTTACTGCTAGCCTCTTTAGTCCCTTGCTAAATTGTAAAATATACCTCGTGTGAAAGGACAACAATTTTAAGAGTGTCCAGGGTCCCTTGTAAAATCTTGACCAACACTGCTACATTTTGTGGGAGGTCTGAACCTACGACAAAATCTTACACTAGCGAACCATTGTTTATTGAACGACAATCAGTTCAGTGTAGTTGAAAAACTTCCAGGGGTATGTTGGGATTAGAACATCCATCTCTTGTACTGTTTAAAGACTGATTTCGTCCAGCAATTTCGCATAGGAAAATAGTTTGACTGGAAATTTTGTGCTCTAAATGCTAATATTGAGTAGCAAATCATGATTTTTGAGTCGCAGCTGAGACATTTTGCTGAGCGCTTTGCTCTGCTATGCAAGGGAAATCGTCCACTGCTGTCTACTTTTTTGTTTTATACAAGATACAAAAACAGTTATTTGTAGTTGCTGCGAAATTATATGAATGAAGTGTTGTGTACTAATCTATTAAAGTAGGACTAGACATAGCCTGATTTCAGCCAAGTTATGTTAGGATACCAAAGCTCAGTGTCATTTCAGTTTGTTTGTGTATACAACAGGCGACCCGGTATGCCTCGTATTTGAAAGGGCAAGGGCACAAAGGCATTTTCTCCTTGGTAAAGGGCACCCTATGAGGAAATTTTAAACTTGTACCTTTTTCAAGGGCACCAAGGCAACAAGCCTTGGCAGTCCAAACACAGTACTGAAACATTTTTAGGTTTGGTTAATTAATTTGTCTGTATACACCCAAACCAAACAGTGAACATCCTATAGGGTCCGCCAAATCTAAAAAAGGCTAATGACCAGGGGGCATGGAGGCAATCGCCTTCGTTGCCTCCATGAAGTATCACGCCTGATACAATCATTAAAAAGGAACTTCATCAGTCATTTGTGAAACCAATAATTGTTTATTGTAGTGCAGTAAGTACTACCATGTATGATTGACATGAACCACTGTTTCCTAAAGCCATTGGCGTGCCCTTGCTGTTAATGTCTAAACTGTATGGAGTCAGGAGTGAAATGCCAGCAACCGCCTCTTAGTTTAATATTGGTAGGATTTCCAGGTGATTGTAATAAGCCTATTATTGTTACAGCACCCGATGTGAAGAAAGGTGATACAGAGTTAAGAAAACACCAATCTTGGCTTATACTGCTGGGTACGAGCTGAGTCACCTTGGAAACACAACTAGATGAAAGTAAAGCATGCAATTAAAGATGCACTTTGGTGGTTTGTATTGACTAAAGATCGTGGTCTTCAGTAGACAGTGAATGTGGGCAATAATGACATCGATCATTCAGTAGTAATCTACAGATGATTCATTGAATAGCAGTAGGAATCGACCACTCTGTAATGACAATCTTTGTCATTCTTGTCCGAGTCGTTTAACGAGAAGGCTTAAAGACAGTGGACACTATTGATAGTTACTCAAAATAATTTTTAGCAAAAAACCTTAATTGGTAACAAGTAATGGGGTGAGGTTGATAGTATAAAACATTGTGAGAAACGGCTCCGTCTGAAGTAACTTATTTTTCGAGAAAGAAGTAGGTTTCCTTGAATTTGATTTTGATACCTCAGATTTAGAATTTTGAGGTCTCGAAATCAAGCATCTGAAAGCACACAACTTCGTGTGACAAGGTGTTTTTTCTTTCATTATTATCTCGCAACTTCGACGACCGATTGAGCTCAAATTTTCACAGGTTTGTTATTTTGTTGTTATTGTTATTCCCTTAACATATTACTGTACTTGCTGAGGTGCTGTAGTTTTTGAGAAATGCATAAACAATCTCACACAAAAAATATTTGTCTCGGGAGACGAAAATTATTTTAGTATGACGTATTTACCAGTACTGGTACGGTCTCCATGCTACAGTGCAGGGTTGGGACTCGTCCTAAGTCCTAAGATTAATCTTAAAGTAGGAAGAGTTTGGTGAAATCCATGGCTGGTATACTACCAATAGTACTGGTAAATAGTAAAATAATATATACGCGACTCTCCTGAAAACATCGCTCTGTGATTTGCATTTTTTTTCTTCAAAGTATTGGCGACCAATGAAGCTGAACATCTTCATTCACAATGAGTAGGGATTCATGTCATGGCCAAAAATAAAAGGTATCAAAACCCAGTTTTATATCTGGTAACATATACTCTGTATGCATTGTGGACTCAATTGTTAATGATGATGATTTTTATTTCACAATGTATGTTTGTTTTTTGAGCGTGGAAATAGACACATGTTTTTGACAGCTTTGTTTGTTGTTCTTGTTCGGAGGAAGGATTTGTATTTGCATGTTAAAACCATGACAACAGAGAGAATCAATCCCAAATATCAATCATCTTGTGTTGTTTCATTATTTGGATACTGGTTTCAATGTTTGTGCAAACGTATTTAAACATCTACGGGGAGCTGGACTAAGGCTTTGTATCTAGGTACATTTTACATGTATCTTATAAAAAGGGAATCAATGTGTGGTGAAGAGGTTTTCATCTAGTGGTTTAATCCCAACGAGGCCTGGTTCTTGATAATTTTACCGAGACAAAGTCGAGGTAAATGATCAAGAACCAGGCCTCGGAGGGTTTAAACCACTAGTTGAAAACCAATTCAACACACTTTGATTCCCATTCATAAATACCTTTTCAGTCAAAAACATCAACACTTTTTGGTCAAAAGGTAAAATAAATGCAAAAATTATAATTGTTCAATGATTTCTTTCAACACAACACCCCTCCAGCTATGAAATGATAAAGCCCTCCGCCGCCCTCGGGTAAACAACTCCTTATAAGGGAATGCTGTGCGCGTATCGCGTGATGTGGCACAACTGTTTCAGCCGTTGCTCTCGACCAATAGGAACAAAGAAACTGTCTTATAAGAACAGGTGCAAGCTCGCGCGTCAAGCTCATGTTTCAACACTTTTTACTGGTCATAAACAAAGGTTTATACACACCCACGTGATGCGCTCTCCACCAATAGGAATAGCGAAACTGTCTGAGGTATTTATGAATAATGAATAATAAGTATCTTATCTTATGCCAAGTTGTTTCATTGCTACATGTAGATCAAACTGCCCTTTGCTATTACAGTTAGTTAATGGAACATGTGGGACGACAAGAGATACAAAGAAGGCCTTATAAAGCATTAAAGGACTGTGGAAATCTATTTTGGATTTGTTCATAGAGAGTGGCGTGAAGGAAATGGACCATTATCATCAAAGGGAATGCTTAGAACCTTTAACTTGGCACATCACAGAAACATTGCTATTCTGTAAAGTGTTTGATTTTGTATTTGGCATAAACCCCCAATCCCAAAGCCCCTACCAGTATCCCCTGATTCTGCTGATGGTAGCAACATAGATAAACAAAAATGGCACCCATTATAAACTGGGCCCAATTTCATAAAAGCCTGTAAGCATAAAAAACTTGTTAAAGGCAGTGGACACAATTGGTAGTTGTCAAAGACCAGTCAATGATGTCCATGGTCTCTCCCCCATTACATTTCTGAACCTTTGCTTTCAGCGCACCCACACTTTGGAACTCTCTTCCTGCTACTCTCCATTCCCAGATAAACCCGGACCTCTTCAAATCCCATCTCAAAACTCACTTATTTACTAAATCTTATTTGTAATATTGTAGTGTTTAGTTAAATTGTTGCTTTCTCTTGTATAAATTTGTTTTGTAAAGCGCATTGAGAGTACTTGCAGTACTGAATTGCGCTATATAAGCATTTATTATTATTATTATTATTCGCACTTGGTGTATCTCAACATATGCATAAAATAACAAACCTGTGAAAATTTGAGCTCAATTGGTCTTCGAAGTTGCGAGATAATAGTGAAAGAAAAAATACCCTTGTCACACGAAGTTGTGTGCGTTTAGATGGTTGATTTCGAGACCTCAAGTTCTAAATCTGAGGTCTCAAAATCAAATTCGTGGAAAATTACTTCTTTCTGGAAAACTACATTACTTCAGAGGGAGCCGTTTCTCACAATGTTTTATACTATCAACAGCTCCCTCTTTACCAAGTAAGGTGTTATGCTAATAATTATTTTGAGTAATTACCAATAATGTCCACTGCCTTTAAGCACAGAAAAGTATTGCTAGGCAGGAACAGATTACCAGTCATTATTACGTTAAGATGCATTGTTGTGGCTGTGCCCGACTCAATTTTTGCTAAGCAAAGAATTTGTCAAGCAGTATTGTCTGCTTAACAGCTTTATGAAATATGGGCCATATGCATTTAGTGGTGTTTATAACATTGTTATGAAGAATCCTTGAATGTGTTGTTTTCTTGATCCAGCTGGTCTCATGAATGATACTGCGTGGTTTTCTGATATTAATTTTGTTGAAAGACTTTATTTATTCCCAGCTATTGCAATCTTATTACAATGGATTCTCAAGGACTCTGCGATACCTTACACAAATATTTAGGCACGCCAAGGAGAGACGGATATAATCAAATAGTTGCCATTGCATCCAAATGTATATTCTCAGTTGAATACTGCACTGGTTAAAGGCAGTGGACACTTTTGGTAATTACTCAAAATAATTATAACATAAAACCTTACTTGGTAACAAGTAATGGGGAGAGGACGATAGTATAAAAACACTGTGAGAAACAGCTCCCTCTGAAGTGCCATAGTTTTCGAGTAAGAAGTAATTTTCCACGAATTTGATATCGAGACCTCAGATTGAGTCAACCATCTAAACGCACACAACTTCGTGTGACAAGGGTTGATTTTGTTCGACGATTGAGCTCAAATTTTCACAGGTTTGTTATTTTATGCATATGTTGAGATACACCAAGTGAGAGGAGTAACAGTGTCCACTGTCTTTAAAAGAACCTCCTTTGATCAGCCTTATAACAAATTGTGCCAATACATGTTATTGACAAAGGATTATCACCATTAGAGATGTAACATGGTTTGCCCTGAGCAGGACCAGTTAGCTTAATAGCTTGTTATTTTGATAGTCCCTCACATTTTACACCAGTCTGTATTTCAAATGAAAATCAGGCCTGATGCTTCAAGGAGGCAACCAAGGTGATTGCCTCCATGCCCCCTGGCCATTGCCTGTGTAACTTGAAATACTCCAGTAGCCCTTAACTATTAAGGAGAAAATGCCTTGGTGCCCTTGCCCTTCTTAAAACGAAGCATACAAGCCTGGAAAAGGGTGCTTTTAACTACATGTAGCTAGCTTGACTAGTTTTTCGTCCTTCGGATGGGACGTAAAGCCGTTGGTCCCATGTGTTGTTTAACGCATGTAAAAGAACCCAGTGCACTTATCAAAAAGAGAACGGGTTCGCCCCTGTGTTCCTGGCTGTGGCTGCTGTATGCGCCGTAGCACCTTGTAAACCCTTATAGTTTTATACATGTAAGTGCTACATAATTGGGTCTCAGAATCCATCACTGCAATAACCTATCTTTCTGAAAGTTTGTATATACTCAGCGCCTTGAGTACCTTGTTTGGTAGATACGTGCGCTATATAAGACTTCAATATTATATTATATTAGTTGGGGAGAAATATGACCCGTCCCCAGGTGTTTGAAATCAACAGACCTTTGTTAATGTGTTTGGGAGTCTTGCTTTCTAGGCCCAAATTCATAGAGCTGCTTACAAGCACAAAAGATGCTTAGCAAACACCAATATGCTTACCAGAATAGGGTTACCAGTAAAACTAACATGTCACATGTACCATTTGCATGTGTTTGGTATCCTGCTCATTTCTGCTTAGCAAAGAAATTGTTCAAACAGTGTTTTGTGCTTACCAGCTTTATGCAACTGGGCCCAGGTGTATACATGTACTTTGTAGGCCTACATACTCAAGCTGGCAATAAGCAAGATGCACTTTGAGATTATTTGTCGGATTAGAACATAGTATTTACTGTGCCGGTGATACAAGCATGATGCTTGACTTGTAAACTCCTAGATCTCGTCAAGCACCAAGCACCATCCCATGGGGCACTCAGCCACCCTAAGTCATAAGAGTTTGGCTTGGATATCCAATGGAGTGTGTGTTATGGCCAGGGTTATAACTAGGTGATAACTGCATGTACAGTTCGGGCTCCAATTTTGGGAGAAATCCGCAAGACCGTAGGACTTGTCGGGCCTTGAGCTTCACAGGGGACACACAGGCATTTTCCTTCATGCCTCCTGGTCATTGCCTTGGTGCCCTTGAAACGCTCCAGTAGAAATTAACAGTTTCCTCATAGGGTGTCTTTTACCTTCATGCTTTTACCAAGGGGAAGATGGCTTGGTACCCTTGCACTGTCAAAAGCGAAGCACACAGGCCTGGCTTGTAATAATAATAAATAATAATAAGACTTGTAATGCGCACATATCCACCCTGCTGGGTGTTCAAGGCGCAGTAAAACCAAAAACAAAACACAACACAAAGAAAAAACAGAAACAACAAAATTAGTCATTGAAAACCTGTGACATAAGATAAGTTTTGAGAAGAGACTTGAATTTTGCGGTACAAACACAAGATCGAAGATTAAGTGGTAGAGAGTTCCAGATGCGTGGCGCGGCTGAAGAAAAAGACCTGTCACCCCATGAGTGTCGAGACTTGGGCTCAATGAGGAGAAGCATGGAACTTGATCGAAGATTCCTTGATGGAGTGTAAACTTGAAGCAGTTCAGAAATACAGTGGGGAGCCTTGCCATTAAGAGCTTTGTGGACAATGAGCATCAGCTTGAAGATGATTCGTTGAGAGATAGGGAGCCAGTGTAGTTGTTTCAGAATGGGGGTGATAGCACAGGATTTTCTAGACAGTGTCACAATGCGGGCAGCAGTATTTTGGAGCCGTTGAAGTCGGGAAATCCGGTTGTTAGGAAGACTGTAGAGAAGAGCATTGCCGTTGTCAAGACGAGAAGTAACAAATGCGTGAATGACCTTTTCAGTGGCACTTTTGTCCAAGTACTTGCGAATCTTACCTATAAAAATTCTGGACCAGAGCGTTTGTTATGAGACCAGAATCAAAATGAGAATACGAATATTGGCACCAAGGCGTTTTCTCCTTGGTAGAGGGCACCCTATGAGGACATTGTAAATTTCTACTGGAGCATTTCAAGGGCACCAAGGCAATGACCAGGGGGCATGGGGGCAATCGGCTTTGTTGCCTCCTTGGAAGTATCAGGCCTGCGTCACTTCTCTCTCCCCCTTTGTTGTATTTTGTTATTTAAAAACCTTAACGAATTATTATTGTTCCAGTTTGATACCTTTTTAATACTTTTCTTGTATTTTTTTCCCAATTGTTCACAGTAGTCGTCCGGGCAGACCACCAAAGCGCAGCCTGCCTCTTTCTCTTTCACAGACTGTTCATATGTTACATGGCTTGGGACACGGAGCTGATCCACTGAAAAAACCCAAGATTGAAAATGGTAAGCTAACATGACTCAGTAGCTAGGGTACAAGAAAAACACCTGGGCCCTATTTCATAGAGCTGCTTAGCACAAACATTTGCTGAGCATGAAATATCTTCCTTGATAAAAACAGGATTACCAACCAAATTTGCATTTGTTGCATATTGCTTGTTACTGGTATTCAGCTGTTGTTTGCTTATCCTGAAAGTCGCGTGGAAATTTGGTTGGTAATCCTGTTTTTATGAAGGCAAAACTTTCATGCTCAGCAAATTTTTGTGCTTAGCATCTCTATGAAATTGGACCCATGCCTTATACTTGATGGAGTCAACAAAGGCGATTGCCTCCATGCCCCTGGCGTCAATTTCACCAAGCTCTTTCTAACTTAGGATTACTCTTAGGACTTAGGACGAGTTAAATGCCGTATCCAAAGACGTTAGGACGCATTGAACCCATCCAAAGTTAGGACGGTTAGTCGTCCTAACTCAAGATAGGATCAATCCATAGAGATATATATATAAGAACTAGAGGGCGCACTAGTGATGCTGCTTGCACAAATGCGACGGGACCGCAAGATGACAAGCGCGCCATTCTGTACGCGGGTTGAATATGAAATACACGTTGGAGTTTTTTTTAATTTAACGCTCATGCGATGGTGTTTGTTCAACTTACAATATGGCCGCACAAACACACGCTGTGAGATGGCTGTTTTGTCAACTTAGAAAATGGCCGCCTGCGCGCGTGCCGGGGCGCGGATATAGACCAGTACGCCCTCTAGTTCTTATATATAACTCTATGGATCAATCCTAGCCTTTTGTCTCCATATAGGATGCCCTTCACAAAGGAGAAGTGCCCTGGTGCCCTTGCTTTAAAAAAAAACCCGAAGCGTACAGGGTTGACACACTGTACCTGGGCGTTTGATGTTACATGAGAGAGTTTAAGACCAACAACCAAATTAAATTCAATTCACATTTTATTTTATTTCCATACTGTCAAAAACAAAGCATTACAGAACATACAAATGAATGGCAAACACATAATTGCAACTCTTAAAGGCAGTGGACACTATTGGTAATTACTCAAAATAATTATTAGCATGAAACCTTACTTGGTAACGAGTAATGGGGAGCTGTTGATAGTATAAAACATTGTGAGAAACTGCTCCCTCTGAATTGGAGTAGTTTTCGAGAAAGAAGAAATTTTCAACGAATTTGATTCCGAGACCTCAGATTTAGAACTTGAGGTCTCGAAATCAAGCATCTGAAAGCACACAACTTCCTGTGACAAGGTTGTTGTTTTGTTTCAGTACTATCTCGCAACTTCGACGACCAATTGAGCTCAAATTTTCACAGGTTTGTTATTTTATGCATATGTTGAGATACACCAAGTGAGAAGACTGGTCTGTGACAACTACAAATAGTGTCCAGAGTCTTTAAAGGCACTGGACATTTGGTAATTACTCAACATAATTATTGCCATTACGAGCAATGGAGAGTTGTTGATAGTACAACATATTGTGAGAAATAGTCCCTCTGAAAAGTAACATAGATTTTGAGAAAAGAGTAATTTTTCACTTCAGAACTGAAAGCACACAAATATGCTACAAGAGTGTTTTTTTCTTTCATTGATCTCTTGCAACTTGGATGACCAATTGAGTCGAAAGTTGTTATTTTATTCATATTTTGGGATACATGTACACCAAGTGATAATACTGGTCTTTGAGAATTACCAAAGGTATCCAGTGCCTTTAAACAGCCAATAAAGGATGATCTCAAATATATAGATATTACAGTTTTCTTATAGCTGCAGTCCATAGGAAACATTAAAAAAATATAACAAGTCTATTTTAAAACATGGTAAAAATGGTTATTCTACAGAACGCTTCTAGCCAAATTTCTGAAAAACCCGGGGTTAAACAAACCTGCACGACAAAGGATTCGTGGCGTCAGTGGCGGCTATTTGGTGTGGAAAATAGCGCCCTCAGTTTGCCAAAGTTGGAGAACTGTGTTCACACCCAATTAGGGGAATATCGTCACTGGCGTCAAGAGGTCATTATAATAGACAAGCCGTTTTTGACTCTCGACTGAAAAAGCCGCGCGGCTGGGTGCATTTTTGACTCGAGTTACTAAATGCAAATTTTGAGAGTAAAATGGTTGTTAACCGGTATCTACGATGTCTATTTGGCCATAAAAAGGTAATAGTTGAAAAATTGAGATCATCCTTTATTGGCTCTTTAAAGGTCAGCGTCTGATGCTGTCTTGGTTGTTAGATCAGAGTCCAACCATCTCAAACTAGATATACACTTGATCATACTGCCCTCTTACATAGTGTATGATTTACATGTCTCATGTAATGGACTTAGACAAGCAGAAATTTTCAACACTTCAATTTTCCCGCAAAATAATTGCTTTAGGGATGAGGGGTGAAGGAGGAAGTACATCGTCTGCTCCGAGAACTGCTGTTGATTCTTGGGTACAGCTCCTTAAAGACACAGTCTTGGGTACAGTCTTCTCACTTGGTGTATCCCAACATATGCATACAATAACAAACCTGTGAAAATTTTGGCTCAATTGGTCGTCAAAGTTGCAAGAGAATAATGAAGGAAAAAACACCCTTGTTGCACAAATGTGTGTGCTTTCAGATACCTAATAATTATAAGACTTCAGCTTAAGTCTTTCAATATTTGAGTGAGAAATTACCCTTTTCACAAAAAGCTACGTTACTTCAGAGGGAGCCGTTTCTCACAATGTTTTATACTATCAACAGCTCTCCATTACTCGTTACCAAGTTAGTTTTTATGCCAACAATTATTTTGAGTAATTACCAATAGTGTCCAGTGCCTTTAAATCAAATGCAAATATGTTGAGTATCTTCAAAACAGTCTGATTGCACTGTTTTCTTTTACCTTTACTTTGTCTCAACGGCAATTTATAATGGAGGATTTATTAATGGAATTGAATGCACTAACAAGAGTTTTGAAAGCTTGTCAATGGACATCAGAAATTAATGTGTATTATTTCTATGGAAGCATTTGTAATTACGGAATGTTTTTGTTTTCCATCTGTAATGATATTGTTATATTGCATTTGTTTACATAAAAGCTGGCTGATTAGAATTAATTGAGGTTATAAATGTCTAATAATACACAGTGTCAATCAAAAAACTATAGTCAATATTGCCAACAAAAACATTGATAGTAGGCCTACGTAATTGTAGAAAACAGATCAAAGGCTTTGCACTTGTTAAATAAATGCAAAGCGTTTTTTTAGCCTTCAAGAAAGACTCTGCTAGGGTCGAAATGTCAGGCCATTAACTATTTATGTGTATCATAGGTCCTTTAGGTTTCACAGCTAATTCTATTTTCTTACTTGTTCAAGAAATATTATTTGAATGGAAAGTAAGCGAATCATCCATTACAGAAAAAAATTAGAGATTCAACATTCATTAAAAGTTGCTTTACATAAACCTTCTATTGTTTGTTTTTTTCAAACGATATTTAATTTCAATCTATTAAATTGTTTTTGGTACT
Source organism: Asterias rubens (assembly GCF_902459465.1). NCBI lineage: Eukaryota > Metazoa > Echinodermata > Asteroidea > Forcipulatida > Asteriidae > Asterias > Asterias rubens. The sequence continues at coordinate 2,034,536 of NC_047069.1, read as the reverse complement.
CTCTTCTAAAATATAGGATTCGAACTGCCTCTAGCTACCAGGCAATCTCGGTAGTCTATTTTGTTAAGACACTGCTTAAGAATTGCAAGGGTCATGGGTTCGAATCCCAGCCGAATAGTATATATATTTTATCACAGGACTCGGGAAAGTACTGAGTATACAGTGCTGACACACATCGGTGTAGATGGGTAAAACCAAAAAGAATAATATAGTTATATTTAAACAAAATCTATCAAATATTTCTAAGAAACAATTGAGGTAAGGAGATCCACCTTCCCCCCCCCTTTTTTTTTGGGGGGGGGGGGGGGTCATCTCTACAACCTTTTAAGGCAAGCTGGAACCTGTCTGGCACTTTTTTGAATGTTGAGGAAATACGGCATGAATCAAAGAGTGACAGTGTAGATAGTGATTTGTAGATGACTGACCACCAGGAAGGCCAGACATTTCCACTTGAGGATGATGGATATTAATAAAAATCCACATGTGTGGCCTTAAAACAAACACTCAACAGGAGCAATGCCAATCTCGTTCTCAATACGTTCTTAAACGTGTCTAACTTGAGCCAGTGACCCATGCTTGATTTATGCCATGCATATCGGAAATCATGTTTAACAGGTATTTGTGTCGGATACCTGTTTGGGTGTCTGGTCGAAGGGTAACAAAGTTAGGACTTTGTTCTAAATGATGTCTCATCTTAGTTCCTACATGTTCATTATGTTAGTCCTTACTCTATGGTTAGTCCAGGGGTGGATTCCACAAAGAGTTAGGACTAGTCTTATCTCGAGTTACTCGTCCTAACCTAGGACTAGCCTTAAGTTTTTAGTATCTCCCAGGACTAGTCTTAACTCCTAAGTTAGGACTAGTTCGAAGTTAGGACTAGTCCTACCTCTTTGTGAAATCAACCCAAGGCCTGTGTGCTTTGAGTTGACCTTCCAACTATTTGACGAAATTAACCACATTCAAACTACTGTTAGGGATTTACTAATCAGAAAGGAAACACAGTGAATTGGGCTTTTTGTAGGTAACATTTTAGAATGCATATCTTTTCTATTTGCTGAATGGTTAAATTAAGTCATCAGCAAAGATATTTGATGTCAATTTTAATTTAGTAAAGCATTAGGGATTTCCTGTTTAAGTAATCTGATTACTCATCCAGAGATTTCAGTGGTTAGGACAAATGCTTCATTCTGGGAAAAGACACATGTAGCAATGTTAATACAACTCAACATTTTAATCAAGTTGGACATTGAAAACAAAAATGAATGTGTCAGACATAAATTTGATTCACCAACTGTTAAGTGCTATTCACACGACAGCAATTTAACTGGGGTACCTTGCTTGATTTTAGCATGGCCGTAAAAATTTAGCAATGTTTGACAAGATTTTGCAAGAGAACTTGGACAGTAGAAAAAAAAGTGTTGTCCTTTCACACGAAGTACATTTTGTACAAAATTACAACCATGCTACAATTTAGCAAGGGACCCTTGCTAAATTGCTCTCGTGTGAAAGGGGCTGTTAGTTAGTTGAGAACATCGTCTGTAACGCTGTCGGAGCAAGTGGGTTTTTAATACTGAGAGAAACACCTTTTAATTAACACTTGCCTATGAACACTTTTTACACATGTTTGTGTAGGGCTAAGCCCTACCCGCTTAAAGGCACTGGACACTATTGGTCATATCGCAAAATAATTGTCATAAAAACTTATTTTGGTAACGTGCAATGGAGAAATTCTTGATAGTATAACACATTGTGAGAAATGGTTCCCTCCGAATTAACGTAGTTTTTTAGAAAAAGGTAATTTTTCACTCAAATAATTATTAGGTATCTGAAAGCACACAAAGTAACGCAACAAGGGTATTTTTTTCTTTCATTACTCTCTTGCAAATTCGGTGACCATTTGAGTCCAAATTTTCACAAATTTGTTATTTTATGCATATGTCGGGATACACCAAGTGAGAATACTGGTCTTTGACTACTACCAAACGTGTCAAGGCCTTTAAATATATTACCTATATCTATGATTTATCTTGTTATTGTCACAACTTTACTTTATCAAAATTGACTGACAGAAAAGAACAAAGTAGTCAAAAGCGTAACAAATATCATTAAAAAAACACACCTAAAAATACCAAGATAATTTAAGGGTTAGGCGTACCAATAAGAGTTGGCTTGTAATTGTCACAACTTTACTTTATCAAAATTGACTAAAAGAAAAAAGCAAAGAAGTTAAAACCTTAATGAATCATCATAAAACGAAACACCAATATTTATTAGGGGTGTCGGCATATCAAATAAGACTTATCGTATTGTCATAGCTTTATACTCTATATAAATATTGACTGCAAATCAGAAAATCAGGAGACAGAGCATTTTCAGTTGCAGGCCCTAGGATGTGGAATTCCCTTCCAAACTCAACCAAAAGTTCTAGCTCTGTTACCATGTTCAAAAGGTCTCTGAAAACATTCATTTTCAATCAGTAAATCTCGCTTTGCTTGGCCTGCAGTTCTAGTCAAAGAGAGACAGGCTTTGCGCGGGACTTTCTTGGCTAAATGCTGCTAGCTTTGCCTAGTCGTGGTTTTCCTCTTGGTTTTTGTTTGCATTCCTTTTTTTTGTTTTTTCCTGTCATTCTCTGAGTGCTTTGTAACCTTAGGAAAAGGCGCTACATAAATGGTATTATTATTATTATTATTATTATTAGAAAGAAAAACAAAGTAGTTAAATCCATAATAAATAATCAAAGAACAAAAATACAAAGGTTATTTAGAAGGGGTGTAGACATATCAAATAACGCTTACCAAGTTGTCATAAGCTTTACTTAGACCTACTACTAAGGTATTTGTGCATTTTTTTAATAGTTTTTTTTTACTTTACACAAATTTATTTTGTTTTTACAAATCAATGGGCATAGAAGTCCTTGGAAGTAAGAATGCATTGGCTCAATAACAATAGATGATGACAGCTTGGTATCCTGCACACAGCATCTGACCTCGGCTGGAATGGCACTTTATATCCCAAGAATTCCATGAAATGATCTCAAAAAGATCAACAATCTCGAAGAGAGAAAGAGGAATGAAACGTGTGAATGAGTTAAACCAGCAGATGGTGTTGGACTGTTCTCTACAGGGTGCCTGACCTGTAAGCCATCCCGACTCATAATTAGTCTCCTGATAAGCCTACATTTATATCCAAACATTACAAAATGACCGGAATGTTGAAGATATGGAATCCTTCAAACTACAGAAAACCAATCAAGAATCATGGCAGGGCACTGCTATTCTAAGTATGTTGCAAGATTACACTACTGCGAAATATCACAAGTCGACAAAGAGAAAGTTATTTGTTGGTTTTTAATTGGACTTCATGAGCTTTCCCCACAGGATACTTGGCGTCTTGATGAAACACACCTTTTTAAGAAGACATATTTGACACACAATGAATGTATTTTAATAATAATAATACTAGGTTCTTATACAGCGCTTCATCAAACCCCTAGGGGTGATCAAAGCACTCGGTACCTAACAATACACTTACAAACCCCACAGCAACAAAAACAAAAACCAAAAAGTTTGTCTAGTTGTTTTGAGTGAAATTAATTTGTCAATTTATTTTACACACCATGAATGTATTTTGTGTTAAAATACACTTACAAACCCCACAACAAACCTGAAAATCATTAATATTCAGTGAATGAAGTCTCTTGTAACAGCAAAGCAAAATGCGACACAAAATATATCGGTTGCTAGAACCCAAAAGTCACACCTTGCTACTCAATATAGGCTTGTATACTTCGTTTTTGAAAAGGGCAAGGGCACCAAGGCATTTTCTCCTTGGTGTAAAGGGCACCCTATGAGTTGTAAATTTCTACTTGAGCATTTCAAGGGCATCAAGGCAATGACAAGGGGGCATGGAGGTGATCGCCTTATTGCCTCCCTCCTTTTGTGTCTGGACTCGCCTCGCCTATTCAGGTGTCTTATAGTGACAGGAGTTGAAGGGAAGTCTTGGAAAGTATTATTTTTCTGTGTGGCCTGGAAAATGTTAGAAACTCTGAACGACCCATCGGGTTAATTAATGCTGCAAATCCAACGTTTCCTCCCATAAAAAAAAAGAGAGATCACAGTGACATCTTAAGGGAACAGGACATCTCCTTGGCTGCAATACCACAGTCGGTCTACGGTTCTTGTCTGTAGGTCACTCCCTAGCCTGAAATTTATGAACTATTTTTAGAGATAAGGTTGGGCATTACAAAGTTAGACAATGCATTTTATTTGTCAGGAACAGAGTAAGATTTTGACCGAGAATGAAGCGCGGTTCATACTTCCAACGAATGCGAAGCAGTGACTGTTCGCAGGAGTACGGCACTGTTCAACTGATGTGAATTATTCGTTGCAAATTTTGTTACGTCAAAATTGTATCACATTCACATTCGCTGGAAGTATGAACCGAGCTTAAGGGATAAGAGAATGTACATATAAGCACCTTAAAGACACTGGACACTATTGGTAATTGTCAAAGACCAGTCTTCTCACTTGGTGTATCTCAACATATGCATAAAATAACAAACCTGTGAAAATTGGAGCTCAATTGTTCGTCAAAGTTGCGAGATAATAATGACAGAAAAAACACCCTTGTCACACGAAGTTGTGTGCTTTCAGATGCTTGATTTCGAGACCTCAAATTCTGAATCTGAGGTCTCAAAATCAAATTTATAAAAAATTACTTCTTTCTCAAAAAAACAAGTCACTTCGGAGGGAGCCGTTTCTCACAATGTTTTATACTATCAACCTCTCCTCATTACTCGTTATCAAGTAAGGCTTTATGCTAATAATTATTTTGAGTAACTACCAATAGTGTCCACTGCCTTTAAAGAACAGCGTAATTGGTTTTTATTTTCCATCAGCCTGGATAGAGTAGCGTTCATATTTATTGTCCGACTACCATTTGTGTTTAGCTGGATCATTAGCCGATCCTTTGTGCTATCAAGGTTGAGCCAATCATTATAGTCATAATTATGAAATTATATTCCTACTCTTTAGTTCTTAGTCATCGTGAACAATTGATGTTATCAACTCAACTACTTCACACTCAGTCAGGTTGGTTTTTCTTCCTAATTGATTATTGATTTTCCGAGCAGTAGATTGATGGGTTGTCATATACAAAGTCATTGTAAAAGTAACATATGCCGGAGGCAATATTAAGAGTGTAGAGTGCTTATGAGCACAGTCAATCAATACACTTTCGTAGGGATGATAATTAAATATGAGGTACTCGACGAAGACATTGTAGCAGTGTAATTCAACACTTTGATCTTGTGTTTTTGTGAAAGGGACTTGGTCGTTAATGGGGATCTAACATTGTACTTTAGTGTGAACAATCATATCTTGCCTGGAATTTCATCTTTAAAGCAAGGCCATTTTCATTTTCCAAAGGGCATTTCCATTTTTTTGTTTTTTTTACCCTGAGACACTGTTTTTCAGAGGTGCCCAGCAAACTACAAACACATTAAATTTTTAAAATTGTATAAATATAAAAATATATTTATAAAAAACATATTAAAAAGCCTATGTCCCAAATTTTGAAGGGGCACAAAGGCCAAGACCAGGGCAACTGAAGACCGGCGCCTCAGTGTTATTTCAGGCCTATATTATTTAAGAAATCAAATATTATATCAACTCATTAAGTTTAAAAAAAGCATGAGAATGTTTGTTATATAATATGGAAGGTGTGCGGTAACACTATGTATTGACTATCTCTAAATGAGTTGGGGTGGTTCTGAAAAGAACCGTTGGTTTCAACTTGGCATAAGGATTGAAACGTCCAGTTGATCGAAACAGTTCTTTTCAAACCTTTCCATATCGTATTTCCACCATGCATAGTTTCAAATCCTACCAATTTTTTTTTATGTACCTTTTTATAAAGTGTACCTTTTTTTTTCTTATTTCAACAGTTTTTTTAATTTTTTTTAATTATTTAATACATCCGTTTAAAAGAACTCACAAAATTTGAAAGCCCTTGATGTCAGGATTCCCTTTAAAGAAAATATAAATACGCAGTACTTGACACACCTGAACACCAAAGCACAAAACTAACAATGTTCATTATCTACAACACTCTGCTACAAAACACTTCATCGTTATAATCCGATTGGCACAGGTTTTGAGCTCAATCTGTAAACATTTTCTCTTCATTGAGCTGCTGGAGCAGAACAACTATGCTTACCAGAATAAGGTTTCCAGCCAAACTAGTTTAGTCATGTTAACTATTTGTGATTGGTATCCTAACCATTTCTGCTTAGCAGAGAGTTGTTAAGCAATATTTTCTGCCTAAGCAGCTCTATGAAAGTTGGCGCAGGTTTGCAGATAATCTGTAATTTACTCATGAATCCAGAGAAAGAAATTTGTTGAAGAAAAAAAAACGCTTGATGAGTTCAGTTTAGCTGTTTATACGATTGTTTTGACATCTGTTTCAGTATTGTTCTATTAATGTTTTTTTATGTCAGTTTGGTTAAAAGACTCACCGGTTGTTATTCATTGACTAAACTTGATTGTCCCAAATTCCATGATGGTATAGTGGGTATTTCTTCACTTTTTGCATAGTCATTTAGCTTGTCGGAAGTCTAGTCTGTTACTGTCTAAGTTATAAAAATACTACACACTGTTTTTGTCTTAGTCCAAATTCTAAAGCCCGGTTCATACTTCCTGCAAATGCGATATGAATTTTGACATCACAGCTCCATTTTCGCTGCAAACACTTCGCAGGAGTTGAATTATTCCTCAGAACTTTACCGAGCTCTGTGCAAAAAAATCACAGGCATATAACTCGGGTGACATTCGAACCCATAACCTTTGTGATGGAGGCGATCTAGTCTTCAACTAGACCACTAGAAAGTACGGAGTATACAGTGCTAACACATTTCGGTGTTTATGGGTAAAACCAAAATCAATATTCTTTATCCCTGACACAAGTATTTTTCCGCCTTCCGATGGGACGTAAAGCCGTTGGTCCTGAATGTTGTGTAACGCAAGTAAAAGAACCCAGTGCACTTATCGGAAATAGAAGGGGTTTGCCGCGGTGTTCCTGGTTTGGTTGGCAGCATATTGCGCCACAGCACCTTGTAAACCATCACATGGTGCTTTGTAGAAGGAGTAGATCTCATAATTCACGCGTTACGTCCCACATACCTTGCAGTAAAATAATGTATGTTAAAGCGCCTTGAGCGCCACTGACTGAAGCCTGGGTCATACTTCCTGCGAATGCGAATGCGATACGAATGTTGACGTCACAAATTCGCAAGGAATAATTCGCAGGGGTTGAGTTGTGCTCAACTCTCCTGCAAATATCGCATCGAGAACAGAGTTGTGACGTCAAGTTCACATTAAATTCGCATTGCATTCGCATTCGCAGGAAGTATGAACTGGGCTTGATACATGCTATATAAGAAGCCACTATTATTATTATTAATAACCTTGTTTTTGTGGTGTTTTGATTGACAGGAGTTGGTCTTGCCAACCTGAAAGCCCACCTACCCTTCAATGGTTACGAGAGCCTGATGGCCGGTAACTCACCCTACCTGTTGACTACACACCCTGCACTTGTCGCAAGTAGCTCCTTCGCTGCCCATCACATCTCATCTCCATCTATCTACACAAACGGCAACTTCATTGGTAGTGCATCGTCAATTCAGAACAGCCTAGGGAGCCCTAATAGCAAGTCGTCGTCAGGTAGCGGCGATCACCCAGGAACGGACAATGAAGATAGCATCTCGCCGCGGACCGATCATTCCTGCGGAGGAGGAGGAGGGATGGGGTCGCCACACGGCGATTCAGAGTTTAATGGTGAGGTTAAAGAAGTGGATACCAAACATCAGAGAGCAATGGCTGCCATGGAACAAAGCTTAGGTATGCACTATGCGATGGCAAACTTTGCAGTACCACTCACTATAAGGCACACCGACAAATCAGAAAAACAACTTTCTGTAACTTTTAAGTAATCACATTTTAGTCACTAGTTTCTCTGGATTTTTTAAATGGCACACAAACAAGTCAGGAACAACTTTCTTTTACTAAGGAATCATAGTTTAGTAACTATTTTCTATGGATTCCATAAACGAGATATATGAAGGCCCACCATTATCGGCCCCTGTTTTTAGTAATTAAAAATCATTTCTAATAAAACCCCTAATTTTTTTCATGGTTTTATTTTGGGGCAAAGTTTTGATAAGTTATGATGGGAAAGCCCTCTTTTGAGCTAATGGAACAAAAAGGGAATAAACAAGTTTCCAAAAAGAAGTTTTTGATTGGATTGATGAGTATTCAAGGCACATGACACTAAACTGGTAATTACTCAAAATAATTGTTAGCAAAAAATTGACTTGGTAACAAGCAATGGGAAGCTGTTGATAGTATAAAACACTGTGAGAACAGCTCCCTCTAAAGTACAAAGTTTAAGAAAGAGGTGATTTCTCACCCAATTTAAGAAGACTTTAGGCCTGAAAACTTTTCTCATGCATCTGAAAGCCCACAAAGTTGTGCAACAAGGGTGTTGTTCTTTAATTATTCTCTTGCAAACTTGATGACCAATTGAGCCCAAATTCACAGGTTTGTTATTTGATGCATACGTTGAGATACACCAAGTGAGAATACTGGTCGATGACAATTCCCAATAGTGTCCAGTGTCTTTAAGCAACGATTTATGATATTGTTTCTAATCTGTTTATCCTTTGTTGGTATTTTTGTTTACAGCTAACGCCAGAGATGACATCCCCACATCCTCACCATCAGTTCATTCTCATGCCAATAATCATTCCAAGTCCAGCGCTCATATCAGTAAGAAACCATATTTCAATTTATTATCAGCTTAATATATTGCCCAATTTGAATATTAATCACTGTTGAATGCTCCAATTCCAATTTTAAAAGCAGTTATTAAAATGGTTTAGGAAAAATACACCTAATCATTGCGAAAATGTTTCAAATTGTGACATTCATTTTTTTATATTAACTTGTTTTCTGCGGTATCAACATAACAATGTCCATAGAACAACCTATTTATAAAACTTACCATGATTAAAATAACGACACATTTGCATGATCTAAGATTTCTACTTTGTTCATGCTTGGTACCAAAGTTCAAAAGGCAAACTGTCCAACACAATGGTTTTATACAAATTTTCACTGAAAACGATTCTCTCTTACGAGTAAACTGCATTTCTAACTACCACAAACCTATTACAGTTACTTTCAAAAGTTCTGAAAAAAAAGTTGATGGCCTGACGTTTTATAGCAGAGTTTTTTCAAAGGCTAAAAAAGGAAAGAAAAAAAAACAGAAAAAAAAACTACAACATTTCCAAACGTTTTTGATGCGTTAAAGACTCTGGACACTATTGGTAATTGACAAAGACCAGTCCTTCTCACTTGGTGTATCTCAACATATGCATAAAATAACAAACCTGTGAAAATCTGAGCTCAATTGGTCGTCAAAGTTGCGAGATAAAAATAAAAGAAAAAACGCCCTTGTCACACATAAGTTGTGTGCGTTCAGATGCTTGATTTCGAGGCCTAAAATTCTAAACCTGAGGTCTCGAAATCAAATTCGTGGAAAATGACTTTTTTCTCAAAAAACTATATCACTCCAGAGGGAGTCGTTTCTCACAATGTTTCAAACTACCAACCTCTCCCTATAACTCGTTACAAAGTAATGTTTTATGCTAATAATTATTTTGAGTAATTACCAATAGTGTACACTGCCTTTAACATAACATCAGGCACTAATGAAAACAAGTCAATATTTGTAAATTAGCTCATGTTCATATACATATCAAATTGAAAGCATGAGAATTGTTAGTTTCAGCTGCTTTTAGCAGGTTGCATGAACATCACAAAATAATGCAATAAATTCGTCTAAGGTAAAGGTTTTTAGAAAAAAAACTAGTTTAATGTGACTAAAATAGAATCATACGTACACACTTATGCACAGACACACTTGTAGGCCAGAGGAAGTTATGATAAAGGACAGTTGCGTCTTTGTGGAAAGAAAGATTATTTGCAAGGCTGGAAGAAACAAAAAAGATCAGGAAAACATCTGTCAAAAAGCACCCACCTATGTTATCTGCTTCAAGGAACTGCTGCTCAACCAACAGAAAAACAGGAAACCTTTTATTGTTTGTGGAACAAGGGTGTATTTTTGTACATGACACCCCCTAAGGGCAAGCGATTGTGAGTGAGTTAGCAAGTTTTTATCAACGACTACAACTGTAGTAGCCCGCCCTCATTACACCACTCCAGAGCTACCGTGGCGTTCCATGACTTCATAAATACCTGACATGACTTGTAGAGAGAAACACTTAGCAGTTGTTTGACTGGTAAATTGCATACTTCATTGCTCTAAACCAGAAATGCTATTAAGTGGGAGGAAAGGAGTCGCCAATTCAGGAAATTGGTGCGCATTAGCTTGTCACTCGTGCTTCAACCGATGGCCTCAGTGTGCTACTGATGAGGGATTTTAGCCTGTCATTTCCCCCTTAACGCAAAGCTAGTTTTTTATCGCGGTGCATGGGGCCCATGGGATTGGATCATGCTGTCTTAAACTCTTAGTGTTTGTGTTATTATTGGGCTGACACGGCCCCTGCTCCTTTAAACTGACTTATTGTGGAAACCTGTTGGCGTGGCTTTAATACCGAGCAGGTTGGTAGCGTCTGAAACAGGAATCAGGGCCAGCTGGATAAAATACAGGCTCGTAGTTCCTGTTGATATTTGTTCACTTACAACAGTCTGCTTCTACGAAGTCACCCCCCCCCCCCCAAACCACTGACACACTTCTCTAAGAATACACGTGTTCAAAATCTTGCCATTTTGGAAAACAAAATATCTATTTTAATATTGATGAAACTCCAAGCTGGGGGTTTTAAAGAGCAAAGTGCTCTTAAAAGTTCAAAATATTGTAAAAAATTGAATGTTTTAAACTTGAACACAGGTCTGCTGAGTTCAGAAGGCGTGTTTACTTTCAGATGTTTCCTGCTCTTACAAGTTATAAATAGTGTTGTTTTTAAAAATTCAAATCTTTTAATCTTGCAAAAAATAGTTAATGGCCTGACGTTCGACCCTAGCAGAGACTTTCGCAAAGGCAAAAAAAATTGATTAAACTTGAATAAAAAATCTGCTGATTTCTAAAGTGTTCCAGGGTATTACTTATAAATGTTTCTGATTTGTAAAAATCTAAGCAAATTTAGTTTGAATAGTCATTATTCAGTCAAATTCTGGTCATCTTTGAAACAAGGAACTAACTTGAACACAAGTCTTCTGAGTTAAGGGAATTACTTTCATATGTTTTTTAATTTTTATTATGAGACTTACAAAATTCTTAACAACAAAAAAGTTAAAGGCAGTGGACACGACTGGTAATTACTCAATATAATTATTAGCATAAAACCTTTCTTGGTAACGAGTAATGGAGAGCTGTTAATAGTATAAAACATTGTGAGAAACGGCTCCCTCTGAATTGACGTAGTTTATGAGAAAGAAGTAACTTTCCACAAATTTGATATTGAGACCTCAGATTTAGAATTTGAGGTCTCGAAATCAAGCATCTAAATGCACACAACTTCCTGTGACAAGGGTGTTTGTTCTTTCATTAATATCTCGCAATTTTGACGACCAATTGAGCTTAAACTTTCACAGGTTTGTTGTTTTATGCATATGTTGAGATACACCAAGAGAGAAGACTGGTCTTTGACAATTACCAATAGTGTCCAATGTCTTTAAGGGCATCACTTTAAGATTTTTTTTATTTTGTTATTTTTTTATATAGATTTTTTAACAATCGTAACAAATTAAAAGTTTGAATAGTCATTATTCTGTTTAATTGTGTTCATCTTTGAAACCCAGAGTTATTTTTTCTTTTTGACAGATGGTCTGCTGGCTGTCGACATTTCTAGTTCTAGAACATCGTCCTCACATTGCCCGTCAGTCTCACCGGAAAGAGAACGACCAATCCACTCCACTGTACATTCTCATCCCCTCACAAACTCTACCAGTCTGTCTTTGGATCATGCTGCAGCAGCCAGAGAGATTATGAGCCATCATGGACCCTCATCTATCGAGACGCTGCTCACTAATATTCAGGGTCTGCTGAAAGTCGCTGCCGATAACGCCAGACAACAAGAGAAACATATCCATCTGGAAAGAGGTAATTACAAATCAGTCAAAAGCTCTCGGCCCAATTTCATGAATCTGTTTAGCAGAAAATATCCCCAAGCAAATTTAATATCCAGAAAACATTGCTGAGCAAGTTTCTTTTTTTGAGAAAAATTTTAGATGAGCACCAGGGCCAAATTTCATAGAGCTGCTTAAGCAGAAAATATTGCCTGCTAAGCATAAATGAGCAGGATACCAGTCACAAATTTAACATGTGACATGGTAGTTTGGCTGGTAACCTTATTCTGGTAAGCATAATTCTATTTACTGATATTAAATTAAGTAGAAGGCTTCACTTATTTTTCGTTATTTCCCTCTTTTTTTTCCCTTGATGTTAATAATTTTGGAATAGAAAATAAAGCCAGCGTTTTTAGTGTTTTTTTCCCCTTTTTTTAAATTTCTTTTTTGCCCTGGTGGTTTTGAAATCATTTTTGATGTTATGTTTATCAAGCGGAGTTTATACTGAGCAGTTTGTTTTAATAACTAATATGATGGTTTGTTTGATTTACAGCTGAATTAAGGCTTGAGCTGCTGAGAGAAAGAGAACTACGGGAAGCGTTGGAGAAACAATTGATTGCTGAACAAAAGAGATTAGGTAATAACTCAAATAATGTCTGTTCATACTTCATGTCATCATGAAAGGTGCCGCAAATGTGCAGCATTTTGAAGCTTAGATGAATGTTTGTGCAATTAGCGTTTCTTTTGTCATCCCAGTTTAAATCCATATTGCAATATCTTTAGCTTTCTGCAAAACTGAAATGATTAAGAATGTCATTTACACCATCGAAAATACTTGGAAAGTAAAGTAGGCCTATGGCATGGAGAATAAGCAAGCTCGACAAAGAAATTGTCTATCAATACAAATATATTACACTGTAAGAGTCTGCTGACGATGACTAGAGCAAGCTTGTTGAAACGTTGCGACCAATTAAGAACTCACTTTCACGGTAGTGAAGTTAAAAACGATCCACTATAAGCTAAAGCAATAGTCTTGGCGGATTTTCTAACATCTACCCAGGTTGTAGTTAAAGAGCAGGGCCCAACTTCATAGACATGCTAAGCACAAAAATTTGCTTAGCATGAAATTTCTTCCTTGATAAAAACCGGATTACCAACCAAATTTCAACATGATTTTCAGGATAAGCAAACAACACCTGAATACCAGTAACAAACAATATGCAAAGAATTGAAATTTGGTTGGCAATCCTGTTTTTATCAAGGAAGAAATTTCATGCTAAGCAAATTTTTGTGCTTAGCAGCTCTATGAAGTTGGGCACTGGATGGTTCTTTACAGAACTGAGAAGTCTCTCGAATTCTGAAAATCTACTCGGCTGTATTAGAATATAAAGTAAGACAAGTTCTCAAAAGAACAAAATCTACCTGGCAAGTAGATACACACACATGGTGTTACCGCAAACCAAATATATATTGATACCTCACCATGCAATGCCTCAAATCATATATAATATAAAGTTGCAAGGTTGCAGTTGTTGAAATTAATAGGTTAAGCTGATGGTAATATCTGAGGTCCTTTGGCACATTCTTATTGTAAGAAGTAAAGGAATTCCTGAATAGGTTTTACAAGAGATAACCCATTACAATGGCATACATCACCTTTATTATTTACATCTACCTGCCACTCACAAGTTCAAAATACACTAATGAAGTTATTCCATGTTCCTTGATTTTTTCTTCATCATTGGCAAACTTCCACCTGGGTTTGAAACAAACCTATTTTGTAAAACAAACTTACATTGGGACAATTTCCTGTTTTTGAGGTTATTTATGGTCAAACCAGTGTCTGGTAATCAAGTATCGCTATATCATACAAATAAGAACCAGCAGTCAATGGTAAATACCTGTGATATTATGAGAATTATGATGAGGGGTACACCTGGGATGTATCAGACAGAAATCCGTCGCAAGCTGGCTTTTGTCTCTCACTCATTGAATCTGACAGTGTTCCATCAACTAGGCACTATAGAGGGCGGGCTTTAACAGTTTCCATGTGTTTTCCTTGGTTCACTTTGACGACACTAGATAAAGCATATTGAACATACCCACAATCTTGTCCGAAATCCTGTGACAAATAACACACATGATGAAGAGTAATTGTTTCAGTACGTTTTTACATGTCAGAAGTTTATATGGCTTATTGACGTTCCTGGCTTTTTAAGATTGGCAGTTAATTGTTGACATACAGTCAGAAAGAATTAACAACATAAATTGACATTGCCCATTGCCCTGATTGTAATAGAGACTTTGAAGGATCCTTAAGCCAATTGGACAAGATGTTTTAACCTACAAACGTACAAATTGTGAATTTCCGTTTGTCTTTAAAGGCACTGGACATCTTTGGTAACTGTCAAAGACCAGTATCCTCACTTGATGTATCCCAACATTTATGCATGAAATAACAAACTTGTGAGAATTTGGACTCAATTGGTCATCAAAGTTGCAAGAGAATAATGAAAGAAAAAATGCCTTGTTGCAAAAATTTGTGTGCTCTCAGATATCTTAAAAAGGCTTCAGGCCTGAAGTCTTTCAATATTTGAGTGAGAAATTATATTTTCTAAAAAATTACGTTACTTCAGAGGGAGCCTGTTCTCAGAATGTTTTATACTATCAACAGCTGTCCATTGCTCCTTACCAAGTCAGTTTTTGTGCTAACAATTACTTTGAGTAATTACCAATAGGTTCAGGCCTGAAGTCTTTCGATATTTGAGTGAGAAACTTCATCTTCCTCAAAAGCTTTGTTACTTCAGAGGAAGCCAGTGTTCCAATGTTTTACTATCAACAGCTCTCCATAAGCCTTAATAAGATATGGCGAACACAATACTACAACACTATTTGGTTTGGGTAAATTTGTCTGTATACACTCACACCAAACTACACTCCTATAGTGTCTGCCATACCTCAAAGAGGCTAATTGCTTGTTACCAAATAAGTTTTTATGCTAACAATCACTTTGAGTAATTACCAGGGCCCAATTTCATGGCTCTGCCTACCGTAAGCACGGTATCAGCGCTTATGGAAGCAGGGAATTCTGTGCTTACGGCAAGCGTATTTCACGGGTTAGTGGCGAATTTTGGCTTCTGCGCGTGCGTACTCCAATTTACTAGGCATTATACGCTTACAAGGCTAGCGCAGAAATTCGGCGCTTGCACGTAAGCGGGGAATCATGATCGTAAGCGCAGAATTCGGCGGTAAGCAGAGCCATGAAATTGGGCCCAGTAGTGTCCAGTGCCTTTAAACTCTTCTCGCTTTGTGTACTCTATCTGTGCTAGTATAACTACTCCCAGAGAGTACAATTTTAAAACAAGTGGCCATGAACCAAAAGGATAAATAGTAGCCAGGCATCTTACTGTAGATTGGAAGGAATTAAATCATCTGTCATCTTCGAGATTGTGCTCTCAATGAATATGAATCACGTTCATATTTTCTGTAAATTGGTTCATGAGTCATTTGAAATGAAATGATCCAATTTGCGGTCACGTGTGTCAGTTAAAGGCACTGGACGCTTTATTCTACTGCCGCGGAGTAGATAATCGGAGGTTTCGGGAGACTTCTCAGTTCTGAAAAGAACTGTCCTGCTTTTTAACTATTACCAGGGCGGATGGTATAGAAATTAGACTGGACTACTACTTTAGCTTATAGGATCATAATTAACTGCACTACGCGGAGTCAGTTCTGAATTGGTCTCAACGTTTCGACTAGTTTGCTCTAGTCATCGTTAGGAGAATTCATTTCTCACTAAAATATTTGAATTGAGCCCTTCGAATTCAAGCAGCTGAAAGTACAAATTCTAACTTGTGTATCAAGGGTGTTATTCTTCCATTATTATTTTGCAATCTGGACAACCAATTAAGTTCAAATTTTCACAGGTTTGCTATTTTATGCATTTGTTGAGAAACCACAAGACTGGTCTTAGACAATTACCAGAGTTGTCCAGTGTCTTTAAAGGCAGTGGACACTATCGGTAATTACTCAAAATATTTATTAGCATAAAACCTTTCTTGGTGACCAGTAACGGGGAGAGATTGATTGTATAAAACATTGTGAGAAACGGCACCCTCTGAAATGCCATAGTTTTCGAGAAAGGAGTAATTTTCCACGAATTTGATTTCGAGACCTCAGGTTTAGAACTTGAGGTCTCGAAATCAACCATCTAAATGCACACAACTTCAGGTGACAAGGGTGTTTTTTTCCCTTTATTATTATCTCGCAAGTTCGATGACCTATTGAGCTCAAATTTTCACAGGTTTGTTATTTTATGCATATGTTGAGATACACCAACTGTGAAGGCTAGTCTTTGACAATTACCAATAGTGTCCACTGGCTTTAAGACCATGTGGAAATTAATTACGTTGCTGATGGACACAATAGGTCACTTATGGCTTTCTTTTTTTAAATAGAACTTAGTTAAGGTCAGTATTAATTTGATATCGGATGCGAAAGTCGTTAAGGTCAACAAATTACGCTTAAACACAACAGAATTTTGCTTTAATGAGAATAGTAATGAATAATGATAACAATTATAAAGTGTCTTTTACAAAAGCTTCAATGCGCTGTACTAAGGCGTCAAAGAATAATCAAAATTTATAGTAACTTAGAATTAAGAGGAAAGCATAGCACTTGTACAGTTACAAAACATCACCAGCTTGTTTTGACACTTAAATTTACTAACATTTAGAATTGGTAACTGAAATGAGCTTTTTGTGACCCATGTGTAAGGCCAGTCAACGAGTTTAAATTAGAGTATTTAATCTACTAATTATTGCATATCACTACTATACTACTTTTAAAAGACCTGCTTGAACGAAAATGTCAAGTCATGAACTTTGCTGAATTTCATTTAAAATGTTTTCAAATGAATGGGGGAATCAAGTCATATGATTATAACAAATTTTAATTGTGTAAGAAAAAACAATCATTTTGAATACCCTTATCCAGCGCCTTTCTTAGATATTTGCGAAAAGCTCCGTTACGTAACCACTCTCAAACGTCATAGTTGGGAGCTCCAATTTGTAAAGCTGCTTTGTTGCAGCGTGGAGGTATAACAAAGCAAACTCCCACAAATTACGTCAGCGACATTGTCCATTGACACGCGCCGTCGATGTCAGAAGTGTTTTTAGTTTTTCAAAACCTTTACGTTGGGGCCTGATTTTTTAATCGATAATTACGATTAAGATTCAGAAGTGTACACAAACCAAAATTACATTAAAATGGTGAACATGGTAAGCAAGTTAATATACCATTTCCGTTCAGGTAGCTGTTTAATGTTGACTTGTGTAAATGAAACTGCTATAATGCATGTATATTAATGATGATGTTTTTGATTTATTTATTAACTTCCAGCAATCATCTTGAAGAGATTGAAGAAAGAAAAGAAAGGAAGAAGACGTCTTCAAGAGCAGATTGAGATGAGTCACGGCAAGAGACTCGGCATGCCAGGAGAGACTGAAGCTGCTGTTATTGCTCGACAGAACTCAACAGAGTCACTCAGAGCGCTCAATGGTGAGTGTGGTACGTATTCAAACAAGCTAGGTACAGTACATCCTACAGGCTCTAGCTTGAGTATCAAACACACAGGGCTCATTGCTAGACAGAACTCAATAGAGTCACTCAGAGCGCTCAATGGGGAGTGTGGTACGTATTCAAACAAGCTAGGTACAGTACATCCTACAGGCTCTAGCTTGAGTATCAAACACACAGGGCTCGTTGCTAGATAGAACTCAATAGAGTCACTCAGAGCGCACAATGTGAGTGTGGTACGTATTCAAACAAGCTAGGTACAGTACATCCTACAGGCTCTAGCTTGAGTATCAAACACACAGGGCTCATTGCTAGACAGAACTCAATAGAGTCACTCAGAGCGCTCAATGGTGAGTGTGGTACGTATTCAAACAAGCTAGGTACAGTACATCCTACAGGCTCTAGCTTGAGTATCAAACACAGGGCTCATTGCTAGACAGAACTCAATAGAGTCACTCAGAGCGCTCAATGGTGAGTGTGGTACGTATTCAAACAAGCTAGGTACAGTACATCCTACAGGCTCTAGCTTGAGTATCAAACACACAGGGCTCGTTGCTATACAGAACTCAATAGAGTCACTCAGAGTGCTCAATGGTGAGTGTGGTACGTATTCAAACAATCTAGGTACAGTAACAGTACATCCTACAGGCTCTAGCTTGAGTATCAAACACCTTGTGTGTCTGGCGACTTGCATAATTGTTTTTGTTTTTTTAATTGCTGTTCCGCTGTGCTTAGCTTTGTGAAGAATCTTAAAGACAAAGTTATTACTCAATAATTTATTGAATTTATATTGCGCTCTCTCCAGGACCAGCCTGTTAGAGAGGGCGCTATAATAAAAACATCATAAGAAAATTGCACAGAAAAAGTACCCCAGTTTAAATAGGCAAAATATGAATCGAAGCCCTATTGACAAAAAGGTGCATGGTGAACACCGTAATACTGTTATAAAAACAATGCAACTTAGGTACAGTAATATAGCATTTATAATCATTAACCGTGTAAGTTTTATGTAAATCTGTGATCTTAGACGAGTTCTTACCAATTCTGTAATGTTCTTTTAACAGAGTCTTTGTCACATGAACTGGAGAAGGAGAGGCTTGCACGGAGTGAGGTAGATAAGAAGTCTCCCGGGTCCGATGGTAGTCCAGTTTCATTCAGTCCACCACCACAAGCAGCAGTCCCATTCCAACATGACCAAGCATGTAAGTTACTCTGCTTAGCGCAATCATTATCGCTTATATTCCATCCTTAAAGGCAGCGGACACTATTGGCAATTACTCAAAATAATTATTAGCATAAAACCTTACTTGGTAACGAGTAGTGGGGAGAGGTTGATGGTATAAAACATTGTGATCGAGAAACGGCTCCCTCTGAAGTGGAGTAGTTTTCGAGAAAGAAGTAATTTTCCACGAATTTGATTTCGAGACCTCAAATTTAGAAATTGAGGTCTCGAAATCAAGCATCTGAAAGCACACAACTTCGTGTGACAAGGGTGTTATTTTCTTTCATAGTTATCTCGCAACTCCGACGACCAATCAAGCTCAAATTTTCACCGGTTTGTTATTTTATGCATATGTTGAGATACACCAAGTGAGAAGACTGGTCTTTGACAATTACCAATAGTGTCCACTGTCTTTAAGACTAGGCCATGGCTTTACACTTCTTACATTTATCAGAGAGAACTTAGCTTGATTTTTCATACATTCCAGGTGAAAGTTCCAGTTGAAACCAGTTTAACTGGAACTGGTCCCAACTGGTCTAGTTGAACTGGTTCCTCACAATATAACCAGTTGGCAACTACTTCCTTCAACTGGTTTTAACTGGGGTGTTTTTGCAACCAGTTGAGCTACCAGTTGAATCCAACAGGTACCAGTTGGACACCAGTTGACTCCAGTTGAAACTAGTTGACTGTTAAACTGGTTTCAGCTGGAATTTTCCACTGCGGTTGATTGCTTTGTATGCATGCGGTGTTCTTATCTATCCATTTTTATTTGCCACAAAATAAGCCAATGTACTTGATTAGTATATGAGGTACTCTAAGTGCAACCTCGCTACCATGGGCAGCGCGCCGTATCACGCTAGCTCTGTGTACGTCTCTAACCCCTGGGAGGGAAACTCCGATCGGTGTCTTTGATTGGCTATCATATACGCGCAAAAATTGAAGCGCCGTGCGTCTCCAAAAAGCTCTATACGCCGAACACGTGCGTATAAAGATGTACGTATTCACTTTTTTTTCTTTCTTCTTTTTTCGCAACACTGAACGCCAAGGCAAGTTTATGACTTTTATTACACACAGCGCATCCAGCGTTTGCGCGACTAACGCCCAACACAGAACGGATCAACCACAGGACTAATTGTAATATCCCTTATATTTGGATATTTTGGAGTTACACTTCCAGGGGTTATGATCGAGCAAGGCATGCTGGGAAAATATGGTGCGGCGAGATCGATCACCCCTGGGAACAAGGTTGCTCTAAGTGGGATGGTTTTGATGATGTCTTGTTAGGATACAGTGATGTTCAATCAAATGATGACATCACTGAGCGGTTTCTTCCATACCATCCATTGCTTTTCATTGCATTAACACCTATACAAGCCCTTACACAAAAAAACCTATAAGAATCTTATAGGAATCAAAGAAGAGATGAAAAATCTATAAGAATCTAATAGGAATTAAAGAAGTGATGAAAAACCTATAAGAATCTAATAGGAATCAAAGAAGTGATGAAAAATCTATAAGAATCTTATAGGAATCATAGAAGTGATGAAAAATCAATAAGAATCTAATAGGATCCCAATCCAGGACTTTCTTGAAAGGGAAGTATCAGTACAATGCCTTTGCTGATATTTCAGACAGGAGTCTCATCTTTATTTCTCTTCCAAGCCAAACAATTTTCTCATCTCTCTAACACCCTGTTTCAGACAGGTGTGCCAGGGCCACGCCAAACCAAATAGATTAGGAGCGACTCTAGATCGACCGAAATCAATGTTGGTTTCAGACAGGCGAACTGAACATAACATTTACATTAGGCTCATCTCATGACAAGATCGACGTCTAAAACCAAGACGCCCAGTCGTTCCGAACAACTGCAACAGTGGATCTTTCGACTTCTAGCGCGTTCAGTCGGTCCTAAATGTTTCAGACGTCAAACTTTTCATGTACTTAATTCAGAGTTTGGTTTGCCGCTACTCTGGAGCGCCTGACTGAAAAGGGTGTAAGATTCTTTGCTGCATGCAATAAACTTGCCCACTAACTCCGTATGATTGACTGAAACAGTAGGCTAGAGTGTATGAAAGTTAAGTGGTATTTCAAATCATTGAAAACCTACATCCCTCACTCCTTTCATAGATTATCGCTGGCAAGAAATGGAGGATGGAAGAATTAAACGTGTGGACTACTAAAAACGCTTTGGATGTTAAGCTGTGCAAAGAACAAATACAAGGCAAGCATTAATGTGCACCGCTTAATTTTATTGTCATTGAATACCAAGAGTGTGTTTGTGTAATCGTTGAAGTAAAGTCTTAAAAACCAAGGAACTTTAAAACTTGTTTTTAGAACCTGTTTTTCTTAATCTTTGGTACAAATAATTCTATGATCATCTGGGGTCAATTTCACAAAGAGTTAGGACTAGTCCTAACTTAGGACTAGTCTTAAAAGATATCAAAAACGTGTGGCTAGTCCTAAGTTAGGACTAGTAACTCGTCCTAACTCAAGATAAGACTAGTCCTAACTCTTTGTGAAATCCACCCCAGATATTCCAGCAGATTTGGCTGGTAAAGATTATTGAGTAGAAGTTATTTTGGGGATCTCAGTTTACTGATATTAATTTTATTTCGATCATGGAGTTGTCTCTTTGTTTTTATTTTCACTTTTGATATTA
Organism: Asterias rubens; assembly: GCF_902459465.1. Lineage (NCBI taxonomy): Eukaryota > Metazoa > Echinodermata > Asteroidea > Forcipulatida > Asteriidae > Asterias > Asterias rubens. Next base: position 2,012,932 of record NC_047069.1, on the reverse strand, counting down.
TTTGCTTCGACATCAAATGCTTTCATTGTAAGGCTCTAATTATGAGGTGTTTTATTTCACCATTCTGTCATACATAGCATCATACCAGTCTCCTTTGGTCATCATTTTAATGCTTTCATTTCATGCATGTCTTACACCCAGAAAAATATTGTGATAAATCACCTGTGAATTTGCAGGTCTTTTTTATAACTGACGGGTCCCGCTGCTTAAATAGGATTCGAACTGCCTCTAGCTACCGGGTAATCTCAGTGGTCTAGTTGGTAAGACACTGCTCTAGAATTGCAAAGGTCGGGGGTTCGAATCCCATTTAGGGGTGTTGTGAACCTAATTTAAGTGACGCAAAACAAATCCAGCTAACTGCTTTTTCTGTTGTGCATTTACATATTAGTGTTTACTAGAAAACAACATACAGGCAGTCAAAACAAAAAGATAAGACTAATTGTGATGTGAGGAACTCAGCTGTTCAAAGATAACATAAATAATTTTTTTATTTATTGTTTTGTGGTAAAAAATAGGGTCAACTAGGCAAACCCTTTGCCTCATATTATCCTCAACTCTTCATTAATGTATTATTTTATTTTATTGTTATTGTTTTGTACAGATGCCCAGCTTTATTACAAGCACGCTGCAATGTTCTCAGCTTAAAATGGAGGATACATTATTTGCATTCGTTGGATGAGATGCAACCATACCAACAAGAACATCAACATTGTCAAACAACTACAAGCTGTCAATAGTCGATAAAATAGTCACGAAGATGGAAGTTCACAGCATGCAACAGAGTGAATATAAATAGCAACCTCTCTGCTTGTAGCGTTTTTTACAAAGCGTTACACTGCTACTCTTGCTACTACAGGTTGAGTAAAACAATATGAGCACTTAAGATCACGTGCTCAATGCTTTGTTTGTAACTTCTGAATAACATATATAATGGATGTCAAAGTTATAAACTTATCAGCTTGAAGGCACTGGACACTTAAATTGGTAATGACTCAAAATAATTGTTGATAAAGAGCAATGGAGAGCTGTTGATAGTACAGAATATTGTGAGAAACGGCTTCCTCTAAGTAACTTAGTTTTTTTAGAAAGAGGTTATTGCTCACTCAAATATTCCAAGACTTCAGGCCTGAAGCCTTTTCTTTGGCGTCTGAAAGCACATAATTTGTTGTGCATCAAGGGTGTTTTTTCTTTCACTATTCTCTTGCATCTTCAACAACCAATTGAGTTCAAGTTTTCACAGGGTTATTTGATGCATACGTTGAGATACACCAAGTGAGAATACTGGTCTTTGACACTATTACCAAATGTGTCCAGTGGAGAAAGCTAGCCAACAGAACTTGATGCAGTGTTTCCCTTATACTGGAGACTATGTTTGCTGATTGCTACGAGACTAATACAGTACAAGTTAAAGCCGAGTAAGAAACCTGTGATTATGAAGAGTAATTGATGAGATGCTTTTATCAAAACACAGGATTGCACTCAAACTAAGGGTTATCGTCAACCTTAAGTCCAGATGCATGTAAGATTGTACAAAGTAGACGAAGAAATCTTGTCAAGAAATTGGACATCGCATATTTTTTTATTTATTTTAGTTGATGCCAAACTGCTTAAACTCAGCAGCATTGTAATGGGATTTGTATAGTATTATTGTGTTTTCATAATTTATAGTGCAAGTGTAATGTGATTAATTTGATTTAAAAAAACAATTGAAAGTGTGTTACCTTAAAACATGAATTACAATCAAGAGATTAAGCCCTAACATTCCAAAAAGAGTTCAGTATGACATCACTTGCTGGTAACTAAGTATTAAACAAAATATAAAACTTAAGTCATGATCCACAGCCAAATAAACAACTTTGATTTATTTATTATTCTTCTTATATCTCAGGGTATTTAACACTATTTCCCCCAGCCGTTGATTTCACCAAACTCTTCCTAAATAGGATTAATCTTAGGAATTGGGACGAGTTAAGTTCTGTATCCATAGTAAGGATTCATTGAACCCATTTTAAGTTACTCGTCCTAACTCGAGATAGGATTCATCCTAGTGTTTCGTGAAATCGGCTGCAGACTTTCTTAATCTATGCATACATGAACACAGACAATTTGAAGGTGTCAATGTTGTATAATGACGGACCAAAAATAACCAGTACAGCTTGCCAATTGTCAACTTAAGGCAAAGACTTGAAAATGAGTCCCATTTTTTGACAGAAACCACTAATATTTTTTTTAATTTAGTCAATAGAGAATGCATGTGAGAACTTGAAGAGTTGAATGTTAATTGAAGATAACATTGACATAATACAAGTCATAATATCGTAACAATTAACTAAGTCATTCTTCTATGATCACTGCAGCTCACTTAGAAAAAAAAAATAGCAATTTGAGAAACTCACAATTCAAACAATTACAATCCTTTTATGGAGGGAGTTTTTAAGAGATAGGAAACATTACCAAATCATGAGATTGTAACAATTAACAAAATCATGTTTCTACGATCACTGCATCTCACTTCAGAAATAAAATCATTTGGCTCAATATTAAAACATCCTTTAATGGAGGTAGTTTTTATGAACTATGAAACATGTCTTGTTGGCATAAATGCCATGCCCCTAATCACTGTTATGGTATATCAGGTATCCACTTTTTATCCACCTTTGTTTATGGTAGCTGGTTCATGTACTATAACAAAAACTAAGAGGACCAAGGGGGAAAATCTATTCCAAATATTTATACTTCAAGGCCACTTCAAGGTGTGGACTACAATTATTTTTGGGCTGCAACTATTTTTGTTGCCACCTACTCCTAGGGCTGAAACAGGGTTACCCCCTTCACAGTCCCTAATGATGTAGGCATGGGTATCATCCACTAGGAGCCACCTACTCCTAGGGCTGAAACAGGGTTACCCCCTTCACAGTCCCTAAGGATGTAGGCATGGGTATCATCCACTAGGAGCCACCTACTCCTAGGGCTGAAACAGGGTTACCCCCTTCACAGTCCCTAAGGATGTAGGCATGGGCATCATCCACTAAAAGCCACCTACTCCTAGGGCTGAAACAGGGTTACCCCTTTTACAGTCCATACGGATGTAGGCTTGGGTATCTTCCACTAAGAGCCACCTACTCCTGGGGCTGAAACAGGGTTACCCCCTTCACAGTCCGTAAGGATGTAAGCATGGGTATCATCCACTAGAAGCCACCTACTCCTAGGGCTGAAACAGGGTTACCCCTTCACAGTCCCTAAGGATGTAGGCATGGGTACCATCCACTAGGAGCCACCTACTCCTAGGGCTGAAACAGGGTTACCCCTTTTACAGTCCATACGGATGTAGGCTTGGGTATCATCAATCCGAAGCCTGGCCGGTAGAGCAGAAAGCACTTCCTCCCCAATTTTACATATAGCAAGTGTCACGACCGGGATTCGAACCCACACTCTGCTGATCAAACACCAGAGCTTGAATCCGGTGCTCTTTACCGCTCGGCCATGACACGCCATGATAGACTTCTAAGTTGTTTTTTTTTAATCCAAGATCCTTTTTATGTTTCTACATGTAACTGGATGGTGAATCATATCTGAGTTATTTATAATCATTGATCCTCAATCATATTATGTGAACTAGAATGATGTGATGGAATAAGTTAGATGGATATGTTGCTTGTCGGGAAACACCATTATTATCAGATGAAAGGATTCGTCTGCTTCATCTGAACATGCTAACTGAACTCTGCTTAGCAGTTTTCGTAATTAGCAATAATAATGGAGTTGATCATCAAGATAGAACTATCCTAAACAGTTCACGTAGTCTTTTTTCTCGAAAACAGTTTGTGCGAATGTATTCACGTAATCATTAGTTCATTTTTTCAAATTAATATAACATATTTATTCAGTGTAATAATGTGATTCAAAAGAAAATCTCCTGTATAATTGGAAGACATATTCATAATACTGATTATCTGAACTGGAAATTGATGTATTTTTTAATTCATAATCAATGTTTCATTTTGGAGTGTGTAATTGACTAGATAGCATAGTTGGTACAATAGTTGGTTATTTCTAAAGCCAATTGACTGGGTTTATAAGTACAGGGTATCTTGTGTAGGTACGTTGGGGTTAAACACATTTGCTAAAGGGACACGTTGCCTTGGATCGGTCGATTTGGTCTATGAAAAGCATATGAAACCGTTTGTTATGAAATGCATATCGTTAGAAAGATGTTTTAAAAGTAGAATATAATGATCCTCACAAATGTGCCTCAACATTGCACAGTTTTCCTTATACGTCGTGAACTAACACTGCATGCCAATTTGTGAAGTCACACTTGTGACTCCACAAAATGCCGACCGTTTTAGTTCGCAAAGTAAAAGGAAAACCACGCAATTTCGAGGCATATTTGTGTAGATCATTATACTCTACTTTTAAAACATTCTTTCCAACCATATGCATTTTATAACTAACAGTTTCAAACGGTTTTCATAGACCAACTCGCCTGCTCCAAGGCAACATGTCCCTTTAATCTGCATCTAAAATAGACTAATTTAAGATACACCTACATCGCTATAATCAGTATTGCAATATGCCAGTTTACTGCCATCCTACAAGTCAAATGGACAATCAAATTCATTTCTAAAATTTAGTATTATTGTTTATCACATAAGTAGTTTAAACACCAGGGTTTCTTGACTTCATGGTGTAATTTGCAATAGGAAGGGGATAGGGTAGCTGACTAGTTTGGAGCCTCAAGATAATGTGCATGTGTATACTGTATAGCGTGAAATCTAAGATGGCCGCTGTCAAACTGACATTTATTTTTCACTGATTGTTAAATTAGGACATTGAAAGACTATGAAATTGTGTGCTAACTTTCAAAGCATATACCAAATACTGTCACAGGTTAGACAGATTTAAGATTTTGGTCATTGATGACAATCTAGTGACTTGTTGACTTATTGACCAAACAATGTACACAAATGTGCCAAAAATTGTCTATTTAAAAATAAAGGAAAACAATTGAAATATTTGAAGATTTTTTAGAGATTAATATTAGTGAAGAAATGGTTAGACATAAACAAAACAGTATTTTCACTAGATGGAGAAGTCATAATGATATTGATATTGTAATAAACAATCCCACCTTGACAAAGGCAGAGTACTAACTGTTACTCGAAATATACCATTGTTCCACCGTGCTACTGTTTTACACAGTGGGTAAAACCTTGAGATATTTGGTCTACATAGGGCCTAGCCGGAAAGTAGATCCATTTAGCATTGTGTTATTGAATTCTCAAAACTGTATTCATCTTAAATTCTTTCACTTCATTTAATCAAAATTGAAATGTTCTAATTCCATTATTCAATCATTCATATGGAAAGATGTAAATATCTAAGTAGACTACGCAACACTTATGTAAATACTCGGCAATGTAATTAAACATTTTTTTAAAAGAGTACGTTCAGTGCATGTTTTTTGGTAAAGCAATGTCACAAACTTTTTTCTCAAAGATTAAATTTTCAAATTTTCCTTGTACATCTTTCACAATTTTCCTTGATTTGTATTTTAAGTGTCTTTCTTGTAGAAGTTAGCAGTCTGCATGTGTCTTTGGATTATGTAGGTTTGGATGTGTGTGTTTAAGTAGTGTTTTTAGTTGCAATCATTGTAAAATATTTCCTGTATTTCTTTTTGTAGTTTTAAACTTGTACAAAGATATTGTTAAGCTGTTGCTGGCCTACCATTAACCCCCCTTACAAACTGCTTTACAGTTTCATTATTTCATTTTTCAACCACCTGTTTATTTTCAAACATTGCGTCTTTGGCCCTTTTCGAAATGACGGCTTCGGCTTTGGCTCAGGCTAGCTTGGCCCCGCCGGTTGTTTTGACAATTGCGCATGCTTTGCGTACGTGCTCGGGGCTTCAGACGAGAGAACGGGGCCTTAAGCCGAAGCTGTGGTTTCGAATAGGGCCTTAGACACCAATAGTTTTGAAGTTGCAATATGAATCGTAATGGTAGGTGTTTTCCTTTGAATGCGGCTTGCTTCAGGAAAGACAAAGTCGGACCATAGCAAAAAAGGGAATTTTATTGTTTGTATCATAAGTCGTTGAATACTTGAATGGATAATGTTTTATCCCTCAGTATCTGAGTTGGAATCAATATACATAAGCAATACCATTACATTGTTGGTTAGGAACCCCACCTCTTATTATTTTGATCGAATTAAGAACATAGCGTGTGACTTTCATTTGTTATACCTTTCATTAACTTATGTTATTATTTCAGGATGTTGTAATGGTCATTTCGTTAATTTATACCTTTTACTAAGTGGTATTGCAATAAAGAAAGAAAACTTTGTATTTTAAACTGTGCTGAATATTTGTGACTTATTATGTGCGTAAAATGATTACGTGGCGTGTCATGGCCTAGTGGTTAAGGGCATCGGACTCAAGCTCTGGTGTTTCGGATCAGCAGAGAGTGTGGGTTTGAGTCCCAGTCAACACTGTAAAAATATATTAGTCAAAACAACGCTAATTGGTCATAAGGGGCATGATTTTGATGCAAGTTAGTCAAAATCATGTCTCATACGACTAATTAGCGTTGTTTTGACTAATATATTTTTTAGAGTGAAGACACTTACGATAATCCTTCGTCCTTCGGATGGGACGTTAAGCCGTTGGTCCTGTGTGTGTTGTAACGCACGTAAAAGAACCCAGTGCACTTATCGATAAGAGAAGGGGTTTGCCCCGGTGTTCCTGGTTTGGTTGGCAGCATGTTGCGCCACAGCACCTTGTAAACAATTAGATGGTTCTACAAGTATATAAAAGGAGTAGGTCTTATAAATCAAACGTAGTCCCACAAACCTTGCAGGAAAATTCATCGCCTTGAGACTGAGTGACGGATATGAGCGCTATATACATGTAAGCTACCATAATTATTATCAACTAAGAAGTTGTTTTTGCCACACCCTGAACTCGTTTGACCACCTATCTGTAGTATCTTGTGGTTTCTTGATTCGGTAAGACTAGGCCTAACTTGGCAGCTATGGACGGGCACCACCCAATGCTTCAAAGCATTATAATGTGGTGATCCAGTAATAGCTGCCTACAATATAGCACATAACATACTACTCTTTTCCCTTGGGTTGCCATGCAGTGGTCCAGTGGTTAGACTGCAGAACTTCCAATCACAAGGTTGTGGGTTCGAATCCCCCCAAGCTAACCGCTGATTTCACAAAATTACAAGTAATGAGTGAAAATGGCGAAAAATGGCAAACGGAAACACAACGACAAGAATTCAGGAATTTGATCAACCAGGCAAAGATCACCCATTATTCATCTCAAGTACAAGAATCCTCAGGAGATCAAAAGAAGCTCTTCAAGATAATTGGTAAGTTGTTGCTCGAACCCAAAACCCCTGTCCTTCCATCCACCTACAATGACCAGGACTTGGCAAATGAAGTCCAGAAATTTTTTGTCACCAAGATATCAGACAAATGCTCATCATTTTCATCAGTCCCTTACAACGTGCCACAGACATTGCCACATCTTCAACCAGAGTGTAGACTATCTGTGTTTGAGCCATGAAATGTTGCTGAGATTCAAAGGGTTATTATGAAGTCTCCTTCAAAATCCTGTGAGCTGGATCCAGTGTCGACATCCATGATGAAGCAAACCATTGATATATTATTTGTACCCTACATCACTAATCTTGTCAACGAATCTCTCAGCTCTGGTTGTTTCCCCGATAGCCTCAAAATTTCCTACATCAGGCCGCTCATCAAGAAACCAAACCTGGACAAGGAGATATTCAAAAACTAGTCTTGGCTCAAGGCGTTATTGATGCTCTAACACAATACTCACACAAATCAAAGAGCCATACAGAGCCCTCCGTTAGTCAAGAGTTAGAAACGGACACTTTTTGCACAAGAAAGTAAACATTGAACTTCATACTTTATTGCATTCATGTTCTGTACAAAGTAATTACATTTACTAACCATGAGTGGCGCTGATGCACCTTGTCAAAGGCACTGGACACCTTTGGTTATTGTCAAAGACCAGTATTCTCACTTGGTGTATCCCAGCATAAGCATAAAAGAACAAATCTGTGAAAATTTGGACTCGATTGGTCTTTGAAGTTGCAAGAGAACAATGAAAGAAAAACACCCTTTTGTATGCTTTCAGATACCTAACAAAAAGGGTTCAGACCTGAAGTCTTATTATTTGAGTCAGACAAAACCACTTTCTCATAACCTACGTTACATCAGAGGGAGCCGTTTCTCACAATGTTTTACACAAACAACAGCTCTCCACTGCTCGTTACCAGGTAAGTTTTTATGCTAACAATTATGTTGAGTAATTACCAATAGTGTCCAGTGCCTTTGAGGGGGCTGTTGATACACAGTCTGGCCTTGTTGACCAGATATTCTAACACCAGGATATTTGTTTAGTTAAAGTAGTTCAACCTTGATGGGGACACAAAGCAATCTTGTCAAGTAGCAACTTCAATACCACCACGGCCATTCTGGGTTGATGGACAATCGAAGTCTACCATTCTTATACAAAACACACAATAACTATAAACCAGGGCCCAATTTCATCGAGCTGCTTAAGCAAAAAATCAGCTAAGCAAAACAAAATGATGTTCTTAACGACACTGGACACCTTTGGTAATTGTCTAAGATCAAATCTTTAAAGATACTGGACACTATGGGTAATTGTCTAAGATCAGTCTTCTCACTTGGTGTATCTCAACATATTTGCACAAAATAACAAATCTGTAACAATTTGAATTCAATTGGTCGTCGAAGTTGTGAGATAGTATAGAAAGAAAAAACACCCTTGTCACACAAAGTTTTGTGCTTTTAGATGGTTGATTTCGAGACCTCAAATTCTAAATCTGAGGTCTCGAAATCAAATTTGGGGAAAATTACTTCTTTCTCGAAAACTATGTCACTTCAGAGGGAGCCGTTTTTCACAATGTTTTATACCATCAACCTCTCCCCATTACTTGTCACCAAGTAAGGTTTTATGCTCATAATTATTTTGAGTAATTACCAATAGTGTCCACTGCCTTTAAGCACAAACATAAGCTAAGCAAAACAAAATTATGCTAACCACCAGAAAAAGGTTACCAGCAAAAATACCAGCCAAAAGGTTACCAGCTAAAAAACATGTAGAATTTGTGACTTGGGTATCCTGCTCATTATAGCTAAGCAGGGATTTTAAAGCAGTATTTTCTGCTTTAGCAGCGCTATGAAAATGGGCCCATGTTGGAGGTAATTACAATTTCAGTCTTTTACCAAAAGTGCATACATCAAGGATGTCGGACACTTGAAAACACATTTTATCCTTTACACATGATTCTTTTAAAAGTAAATGTAACGACGTCTCTTTTTATTCAAAAAGGGTGAACAATGCTGAACTATAGACGATGTCACCTCTTGACGTCACTCGAAAACCATAATATGATTCGCGTGCATACTGCCGGGCAAAACCTTTGTGTTTTGGCAGCCAGCTAGAAAGTAAACGCAATCTCATGACTACGCATCTTTTTACCCAGCGAAACATGACGTGTACAGTGTTTCGTCAACAGAGGGCGGTTTGAATGTAAACATAGGTCACATCGTCTATTAATAGTTACAATACAAAACTTACTTAAACTAACACTTATACTCCACCACTTGGTAACAAGATTTCCTCAAATTTCAGGAATAAACTTGTTTTTGAGAATATCATTTTCAATATGACACACAGTAAAGGTAACAACAGTTTTAAAATAAATGTACAATAATTATTTTTCTCTTTAGAGAAAATATGAATCGCCCAAACCTTTGCTGTAAGCCTGGGCTAAAAGGATGGTTTGCATACCTCCCATACGCTGAGTAAAATGATAAACAATAGATTTGACGTCCATCCAGGGGCTCTCCCGGGTCAGCCCCAAGTGCCCTGCTTGTGGAGTGGGTCACTTGGGGCTGGCCTCAGGTGCATGACGTCACCACGAGAGGGCGAGTGTGATCGTTCGATTAGCTCTTGTCAGGGGCTCACCCGAGTGAGCACCGCGGGGTCGACCCAGGGAAGCTAATCCACCCAATAGTGACAGCCTATCGATCTCTCCTAATTCTCATTTGTACAACAGGATGAAGGTCTGGAACCAGGGATACACAATAACACCTTGGAAAAGGGAGACTTCAAGCATGAATTCCAGTACCCTTTGCTCCTCAGAAAAAAAGGTGTTGCATGGTGAGTGTATACCTGTGTTCACTTCATAATGTCATGTGTCAACATTTCAGTATTACAAAAGCGTATCTACCCGACTCCCGTGCGTGTGTCCAAAAGCGCTGTGCTTGCAATATGCTTTCCAGTCATAACAGGTTAGGAGTTATTACATTTGCGGAAAGTTTGATTACCCATTTAATAAATGTCTCTATAAATCTACTTACATACAATTGTACAGACACAGTGAGGAGATTTAATTAATAATAAAAAAAACACAAAAAGAAAACGCTAAACAACATATTGGTTTGTAAAATGTGTATTTTGGTGTGAAGACAATGCAATTTGATAAGTATTCCAACAGTCTCCTGACGATGACTAGAGCAAGCTAGTCGAAACGTTGAGACCAATTTAAGAACCGACTCCGAGGTAGTACAGTTAATCACGATCCTATAAGCTTAAGTAGTAGTCCCAGCCTATTTTCTATACCATCCGCCGTGTCATGGCCTAGTGGTTAAGAGCATCGGACTCAAGCTCTGGTGTTTATGATGAGCAGATTGTGGGTTCAAGTCCCAGTCATGACACCTGTGTCCTTAAGCAAGACACTTAACCATGATGATTCGTCTTTTGGATGGGACGTAAAGCCGTTGGTCCCGTGTGTTGTGTAATGCACATAAAAGAACCCAGTGTACTTATCGATAAGAGAAGGGGTTTGCCCCAGTGTTCCTGGTTTGGTTGGCTGCATATTGCACCACAGCACCTTGTAAAACATTACATGGTGATATGTAAAAGGAGTAGGTCTCATAATTCAAACGTCGTCCCACATACCTTGCAAGAAAATAATATATGTTAAAGCGCCTTGAGCGTCACTGAGTGACAGAAATGAGCGATATATAAGAAGCCATTATGAATGTATTATGATGCAGAAAACATAGTTTCCTTTATAGGAGTATGTATATACTGCAAGAGCAATGCAACCACACAGAGTACAACCGCAATCATTGTTTTCTATGCTCACTGGTCAAGACAAGCTTGCAAGAAAAATACAAGACACTATTTTGTTAGCAATTCTGTTAGCTTCTTAGATGTATATTTGATCACACTAAAGAAGTAGCCGAGAACTGGTGAAGAACACTCGATAGAATGATAAGACTAATGCGATCCCACATTGTATCTAATAATCTATGTCAAGTAGAGACATAGAACTTACAAAATGGACAACAAATGTTTAAAGGAACACGTTGCCTTGGATCGGTCGAGTTGGTCTTTGAAAAGCGTTTGTAACCGTTAGTTATAAAATGCATATGGTTAGAAAGATGTTTAAAAAGTAGAATACAATGATCCACACACATTTGCCTTGAAATTGCTTAGTTTTCTTTTTACTTTGTGAACTAACACAGTTGGCCATTTATGGGAGTCAAAAATTTGACTCCCATAAATGGCCGACCGTGTTTGTCGTTGAGGTAAAATGAAAACCACGCAATTTCGAGGGATACTTGTGTGGATCATTATATTCTACTTTTAAAATATCTTTCTAATCATATGCATTCTATAACAAACGGTAACATACGCTTTTCAAAGACCAACTCGACTGATCCAAGGCAACGTGTTCCTTTAATTAAGAAGTATCATGGTCATAAAGGGAAAGCACACAGTTTTAGATATGTACACGACTAATGATAAATGCTGATTCATATGAATGGTAAGCTTCCTGTATAATGTTGCAATCAGAATTACTGTAGAATTACTGTTGAAGATTTCATCCACAATTGATAAACTTCAGTTTGCTATAACCAAAGTGCCGATAACAATAGCAAGTACCACAAACCAAATACTTGAATTTGCAAGAAACAAAGCGCCAATTGATAAACTTCAGTTTGCTATAACCAAAGTGCCGATAACGATAGCAAGTACCACAAACCAAATACTTGAGTTTGCAAGAACCAAAGTGCCAATTGTATAAACTTCAGTTTGCTAGAACCAAAGTGCCGATAACGATAGCAAGTACCACAAACCAAATACTTGAGTTCGCAAGAACCAAAGTGCCAATTGTATAAACTTCAGTTTGCCAGAACCAAAGTGCCGATAACGATAGCACTTTTTGTCCTGTATTATCATTTGAAAAACTTGAGTTTCTTGACGATGACTAGAGCAGGCTAGCTAACAAGCTAGTCGAAAAATGTTGACCAATTAGGGGCTCACTCCGCGGTAGTGAAGTTAATAACAATCAACTTATAGCTCAAGCAGTAGTCCCGGCCGATTTTCTAGTAGTTTAAAAGCAGGACAGTTCTTTTCAGAACTGAGAAGTCCTTAGAATTCCGAAAATCTACTCTGCGGTAGTAGAATATAAAGCAAGAGGAGTTCTCGAAAGAACATTATCTGCCTGGCAAGTAGATACACACATTGATTTACGAGAAGGGTAGTTTCTTGACCGCAAACCAAATACTTGAGTTTGCAAGAAACAAAGCGCCAACAATCGAAACCTTAGTTTGTTCATTTGATTCCATTCTAAACAGTCTTTATAATCCATGTTACATTAGCTCATTAATAAATTTCTAATCTACAACCTAATTATTAAACATGATGAGAATCAACAAACACATTATTTTAGTCAAAGTTTAGATTTGCACATAAATCATTCAGTTAATAAGGACGAATGATGCATAAATAATGCTTTCCTTGCATTGGGAATAAATAGGGTAAAAGAATTTTGAACTGCATCTCCACCAATGTAAAGACGATGTGACCTCTGACGTCACTCGAAAACCATAACATGATTCGCGCGCATACCGCCGGGCAAAACCATTGTGTTCTGGCAGCCAGCTAGAAAGTTCACACAATCTTACCATGACTACGCGTCTTTTTGCCCGGCGAAACATGACGTGTACAGTGTTATGTCAACAGAGGGCGGTTTGAATGTAAACATGGGTCTCATCGTCTATAATCAAAAAGGCAATGAATCTGAGAAGCGTTACTGTCAGTAATGCTTCTCAGATTTGTTTTTTTGCGGGGATAAGAAGTTAAATCTTTTTCCATAATCGCAGTACTCCGCAGTAAAAAGTTTCTCAAAATGCGTTCTGCAATCCAAAGCTACTGTACTTCTTACCGAGTAAGTTTTCATTGCCATTCATTTTCAAGTCATTACCAAACGTATACACACCCTTTAAACCAGCTTTTGTTATGAATGTAAAAGAACCTACTTTTTGCTCTTTAGTTGATCTTTTGCTAACTTTTGATCACAGAAAAAGAACCATGGATACGATAACAATGTATTGTTTTTTGAAGAGATGCTAAGCCTGGCAAACTTGTCAAATACGACCCTTTTTCATATACATGCCACACACCCTGTGGGTAAAATAAGCCATTTGTGTGTTAGATTTGAATATTGTCTTGTACAATGACGTGCTTGATCACAAGTTACCACTTTAATTTGAATTCATCGGACCATAGAGACAGTTGCTATGTCACATAATGAGGGGCAAGCTTTTGCGAAGTTACGCTAGAGACGGTGAACACCCATACACAATTCTGAATGGATGTGTATGGCACAATGATACCAGGGTTTGCTCATCCTGGAGGTTGCTATGCAAAAGCTCGCCCCGAACCATGTGACATAGCAACTGTCTCTATAGTCTGAGGAGTTCAAATGTAACCATTACATTGGGTGCGTTCGATTAGCTTCCCTGTGTCGACCCCGCGGTGCTCACTCCGATGAGCCCCTGACAAGAGCTAATCGAACCATCACTCACGGTGATGTCATGCACCTGGGGCCACCCTCAAGGTGACCCACTCCACAAGCAGGGCACTTGGGGCTGACCGGGGTGAGCCCCTGAAATGACGTCAAAGCTATTCGACCGTACCAAGGCAGACCAGGGTCGACCCACGGAAGCTAATCGAACGCACCCTTTGTGACTAAGCAAGTCATTGTACCAGACAATTTTCAAATCAACTCACATGTGGCTTATTCTGTCAATCTTGGGCTAACCTGTTGAGTCCACTACTGCGGTTGCATTGGTGGAGCAAATCTAGAGATCATTGTGATACACTTGGTCAAGAAATTGCGAAGAAATTGTGGTGTGTTGGGCTTGCTGCAGTAAGTCTCAGTCACAATACGAAGCTCATGAAATATCTGCCTGCAAATCAACACAAATTATACAAGACGACATTTAGAATTTTAAAGTAACCAACAATTTCCAACATTAAAGGCAGTGGACACGGTTGGTAATTACTCAAAATAATTACTGGCATAAAACCTTTCTTGGTGACGAGTAATGGGGAGAGGTTGATGATATAAAACATTGTGAGAAACGGCTCCCTCTGAAGTGCCATAGTTTTAGAGAAAGACGTAATTTTCCTCAGATTTAGAATTTGAGGTCTCGAAATCAACCATCTAAACGCACACAACTTCGTGTGACAAGGGTGTTTTTTTTCTTTCATTAGTATCTCGCAAGTTCAATGACCGATTGAGCTCAAATTTTCACAGGTTTGTTATTTTATGCTTATTGTTGAGATACACCAACTGTGAAGGCTTGTCTTTGACAATTACCAATAGTGTCCACTGCCTTTAATACAAACCATTTTATACTGTTCAATTAATTTTGTAATAATGTAAACAAATTATATAGTAACTAGATACAAAAAAGTCTGTTAGTTGCCTCTTTAACTTTTGAATTATTGGAGAGAGCCCTCTGTTGGTGACTTTTGCTCATGTTGAGTTGACACTATTAGTATTTCAGACCACAGAAACCCAGTTTCATTGTTATTGATGTGGTTCTTTCTCCTTGGAGCCTCTGTGATTAACCCAGTTGCCAAGCTGGCAAACAAGCCCCTGGAAAGTGTTATGTAAGTTCTTTTCGAAGGACCCAGTGAAAATTTCCGTGAAGATTTTTGCCCCTTTATAAAAACTACAGGCAGCATGGTCTGATGTGGACTCTACGATTTGATGGTAAAATAGATGAAGTTATCATCTGTGCTGTGCTGTCTGTGTGTGTAAGTACTGTTTATTTATTACCTATCTTGTGCCGATATTTCACCGTGCTTACCGTTCCCCCAACCCCTCATCTGTGCTGTGCTGCCTGTGCAAGTACTGTTTATTTATTTCTATCTTGTGTCGATGTTCAACCATGCTTACCATTTCCAACCCCTTATCTGTGCTGTGCTGTCTGTGTAAGTACCGTTTATTTATAACCTTGTGGCAATGTTTCAACATGCTTACCACCCCCCCCCCCACCCCCTATATTTTGTCTAACAATTGTCTAAAGTCCATGCAGAACTCACAATCACATTGTGTTATTTGATTTACTTTGCATAGATATAAATTTCTTACTTGCAATACGGGTTTCTTCTTGAGCCATATCTGAACGTCAGGAATCTGAAGTACATAATTGGCACAAGGAACGTGACACGACCTCTGTAAAAAATAAAAAACAATAGATAATATTAATAGTAAACATAATTTGTTATCATTTTTTTTTAAAGGCGGTGGACACTATTTGTAATTACTCAAAATAATTATTAGCATAAAACCTTACTTGGTAACAAGTAATCGAGCGAGGTTGATAGTATAAAACATTGTGAGAAACGGCTCCCTCTGAAGTAACATAGTTTTCGAGAAAGAAGTAATTTTCCACGAATTTGATTTTGAGACCTCAAAATTTGAATTTGAGGTCTCGAAATCAAGCATCTGAAAGCACACAACGTCGTGTGACAAAGGTGTTTTTTCTGTTGTAGGTATCTCGGAAAGTCGACGACCGATTGAGCTCAAATTTTCACAGGTTTGTTATTTTATGGATAGGTTGAGATACACCAACTGTGAAGGCTAGTCTTTGACAATTACCAATAGTGTCCACTGCCTTTAATGATTGGAAAGATTTTTAAATTAGAATATAATGACTCGGTAAAATGTAGGACAATTTTAATAGTGTACTAGGGTTGACTTAAATGTAAACATGGTAGAGGATTTAATACACTTTTCAGGCTAATTTATCACAGTATTGTATATTTTTCCGAGGGCTAACAAATCGGAAATCAGATTTAAAAGTAAGAAGAACATCATGCCTTTTTATGACAGAAAACGGTACGCTATTTTGGAGAACCAAAATATCTTTGTTCGGGAATGCCAGTCGGATTGCCTTACAACAGTTAACTGCTGTATAGATTTATGATACAATCTGGGAAGCGGCAGTCACGGGATCACCTTAAAGGAACATGTGCCTTGGATCGGACGAGTTGGTCTATAAAAAGCGTTTGTAACCGTTTTTATAAAATGCATATGGTTGGAAAGATGTTCTAAAAGTAGAATACAATGATCCACACAAATTTGCCTCAAAATTGCGTGGTTTTCCTTTTACTGTGCGAACTAACCCGGTCGGCCATTTATGAAATTTGACTCCCATAAATGGCCGACCGGGTTAGTCGACGAGGTAAAAGGAAAACCGTGCAATTTAGAGGCATGTTTGTGTGGATCATTGTATCTTTCTACTCATATGCATTTTATAACAAACGGTTGCAAACGCTTTTCAAAGACCAACTCGACCGATCCAAGGCAACGTGTTCCTTAAAGAGGATGCAACATTTTTATTTCAGATATCAAATAATAAACCACAAGGGAGTATGGTACTTACGTGAAAACCATGAATATAAGGAAAGGCATGATGATGATTTCATCCAGAGCGATAAATCGTAGCAGTTGATTCTGATTACTAATCAGCATGTCCACCATCTTACGGATCAAATACATCCTATTAGGTCCCATTAACTGCCAAACAAACAAAATATAAATCAATTAGTTTCTTATGAATTACTTGCATAAATGGGTCACTAATCTTCTTACATTCGAGGAAGAGGTATTTTCTCACTCAAATATAAAAAGACTTCAGACCTGAAGCCTTTTTTAGGCATCTGAAAGCACACAAACTTGTGCAAAAATTATGTTTTTTCCTTCATTATTCTCATGCAACCTCGATGACCAATTGAGTCCCAATTTTCACAGGTTTGTTTTCTTTATGGATATGTTGGGGTACACCAAGTTAGAATACTGGTCTTTGACAATTACCAAAGGTGTCCAGTGCCTTTAAAGGATTTGGGTACTTTTTGTAACACAAAACACAATGTCACACAGATTTACATCAAACTTACACCGTTTGAAGATTATGATAGTAGAAAGTGTGTCTTAAAATATTAGGTACTGGGGTGCTGTAGTTTTTCAGAAATGAGTAAAACAATGTCATGCAAATACGTTTTCACCTGCTTAAAATAATATCTTCTCATGACCACTGAGACGAAAATTATTTTAATGACATTGTTTTACTCATTTCTCAAAAACTACAGCACCTCCCCAAGTAATATTTTCAGGGAAGCTTTCTACCATCATTATCTTCAAACTGTGTAAGTTTAATGTAAATCTGTGGACATTGTGTTTTTTGTCCTACAAAAAGTACATAGACCCTTAAAGACTGAGCCACTACTCTTTTATACCCACAGTCACTGAAATACTGCGACCGTGGACCTCCTATTGTCTCTCTTTTGTTTATACCACTTTTTGGTTTGGTACACGTTTTCAACTGTGGACCTTTCCCGAACCGTGGACACTATCGTCCTCTTTTGTTATAGGTCCCCGGTTTGAATGTGTATACCTACTCAGGAATACCATTTTCACATTTGTGTACATTTTTCTTTTCTGCTTCAATGCTCAATGGTTGCCCTTACTTCAAAGTCATTCTATTTTTGTGATAACGTACTTACATTGATAAGTTTCTTGATGAAGTTTGATGCATGCAGGAGAGCAAATAATAACGGTGGTGTCAGGGCCACTGTTATTGGAGTCAAGGATGTCAAATCACATAGAATACTCATAGCTGTCTTGGCTTGTCTATATATATACTTGCGTCGCTAAGCATGTTTCTGTTCAGCTAAGTGTGGGTTTGAGTCCAGGGCCCAAATTCATGGCTCTGCTTACCGTAAGCACAGAATCGACGCTTACGGAAGCAGGGAATTCTGTGCTTACGGCAAGCGTATTTCACGGGTTAGCGGCAAATTTTGGCTTATGCGCGTGCATACTCCGCGTTACTAGGCATTATACGCTTACAAGGCTAGCGCAGAAATCGGGGCTTGCACGTAAGCCGGGAATCGTGATCGTAAGCGCAGAATTCGGCGGTAAGCAGAGCCATGAAAATTGGACCCTGGTATTTTACACTTGCGTCCTTTAGCAAGAAACTCTTAAGTTAACACAATTAGTATTGCTGTATTTCTTGTTTGATTATTGCGCCACAGCACCTTGTAAACCATTACACCATGGTCTCATACTTCAAAATGTAGTAACTTACAGGAAATAATACTGAGCGCTTTTATACGCCCTAGAGGTGTGATAAAGCTCTATATAAGAACCTAGAATTATTGTTACTATTATGTATGCAGGCCTGTATGCTTCGTTTAAATCCAGTGCTCTTAACCACCTGGCCATGACAGACTTTTTAATTTTTTGTTATCCAAGATCCCTTTTTTGTTTCATCATGTAACTGGATGTTGAATCATATCTGAGTTATTTAGAATCATTGATTCTCTATCATATTATTTGAATTAGAATGATGTGATGCAGGCCTGTGCTTAATTTTTGGAAGGGGCAAGGGCACCAAGGCATTTTCTCCTTGATAAAGGGCACCCTCTGAGGAAATAGTAAATTTCTACTGGCACATTTCAAGGGCACCAAGGCAATGACCAGGAGCATGGGGGCAATCACCTTCATTGCCCCTGTAAAGTATCAGCCGGGATAAAGCACTATATTAGTACTTATATCATTATTATTATGTATGATATCAGTCTGATTCAAAGGATACGTGTGATGGCTTGGCTATTGGCAAAGATGAGTGAATAGAAGAGGTTATGACAACTGTCTTCCATTAATAGAAGAGAGAGGTAAATCCTTGTGAACTGGAAGGACGGTAAACGCTGCTGAAGACGTAAAGCACTCGTCAAACCATTGCAGATAATCGCACGCTGGTAAAATACTTGGGCTGATTGAGGTCTGAAAATTCAACAAAACAAACTGCATGATGAAGAAATGGTCTAGTTTTTCAACTTATCGGGAATTTCCAATACTTTCAAGCATGCATCGTTTTAAAAGAGCAAGGGCACCAAGGCATGTTCTCCTAGATAAAGGGCACCCTATGAGGAAGTTGTAAGTTTCTACTGGAGCATTTCAAGGGCACCAAGGCAATGACCAGGGAGCATGGAGGCAATTCCCTTTGTTGCCTCCGTGAAGTATCGGGCCTGTTTTGACTGCTGATATAGCTGGGTTGACTGTTTAATATTGTGAACAAAGGAATATTAAACTCTTGAACTCCAACTGGATCTATGTTACAGAGCAGGCTTTCACTTGATGTACGGTTTGTGTTTTTGAAGACAGTTAATCCTCAGATTGAGCTACCACAAGTTTCACATGAATTTTTCAGATGGAACATGGGGGAAAAAAGTCGAAAAGTCAAAACGAAAAGCCGGTCTCGGCAAATGGCTAAAACCCCCCTAAAACCAAAATTGCGACAAACACTGAAAAAAACCAGGTGAAATAAAAAAGGAGTAGCACTTACCCATAGATTGGTACTAGGTAGAAGAAACTACACACAACTGTAGTGACTCTGGACAGCAGCAGACACAAGTCCAGCTTGTTAGTCGCCAAGTAATTCTGACACAAAATTAACAACTTCATTAGTTACTGAGTTCCTCTTACTTGAATTTACACACTAAAATTCAATCAGCTGACCCAACTCAGTTGGTAAGTTGTATAACCCACTCATTGTAAACAATCAATAAATAAACTTAGAAAAACCCTCTCAGTGAAATAAACTTAGTAAAATCCACTAAGTTGAATTCACCCAGTGAATACATATGAGATACATATATAGTGAAATTCACTCATTGGAACTCATGCAGTGAAACTCACTCTGTTGAATTCACACAGTGAATTTTGTAGGCCCAAATGCAAGAAAGATGATGAAATTGCTTTTTTTATATATTTTTTTATAACAAATAACAAAAGAATTGGTGCAGCCGCCAAAATCGAGGCAGGCGGGGACGAGCAACATGTTATTTATTTTACTTGGCCTTATATCCACATTATACTTACTGACACAGCTGAGAGACCACCACCATTTTGTGTTTGGCCAGTAGGTGGGCTTTGATCAGGCTGTGCGTCTTCATCATTCA
This sequence comes from Asterias rubens, assembly GCF_902459465.1. Taxonomy (NCBI): domain Eukaryota; kingdom Metazoa; phylum Echinodermata; class Asteroidea; order Forcipulatida; family Asteriidae; genus Asterias; species Asterias rubens. The sequence continues at coordinate 1,992,531 of NC_047069.1, read as the reverse complement.
TCTCTTCAATAACAGGCATTCTGAAGCCGTATCCCAAGACGTACTAATAGAACTGAAAAACCTGTTTGATAGGGATATATAAATAGTGTTAAAAAAAATAAACAAATAAATTTGCTCGGCACCCCGAACAAAGATATTGAAAGAATAGGGAACCAGCTGCCAACATAGGGATAACCACCTCCATGGGATAACTAGCCCAGGTGGTCTACTCAGTCAGTAGGCCTACTCTTTATAAGTATTGAACTATTGCAATGATTTAGCCCCTTTGTTTACGCTGTTTTTTTAATTATATTACATTGGTAAGTTTTTATGTAACTAACTAACAAAATAAACATTTAAAAAAAAAAGGCTAGAAGAAAATAGAACTGAGAAGTCTCCCGAACCCCGAACATCTACTCCCTGGTAGAGTAGAATAAAGCAAGACAGTTCTCTAAGAACAAACTCTACCTGGCAAGTAGATACACACCTGGTCTAACTGCAAACCAAATAATTATAATGTATTTGATGATTTTTATGATGATACCTCACCCATTGAGGTAGCCAATACGCCCCCCCCCCCATATCACTCATCAGTCAAGGAAAGGGAGTCAATCAATCAAAGTCAAACATGTCAAATCCTATGCCTATTATTGATAATCTAAATCTGATACTAAATTGAATAGATAAATAGAGACACATATCATCAGATCACACTCAACAAGATGATTCATAATCAACTAATCAATATCATAAGCAATCATGCCGAACAATTTGCTGGTCTGCAAACTAGAACAAAATGTACACAAAGCAATGGCAATGCAAGATCTGCGGAAAGAAAGAAGTCGACAAACAAAGTACAAATAAATTGGGTAATTCAACTTAGGTAGAAAACTGGCGGCGTGGCTGCCGGACAGATTTTTAGCCTTTTTATGGTTGAGATATTCTCAAAAAATTCAGAATAGTATGATCGAAAATACGAGTGTTTCTTACCGCTGTTTTTGATGATGATTGCTTACTTGATGAAATTTTGCTGAATTATTTTACGCCATGCTCCCAGACGTCTGATGTAGAGGTTGGTGCACTGATCTTTAAAGAGTTGGTACCGTACTATTGTGGGGCTCTAGCGCCCTCTTGCAGCGATACATTTAATTGTTCATCCCCTTTTCATTTTATCCGAATGGAAAAGGCGCCCCCAATCGTCATATCTAGGTCAATTAGTTTCCTGTATGTTGTTTGTGTGACGATTTGTTATCGGATCCCGGAGAAAACTTGCACCAAATTTGAAACTTCGTGAACTGAAAGCTGGAGCTGTGCTTAGATTTGTGTGATATTCACTGAATTGACTCGTAAGTTTGTACAGGTGTACTATTGGAAATCCGTACTATTAATCTCTGAATCGGAATTATTTAGTCTGCAAAGCATCTGATCCGAGTGGACCATTTGTTTATTTTTAAAATCTAAACTTTATTTTTTACTTTTAGTGATTGCAACAACCATGACAACCCCCAGCTTATCATATTCATGCTTATGACTATCTAGACTATACATGTAGTTATATATAATATTCATAAATACCTCAGACAGTTTCGCTTTTCCTATTGGTGGAGAGTGCGTCACGTGTGTGTGTATAAACCTTTGTTTATGACCAGTAAAAAGTGTTGAAACATGGGCGTGACACGCAAGCTTGCACATGCACCTGTGCTTTTTTTTAAATTAAGACAGTTTCTTCATTCCTGTGTTCCTATTGGTCGAGAGCAATGGCTGAAACAGTTGTGCCACATCAGGCGATACGCGCCACACGCACAGCATTCCCTTATTGGCGGGACTGCAATTAGTGGATCGAGGAGACTTGTTGTTAATTCTTTTCACTGCTGCATGCAGCATGGAAATAAAGTTTAAAACTGCAGTATAGAAAAATAGCAGTGACAGCTGTCCCTGACTTAATCTGCAACATCTGAAGAAAAAAAACCACTGGACCTGCTATATCAGTTTATCCTGTACTGAGGCATCTGTCAACACCTCAAAGTGGAATTGCAGACTTTGGCGCCCAATTTAGCCTGGGGGTTAGGAAAATAAAGCTGGTTAGTCCGTCAGTGCCTCTCTAGGAGATTGCTGTCCCTATACAGTATTTAATGGTAAACAAAGTGTTTTAAATATTTTCTTCCAAAATTAAATAAATACTATTGACATCTCCTCAGTTTTCTTATAGCATCCATAGAAAGTTAGAAAAAGCATTTAAAAAAGTCATTTTTCCACATTCTGAACTCAATTATTATATGTGAAAAACATAGGGACTGCAATCATGCAGAACCGGGTTCATGTGCGCAAACAATAGGGGGCGCCTCTACCATTTACTGGTGAAATATTTTCTGGCTTCTGTTTAACATTACAAATAAAATTAAATAACGTTGTCTTTATTGTTGTTTTCAGGACCACTTCGGCAATTAGCCCAACAATATCTTAATGTCTGAGGATGTTTTCTCATACCAGTCCAGACTTTGGAAGAAAGTGTAAGTAAATCTAAAGCAAAATTATTGGTCTTTCAATTATTTTTTTTGGTCAGAAAAAGTTGCTGACTTCTTCTTCCTTTCTAGTGCAGCGTTCATAATTGAAGATAGTCGCACTGCCAGACACACCGGGCCGAACCCCTTCTCTTTCTGAATTCAATTATTATGTGAAAAACATAGGGACTGCAATCACCCAGGATTTGTACACAGCCTAATGGAAGAAATCATACAATCTTATATTTTATGGAGATTGCACTGTCTAATTCTTATCAACTTTTGATATGATGGAATGGGGCACATTTCAAAACTTGTTCCAGCTTTTACTTTTATAATTCTTTGATTTATGTGGATATTATGACACAAAATGTCAACTTTCCCATAGGACCTGTGTAGGTTCGTGCCTGCCAGAATACAGAAATAATGTACAAGGTCACACTTATTGTAAACAAAGTTCACATGGTCTATAGTCAACCATTCTGTTTGAGAGATAAATGCTGACAGTAAGTTGCTACTAAGTTACTGTTATAATATCCACATTATACTTACTGACACAGCTGAGAGATTGAAGATAGCCGCACTGCCAGACGCACTGGGGCGAACCCCTTCTCTTTGCGATAAATCATAAATGTGTACTGGGGTCTTTTCATGCGTTGATAGTTTTTATAACAACACACAGTATGCAAATTTAACATCTATAACACACAGCACCTTATCATTTTGGCCCTTATCATTTAATCCGATGCAAACCCAGTTTTAGTATAATTTCTTACTTTGTAATTTATAGATGCTTCCCCATCATCAAGAGGCTCAATATCTCCAAGTGGTAGAACTCCAATGTCCTCCATGACATTGCCGACTACTGCAAACTCCACTGCTCTAAGCAGCACAGAGAGACGACATTACAACCGTGCCTTGAAGGAACTCTGTAAGATTCTTCGATTGGATAGTCAAAGGATTGATGAGACCATTCAGCATGGTGTTGAAGACGATGAGTCCTCGTTGGATAGGAAGACACTGCGACACCAGACTGGTCATACAGAGGAAGGTATGTGAGACATTTTGAGACATTACAGTCCAGCCGTCGATTTCACAAAGAGTTAGGACTCATCTTATCTCGAGTTATGACGAGTTATCGTCATAATTTAGGATTAATCTTAAGGTCTGCATGCTACAGTGCAGGGTTGGGACTCGTACTACGTCCTAAGATTAGGCTTAAGTTAGGAAAAGTTTTGTGAAATCGACGGCTGGTCACACAGGCCCGAAAATAAGAACAAAAATGTGAATGTTAAAAGCGAAGCCCTCGCTTGGTTGAATAAGCGTGGGCGTATTCTGTGTGGAGCAATAGAATGTGTTCTCTTTGTGATGCTATCGTTATCGTTATCATTATTGCTACAGTGTGACTCGGTCTTAATGGTGTTCTGTGGCCGAGTGGATAAGAGCACCAAGCTCAAGCTCTTGAGTTTCTGTTTAGCACAGTGTGGGTTGGAGTTCCGGTCGTGACACTTGTGTCCGTTACATTGTTGTAGCCACAGTGAGCGGTGCTGGGCGGATCTGCTCAGGAACTACAGTTTTTGCCAGGCACTCTGAGCAAAATCTCTGTGCCGCCCAGCACAGATTTCCAATCAAAATTTTGTCCACTGTGAATGTATCTGAGAGACAGCTAACGATAAGGAGCTAATCCCACAGAGAAAGAACACAGTCAAAAGGCCTTTCAACGTGAACAGTTTTGAAACCTGGCATCATGCCTGAAGCTTGCACTTCAGCAATGATTGCCCCATAATTATTTGTTGATCCACTCTCCCTTGTTGGACTTGGATCATTGTCCACCACTAAAATTGAGACATTTGTGAGACATTAATGTGAGACATAATGGCGTACCGTGGACGAGTGGATAAGAGCACCAAGTCCCGGTTGTAACACTTGTGTCCTTAAGCAAACTACAAACCATTATTGCTGGGATGGGACATAAAGGTGTTGGTCTTGTGTGTGGTGTAATGCATGCTGATAAAATCAACTTGCATTTGTTTGATTTTGTGTTCTCCAACTTGCTGATTGAATCCCTGGTCTACAGCATTTAAAAACAATGATTTTATTTTGGTTTTTAATCAAAAACTTTTCTGTACCAAGTAAAATTAACACAAAACCCTGCTGCAATTTACACATCCCCGTTCATTGTTTAACACTGGTCGCGTAGCACATATACTGCCCTGCCATTAAACTGCAAAGCACACACAGCAGATCGAGACCACATGGGCTCTTTTCGTAGCCATCACACCTCCCAAAACAGATTTACCACACGGTTGTGCCTGCAAACTTACTATTTAAAGTTACATCTTACACAGCACATACTTTGTATCCTTTTTAGACACTTCCTTCGGAGCTTCAGATGACCCAAGCACTTCATTTCATCAATTGTATGAGAGTGAGGAATACTTTATGCCCAAGAGCCCAACGAAGAAAAGATGGAATAAGGAAGAAGCTTCTTCGCGGATGGAAGAGGAGGTCAGTAAGGTTGAAGCAGTCAAGGATGTCTACGCTGAACTTGCTACGATCAACAGAAAGTTACAGGTAAGCTTGGGTGATATCACGATATTATCGAATATCGCGATATTAATTTGGAAACGATTTCGATATCGGATGGATTTGGTTTTAATCGAAATACCGATATATCGCGATTAATCGCGATATAATATCGATATATTGATTAAATATCGCGATGTATTTGCTAGCTGAGACATCTTGCACCCCATAGGTTTGGAGTAAAACCAGAAGAATAGGTCATTAGAACACCTCTCTTATGCTATGACTGTCTCTTGTACAACTTTCACTGGGAGTTTTAAGACTGATGATGTCAAATTTTATTAATCGCGATTATATCGAATATTGCGATATATTGTCGGCGATATATCGTGAATAAAAAAAAATCGATATCGCCCAAGCTTAGTTACAGGTACATAAAGAGCACCAGACTCAATCTCGGGGCCCAACTGGTTAACAGTAAGCAAATTTGCGTGCTTACTGTAGCAGAAAAATTTGCTTAAGCCTTAGCGTATTTCACAGGTTAGCAGAAATATTGGGCAGGCTATGCGTGTTTACTGTGGATTTGCATTGTGACGTCATTTATTTTCAGGCGGTAAGCACTGGAAGGTTAGCATGCCTTTTCGTGTGCTTACGGTTAGCACCGCTATGAAATATAAATTGCACAGTAAGCACAAAATCGGCCGCTTAGCAGCGCTATGAATTTGGGCCCTGGTGTTTCTAATCAGAAGAGTGTGGGTTCGAGTCCAAGTTGTGACATCTGTGTCCTAAGCAAGACATTTAACCATGATGCTTCGTCCTTCAGACGTTGGTCCCGTGCGTTGTGAACCCAGTGCACTTATTGAAAAGAGAAGGGTTACGCCGGTACGCCTGGGTGTTTCTGGTTTTATTGATTGCATATTGTGCCACAGCACATTGTAAACCATGACATGGTGCTATGTAAAAGGAATAGGTCTGATACTTAAAATAATGGGAAGCAATTGGTTTATAACTTGCTAAAAGACACAGTCCATGCTAATTGTAGACTTGTGAACAAGTCCTTAAAGGAACACGTTGCCTTGGATCAGTCGAGTTGGTCTTTGAAAAGCGTTTGTAACCGTTTTTTTTATGAAATGCATATGAGTAGAAAGATGTTGTAAAAGTAAAATACAATGATCCACACAAACATGCCTCGTAATTGCACGGTTTTCCTTTTACCTCGTCGACTTACACGGTCGGCCATTTATGGGAGTCAATTTTTTGACTCCCATAAATGGCCGATCGTGTTATTTCGCACAGTAAAAGGAAAACCACGCAATCTCGAGGCAAACTTGTGTGGATCATTCTATTCTACTTTTAAAACATCTTTCCAACCATATGCATTTGATAAAAAACGGTTACAAACGCTTTTTAAAGACCAACTCGTCCGATCCAAGGCAACGTGTTCCTTTAAATGTCTGTTGCGGTGATAGCGTTCCAACTCTATCCGCGATTCCCACAACACTGGCGATATTCTCGCGAGACTGCTTGCCCCTGGGAGACGGCTGCTCTCGTGCTGTGCAGTCTCATTTAATCGGGGAGTAGTCCACAGCCAGCAGCTTCACGCGAGAGCAGTATGGTCGCGGAGACCTGAATCATTACGCCACCACCATGACTCGACTTTCACCGCAACAAACCATTAACAACTTGTTCCACAAGTCTATGCTTATTGCTGCAGATATGTCATGGTGCATGTATACAAATATTGACTGCTTCGAGTGCTATGGTTAAAACTATGACTCCTGAGGTGATCCCCGGAGCGTTTCATTTTCCCTGAGGCGAAGCCGAGGGAAAATAGATCGCTCTGGGGATCACTGAGGGAGTCATAGTTTTAAGCATTGCACAAGTAAAAGCAGTCAGTATTTGTTTCATAACACCCCAAACATTTCTAAATACTGACCTGAATGCTATCAATTCACGGACGACACGAATACAGATTGCGAAAACTTTTACTGTGCTGCATGTAGTGTCATGTAATCCGAAATGGTTACGGACTTAATTTATCATCCTCGTACACGCAACTGACGTCTGGGTACTGCACGCCGTGTGATAGTCTTCGGACTCGCGCATGGCAAACCAATGCACTATCACACGGCCATCGTCTAGTAAAACTAAGACATATCATGTGACACCCTCTAAACCAATGAAAAGGCAGAATATTGGTAAGGGGTGTTATAATACAATATACATGTATTGACGTGCTTTCAGTGTAATTTATATTTCTATATAAAGATTGTTACAATTGAAATGTTGTGTCATACAGCAAGAGAGTGCAATTCTTCATGAAAGGGAGTTGGACCTGATGGAACGAGAGAGGGCGCTAGATGAACAAGAGCAGACGAGCTTGTTAGAACGTGATCAGTCGCTTCATCATGCGCATAGGGAGGTAGGACGCAGATTCGCAGAGTTGAAAGAGGTAATATTCTAATTACTGTTACTGAATGCATGATATTTATACAGAAGTCTATTTAGGACATGGCGGAAAAAAAACCTATTTTGTCTGGGCGGTTTACCAATATGCCTGGGTGGATGACTGTGTTGCTCTCTTCTTGCCAGGCTGCTGTCTGAGGTAATCTACTGTACCTTGGCAAATTAGTAACTCACTCTGTCACATGATTAAATCGATGCCATAGGCATCTATGTGTTGGCGCGCAAGATTACGCAGGCGCTAATAACGTGTGACGCACTCAAAACTGATAACGAGCCCTGTAGACTGTACAGGAAAGCACAGACAAGAGAGTCCTTCATGGCGACTTCTACCATTGTCTATTTCTTTCTCCATGCTTCTACTTCATAACCTGGGATTTAATTCCATTGTAGAAATAAAAATGAAATGTATTACTAATTCTACAATTGCCTCACAACTCTTTTGTTGTTTGTTCTACTTACTGCACTGACTGATAGACTTGAAAGGCTGTGCTTGCGAGACTAATTTATTTTCTGTCTACTGTTTGGTTATTGGAAGGAAAGAGAGAGATTGACACGATGTTGGGCTATTGTGGTGAAAAGTCAATACAACATGATATGTGTACTGCCGTCGATTTCACAAAACTCCTAACTTAAGACTAATCTTAGGACTTAGGACGAGTCCCAACCCTGCACTGTAGCATGCAGACCTTAAGATTAATCCTAAGTTAGGACGAGTTATTCGTCCTAACACGAGATAAGACGAGTCCTAACTCTTTGTGAAAATCGACGGCAGCATTCTTGCCTTCCTTTTGCTAAATGCAAAATGTAAAATGTCAATTCACAAACTTTATGGTTTCATACTAAACTTTAACATGGGAATGGTGTATGATTGAATAACATAAACCAATAGGATTCTAAGTATCAACATTCAAAAGCACATGAAGGCTTCAAAATAATACAGTTATGATTTCATTATATTTACAGCATTTTATTTTTTTTAATTTTTACAGCAACACCAAAGTGAGATGAGCAAGTGGAATGTACAGCTACAGGATAAGAGTAAAGAGAATAAACGACTTAAGTCATCTTTTGAGACACTCAAACAAGCAAATGATAGCCTACGCAAACAGGTATTGTAATACAGTTGGTAACATGTCATTAACATAAGCTGAACTTTAACATATCTGGGCTCAACTTCATGGCTCTGCTTACCGCGAAATTCTGCGCAAACGATCACAATTCTTTGCTTGTAGTGCAGAATTTCTGCACTGCCTGTGTAAGGCCAAATAAAAAAAATACCAGTTGATCATCCCCGCCCGTATCATTTTTGGGGGGCCGCATCCTTTATTTTACTATTTACTATTTTTCAATTTTTGTAATAAAAAAAAACATCCATCTTTTCAAAAGGACTGGCCTAGGAGCTTTTCCCATATCTAACTTGATGCTCTCGAACACTTGTAACCGCCTGTTTCATAAAACAATATTAATGAATGCCTACCAGCAAATCATTATCCGACCCTGTTAGTGTTAACACAGGTCCTCATGCAACTAATAGGTATAAATAAGTTTGCGGTTGATTCAAACTAAAGAATTGGTGGCCTGTTTGATTTGAAATATTTGGCGGCCATCTTGAAAAAAAAGTAGTAAATAGTAAATAGTAAGGCCCTCATCGTCGTCTTTTTTGAAAAATCCCGACGATCAACTGGTATTTTTTGTTATTTGGCCTATACATAGAAAAGCCTAGTAATGAGGAGTACGCACACGCACAAGCCTGAATTCCTCGCTAATCGTGGAATACGCTTGACGTAAGCGCAGAATTCTCTGCTTTTGCAAGTGCAGATTCTTTGCTAACGGTAACCAGAGACATCAAATTTGGGCCTGGTCATTTTAATCAAGAGAAAACTCTAATGGAACCTCTTAAAAGCTAACATTGTTACCACAAGGCAAATAAGTTCACCCAAGTTTCCTTCCAGTTGTCTGAAATTCAGGAGCAGAACAAGAGGTTGGAGTCTCAAGCTGTGAATGTCCAGAGCCGCTTAGCAAACCTACAGAGGAAACAAGAACTAACTGCACGACAGAGGGAGCTAGATAGTGTCTCACTTAAGGCTAAAGCTGAAAATAGACAACAACTGTTGGCCACCAAGGACAACACAGATGCAAGCAAAGCAGCTGGACAGGCTAAACATACCAGTAGTACAAAGGTAATCCACTGGACAGGCTTAAAGATGCTATGTCAGATTTTTGGCCCCAAACATTAAAAAATAGATTTTTTTGAGAGAATGGTATTTCAAAGAGTATCACCCGCTCTAACAAATTTTTTTTTTACTTTTAATGGTCAGGAACCATGAATTTTTTTTTTACGTTTCTTATAAAACACATAAGAATTTTTCACGTGATATATTGTCGGGATCCCGACAAAAACTAATTTTGAGCACTTTATTTCACTGCTACGAATAATTGGCGGACTTTTTCGAGCAATGGCTCAAATGAAAGCTTGTAACATTCTCTACCCAATCAAAATACCTATTGAATTTTAAATCAACATTTTTGGGTAAAATCGGCCAAACATCTGACATAGCATCTTTAATATCTAGTACAAATGTAGCAAGTAAATTGGGTGTGAGCCATGGGGGAAAGACTCCTTAAAGATACATGTTGTTTAAAAAAAATTAAATACGCAATTTTGCCCCAAACAAGGCTCAAAGCAACTCTAGGTAAGGGGCTACAAGAAGGAAATGATTAAACATGAAAATAACTCAGGAGAGCTGGAGGCAGGAATTGATATTCCTCTTAAAACAGTCCAGATTGTAGGATGTGGGGAAACATCAACCAGGCAAGGAGTTCCAAAGAGATGCAGTACGTGAAATAAAGCTGTTGAAATAAAACTCTTTGTTCTACATCTCAACAAAATCAATCTGTATTACTTTTATAACCTTTCAATTGAACAAAGATTTGTATGATGGTTTCTGTAGAAGAGCTTTCAGCTCATGACCTAGAATATGATAGTTTTTACAGTTTGGTGAATCAGTTCGAGGCGACCTCCATTCGAATGAATAATGGGGACCCATCCATAATTTAAAGGCAGTGGACACTATTGGTATTTACTCAAAATATTTATTAGCGTAAAACCTTTCTTTGTAACGAGTAATGGGGAGAGGATGATAGTATAAAATATTGTGAGAAACGGCTCCCTCTGAAGTGACGTAGTTTTCAAGAAAGACATTTTTCACGAACTTGATTTTGAGACCTCAGATTTAGAATTTGAGGTCTCGAAATCAAGCGGCTGAAAGCACACAACTTTGTGTGACAAGGGTGTTTTTTTTTGTTTTTTTCATTGATATCTCCCAACTTCGACGACCGATTGAGGTTTGTTGTTTTATGCATATGTTGAGATACACCAAGTGAGAAGACTAGTCTTTGACGATTACCAATAGTGTCCACTGTCTTTAAACCTCTGAACCCCTGCAAACAAGGCCCACATCTCTCTCACTCTTCAATCTCCGACGTTGACTAGAGCAAGCTATAAGAGATGTTAAATTTGCATCGGGGATAAAGAATTTTGATTTTTTTTTTTTTTACCCATACACTGATGTGTGTTAGCACTGTATACTCAGTACTTTCCCGAGTCCTGTGAAAACATATCACAGGCATGTTACTCGGGTGGGATTCGAGCAAGCTAGTCAAAAAAGTTGGGACCAATTAAAATCTCACTTCGTGGCAGTGAAGTGTTTTTTTAAGAGAAGTCCCCTCAGTCGACTAAAGCCCAGGTATGAGTTAAAAAGCAGTTAAAACTGAGAAGTCTCCCATATTCCGAATATCTACTCCACGGTAGTAGCATATAACACAAGAAAGTTCTCTAAAGAACATAATCTACCTGGCAAGTAGACACACATATGGTGTTACCGCAGATTAAATATTTATATTTTTTATCATGCTACTTCGCTACACACATATGAATGAAAAACGGTTTTAGTCTATAGGATCATTCTTTAGTTCGCTGTTTTGAATATGCCGCACCCTATCACATGATAAACGTAGCGGGGACGTGGATCTTCAACCGAATAAAACTGCATTTACTTGTAACTGTATTTCAGCCTCCAGCAGTCTATGATGTCCTGGGTGTCTTACTGGAATGGCTAAGTGAAGTACATCTCCGTAATACCATGACAGTGGATTGCATTAAACAACCTCTCATAGCGTTACCTACACCTGCACTGACAAAGGACCGTTGCACTAAGGTAAAAACATGTATACTAACCAGGGGTGTCCTGGCCCAGTGGTTGAGAGCAAAGAAATCAAGTTGCGATGGTTAAGTCATCGGAGTGTGGGTTCGAGTCCTGGTCGTGACACTTGTGACTTGTGTCCTTGAGCAAGACACCTCACTATAACTGAAGTATAAATGGGTACCCAGGGGTATAAATGGGTCTCTGTTTCTGATAAGCAGAGTGTGGGTTCAAGTCCTGGTCGTGACACTTGTGTCCTTGAGCAAGATACCTTACTATAACTGAAGTATAAATGGGTACCCAGGGGTATAAATGGGTCTCTGTTTCTGATAAGCAGAGTGTGGGTTCAAGTCCTGGTCGTGACACTTGTGTCCTTGAGCAAGATACCTTACTATAACTGAAGTATAAATGGGTACCCAGGGGTATAAATGGGTCTCTGTTTCTGATAAGCAGAGTGTGGGTTCAAGTCCTGGTCGTGACACTTGTGACTTGTGTCCTTGAGCAAGATACCTTACTATAACTGAAGTATAAATGGGTACCCAGGGGTATAAATGGGTCTCTGTTTCTGATAAGCAGAGTGTGGGTTCAAGTCCTGGTCGTGACACTTGTGTCCTTCAAGCATTTAACCACTATTGATAAATCTTTCGGATTGGACGTTAAGCCCCACAACCCACGTAAAAGAACCTAGTGCACTTTTCGTAAATAGACAACATCTAGGCTAGCGCCCTCGCCTGATACCGATTCCTCGACTAAATAAAGTCCGTATTGTAACACGAACTTGTAGAAAATGGAATGTGAATATATATACTTGAAGCGTTGTGAGTTCTGAAGCCTTGGATTCAAAGATGTTGAAGTATGATATTGTCTTTTGGGAGAATATTTTCTAATTAAATAAGTGCAAAAAATAGTTAATGGCCTGACATTTTGACCTTAGCAGAATGTTTCTCACTAAGCCTTCGAGATAGTAGGTCCTTTTGGTTGGTAAGCAGTTTGCATAAGCTAATTCTATTTTCTTAATTAAATAAGTATCAATCTTGCTCCCCCTTTATAATGCATTTTGTTAGTAAGATAGAGCAATGGTTTCAGTATTTTCTGAAGTGTTGATTCCTTCAAGCTCTTGACAACGCATCTTCTTTTTCCTCAAGATCCTGCCATCCATTGTGGAGGTTCTTCACTGCCTACCGCCTTCCAGTTCCAAAATACATCTACCGTGCCTTCAGTTCATATATTGGTCATTAGTGCACCTAGACCAATCACAGCAACCTCAGGTATTACTGGGTGCATTCAATTAGCTTCCCTGGGTCGACCCCGGTCTGCCCCCGGTCTGTTCGAATAGCTTTGACGTCATTGCAGGGGCTCGCGAAGGTCAGCCCCATGTGCCCTGCTTGTGGAGTGGGTCACCATGATGTTACCACGAGAGGGCGAGTGTGATCGTTCGATCGTTTGTCAGGGGCTCACCTGAGTGAGCACCGCGGGGTCGGCCCAGGGAAGCTAATCAAACGCACCCATAGTGTTTACCTTCTTTGTTACAAGATTTATTTATTTGAAACAAAACCTTCATAAAAGGAAAAAACCTGCAAACAGGGCCCAATTTCATATAGCTGCTTAAGCAGAGAATAGTGCTTAACATTTTCCTGCTGAGCGGAAATGAGGAAGATACCAGTCACAAATGGTGCATGTGAAATGATATTTTGGCTGGTAACCTTATTGTGCTAAGCATAAGTTTGTTGTGCTTAGCTACTTTTTGTGCTTAAGCAGCTCTATGAAATTGGGCCCAGATAAGTATAAAGCAAAATACAATACAACTGAAACACAGGTATGGCCACACAGGTCGAAAGGCACTAAAAACTAAAATCTGTAGCGGTTCGGCGCATTTCAGAAGTATTAAGTGAGACAGACTTTGTGGACGCACACGCCTAGGCCTCATCTGGATGGATGGCCGGCCTGCGGGGCATGCACAGTTTACAAATGCCGTACAAGTAAACTAACCACGCTGCTAGCACCGTCTGCCCGCGACGCACACGCTACCTACTTGTACGATTTTCTATGAACTGTGGATGTCTTGCAGGCTTGCCATCCATGCATATGAGCCAGGTGCAATCGTGAAGTCCGTCACACGCGTTGCTTCCGAATGGAACCGCTACAGATGTTAGTTTTTTGTGCCTTCCGCACAGCTCATCCAGACAAATAGTAAAGATTGTCAAAACTACCCGAGCTGCCAACCAAGATTAACTCTTTTCCCTCCTTTGTCTGTGCTTAATATTTGGCTAATCTATGTAAAATTTTGTATACTTATATCTTGAGAAGTTTAGTATGAAGTAAATGTTTAGTCGATTTTGAATTGAATTTTCTCAGCAGCGCAACCCTTTGTCTGCAACGTACCGTCGCCTTGGTGAAGAACTATACAAACCCACTACAGTACGTTTTGCTGTTGGTACACAAGATGTGAAGGTTCCAGATGGTTTACATGAGAAGCCCAAAGCAGCTATATTCTTCAGAAGTCCCAATCTCCACATCCGATTGCTGTCATGTCTTATTATTATGAAGACTCTCTCTCAAGGTATGTGTTACATTGCCATGTGAATGTATGAGAAACTATAGCAAGTGAAGAAATTTTAACTGAAACTAACGGTAAAATTAATGTTTACTTTGTGGGATGTCGTGGTGGGGCGGTTAGGAGCACATAACTCGAGCTCTGGTGTTTCTGTTCAGCAGAGTGTTGGTTTGAGTCCCGGTCATGACACCTGTGCCTTGTGTCCCTCAGCAAGACACTTAACTATAATTGCTCTTCTCCACCTATGGGTAAATGGGTACCTGTGAGGGTAGAGATGGTTCTTGTGATTGGTTTAGCTTAATAGTGCATATTGTTGCACAGGCTGTGTACTACCAAGGGAGCTGAGATGGTTTGAGGAAATAATTATATGGCCCAGTGACCAGGGGTAAAAAATGTTTGAAGCGCTTTGAGACGATGTGTAAAGCTAGATATTAACACTAATTGTTATGATTACAGTACAATATATACAATACAATACAATGGGTTTTTATATAGCGCCATTTCATTCAGACCACAGCGCTTTAGACAAACAATAGCAATGCAAGTAATACAACAAATGAGCAATAAAGCACTAAACAGAAACTAAGGAAAAAGATGTATTGTTATTATTATAATCTGTATTTTGGGGGTACATGTTTATACCCTATACTGACACATGAAATCTGATTATTTTGAAATTGCCAGTTGATGTCTTAGCCTTGGTGTTTGATGTTTTGAGGGCAGACTTAAAGGAAGAGTCAGCCAAGGAGTTGTTTCTTGGATACCAGGCTACCCAAGTAGTGACTCCATTCTTAAAGATGACTAACAAAGCATTGGTGACTAGTGCCATAGATGTCTGTCTACAAATGTCAATGGAATCAGGTGTGGTATAATGTGTTTCATTTTAACATGTTCGTTTCTAGGGTGGCACGGTTGGCTTGTGCATAAAGCGCTCGCCTCTCACCAAGGTGACCCGGTTCGATTCCCGGTCGGGGCCATATGTGAGTTGAGTTGTGCGTTGGTTCTCTGCTGTGCCACGAGGGTTTTCGAGACTATCTGGTTTTCCTCCCTCAGGAAAAAATCAAACACTTTCGATCTTGGCTGTGCTCCGTGGTCATAATGGGTTGATGTGGCTGGCAGCTGAATGTGCCCTTGCATGCCTGCTTCTCGAACACGTTGTAGCCGCGTCCTTCGCAATTCAGCTCTAGCTGCGAGTAAGGACGATTAGCCCCCCCAAATTATTATAATAATAATTGTGGCTTCTTATATAGCGCACATAACTGTCACTCAGTGTCGCTCCTGACGCTGTAACAAACAGTATTTCCTGCAAGATGTGGGACTACATTTGAATTATGAGACCTAATTCTGATAGCACAGTGTAATGTTTTACAAGGTACACCGGGGCGAACCCCTTCTCTTTTCGATAAGTGCACTTGGTTCTTTTTATATGTGTTACATAACACATTGGACCAACAGCTTAACGTCCCATCCGAAGGACAAAGCAATCGTTAAGTGTCTTGCTTAAGGACACAAGTGTCACGGCTGGGGATTCGAACCCACACTCTGCTGATCAGAAACACCAGAGTTTGAATTCGGTGCTTTTAACCGCTCGGCCACGACACTTCCACTTTCATATATACAGGTGTTGCTTTTGGTAAAAGGAACATGTTCAACATTTGAGATTGTCTTTCTTTTGATGATCATACTCCAGATGCTTCAACTTCAATTTGCAATTTGTTTAGGGGAAACCTGGTCACTTAAAATGTTTGAAGTAAATATCTTGACTGTATGAAACTGCCTGTCATTATTATTATGAATGGTTTAAAAGTATACTTCAATACAGCGGGCAAAAGACGAAATGTACGGTTTACAAAAAAACAGTCAGTAAAAATAGAATAAAAGCAATAATATGTTACATAAAAAGAATGAAACATCAAATAGTTATTAAGAAAAACATATAAACGCACGCAACAAATTTGTGACAGTATAGTACTGAAAAAAGCTCAAAATATTTTGATTTTGTCCGTTGCTCATGATCATAAGAGACTGCCCACGAGATAACAGTATTGAAGTGGGGAAATTAGCATCATTTTGTCTTGCGTGTAATTTACCATAGACTTATTCTACTTGTTTTTAGTGTTAACCCAAGAGTTCCTAGATAGCTGCAGTAATGATACATGGTTCCGTGCCTGTGCCACCGTGCTTCGTACACCAAATCTGGATTCTAAGACATGGGAAAAACTCAGCATTATATTACAGAAACTCTCTAAGATCAAGTAAGTGTGTAAACTTAATGTCGAACTAATTTATTGCTAGTTGATAAAGTACTTCTGTTAATTTTTCCAACAAAGCACCAAGACTTTGAAAGTCACTTCCGGAAGAAGCATGAACGTACTCGTTCTATATAATAGATGTTAAATTTGCAGCGGGGATAAAGAATATTTTTTACCCATACACCGATGTGTGTTAGCACTGTATACTCAGTACTTTCCCGAGTCCTGTGAACAAATATCACAGGCATGTTACTCGGGAGGGATTCGAACCCACGACCCTTGCATTCTAGAGCAGTGTCTTACCAACTAGACCACCGAGGTTGCCCGGTAGCTAGAGGCAGTTCGAATCCTATGTTTTGGCAGCGGGTACCGCAATGATGTATAACGGATGTTAAATTTGAATCGGGAATTGCTAACACACATCGGTGTATGGGTTAAAAAAAATAAAAATCTATTTGCATACAAATTTTGTTTTAAAAACATTGCTTCAATGACCTCGTCTTTACCAACTTATAATGTATTACATTGTCTTAAACCAATGGACATTGTTTTTTTTTCTCTACAGGTCTAACAAGCGTCATTTTGAAGTGCAGGGTATTATCAGTGTAGTGCAGGAGATGTTACGTACTGGATTCCAAGACAACACATTCCTCTCTCTCAATCTACGCTCAATCTTATTCAATTTCAACATTGCTAAACGATCTCCAATAAGTTAACTGCTTCGGAGATACAAATTAACAATTATACCATGAAGAAAGCAGTGTATAAAGACAAGGGATGTGTATTAACATTCAGGCCTGATACTTCGCGGAGGCAACACAGGCAATTGCCTCCATGCCCCGTGGTCATAGCCTTGGTGCCCTTAACATGCTCAAGTAGAAAGGAGAAAATGCCTTGGTGCCCTTGCCCTTTAAAAGTGATTTTTTTATTAACTTTCTTTAAACCAATATTAGCAAAGTTTTTGAGAATGTTGTACATCTGAAATACTAGGCTGTTTAGGTGAGAAATTTGTTTCTGTTAATTTAAATTTACAAGATTTTGGGGGTTGAACAAAGAATTTACGAGAGTGGGATTTGAACCAGCTACCTCCAGATACAAACTCACACTTTTAAGTGGGAGTGATTGATTTGGGGTTTATTATTTGATATTTGAAAATGATTGAGTCTGATATTAAAAACCTATCAGCACTATTTCCAATATATTTATTTAATTTACCAAAGTATGACTTGGTCTTTGTCTCAGTTTGACTTTGACCATGCTAGAAGAAAAAACCTTCATCTCCATGGTGTGACAGATGTTTAAAGATTTCAGAATTGTTTATAATCCTTTTGGTGATCAGCCAAGTTATGTGCCCAGGAAAGATGTGCAGTGTATTTCACTATATTTACTGCAGGTTTTCTAGGCCAGTTTCACTAAGTTGTCATTCAGTTTAAAGGCACTAGACACCTTTGGCAATTATCAAAGTCTTCTTGCTTGGTGTATCTCAACATATACATAAAATAACAAACCTGTGAAAATTTGAACTCAATCGGTTGTCAAAGTTGCGAGATAATAATTGAAGTAAAAACACCCTTGTCACAAGAAGTTGTGCGCTTTCAAGTGATTGATTTCGGGTCATCAAATTCTAATTCTGAGGTCTCAAAATCAAGTTCAAATGTTTTAGTGGAAAATTACTTCTTTCTCAAAAACTTTGTTCCTTCAGAGAAGCAGTTTCTAGCAATGTTTTATACTATCAACAGCATATGAGTAATTGCCAATAGTGTCCAGTGTCTTTAACACCCATTTCTGTCTCGATAATTAAATGTCGATTGAAAATAAAAGATCACGCAGATCGTCAAGCACCAATATAAATATTTGGAACAAAACAAACGGACCAAATGGTGAATATTTGTTTATAATTGAATGGGTCTTTCAAAAAGTGTCAGAAACGTTGAGTTATATGAATATATAAATTTTGGACGCACCAAAAGGAAATTGAATGCTCTCAAAAGACACCTAAATTTCCTTGCTCACATTAGTAAAATTCTTACGAATATGGCCGTGGAAATCTCTATCAATTTGTAAATATTGTGGTATAGATGTAGACAACATTGTGTATTGATTGATAAAAGAATGTTATTTGAAGGCACTAAACACATTTGGTTATTGTCAAAGACCAGTAATCTCACAAAATAACCAACCCTGTGAAAATTTGGGCTCAATTGGTAGTTGAAGTTGCAAGAAAATGATGAAAGAAAAAAAAAACTTGTACAAATTCGTGTGCTTTCAGATAGGAATAAAAGGCTTCTGGTCAGAAGTCTTTTATTATTTTGATGAGAAATCACCTCTTTCTCAAAAACTACGTTACTTCAGAGGGAGTCGTTTCTCACAATGTTTTATACTATCAACAGCTTTCCGTTGCTCAATACCAAGTAAGTTTTTATGCTAATATATATTTTGAGTAATTACCAAACGTGAACGGTGCCTTTAATGTTTTAAACACAACGAAACATAGCCAGAATGTACATGTATATTTATTGATGCCAGTACACATTTCATTTAAACGGAATTAAATAAAGTTTATATGGTTTTCTCACAAAGTTGTTTATAATCGTCAATAATTTATTATAAACTGCTCACAAAAAACCTCCTTAGGAAACTCTTTTTAAGTATATTATTTTGTATTATTTATTACTCTCTTTCTTTCTGTTATATATCAATGCAAGCTGAAGGGTTCCTCTGTAGAATGATTCCACAATTGCAATGATTACATGTCGCTGAATTTGGCTACATGAATGACAATGAGGCAAAGTCACAAATCAAATGTGCCAAAATTACCATGTGCTAAACAGTAGGTTGACCTGTTTACACACATACTTACTGAGATTTGCAGGGGGGAGAGCACACCACAGTATACACAATTAACCCTTATTTTTAAGTGTATTTTTTTTCTGATAAAATTGTTTCTTGTCGAGAGACGTAAAGTTTGTATAGCAAGTTCGCTCTATTATTAGTTGAAAACAGACGTTAAACTACATGAAGAATATAATAAATGTTAAATTTTGAATCCTATGAATCCTAGAAATGCAAGGATCGTGGGTTTGAATCCCACCCGAGTAACATGCCTGTGATATTTTTTCACAGGACTTGGGGAAAGTACTGAGTATACAGTGCTAACACACATCGGTGTATGGGTAAAAACTAAAATTAAAATTCTTTATCCCCGATGCAAATTTAACATTTATTATATCGTTGCGGTACCCGCTGCCAAAACATAGGATTCAAACTGCCTCTAGCTACCGGGCAACCTCGGTAGTCTAGTTGGTAAGTTGGGTCGTCATGGTCGTGGGTACTAATCCCACCCGAGTAACATGCCTGTGATATTTTTTCACAGGACTCGGGGGGAAAGTATTGAGTATACAGTGCTAACACACATCGGTGTATGGGTTAAACCAAATTAATATACATGAAAGAAATGTCAAACTTAAAATTGCATTTTATTTTTAGAAAAAATGTGTCGCCTTTTTGTCAAAAATGACAATAAGTATAAAACACTGGGGTTTCTTTTTGCGTCTTTTTTTCACACTAACAAATCATCATCGCGATTAACTTGTCAATAGTAGGAATAATTTTGTTTCATTAAAACGAGAAAATTGACCTAGGTGACCCGATAAAACCATAGATTTCTACCGCCAGGCTGACAAAAAAAATTTATTTGAATAAAAAAGTTACTTGGTGCGACTTTTAGTATAGCGCCCTCAACATAAAAAAACGTGAACAAATATCGCGATCTGTTTTGAGTCAGATATCCAGACTCCTTCCACTAAGCTTTCCTGAAATTTTGATTTTGGGTACCTGTCTAAACCCCAACTCATCAATGATTTTTGAGATCCGCTTCGCTGGAACGACGACAGTTGACTGATTGGCCTCAAGATCTGTCTAAATAAAGAGTTTCTCGGTAAGATATTTTAGTTAGAATAAGTGTTTCAAGGTGAAAGATTTATGACCTATATTCACGTAGTCAAACCTTTAGAACGAATTCCACATTTGACTGCAAGTGGCACCTTTTTGGACGGCAAAGTCACACAGCCGGCCGGCGCGCAACAGTAAGTCACTGACCGATTCGGCATGGACAGCCACCCCAGCCAGCCAGAAGAACGCAACGAAGTCCACGCGTCACCCTTAGTCCCGTACCTTTGCGGAAAATTGTATACAAAATATGTTCATATTACTATACCTGTTAGTGATAAGCTGATAAAAATATTATTTCAAGAGCCTTGATTGAAAATTAACATACTGTCTACTGAGCATTAGTTGCGATTTACGTAACCCTCCTGCCGACGGCGTGCGGCTCGAGGATCGGTTGTCGGCCGTCGGCAGGATCGGTTACGTTATTGCAACTAACTGAGCATAACAACAAAGTTCATTGATTCTTTAATCAGCATAATGACATTTCTCAACATTTCTCCTGAAGACGAGCAGAGTGTACTGTTTCGAAACGTCAAGACCAAACCGGCTCTTTTCAGAGCCAACACTCCCTCAAAAGAGATTTTACACATGGTTGTACCCGCAAGTCTACTATTCATATTTTTATAGTTACTCTTATAATGACAAGAATTAGAACCAATTCTCAGTTTCATTATTGTTAAAAATGATTTGGGTCAATCAATTTGGAAGCAATGCACTGATTGCAAATCTTGGCTTAATGAATGCGCTATGCACACAACTAATGAGAATACAATCAACCAACATGTTTATCTTCATATTGCAATTTCAGATGATAATAATCTCCTTATCATATAAAAAGTCAACTGAAAAACTAACCACATTTTGAGTAAATATTTAATTTAAAGCCATTGGACCCTTTCGGTTCAGAAAAAAAAAGTTCACAGATTTACAAATAACTTACAGGGTTTACAGAATGGTGAAAGACTTCTCTTGAAATATTATTCCATGAAATGCTTTACTTTTTGAGAAAACAGCAAATCAATATAAATTCTCGTTAACGAGAATTACGGATTTATTTGAAACACATGTCATGACACGGCGAAACGCGCGGAAACAAGGGTGGGTTTTTCCGTTGTTTTCTCCCGACTCCGATGACCGATTGAGCCTAAATTTTCACAGGTTTGTTATTTGATATAGAAGTTGTGGTACACAAAGTGTGGGCCTTGGACAACACTGTTTACCGAAAGGGTCCAATGGCTTTAACAGGATCAGGAGAGTTTAAAGGGTTTTGATACCTTTTGTAGATCAAGTTTTTGGCCATGACATGAATCCCTACTCACTGTGAATGAAGATGTATTGTGATACTTTTTTCAAGGTTTCAAGGTTTAAAGATAAAGACAATTTACCCGTAGAAGTTTCAGATTCATTAGTCATTAACGTTTGGAGAAAAAAGAAAAAAAAAGTCACAGGGCAATGTTTTCAGGAGAGTTGCGTAAATATGTTATACAACTTTACAAGCTAAAATAGTTTTTGTCTAACTGAGACGAAAATTATTCCATGAAATTGTTTTACTCATTTCTTGAAAACTACAGCACCTCAACAAGTTGTATTTTTCTATATCATCATTATCTTCCAACCGTGTGAACTTTAATGAAGATCTGTGGGCGTTTGTGTTTTGTGTCAACTGTCTAAAAAAAGTACCCAAACCCTAGGGATGTTTGTGTTTTGTGTCCAATACAAAAATTATCAAAACCCTTTAAAGGGAAGGTACACGTTCGGTAATTACTCAAAACAACATTAAATTAAAAACTGACTTGGTGACGAGCATTGGAGAGCTGTTGGTAGTATAAAACATTGTGGGAAATGACTCCCACTGAAGTAACGTAGTTTTTGAGAAAGAGGTAATTTCTCACTAAAATAATAAAAGACTTCTAGCTAGAAGTCTTTTATTCCTGTCTGAAAAGCACACAAATTCGTCCGACAAGGGTGATTTTTCTTTCATCATTTTCTCGCAACTTCGATGACCAATTGAGCCCAAATTTTCACAGGCTTGTTATTTTATGCTTATGTTGGGATATACTGAGTGAGGACACTGGTCTTTGACAATTACCAAAGGTGTACACTGCCTTTAAATGTAAATCTGTGAACGTTTATGTTTTGTGTTGTACAAAAAGTATCCAAACCCTTAACACTCTGAACTGAACTCATCCCTAATGTTAACCAAGCAACTCTCATATCAATGATTTGTTTCAGAAAGTCAAAGAAGGAGAAGTGATCTGAAGCAATGGTCCATCAAACTGTAGACGTCATCAGTCAATCTCCAATCCCATGAAAACAAGACAAGCATACAGTATCTTGGGACTACAAACTATACAGCAGGTCTGCCAGACTCTACCCACTGAGTCTTCCAAGGTCTTGAAAACTTGTGAACAAAGTGGTGATCGGTACAATTTGTAAAGAGATTTATAGGGTTATCCATCCATCATGCAATTAACACTGAACATGCCTAGGAGTAATGCAATAGCAACTTCCTGTACATTGGTAGTTGTACTTTGTCTGCTCATTTGCAAAGTGCATGGTGATGTTGAACACAGAGAAGCTCATCATGTACAGAGGTTTGTTCTACAGCATAATGAGAAAGGAGCTGATTCAGGGAATAAGAAACCGGCTATTAGTGATAGTGATGAGGCTGTCAAGGCACCAGTTGATGAACAGGTATGTACAGATGATAATAATTTACAAGAAAAATAGTACTTATTTTACATAATAGATCGTTTTTATATATCTCTTTTCAAGCCCGAGGGGTGTCTCAAACCATCTCAGCTCCCAGGGGAGTGTACAGCCTGTGCGCAATGCGCTACTCGGCTAATCCAATCACAAGAACCATCTCTGCCCTCGCAGGTACCCATTTACCCCTGGGTGGAGAGAAGCAATTATAGTCAAGTGTCTTGCTCAGGGACACAAGTGTCACGACCGGGATTCGAAACCCACACTCTGCTGAACAGAAGCATCAGAGCTTGAGTTCGGTGTTCTTATCCACTCGGCCACGACACCCCAGATTCGTTCTTTTATGGAACACTCTTCAAAGTTAACACTATGAATGATTTAACTACTTATATGAGGACAATAAAAAGAGCCTGTCTACATTATTGTATCTGTGATTCTTTCCCAGAAAGAGCAACAACCTGTCATCGAAGAAGACAAACAGCAAGATGAAGTTAAACAACAACACAACGTTAACCAGATACCATTGGCTGAACCCATCGATGGTCAGGTCAACCTCGGCTTCGTCCATGCATTTGTTGCATCTCTATCAGTGATTATCGTCAGTGAGCTTGGGGACAAGACCTTCTTTATTGCTGCTATTATGGCTATGAGGCATGCACGTCTTACTGTGTTTGTTGGTGCCCTAGGAGCTCTGGCTGTCATGACCGTCTTATCTAGTAAGTCAGAACAGATTTTAAAATTTTGAAGTTTTCAGTTTTTGTTTAACCCCGACATCTATGGCCAAGTTTGCGCAAGGACTATCGTTTACCATAGTTTGACTAAGTGGTCTACGCTATTTGACTATTTGGAATCGGCCTACTGGGCATGGTCGTAGGCTGGTTACCAGTAGCCGGTTTCATAGCACAGTGTAGAGTGGACTAGTTATCAGAAAATGATAACATGCGTTAAGTTGCCGATCACTCTTACATTTCCCAGGCCATTGTGTCATATTTACTTTGTGAAGTGTCAAATTATGCAATACAGTTTGTTATTAGGTAATCGGAGCAGCCTGTAGTGTGCTTAATCAGCGCCTTCACAATACAAGCTTAGGAATAGTAAGATAAGTAGGTCTGTAAAGTTTGCTTAACTTGTTTGAGTGTGACAGCTGGATTATTAATAGAAGAGGGGACTAAAGAAAAAAACTAGGCACCAAAAAATGTACATTCATTAAATAAAAATTAAAGACTTAAATAAGGGAATAAAAGTGTGGCGATGAGTTCTTAAAAAGGCTGTTTAAAACTGGCATGGTCTTGGCCATTGGTTTTAAATGGCCATTTAAGAATGAGTCACTACTCTTTTAATCCCATTCTTCATAAATGTTAAAACTGTCAAAGGCAAAATAATTTCTAGACAATCTGTGACAATCTGTCTTTTTGCGAAGTTTGTAAATTTTGAAAATGTTTTTACAAGTGTTTGTATGCGTCAGGTTTTGTATATATGAGCTTGCGCATCAAACACCCAAAGCCAGCCGGTCTAAACAGCTTTAGCTGGGTCTTTATCAACCGTTTAAACACCTCCACGTGATACACTCTCCACCAATAGGAATACCAATACTGTCTTGGGTATTTATGAATATAACATTTAATGGATTTTATATGCAGCTCTTCTCGGCTATGCGACTACAGTTATCCCACGTTGGTTCACGTACTATGCGTCAACATTTCTATTTGCGCTCTTTGGTCTTCGGATGTTGCGTGAGGGATGGTACATGTCAGCTGATGAAGGACAAGAAGAATTGGAAGAGGTTCAAGCAGATCTTAAAAGAAGAGACGAAGAGGTACATAACAATTAACATAACATAAAAATTATAAAGAACTATTCCATCAAGATCATTGCTCACTTGAAAGCAATTAAGTCCTGTTTCAGACAGGGGCCAATTTCATAGAGCTGCTTAAGCAAAAAATTTGCTTAAGCACGAAAAATAGCTCGCTTATTTTACACATGTTACTGGCCGAAATTTCATGCCATATACATTGCTTATGACTAGTATTTAGCTGTTGTTTACTTAGCGTAACAATTGAGTGGAGTCTTGGCCGGTAATCTGATTTTACTAAGCAATGAATTTTTTGCTTAAGCAAAATTTTATGCTTAAGCAGCTCTATGAAATTGGGCCAAGGTGTGCCAGAGTCACGCTGAACCAAATAGATTAGGAGTGACTCTAGGTTGACCCAAATAAATTTTGTTTTCAGACAGGCAAATGTAATATTTACATTTACTGCAACAGTCGATCTTTGAACATAGCGTGTCCTGTTGCTCCTAATTGTTTCATGCATCAAATTGTTCATGTACTTCGTTCAGAATTTGGTTCGGTGCGACTTTTGAGCGCCTGTCTGAAATGGGTGTTAAATGTATGGTAAAAAGGTGAGTCTTTAGAACTTCACAAAATGGAGTAACGGATTCCTAAGGAAGATGTTTCAAATTATTGGCACAGCTACACTGAAAGCTTTTTGACATAGATTGCATGGGGAACATGTGCTATTCATGCATAATGTATTCGTTTCCAATTTTGTTATATTTTCTCTGATTTTTATAACACTTGTATTTCAAGCACAAAGTATAAACTTAATTTTAGTACATATTGGAATTATAAAGTACGTCATGTACATACATGTGCACAGTAGTTGAGAACGCACTGTAAGACTTGGAAATATTCATTTCATATTCTATTTTTGGATGATAACAAGAATGTGCATATGTCACTGTTTCCTTTTAGTTTTAGAGAAATCTATATTGTGGGTATGCCTTTGAAATCCATGCAGTGAAGATGGAATGAACTTTTGAAATTGAAAAATTGCAATGTCAAAATATGCAATCAGGTACAAATGAACAAAGCATTTAAAGCAACAATTTTAATTTTGGGAAATTATGAAAAACGAAATGATTTTTTCTTAATGAAAAATTTGTTATTCCAGAATATGCAATAAGGTTACAAATGTACAAAGCATTACATGTTTTGGGAAATAAAAACTTTTTGGGAAGTGAAAAAAAGGGAATGAACTTTTGCAAAATTCAAATTTATCGGAAATGAAAAAAGGAATAAACTTTTTTTTTAATGAATAAGTTTTAATCTCAAAATATGTGATCAGGTTACAAATGTTCAAAGCATTACGTGTCCAAAAATCAATTTTACGCTCAGATAATATTGTCCGACCAGTATACAGTTTCAATGATGGAGGAGGCCTTACGTACAGACCAGTTATTGGTACTTGATGATTGTTGTAGTTTTCTGTGGACAGTAGTATTTTATTGCTTTTACAGAAACTCGAAAATGGAAGCGTTGAGTCAGATTCACAGAGTGATGTGAGTAAATCAAAAGAGTGCATCTCAATTTAAAAATGCACATGTCATGTACATGTGATTAGTTCAGTTCATTCAAGAAGCTATCCCACATGTACAGTGCATACATGAACTTTACTGTAACGCATACATGTAGGTATGCATGTGTAGCAACATGTTCTCCACCAATCCACAGCAGTAAGCATCAACCATATCCCAACCTCGCTACTATGGGCAGCGCGCCGTATCACCCACTAGCTCTGCGTAGGTCTCTGATCTGTGTCTTTGATTGGCTATCATATACGCGCAAATGATGAAATGCCATGCGTCTTCAAAAAGCTCTATAAGCCGAAACGCGTGCGTATAAAGATGTACGTATTCACTATTTTTGACACGCAACACTGACCGCCGGACTGAGTTTATGACTTCCCACACTAACGCCCCTGGAACATATCAACCACAGGACTAATTGTAATAGTCCAATATATTTGGATGTTTTAAAGTCACACTTCCAGGGGTTATGACCAAGCAAGGCATGCCGGGAAAAAATGGCGCGGCGAGATCGATCACCCCTGGGAACGAGGTTGACCATATCCATATCTAGGCCTAATCACATCCCAATTCATATTACCATGCAATCTGAAACATGAATCTTAGCATTGAGTAGTCTTGGTGCAAGACGTTCTTGTTGAGTTGGTCAACTTCAAAGGTAATACCATAGGCCCCATACACTCAACGCTACACACGCCACGACTATTCCACTGATAGAGGGTGTTTCTGTAAGCTGCGATCCCGCCAGCAAGATTGTGGTGTGGTGTGGTGATCTGGAAGTTTTCCAACAGCGCCCGCTATCGTTCTATAGTAATGTGCGCACGGCTTGGAGAAGTGGAGCAGAGGATCGCGATAGTTGATCTTGATAATGAGTAACAACATCGTGCACCAAGACTAAGCATTGAAACAAAGCAGAACACATACGCATACCAGAACACATACTTGGACTTTAGAGAGAGTTCGTGTGCGACTCAGTCCATATTCATAGTGGCTTTGAAATGCTGTATTTTATTGTAAACATTACACAACATTTGTGATGTAAAATCACATTTCAGTGTTCTGCGCTTTTAAATGAGAGCAATTTATACACTCATAAATCATATACGTTGCAATTAAAGCCCACCCCAAAAAACATTTGAATAAAGGAATAAAAAACACTAGTAGAATATAAACACAGATAAAAATATATCAACAAATAAGTAAAAAAAAAAAAAAGGGAGTTTTGCAGAACAGCAAAAGTGAGTACAGTAATGATAGCTTAGACATGTTAGAAGGGGTGTGTCTTGAACTTCGCTCTTGAAGGGGTACATCAATTTCCCTCTGATAAGGGGCACTTCTATTATGGGGGAATATGTAGGTTTGTATTGGAACCTTGCTGGGGGCACCACAGCAAAAGCACAGGGCACCCTAGCCTTTTGTCAAGGCCTTCGTGACCTGGACAGCTTTGTAGAGCCGCGGTTGGTCCCAAGCGACTGGAACGGGAGACCACACATGCCAGGTGGCGAAGCCACGAGGGCCTTTTCCAACTTGTTTACGGTTTCTAATGTGTTTCTTTATCGACTTTTGCTGAAGGGACGGGGGTCAGTGGGTCAGCATACATTAATGCACGATTCATACTCTATAAATAATTCATCAATAAAACCGCAAACAAGTTGGAAAAGGCCCTTGTGGCTTCGCCACTTGCGTGTGCGGTCTCTCGTTCCAGGCGCATGAAAAAGGCTAAGGGCACCCTGGCAATTGCTGATGGTGCCGTGGGTGTTTTTCAAGGCTGGAGTATAGTTATTTTATGGAGGTCAATTTGGGGTTATTATCCACTGTAGTTCCATTTCATAACCCCCTATGTATTCATATCATGTTACTGTTATCTCATCTATTTGTATTTGAGATAGATTCTGACAGACAATGTTTATACTATCTTACTCTGCCATGTGCACAGTTCAAAGTGTGGTCAGCAGGGATCTCATTGAAGTGATTTGTATACCAAAGACTCCAGTGTACTTTCATAATATGTGTATTTGCTTGCAAATATGCAGTAGACTCGTGAAATTAGAATTTGATCTGTTTGTTATACGTCAAGTTAGGTTCTTCTTCTTCTTTGTTTGAAGGATGGCATGTGTGGAGACATACATGTACTAAAGCCCAGTTCATCATACTTCCTGAGAATGCGAATGTTACGCAAATTTTTACGTCACCTGGCTATTTTCGCAGCGAATGTTTTGTAGGAGTTGAGTACATTTCAACTGATTTTTGCGAGTTATTGGCTGCGAATTTGTGGCGTCAAAGTTCGTATTGCATTCACATTCACATGAAGTATGAACTGGGCCTACACATTTAAATCTTAACTGAACACCAAATGAAGGATTTGCGAATTCAGAGAATATTTGAAGATACCAATGGTTTATAAAAGCCCAGTTAACACTATTAAAACTCTGTTCCCCGGGGGCAACCCAAGGGAATAACCCCTTTCACACTTTGACCGCTTTAACCCTGATCTGCCCCGGCAAATGGGCATACCCCGGGGAATAGCAACCTCTGTACTGGAGTAGGGTATTCTTAAAATGTGCAGCTGGAACCCCATGGAATAGGGACAGTGTGAAAGTGCGCCGGGAAAACCTTGGGGTAAAAACTCCTTGGGCCTCTCCAGGACTGTAGTCCACGAAAGTGTGAAATATGCCTTACAAGTTACAGTTATTCCTTACGTGGCTTATGAAAAGTATAGTTAATTAGTTAATTCTTTCATGGCTTGTGTGTATTTAGTTACTTATGTATTACATGGCTGATTACTAGTATACACATATTGACTGGCAGCGAGGTAACTAGTATACGTCTATTCCCACGAGGGACTTTGAGTGACATAGGCCCCTCTTCTGGTCACTCACAGACCCGAGGGGGAATAGACGTACACTAGTTACCGAATTATGCCAGTCAATATGTGTTTTATAACACAGCTTGGTTTTAAATGTCAAATAAGAACAGAAAAAGGAGTTTTGTAGTTGTTGTTCACGGTTCAAGTCAAGAGAGGGCGCTGTTACCGCGGGCACTATTTGCAAAGACTAGTGCCCCCTCTGACCGTGTTTCAGCCAACCAGAATACAGAACAAGCAAGAGGTGTGTTTTAATTAATACTACTTACATGGTTTGTGTACATGGCTTACATTTGATATTTCTACATCATCTTCTTGTTGTGATATCACACGCCTGCATTCTCGTCTGTCATGAATAAATAAACTTGAAACATACCTGAACAAAATTTGTTAGGCCTACACATTCATAAATACCTCAGACTGTTTCACCTATTGGTGGAGAGCGCGTCACGTGGGGGTGTATAAACCTTTGATAATGACCAGTGTTTATAACCAGTGTTTTACAAAAGTTACAGTATAGACGGAACAAAACGTCTTGACTTGAGAACATAGTTACAACGTAATTAGAAGTTGTCCAAGCCAAGACCAAGTTTTACAACACTGATTCACATGAATGGTACAGGAACACCATAACATCATGCATTTAAACACATTAATACAGGTGCACACACATGTACATACATCATATTTCAATCTAGGGCCAAATTTCATAAATAACCATCCACAGACAAGCAATAAATCGAGCATTGATCATTCCTCATGATAAAGCCAATCAACTTAAACAGAAACTAAATAGATTATTGAATATGTACCCGAGGTTTGAGTCGAGTGTCCAATTTCAATGCTCTGCTTACTGCTGGATTCTATGCTTAATTCCCTGCTTACATGCAAGGGCTGAATTTCTGCGCCAGCTGTGTAAGCGTAGAATGCCTAGTAACATAGAGTACGCAGCTCACAGGCGAAAATTCCCAGCTAGCCCGTGAAAAGCGCTTGACATAAGCGTGGAATTCTCTGCTTTCGCAAGTGCCAATTCTTTGCTTATAAAGCATGGTAAGCAGAGCCATGAAATAAGCCCCAGGTTAAAAAAAAAATCAAAATGCTCATCTTGAAACCTCAAAACATTTAAAGAAATACTTTGTAATGAAATCAGAAGCAAGGAATCAGTGGGCCTGTTAGAAGAATTTTTTTTGCTTACTGTACCAGCTCTCTCTTGTTTCTTTTTTGTTACATTTCTTCTTTCCTTTATTTTGGTATCATTTAACTCTTCCAGATGGAAAAGGCTGCCATGGCAACAGTAACACAAGACCCAGAATCGGGTATCGTTAGAGGAGGCAAACAGCGGAAAATATTTGGTATATTTTCACCGATATTTCTCCAAGCTTTCAGCTTGACGTTTTTGGCGGAGTGGGGAGATCGATCACAGATAACTACAATCATTCTAGCAGCAAGAGAGGTATGGTTACAATTGTTATTTGAGACTAAAGACTGTGGAAGTGTCGCAGCCGAGCGGATAAGCGCACCAAATTCAAACTCTGTTGTTTCTGATCAGTAGAGTGTGGGTTTGAATCCCCAGCCGTGACACTTGTGTCCTTAAGCAATACACTTAACCATTGCTATTTCCTTTGGATGGGACATAAATCCATTGGTCCCGTGTGTTTGTAACGCATGTAAGAGAACCCAGTGCACTAATCGAAAAGAGAAGGGGTTCGCCCGGTGTTCCTGGCTGTGGCTGCTGTATGCCCCGTACATGTAGCACCATGTAAACCCTTATAAGGTGCTTCATAATTTGGTCTCAGAATTCATCACTGCAATAACCTATCTTTCTGTAACTTTGTATATATATATACTCGGCTCCTTGAGTACCTTGTCTGGTAGATACTTGTGCTTTATAAGACTTCAATATTATTAAAGCCTGGTTCATACATCCTGTGAATGCGAAGCAAACTTTGTTTTTCTCAGCCCCATTTTCACACGAAATATTTCGCTGGAGTTTCAACTGATGCAAATTATTCGTTGCCAATTTGTGACATCAAAATTTGCTTCGCTTTTGTATTCGCAAGAAGCATGAACCAGGCTTAAAGGCAGTGGACACTATTAGTAATTACTCAAAATAATTATTGGCATAAAACCTTTCTTGGTAACGAGTAATGGGGAGAGGTTGATGATATAAAACATTATGAGAAACAGCTCCCTCTGAAGTGCCATAGTTTTCGAGAAAGAAGTAATTTTCCACGAATTTGATTTCAAGACCTTAGATTTTAATAGAACTTGAGGTCTAGAAATCAACCATCTAAACGCACTCAACTTCATGCGACAAGGGTTGTTTTTCTTTCATTATTATCTCGCAACTTCGATGATCGATTGAGCTCAAATTTTGACAGGTTTGTTATTTTATGTATACTTTGAGATACACCAACTGTGAAGGCTAGTTTTTGACAATTACCAACAGTGTCCAGTGCCTTTAAGTCAGCTTAGACTAGAACAATTTGATTGAAACACTGCCACAGTTGTGTGCTTTCAGATGCTTGAATTAGAGACCGCAGCTCAGGTCTAGAAATCAATTCAAATATTTTATGGTGAGAAATCACTTGGATGTATTTCTCAAAAACTACGTTACTTCAGAGGGAGCCGTTTCTCGCAATGTTTTATACTATCAACAGCTCTCCATTGCTTGTACAATTTTATGCTTACAGTTATTTGGAGTGTTTACCAATAGTGCACAGTGCTTTTAAGCACAAAGGCCTCTTAATCAAATGTGCCTTCGTCTGCCAAAATAACACGAGTCAATGACCTGAAACATTGATTACCAATAGTCCATAAAATGTCAATGTCCTTATAATGAGATTAAATCTTGTCGAACTTTGCTTTTTGTACTTGACAAACATCTTGGAGCAAACTTACACGAATGGATGACCTGTAGTACAATGAACTTGTCCACATAAAATGATATAAAAATGCACAATAGTTGTTTGGAATGCTGAAATGAACCTGCTGTTGCACAAAGTCTGATGTTCGCATTCCTAAACAAGCTTGAAGGTCTGTTTGAAAGACAAATTGATGATGATCTCGGAATAGAAGTTGACATAAAAATTAGGAAAATATATGATTAGTTTAATAAAACAATATTGCAAAAGTTGTTTTATTGTTAGTTAAAGGTATGTTAGGGTGATGATCTTTCAATTTAACCGATACAAAGTTTAAAATTTAGTTGAGTTTTAAAAACCTTAAACTTATTAACTTCAGGAGGTATTTTTGGCAGGACAATTTTAAATCATGTTGCGCATGGCTTAATCGGAGGTTGCGCAACACCTTGCCTGTAAACATGTTTTTGTCGCACAGCTATGTCAAACCTGAATAGTACACACATGCCCTATCCGAAGGACACAGCAATAATGGTTATGTGTCTTGCTAAACGACACAGGTGTCACGACAATCTAACCCACACTCTGCTGAAAAGAAACACCAGAGCTTGAGTCAGGTGCTCTTATCCCCAGCAATGGCCACGACTTTCTTAATTTTAAAAATTTTACAAGCATTGATTTTAAGTGTTTTGTGTGTATGCTACATGTGCCTTTTCGAGATATATGTAGGACCTTGCCCAACCGTGTAGACATTGCAACTAGGCATTGTTCTTTTGGGCTATTGTAGTCCACAGGTTGCTACTGCTGTAATTTATGTCAATACACTTTAGATAATTTGAAAACTTGGCTGGCCGTTTTAGACATGCTTCTCAATGGTTGCCCCAATCATCAGATCATATTACTACAGCATCAAGATAAGCACAGACAGAATGATAATACTGTTTGGTCTCTTAGTTTTTCTGAATACAATAGATTTCAATGAAATCAAACGTATGGTACCAGTGAAAATTTGAGCTCAATTGGTCGTCGAAGTTGCAAGATAACAATGAAAGGAAAAACACACATGTCACACGAAGTTGTGCGCTTTCGGATGCTTGATTTCGTGACCTCAAATTCTAAATTCTAAATCTCAAAATCAAATTCATGGAAAATTACTTCTTTCTCGAAAACTACATTACTTCAGAGGGAGCTGTTTCGCACAATGTTTTTAACTACCAACAGCTCTCTATTGCTTGTTACCAAGTAAGTTTTTATGTAAAAAAAAATATTTGGAGTAATTACCAATAGTGTCCACTGCCTTTAACGGGCGTTTTGTCACTTTTGCTGCGCCGTCATGGCCGTAGTTTTAAGTTACTTTAGAGGTGGATTATAACGGCTCCTTTAAAGGTCTTATTGTCTGTGATGGATAAGATGCCTGTGATGGATAAGATGCCTGTGATGGATAAGATGCCTGTGATGGATAAGATGCCTGTGATGGATAAGATGCCTGTGATGGATAAGATGCCTGTGATGGATAAGATGCCTGTGATGGATAAGATGCCTGTGATGGATAAGATGCCTGTGATGGTTCCCGTATTTAATCAATGTTTTGGGTATGACTGGTTATACCCCTTGAAGTGATTGTTTGGTATAATGGCATCACAGATGCATTTAAATTTAGCTTCAAGGAAAGTTGTCAACTCATCAACAAATAAATCCTCAACTTAACACGTTTTTGTTGATAAGGGCACAATGATCAAAGGGTAATTGCAGGTTATTCAACTTGATGAGTATTTGCACAAGCTATTATGTCATTCACGGAGTTTACTGGATCTAGATAAGTGATCATAGTCTGGCTTTTTGAGTGCAAGTCTTTACATGCTTGATTACTAAAAACCAATAGTGAAAAGTATTGCTTAAACAAAAACAGGTTACCAATAAGTTAACATTGTTGTAACTGGTGCCCCACTAAATTTTTGCTTAGCAAGCAAATTTGTCAAGCAGTATTTTCTGCTTTACAACAGCTTTATGAAATTAGGCCCTGTTTGAATTTCCTACATGTACCTCGTCCTGATCTAAACATTTCTTTTCATAATCCCTTTACAGCTTTCTTCAGAACAATGGTAACAATGCAATTTTGTTTTTGACGGATACAATCAAATTTATATCAGTGAAGTGTATTTCAGACCTGTATGCTTCATTGTTGAAATGGCAAGGGCACCAAGGCATTTTCTCCTTGGTTAAGGGCACCGAATGAGGACATTGTAGGTTTCTACTGTAGCATTTCAAGGGCTCCAAGGCATTGACCACCAGGGGGCATGGAGGCAGTCTTTGTTGCCTCCGCCTGGTATTTTTATCCCCAGTTTGTGTATTTTGTTGCATACAATTGTTATCAAAAATTGACAGAGAGTTTCATATTGTTCCTTTTGACCCTTTAAGGATGTGTTTGGTGTTTCAATTGGAGGTATACTGGGTCATGCATTATGCACAGCACTAGCAGTAATAGGTGGAAGGATGATAGCTCAACGAATATCAGCAAGAACTGGTGAGATTTTACACTCTACCCCTTTTCACATTACTCTAATCCCTGGGGTTGCCCCTGGGGGAAATAACGGCCGGCCTTTTCAAACTATGGTCGCTTTCCCTTGGTCTGCCCCCGGTCTACCCCAGCAAATGGCCATATTCCACAGAATAGCGCTGGGGTAACCGTAGGGTAAAAAAAAGCACTGGGCCTCCTCCTGGCTCTCGGGGGTATAAGAGATACAGTGTGAAATGGGCTTATGGTCGCTGTACCCATGGTCTGCCCCCAGTCTACCCCGGCGAATGGGCACACCTTGGGGAATAGACTGGGACCCCAAGACTAGGGGCAATAGAGGCCATGCCCTCCGTTGCCTCCATGCTGACCATTACAATTAGTACTTACCCATTTCTTTGTTTACTAATATAGTTTGGGTATAGTTCTGGATTATAGACTACACTTACCTAAACTCCCTGCAGCCGATTTCAATGCTAGGATTAATCCTATCTCGAGTTAGGCGAGTAACCCGTCCTAACTTAAGACGGGTTCAATGCGTCCTAACGACTTCAGATACGGAACTGGACTCGTCCTAAGTCATAAGATTAATCCTAAATTAGGAAGAATTTGGTGAAATCGACGGCTGGTTCCTTTTTCAGGAAATAATTTTTGGCTTAGCTATGCCTTCCAATTACAACAAATAATGTATATTCATTTTGTTTTTACCCATATACACTGATGTGTGTTAGCACTGTTTACTCAGTACTTACCCAAGCTCTGTGGAAAAAAAAACCCAGGCATATTACTCGGGTGGGATTCGAACCCACGACAAATAATGTGTCTCCCAGACAGAGACTCTAAACCTGTCCAAACTGGATGGTGTTTTTATCTCTGGGATAGCATTTAAAACTAACTTTGATTTCCTTGTTATTCTCTTCTGCAGTTACTCTTGTTGGAGGTGTGGTCTTCTTGGTTTTTGCCCTGTCAGCGTTATTTGTCAGTCACGATTAAAGGTCTTCAACGAATCTTCTACAGGATGTTAGTAGTGTGTGTAGCCAAAAGCCTCGTCCGCATTGGACTTAAAATGGTTAACTTACTTCCGCAAAGTCCAAGCGCGAACAGCTGGTAACTTTACCTGGATGGTAATTTACTGTCACAGCGCTGTTAAAGACACTGGACACCTTTAGTAAATGTCAAAGACCAGTCTTCTCACTTGGTGTATCTCAACATATGCATAAGATAACAAACCTGTGAAAATTTGGGCTTGATTGGTCGTCGAAGTTGCGAGATAATAATGAAAGAAAAAAACACCTTTCAGATGCTTGATTTCGAGACCTCAAGTTCTATATCTGAGGTCTCGAAATCAAATTCACGGAAAATTACTTCTTTCTCAAAAACTACTCCACTTTACTCATTACTAAGAAAGGTTTTATGCTAATAATTATTTTGAGCAATTACCAATAGTGTCCACTGCCTTTAACTTAACGATGTTAACTTAACAGGGACAAGAAGTCCAATGCGAACGACCCACTCCAGTATTATAACAATACTGTCACGTGGTGTCCGTTATCTGATCATGAATATGGTGACATAGCCTGTGACCTACATTAGTTTTTCAAACTAAGCGATGTCCCTGGTAAGTTACAGACACAATTTCATCCAAGTGTGGACAGCTGTTAACTTATAACTTACTGGGCCGGTAAGTAACCAGACCCAAAAGTCTAATGCGAACGCGGCTTAAAGGCAATGGACACTATTGGTAATTACTCAAAATAATTATTAGCACAAAACCTCACTTGGTGACTAGTAATGGGGAGAGGTTGGTAGGATAAAACATTGTGAGAAACAGCTCCCACTGAAGTGGAGTAGTTTTCAAAAAAAGAAGTAATTTTCCACGAATTTGATTTCGAGACCTCAGATTTAGAACTTGAGGTCTCGAAGTCAAGCATCTGAAAGCACACAACTCCGTGTGACAAGGGTGTTTTTTCTTTTGTTATTATCTCGCAACTTCGACGACCGATTGAGCTCAAATTTTCACAGGTTTGTTGTTTTATGCATATCTTGAGATACACCAAGTGAGAAGACTGGACTTTGACAATAACCAATAGTGTCCACTGTCTTCAATCTACTAAAAGACTGTTTTATAAGAGAGTGGTGTACATAGAGTCTGGCCTGAATTATCACAAGTAGTATAATGAAAAGTGGCATTGTTTTTGACAGTAAATAACTGTATATACACATCCTTGTGAATATGACTACAGGTTATCGAAACAAGTATGCAGGGCCCAACTTCATGGCTCTGCTTACCGCCGAATTCTGCGCTTACAATCATAAATCCCCGCTAACGTGCCAGCGCCGAATTTCTGCGCTAGCCTTGTAAGCGTAGAATGCCTAGTAACGTGGAGTACGCACGCGCAGAAGCCAAAATTCGCCTCTAACCCGTGAAATAGGCTTGCCGTAAGCACAGAATTCCCTGCTTCCGTAAGCGCCGATTCTGTGCTTACGGTAAGCAGAGCCATGAAATTGGGCCCAGTTCTTTTCATATTAGCTGTTTTGTCAGAATCATGTACATGTAGCTAAGCAGATTTTGTATGGCTTAACAAGTCTGCAAAACGTCAAACTACTTTGTGAAATTTATTCTCTTTCTCACATCGAAATAACAATAAGAGATTTAGTCAGATTTTTGGCTGATTTATCCCAAAAATTTTGATTTAAATTATAAAATTATATTTTTTATAGATTCAAGAAAGTTGCATAAATGCAGTTATTGGATTCACGTGAAAAAAATCTGCCAGTGATAAGCGGTATAAAATCAAAAACTTGTCATAAAATATTCGGGATCCCTCGACATTATCTCTCGTCCACGTACAAACATTTTTGCATTGTGCATCTTATTATGTGAATGTTTTTGTACCAAAATTGTCAAAATTGTTGAAGAAAAATGATTTAAAAAAATTCTGCAAAAAAATTGGGCCAAGCAACATAAATAGAGAGAGATCCCTTTAATAAAATTCTTCCAAACAAATCTGAATCGTTGCCTATAAGTTTGTTTTTCAGGATAAATAACATCTGGTTCACATTTTGATGACCCATACCAGACGCAAGTTTCGTACCTAACATTCACTTATTAAAGGCAATGGACACTATTGGTAATTCCTCAAAATAATTATTAGCATAAAACCTTTCTTGGTGACGAGTAATTGGGAGAAGTTGATGGTATAAAACATTGTGAGAAACGGCTCCCTCTGAAGTGCCATAGTTTTCGAGAAAGAAGTAATTTTCCACAAATTTGATTTCGAGACCTCAGATTTAGAATTTGAGGTCTCTAAATCAACCATCTAAATGCACACAACTTCGTGTGACAAGGGTGTTTTTCCTTTCATTATTATCTCGCAACTTCGACGACCGATTGAGCTCGAATTTTCACAGGTTTGTTATTTTATGCATATGTTGAGATACACCAACTGTGAGGGCTAGTCTTTGACAATTACCAATATTGTTCAGAGAGAAATTCCTAGAAAAGGTCATCATAAACAATTTGTGACATGACTGCATATTGTTCTTTGTTTATTTTTATTGTTTGGAACCTACTTTTTAAAACATTACTAAGCATCAGGCCTGACACTTCAAAGAGGCACAGATTGCCTCCATGCCCCCCGGTCATTGCCTTGGTGCCCAGTAGAAATTATCCAGTAGAAATGTACAATTTCCTCATAGGGTGCCCTCAAGGAGAAAATGCCTTGGTGCCATTGCCCTATCAAGAATTAAGCATACAGGCCTGAAGCATTACTGGACAGTAAATCTTTAACAAATGTCAAAGAGGCACCAAAGGTGATTGACTCTATGCCCCCTGTTCATTGCCTTGATGCCCTGTAGAAATGCTTCCAAAGAAATTTACAATTTCCTCATTTCTTCAAAAATGAAGCATACAGGCCTGAAGCATTACTGGACAGTAAAATATATTTTTGACAACCGTCCATACTTCCATCACTTTTTAAGATCCATCATCTAAAAACCAGGCCAAACTGATCACAAATACTGAGTTGCAGTTCAATCATGACAGCACAAGCAGTCTTGAAAACATAAAAAAGGAACGGGGGAAAACAAAAGTTTTATTCTGGTCAAGGTTGCCAAAGTATTCGTAATCTAATAAGTTTTGCATAATTTTAAAGGCAGTGGACACTATTGGTCATTGTCAAAGACTAGCCTTCACAGTTGGCGTATCTCAACATTTGCATAAAATAACTAACCTGTGAAAATTTGAGCTCAATCGGTCATCAAAGTTGCGAGATAATAATAAAAGAAAAAAACACCCTTGTCACACGAAGTTGTGTGCGTTTAGATGGTTGATTTCTCCAAAACTATGGCACTTCAGAGGGAGGCGTTTCTCACAATGTTTTATACCATCAACCTCTCCCATTACTCGTCACTAATAAAGGTTTTATGCTAATTATTATTTTGAGTAATTACCAATAGTGTCCAGTGCCTTTAAAGCTTCCCCGGGCCTGATACTTCAAAGAGGCAATGAAGGCGATTGCAAAACGAAGCACACATGCCCGAAGTAAAATATATTTTTGACAAACGTCCTTAGAAACTCTCATCACTTTTTAAGATCCGTCATCTTAAAACCAGGCCAAACCGACCCCAAATACCGAGTACAGTCAAATCAGTCTTGATAACAACACAAAGGAACAGCAAAAAAACAAAAACAAACTTGATTCTGGTGAAGGTTGCCAAAACATTGGTAATCTAATAAGTTTTGAGTAATTTTAAAGTAACATGTTGTTAAGTAAGTTCAACTTCAGTATGCAATGTCAATATATCCCATTCCAGGTTTTGTTTCTGTTTAAAACGGAAAGCAGGAATGTGAATATAATACTATAAAGCTGATACACGCACATAACCTACACTCTTATTAAGTACACTATTATATAGAAAAGTTTGCGGTAACACCATGTAATAACAATCTCTCAATGAGTTGGGGTGGTTCTGAAAAGAACCGTTGGATTAACTCGACGTTTCGATCAGTATGCTCTGATCGTCTTCTGGAGAAACGTCGAGTTAAACCAACGGTTCTTTTCAGAACCACCCCAACTCATTTAGAGATTGTTATTACATGGTGTTACCGCAAACTTTTCTATATCTTACTTCCACCATGCAAAGTTTCAAATCCTACTTAAGTACACTATTCTTTTTTTTCTGACGCTGCCATTTCATTTACATTTATCTGTTATTAATCAATATCTTAATTGTTTTCATTTTGCAATCACACTGCAAATACCAGGGGCTGTTTAAACTCCATTAAACTAAAAATTATTGGAAATTAGTTTTTGGTTTATTTGTAAAAGTGTTTCCTTGAGGTTACAAGTATACTGTATAAATTTTGTTTAAAGAACAAGAAATTGATTTTCATGAAATGACAATAAAAAGTGTGTATCTTTTGTCAATGGCTGGGTTTTTTTTCTCTGATGCAACGAATGTCTCTTTATATGATTTGAGGCATTGCACGGTGAGGTATCAATATATATTTGGTTTGTGGGAACACCAAGTGTGTATCTACTTGCCAGGTAGAGAGGTGTCCCGGAAACCTAATCAATCTACTCCGCGGTAGTTGAATATATAGCAAGATAGCAAGAACATAATCTACCTGGCAAGTAGACACACACATGGTGTTACCGCAAACCAAATATATATTGAATGTCTCTTTGTTCTGAAGTTATAGGGGTGTTTTGTGATGCTTTATCTTTCACAAAGTAAAGTTGTTTTATCAGTTAAAAGGTTTGAACTAATGTAAGTGTTGCAGATATGATCTGTGGTCATGAAATATGCATGCTTTTTACCTAATTTATTAAGCAAATAGGAGAGGTTGCCAAGTAAGAAAAAGTGAGCATGTTGAGAGATGGGAAAGTTAAGTATGTTAGATTGTGTACAGTTATTCTTTAAAGACAAGAGGGGCCTCCAAAAGGCCTGTGTAAAAAATGTTTACAATATTTCACCTTATCAAGTACAGATTATGTTCTGATGTGTCATTTTCCAAAATCTTTCAAGTTAAGATACTATGTACATTGTACGTATCTAAAACAAAACCAAGGGTTATTTTTGTTTCTGGGGGTATTTCTTATCATCTTCCGTCGGAGACAAATCAGTTGCAAAAGACTTGTTAAAAATGCTTACAAGATTTCAACTTCTTGCAAGTAAACGTCATGTTCTTATTTGTCTAAAACAAAACCGTTTTGGGGGTTGTTTTTTTTCTCTTCAGAGACAAAATCAGCTGCAAAAGACTTACAAATTCTTCCAAGTAAAGGCCATGCTCTGATTTGTCATTTTACATTTTTCTTGCAAGAAGATACTATGTCAAATTTAAACAAAAACAGGTTTTTTTCCCCCCGTTTCCCCCCCCCCCTTCAGAGACAAAATTAGTTGCAAAATCTAAAACAAAACCATTTTTTGTTTTCCTGTTTTTTTTTTCCATTTTCCCTTCAGAGACAAAATTAGCTGCAAAAGACTTGTGTAAAAACTCTTACAAGATTTGACATTCTTCTTAGTAAGGGTTGTGTTCTGATGTGTCATTTGCCAACTATGTACACTAAAACAAAACCAAGGGTTTGTTTATTTTGTTTATTTTTCCCTTACTCGGAAAACTCTGCTGAATATGATGATGGTTACACAAATTAATGGTCTAAAAGGTTAACATTATGTTAGGATTGTTTTTTATACAGAGACTGTAACTGAGCAAATTGTCTGCTTCTTGGGAGAGGAGATTATGGACCTGCTTCACTTAAATTCAAATTGTGTAGGACTTTTCGTATAAAGTGTATTATCTGGATGTAATAAACCATTTTGATTACAAACTGATGACAATATTGTAGTTTAGTTTTAGTTTGAATAGACTTTACACTGGCATAACAATATAAATATTCAAATTGATACATAAAGAAACAAAGAAGCAAAATAGCTTTAAAAATACCAAGCCAGTGAGTGGCGAGGGGGAACAGGTGACTAGCACCTCTACAAAACCGTCCTGCCACAAAGAATGTCCCCTGAAACCACCCCCCCCCCCCCCCAGTTAAACACCACCCATCCCACTGTTAAAAAAAGTGGGGGGGGGGGGCGCTTGATGGCAGAACTGACAATGACAGCAAGAGCTATGGCAATGTAGAACTGCCCATTTTGTTTCAATTATGAACATCTGTAAGTTGTGTTAACAAGGGTCAAGTCTTTCATTCGCTATGTTAGTTTTGCCAAAGGAGACCAATGAGAAAAATCCTGTCAAATCACATGCCTTGTAGGAATCTTTAATTGAAGAAAAGATTATCAACAAATACAAAGTGATGGAATAGAGTCAAAGTTGTAATTACAAAGTTGGTGTAATTGATTCCCAATGGAGGTTTTGTCAATTCAGATTGAGAAGGCTCGAAGCCGAGCTGACTGGATCGTTCAACCGAGCGAGGGGTTGGTCAACCTCACAATGGTACTATATACCTTTCTTTTGAAATTTTTTTCACTTCAACTCATAGGCTTACTAATGTGTCAACTTGAATGCAGAAAAAAATTTGGGCAGAAATCGCTGCAAACAAAATTAATGCTATAATGACAAATTACTGTTCAAAACAAAAAGTACATAATTTTCATTACAATTTGGAAATTATATGTTTTGTTGGAGGTCATAAATTTAACAAAATATTTTAAAGACAAGACCGTTTGTTTATGACAAACATTGACCATCAATCTTTAATGGCAGGGCCTAGAAGTAGACTAATTATAGCAGCCTGACATGAATTTGCTCTTTTATAATTCTACCGAAGCATTTTCCTATTTATTTTAATTTTTACTTTTCTATACAAATACTTTTTTGGAGGGTAATACATTAGACTTATCACGTGACGAAGGCCCGACAAATCTATCTGCCTCCACACCCTCTGAAAGAACATAACAAAACAAACAGAACTAAGATTGGCAAACTCACACCCCCCCCCCAACCCCTGCCTCCACGCCCCGCCCCGCCCAAGCCACAAAAAGGATGGTTAACCAAATATTGTCAAGAGAGGGCTCACTTCTGCGACGTCGACTGGTCCTGCTAACTGCACACGTTTGACAGTTTTATCGAAGAGTTTATTGCATTTTAAACAATTTTAAGTTGTTTTCTATTATAATAACAGATACAGTACACACGCTGAGTGATATCGCCTTGCTATAGTTATGGTGGAACCAGCTTTATTAAACCAAGGATGGTAAGTAAGCATGTTTGTTCACTTGAATCACTGTAGTAAGTAGTAGTAGTAGGAGGTCCTGTTTTCGAGGTGTCCCTAAAATCGTGGCAAATATTTTACCTCTCTGAGCGCGATGTAAACAGTCCCTAGATAAAAATTGTGTGGTTTTATTTGCCAAGCAAAGAGTCTCCTCTCCCTTGACCAAAACTTAGAAAAACGTAAGGCTCCACTGGTTATTTGCACTTGTAAATTATGCAAAAAGTTTGGTATTTTAGGCATTTCTACAAGAGTGGGTTTTCCCGTTATTTTCTCCCGACTCCGATGACCGATTGAGTCTAAATTTTCACAGGTTTGTTGTTTTATATATAAGTTGTGATACACGAAGTGTGGGACTTGGACAATACTGTTTACCGAAAGTGTATAATGGCTTTAAAGAAGCCATGTGGCTTGATATCATTTTCTAATATTTTTTGAGATTTTTATTTTTTA
Source organism: Asterias rubens (assembly GCF_902459465.1). NCBI lineage: Eukaryota > Metazoa > Echinodermata > Asteroidea > Forcipulatida > Asteriidae > Asterias > Asterias rubens. The sequence goes on along the minus strand of NC_047069.1, from coordinate 1,949,114 downwards.
ACCCTCATATCAATATTATTATTAATATTACAATTTAAACATCAGCTCGTTGATTCAATTATCACTGTTTATTCATCCATACGCTTTATTATAAATATTAAGAAAAAAAAAGAAAAAAAACAATAATAATAATCAGATTTAAAAGCCAGTAATTATTCGCACTTTTTATTATTTTTTTAATTTTTTTTTTAAAATATTTTGCAAGTTACCATGGTAATTTTGTTAATTTAATAAAAAAAAATTTTGAATAAAATGAAGACAGCTGCTGGCTATAGAGTCATACACATAGTCTCAAAGAACACTTGTAGTCACTGCAGATGTTTCTTCCATGTATGGCTTCACCGGGAAACCATACTTTCTCGTTTGCCGTGAAAACAGGAAAAACTCAAACAAATGGGGCCAGTTGAAGTCATCGAAGATCAATGTGTGGTGTGAACATTTCAATGTCCATCAAGTTTTAATATATGTTTGCATACTTCATATTAACAAATGAAGTTAATTAGGGCATCGGTTGATATATTATGGCATTATTTTTTTTCCAATTCAAAGAAAAAGGCATAATACCGTTAAAACTGGTAAGAGGAGGATACTGCCTGCCCTCCGCCCTACCGTGCCGCGGTGCTGCTGCCTGCCTCCTGTCCATGCTCTTGTATAGTCAAGCCTCATCAATACCGTCCTGACCGTGGGCTTCATATCCTTTCCTGTTTCCGAGATGCCCTTTTCTTAGACTTTGAGTTTGAATTTGAAAAAAAGTAATGATTCCATATTATATCACCTGATGCCCTATTTAATTATAAGAAGTATGCAAACATGATGTACGTTGTCCATTGAAATTTTCCCGTGAACTCACTGATCTATGATGACTTCTTCTACATACCTCCGTCCATGTTCTCAACAAGCATGTCAAGTTCAACAGCGTCCCATTGACTGTAGTGTTTTGAGGCAAACAAACAAGTATGGTCATTGCTTTAAACTTGTTCAGCTCCCTGGGCCTGGGGAGTATCCTGGGCAATAGTGGCACTCTCCAAAGGCTTTGTCATACACAATATCAATCTCTACCCCTGCATCGCAGGTATCCATTTATAAGTGTCGTGATGACCGGGATTCGAACCCACACTCCGATGACTTAACCAGCAAAACTTGAATACTGTCATGCTCTTAACCACTTAATAATAATAATAATAATAAGACTTGTAATGCGCACATATCCACCCTGCTGGGTGTTCAAGGCGCAGTTAAACCAAAAAGAGGTTAGAGAAGAGTGGGCTTATTTATAGAGTTTAGAGCTTGTTATAGTAATTCCTTTTTGTTTATTACAGGCATTTATCCAGAGAAGGGCTTGAAAGGTGTAAGAATGGCAGCCCTGAAGCAAAAGTGGATTCTATTATACAAGCAGCCCTCAATGTAAGTTCTTTTCACAGTTTCAGGAACTACAAACTACAGAGGACTTGTGTTGAAACCAAAACCAACATTTGAATACACAGTACAGTTCTTTGAGTCCTTGGTTGCATATAATTGATAGTATATGATGGGAAGGCATACATCAAGAATAGGGGAGATGTTTTTCCTGCAAGGTTCGATGTGGCTACATTTGAATTATGAGACATATTCCTTTTACATAGCACCATTGGTTCAAACCAGGAACACCGGGACAAACCCCTTCTCTTTTCGCTTTAGTGTACCAAGTTTGTTAACACAACACACTAGACCAATGGCTTTACATCGAGAATGCTGCAACAGACCATAATTTTAAAGGAGCGCGATCGCGCTCGCGCTCCTCCGCGCTCCTTAATGTTTTCCAAGGAGAGCAAAAAAAAGCGCTCCTTACAAATTTAACAAGAGCATGTTTTTTCAATACCCTAATTGTTGATTAAAATAAGCCGCTTGAATCTCGGAGTTTATAAGCCTGCTGCCACTTGAATGTTGCGAGTTGGCAGTGGCAAACGAGTCCTATTATAGTCTGCTTTGACTGTGTTTGCGTGTGTGCGTGCTTGATGTTTACCGCAGCCGGTCAAACAGACGAATGTGAGCGATTCCACACTGGTTGTGTTTTGCGCGCACGTGCTTGATGTTTACCGCAGCCGGTCACACAGACGTATCTGTGTGGGGCCTATAGAATTCCACACTGGTACGTGGACAGGCTGTTACACTAAAGTGTGGTACCGCAAATACACGCTCGTGATTGGTTAAGTATTTTGTCATGATAAAAGTATGCCGTAAAGGGGGGGGGGGGGAATCTCCGGCCACCTGGCTGGACAAACGCATTTTGGAGTAAAAACATTTGAAAGGAATTGGGATCATGCACAGTAAATTAAGAGCCCCATGCTGCTCGACGTGAAAATTTTGTTTGCTTATGCTGGATTATGACATCAAGCTGTCAAGTGTTCAATTATCAACATTCTTGAGGTGGAATTTGGAAAGTTATGGTTACGAGACGGCACCAATAAATGACCGTGTCATGGTAACCAAAATTTGGTGTAAGGTTTGTCGGACATATATCGACAAAATCAAGCAGGACAAAAGAATTTGGGGGACAAGCCCAAGACATGAGCTAGATAGAACGCCAAGGGACAGCCGACCGGAACTACTCCCATTTTGTGCATTTCGTCCGATACTTTTCGTGGATTCATGAAAACATCGTCAAATAATTATTCTCAAGATATACCTGCAACTTTAAACACTTTAACAACCCCACAGTGATAAAACTAAAAGGGTACACTGCTTCGAATAATAAATACTTGTTGCTCACAAAAACGCTGTTTTAATGGCGAAAATGTGCTGAATTACACACAAAATGATGGCCATTGAGAAAGTTTTCGCCGTGACGTCATGAACTTGGGTGTCACTCGGGCCCACACAGCTTTGACGTCAAAGCTAATCGAACGCACTGGGGATGGTCAGACCTGGGTCGACCCGGGAAAGCTAATCGAACGCACCCGCAAGTAATTGTATGCACCCCCCCCCCCAACCCAAAGGATATTTTTGGCTCCAATTGAAGTCCCGCCCGCCCAGCTCTCGAGCCCAGCCCTCAAACCCCTCGTACATTTTAAATAGCGACATTGCAACAACTACTGCCAGCGCGCGTCCTTCATTCTTGGCGCTTGCAACGCCGGTCCAATCACAAGTCACATATCGCGCACTGATGCATATGGAAGATCCCTGTACTACCCATTGTATGCAGATATTTTTCCAGACCAATCACAAGCACACATGGTGTTGTAGCTCATGCATATGGATAAGTTTGCACTGTGTATAATAATTATGTACTGCATGTCCAGTACAAGTGTACAAAAGTATGGTCCGTGGTCGGCCCTGTGTGCAGTACATGTATGTGAAGCTGGCCGTGCCAAGGCAGGCTAATCAGTCGCGGTCGTTTTGTGGCGCGATCGACGATCGGCAGCAGTCGGTGGTTCCCCACACCGCTTCATAATACCAATACGGATTACGCTGACGTACATGTACACACTACGGTGCCGATGTGCACAGCCACAGACAAGAATGTTTCTTTGCTCTGGAGAGACCTACAGACAACTACAGTATTAAACAAGCCCCAAGAAATAACAAATTAATTGAAAAATAGCGGACACACTTTTTTTTGGACAGTTTTTCTGTTATCTTTAGGCAAATTCACAAAAGATAATTACTATAAAAGTTCAGACAATTTCATTCTCTGCCATATTTTTACTTAGGCCTATTCTTTTTTTTCTCAAAGGGTGGCAACATTAACAGCGGATAACCAAACTTTTTATTTTTAGGGGGGGGGGGTGCCTGGGGGATATACATAATTGTGGTGGGGTCTATTTAATGTATCGAAACATTCATTTTGATTGCAAAAAAGTTGTTTCATGATTAAAGTAAACTCATTAAATTGAGTAAGAAAAAGTTAAACAACTGGTGAACTTTGTGTTCATTTTCTTGAGTACGTGTTCATTAAACTTGGGTTTTGTTAGCGAGAGCAAAACGCTCTCCTTAATTCATTTTCTTGAATTAAGGAGAGCGATTTACAGCTCTCCTCGGATTTATTAAAATGAAGGCCTGCTGCAAGTGTTAAAGTTTCTTGCTAAAGGACACAGTGTCACAACCAGGACTCGAACCCACACTCTGCTGATAAGAAACACACAACCTTTTGAGTCTGATGTTCTTATCCGCTCGGCCATCGTTTAAAATCTGAACACCACATGTTAGTAGATCAACTTGTAAATTATGTATTTTTTGTTGATGCTTTCCTCTTTTAGACTGATCTGCGACATATTGGTCTACCAGTTTTCTCTACGGATACAAGCAAAGGAAAGGGTGACAAGGTAAACTTATTATGTACTGATGTTTAAGACAGTAATTTGTAACAAACTCACATCACTTCTCAAGATTGTTAGGCTACTCAACAGAGTTCACAGAAATTCAACAAAAATAACCCTGTCTGTATTTCAAGGGAAGGTACTTTTATTCTTTTTCTGAAATTTTGTTGGGCCAATTCTGCTGAAACTACATGTAATCCTCAATTAAACCTTCTAGTTCAGTTTGACATTCTTAAAGGCAGTGGACACTATTGGTAATTACCCAAAATAATTATCATCATAAAATCTGTCTTTAATCTGAGTAATGGGGAGAGGTTGATGGTATAAAACATTGTGAGAAACAGCTCCCTCTGAAGTGACGTAGTCTTCGAGAAAGAAGTAATTTTTCACGAATTTGATTTCGAGACCTCATTATTATCTCGCAAATTCGACGACCGATTGTGCTCAAATTTTCACAGGTTCGTTATTTTATGCATACTAATGTTGAGATACACCAAGTGAGAAGACGGGTCTTTGACAATTACCAATAGTGTCCACTGTCTTTAAGTCAACGTTGATATTTTTTAATGTCCACTTTTCAAAGCTACTGTTTCATGCTCACTGGGTGGGTGGGGAGAGGGGATGGTGTGAAGTAATGTGGGTTGTGAAATCCCATAAGGAAACAGTCTGCTCAAAAGTGAAACACCCTGGGCCCAATTTCATAGAGCTGCTTGAGCTCAAAAAGTAGCTAAGCACAACATACATGTAATTATGCTTTGTACCAAAACAAGGTAACCAAGTAACATACAAAGTCACATGTTCAATATGTGACTGGTATCCTGCTTGTTTTTGCTTAGCAGAATATTTTTAAGCACCGTTCTTTACCTTAGCAGCTCTATGAAATTGGGCCGTCCCCGAGGTGTAATGTTTTAATTGATTGATGTTTTGTCAGATTCAAGGTCCGATGGTATTACAGATCCAGAAGGTACGGAACATCTCTGCACCTAAAGCTAATGAAGATTCCGGTGCAGCCCCACCACTGCTTCGTCTTCAGTTGACCGATGGCCATACTACTGTCCTGGCTGTAGTACTCAACAGCATCGCAAAGATAAGGTACGGTCAACTTCTTGTTTCAAGGATAACACACTGGTAGGTAGCCCTATATAGGACTCTTTCTCTGTACACAGATACAGAGTCCTAACTATTAAGGCCCGTTTCTGGGGCGGAAAATTTTCTAAGCTTCATAACTCAAATCTTACCTGCAACAAGCCACTACATGTAATTTCAACAGATGCACATTCCTTGGCGGCATACATTTTTCTGCAGTGGGTTTTGGTCGTCATTTTCGTGAAATAATGCACCTCCCATCGTTACAAAATTCCCGTTTTGATCATTTTCTGACAGTGTTGTCTGCTTCATGCGTACGCGTATACATTCGCGTGCAAGGCGCAAGATGCAAGACGCATGAATTCTGGGTCACCATATCTTGACTGTACAGCGTTTAACACGCAAACGCAACGCAAGACTTGCGCGTATTGCGTCTTGCGAACACACGGAAGACTGTGAGAAAACGATAAAAATGTGAATTTCTTAACGTTGGGAGTTTCATTATTTCATTTGTGAAGAATATATAACGGACAAAACCCATCGCAGAAAAACATTTGCTGCCATGGAGTAAGAATCTGTTGATATTAGTGGCTTCGTTTTTGAAAGGGCAAGGGCACCGAGGCATGTTTTCCTTGGTAAAGGGCACACTATGAGGAAATTGTATATTCTTACTTGGGCATTTCAAGGGCACCAAGGCAAAGACCAGGGGGCTTAAGGCAATTCGCCTTTGTTGCCTCCGTGAAGTATTGCTAACACAGCAATCTACTGAACGTCAAAACTTTCATTTTTCCGTTTTCTGACAACAAACTGAATGATTCACGTTTTGCTTGGTCATTATCAGGCATGAAATTCTTCCTACTACTTCAGTCTGATTTTCTGTGCTTGTGTGTCCTCGAAAAAATTTGTAAAGTTGTGGTTAAATAGCTTTTAAAAGTCTTTTAGAACTTACACCATTTATATTTGTAAGTCAGCCCTTGTACTTGATAAAACATTCCTACTTTTTTCAAAAGACCAAAATATGAAGCACGAATTATGTATTTTGGACATTTTCTTTGAGTGATTACAATGATTTCATTTATGTTTTAAGTTGAGTACTTGTATGTGCTGTGTGAGTACTTTCACTTATAACAGAGAGGTTTCGCAAGCGTGCGGATACAGATACGGATATGATAACCGATCTGTTCACGCCAGCTGCGTGTTGGATTTTGTTTCGCAAAATATAGGAAGGTGTCACTTGACAGGCTTGAGGGCGCTCTAATTCACCATCAGTGTTTTTCCGAAAAGCATGACTTATAGAAACCCCATATTTTATACACTGCATTTCCTCATCGTTTTGCTTGCAAATGGCTAACAATTTTCTATCTATATCAAGCCTGATACCAATGAAAGCAATTCTGTGGGAAATGTTTTTGATCTGGGACAAAAAGACAACTGCAAGTCTGCAAAACAGTATCAGTTTTTCTACGACGTGTATGAGCTCCTGTATCCGTTGCTAACGTGTGTGCAAAATACCATAGTCTTGGATACGTGTCACGTGAACACACAAAGTGTGGACGTATCGGAATCTGTATGTGTATCCGTAGACTTGCGAAACCTCTTTATATTACCCAGGAGAGTTTTTAATTTCAGATGGTTTATTGTTGTGAGAATATTTTGTTTATAATTTTACTGGTTGCTTACTTTGTCCACAGTATGACTACACCGCCTGGGAGTAAGCTGAAGCTACAAGGCTGTGTAGCAATGAATCATGGTTTCTTGCTACTCACGGACAGTAATTGTAAAGTACTAGGAGGTCAGGTTGAAGAACTTATACAGAGATGGCATCTAGCGAAGGTAAGTTGACTCATAGTGACATGTACATGGCCAAGCGGTCAAGAGCATCAAATTTAAGTTCTGGTGGGCAAGTCACCATAGTGTGGGTTCAGGGGTGGATTTCACAAAGAGTTAAGACTAGTCTTATCTAGACTTAGGATGAGTTAATCGTCCTAACTTAAGACTAGTTATACGTTTTTGATATCTCTTAGGACTAGTCCTAAGTTAGGACTAGTCCTAACTCTTTGTGAAATCGACCCCTGGTCCCAGTCCTGACACTTGTGTCCTTGAGCAAGATACTTTACTCTAATTGCTTTTCTTCACCCAGGGGTATAAATGGGTACCTGCGAGGGTAGAGGTTGATATTGTGTATGAAAAAGCCAATAGTGCCATACTGCAGCTCAGGGCTGAGAAAAAATTATTAAAAAAAGGAATGTTATTGGCCCAATGACCAGGGCACTACGGTAAACACATTGAGACGGTAATGGTGAAATACACTATATAACAACTTGTTGTTATTGTTATTACATGTCCAAAATTTGGTCTCATTCTCTGGAGATGATGTTAGTGCAATCACCTATAGATGGATTGCACATGACAGCATTGACCACCATCTTTGATGAAACGTGCACGCGTGAAAGGCTATCATTTGCAAGAGTTGTGCGCAGCGTGTACTTACATGCACTTTTCCAGTGTTTATCATCAAGTATGGCGGTCAATGACGCAATCCGCCTACAGGTGTGTGTAGCACAGTGTTGTATGTCTCGGGCGAGACCAGTCTCGATATCGAAACCCGGTTTTGCCGGTCTTGGGTCTTGGTCACCCTTTGGTCACGGTCCTGGACCCTTCTGGTCTCGAATATTTGTCTGGTCTAACTATTCCTTAAAAACATTGTTTGTACTCTGTTTTCATGAAGTATGGAAATAAATATCAGTTTGAATGAATGAATAACTTCTAGACCAGCCTTTTTACCGCTTTACAAAACACAAAAGTAATTGGTGGGTGGTTGAAGCCCTACAGTCTTGTTGATTTTCTTTACAAATTCGAGCCCTTACCTTTGTTTTAAACTCATCTACAACATTGTCCAACAGAGTTTAGCCCAACACACAAGGAACGCAGTATCTGGATCAGGTGGCCCACCTCCATGGATTCCGTTCGGACAACGAGGCACACAGAGTCGAGACAACCAGAAATCAACCAAAATCAGTGAGTTTGAGAATGTCATCTAGTTTATTTGAAATAAGTTGAGTTCCTGATTGCATAAAAAATTCAGCTATTGAAAATTGAAACATTTACCTTCACCCTGCTAGCCTGTTATCAATGAACAGAACGGTGTGGGGTGTTACCATAGAGTTATATATAAGAACTAGAGGGCGCACTGGCCTATATACACGGCCCGGCATGCGCGCATGCGGCCATTTTCTAAGTTGACAAGACAGCATCTCACAGTGTGTCTTTGTGCGGCCATTTTGTAAGTTGACAAAACAGCATCGCGTAGCATACAATGAACACAAATTGTACTTCATATTCAACGCGCGTACTTCATATTCAATACGCGTGAAAAGCGCTATATAAAAACTGGTTATTATTATTATTAATGTTATACCCTGTTGAATGACTAAACTCATTAGAAACTCTTTAGAAAGCGTTATTCACATCGTAACTGCATACTCGCCAACACACACCCAAGCATGCTACCGCCTTATGTGTGGTTATAAGGCAGCATATACGTGTGTTTGTATGGACTACCCTCTGTGGACATTTTTCAATAGGGACAATAGGTCCTCACTAATAATAATAATAATATTGAAGTCTTATATAGCGCACGTATCTACCAAACAAGGTACTCAAGGCGCTGAGTATATACAAACTTCCAGAAAGATAGGTTATTGCAGTGATGAGTTCTGAGACCCAATTAGTTAGCACCTTATAAGGGTTTACAAGGTGCTACGACGCGAACAGCAGCCACAGCCAGGAACACCAGGGCTAACCCCTCCTCTTTTCGATAAGTGTACTGGGTTCTTTAACATGCGTTACACAACACATGGGACCAACGGCTTTACGTCCCATCCGAAGGACGAAGCAATGGTTAAGTGTCTTGCTTAAGGACACAAGTGTCACGGCCGGGACTAGTCGGTTCTTTGTTTTCATGGGTTTCCACTAGTCATTTGTGTACAAAACCAATAGGGATTGCTTCAATACAGGAACAACAGAAAGAACAATAGGTGTCCTCTAACGTAATTGTCAAACACGACTGGGTGATTTTGCAGCACCATAGCTGATACATTCTGGATGGCTTTTTTTTATCCAATGATCTCAAATTGATTGTAATTATTCTACATTTCCTACTGTTTTCCATTAGCCATCAAGAAATCCTTAGATGATCCCAAACCAAAAGAGCTAACGGAACAGGAGAAAGAGTTTGAAGAGCAGCGGAAAGCCGCAATCCAAGAAGTCAACAAGAGTAAACAAGGTCAAGGGAAGACGTTTGGAGGCTCAAAGTCTGCTGTTACCTCACAGCCAGCTAGAAGGGGTTATGATAATAATCATGGTGGAAGGGATGCAAGGAGAGGGGACCAGTTTGAAGCTCCGGTTACCGGTGGAAAGCCTAGATCAGAGGGCTTCTACAGAGATTTAGATTATGGGGTAAGATTTGTTTGCTTGTTTGTTTGTTTGTTTGTTTGTTTGAACATGATTCCATGTTACAGCCACAGGCCTGTATTGATCATGGCAACACAGCCCCTTTATTTTGGACATCTATCCATACATACATGAGGGCGCTGTTCTGTAGCCGCCACTGTTTATTTTGTCTCTCCCGTGTTTGCTTATTTTTATCCGTTTAATCTTTGCTGAGTTTTTGGCATTGTCTTTATATTTATTGTTGACGTGTTTGGTAAGCTTTATGTGCTTTTGTATGATATATTTTGGTGCTTTTCCCGATTTGTATTGCTTGTTATTTTGATGTTTTTGATGTGGTTTTTATCTCCGGTCGAGTACACTATTTAACGTGGGCTTATCATGGTTGTTGCCTTTAGTGCCCGTTCTCGTCTCTTGGTGTTTTTACATCTGATTTTTATCATACATAAGTCACGGGTTCAAACCTTTTCTGATGCTGTGACTGTCAGAAATGAGTATTTTGTGTCTCCAGACCAATACATGTGTCTGACTAATTTTGTTGTGTAATTTTCACCCTGTTATGGGGTAACATTACAGCTGTGCCGTACTGGGTTTAATTTCTCTAAAGTTCCATTAGTAAAATGGTCCAAACATGGCCAAACTACTCTAGTTATTTCTGGTCATGACCCTCTACATGACATAACAATATTTATGGATATTGCTGTTAACCCAGGCCCTCGTATTGGATCCACTAGTGATGACGAGTTGCATTTTATACATTCAGATAGTTCTCAATCTATCATGTCTAGTAATTCTACTATAATGTATTCCCGTGGTCAGCTTTTTAATATCCGTAAGACTTCTTGTCACTCCATTCAGCCTGGATTGCTTTCTATTCTGAAAGCAAATGGAATTCTTCGGTTCAGGGGTAATAGAGCAGGTCATTGTAACTATAAGTGTAAAATTCCTGTTCAAATTGGTCACCGGCTTGATTATGTTCATAATGAGAGAGCTTTGGAAAACCGCACTCCTGTCCTTAAACACATTGTTGTAAATCCTGCCGATCCCTCTGATGATCTATTTAAACTCTGTTGCTTAAACACCAGATCTCTTAAAAATAAGGCTGCTAGTTTTGTTTCTTATGCTATTAATAGTAAGGCTAATTTGTTTGCCCTTACCGAGACTTGGTTTACAGATATGGATGTTGCCCACAAGGTTGAAGCAACCCCACCTGGTTTTAGATTGCTTGATAATCCCTGGAAAAACCATGTGGGGGGAGGCACTGCTTTGTTGTTTCGTGACCATTTGAATGTCAAGAAAATTGCTGGAGATGAACTAGACTCATTTGAGTTTTCAGAATGGTCTGTAGGGATTAATTCGTGTAAATTATGACTTGTAATTATTTATAGGCCTCCTTACTCTGCTAGCCATCCTTGTACAGTTAATCGGTTTATCAATGATTTTGCTGATTATTTAGAATCCATTGTTTCATCTTCTGAACCAGTTTTAATAACTGGGGATTTTAACATCCATGTTGACATCTCTGATGATCCAAACACTATACGTTTTTTGTCACTTCTTGAATCCATGGGTCTCCAGCAACATGTTGACAAACCTACTCATGAGATGGGTCACACACTTGATCTTGTTATTACCAGGAAATCAGACATGGTTCTTAACAGCCCCCCGACACCTCACCACCTCTTTTCTGATCATTTTTCTGTTATTTGCAATTTGCAACAAAACAAGTCTGCTTTTCCAGCTAAACAGATTGTTTATAGGGATATTAAATCCATTGACATTAATTGCTTGAAAGGTGACTTAGTCTCTTCTAGGCTGTGCAGGGACACTCCTCAAGGTCTTGAGGAGCTTACCAAGTGTTATAATACTACGCTTGCTGGTGCCTTTAATACACATGCCCCATTAAAGTCCAAGTTGGTCACCGCTAGGCCCCGTCTTCCTTGGTTTAGTCAAGACATCAACTCTGCCTTGAGGATGAGGAGACGTGCAGAAAAGAAGTGGCGACGAACAAACATGGTCTCTGATGTTTCAGAATATAAGCTTATTAGAAATAGGGTTACCTTTCTTCTTAATAAAGCTCGCTGCAGTTTTTACAAAGACTTTATCGAAAGTAATAGTTCCGACCAGAGGAAATTATTTAGAGCATCTAAAAAGCTCCTTGGGCATAGTGTTGACGTCCTCTATCCACCTTTTAAAGATAAACTGTCTCTTGCCAATGATATGGGTAGTTTTTTTGTAAAGAAAATATCTTATATTCATGCTAAACTTGATGACTTGGAAGTTTCAACCTCTGTGGACAGGCTGTTATCTTTTACACCTGAAACAATGTCCAGTAATAACCTGTTTGATAGTTTCATACCACTAACCGAGTTATTATTATTATTATTATTATTATTATTATTATTATTATTATTATTATTATTATTATTATTATTATTATTATTATTATTATTATTATTATTATTATTATTATTATTATTATTATTATTATTATTATTATTATTATTATTATTATTATTATTTACATGGATATCAACACAAATGTTGTTAATCGTGAACGGCCCCTTAGTACTCTACACCTGGTTCAATAACAGTGAGATATTTGACCTGTTTATTAAAGCCATTGGACCCTTTCGGTTCAGGAAAAAAAAATAAATTCACAGATTTACAAATAACTTACAGGGTTTACAGAAGGCAATGGTGAAAGACTTCTCTTGAAATTTTATTCCATGAAATGCTGTACTTTTTGAGAAAACAGCAAAACAATATAAATTCTCGTTAACGAGAATTACGGATTTATTTTAAACACGTGTCATGACACGGCGAACCGCGCGGAAACAAGGGTGGGTTTTTCCGTTGTTTTCTCCGAACTCCGATGACCGATTGAGCCTAAATTTTCACAGGTTTGTTATTTGATATAGAAGTTGTGGTACACATAGTGTGGGCCTTGGACAACACTGTTTACCGAAAGGTTCCAATGGCTTTAAAGGCAGTGGACACTATTGGTAATTACTCAAAATAATTATCAGCATAAAACCTCATTTGGTAACGAGTAATTGGGAGAGGTTGATAGTATAAAACATTGTGAGAAACGGCTCCCTCTGAAGTGACGTAGTTTTCGAGAAAAGTAATTTTCTACGAATTTGATTTTGAGACCTCAAGTTTAGAATTTGAGGTCTCGAAATCAAGCATCTGAAAGCACACAACTTCGTGTGACAAGGGTGTTTTTTTCTTTCATAGTTATCTCGCAACTCCGACGACCAATCGAGCTCAGATTTTCACAGGTTTGTTATTTTATGCATATGTTGAGATACACGAAGTGAGAAGACTGGTCTTTGACAATTACCAATAGTGTCCACTGTCTTTAATGATTGTTTGTTTCAGGGTTATCAGCCTAATGAGAGAGATATTCAACAGCTAGTAACTATGGGATTCCAACGCGATGCTGCATCCAATGCACTCAGGAAACACACAGGAAATATGGATGCTGCAATAGAGATGCTTGTAACATCACCGTCAGGCCCCCCACAGATACAACCACATAGACATGAACAACAGAGGCCAGATACTAGACCGGGTATGTGCATTTTTTCCTTCTTTTTGAGGCCCTTTTTGAATACATGGCTTCGGCTTTGGAGTCGGCTTTAGGCTCGGTTCTCTAAGCCCTGAAGTCTGCAGAAGTCTGCACTCGCACAAGCCAAAATTTCCTGTTAACCCATGAAATACATTTAAAATATGCGCAGAAATTCCTGCTTCTGCAAGCACCAATTCGTTGCTTACTGTAAGCAGAGCCATGACGTTGGGCCCAGGGGCCAATTTCATAGAGCTGCTTAAGCAAAATAATCAATGCTTAGTAAAATCAGAATACCGGCTAAGACTCCACTCAATTGTTATGCTATAGTAAACAATAGCCCAATACCAGTTACAAGCAATGTATATGGCATGACATTTTGGGCAGTAAAATGTCTAAAATAAGCAAGCTATTTTCGTGCCTAACCAAATTTTTTGCTTAAGCAGCTCTTTGAAATTGGGCCCAGGTGTCTCTTTATTGAGCACAAATCAAGCCATTTCCTGTAAGAGTAACCATGCATGTAGATCTGGGCCCAATTTCATAGCGCTGCTTAATGGTAAGCAAATTTGCGTGCTTACTGTAGCAGAAAAATTTGCTTAAGCCTTAGCGTATTTCACAGGTTAGCAGAAAAATTGGGCGGCCATATTGCGTGGTTACTGTGGATTTGCATTGTGACGTCATTTATTTTTGTGCGGTAAGCACCGGAAGGTTAGCAGCGCTATGGAATGGAAATCACACAGTAAGCACAAAATCGACCGCTAAGCAGCGCTATGAAATTGGGCCCTGGGAGTACTGTTGAGGCTACGGGTATTCTATTATTGTCTGAACGACAGCATATTGTGCCACAGCACCTTGTAAACCATGTAAACCATTTCTTGATGCTATGAAGGAAAAGGACTCATACTGTACTTGAAAATGTATCTCCACATACATGTATGTTGCAGGAAAAAATACTGAGCGCTTTGAAACTCCCCTGAGGGGTGTGATTAAGCACTATATAAGAACCTAGTATTGTTAATAAGTATTACTTGTTGGTTTTGATATCTAGAACGAGGTCATGGTAGAAGAGGAAGACGTGGTGGTGATGAAGATGAAGAACAAAGTGCACCACCAGCAGCACCTGCTACGCTCTTTGACTTCCTTCAACCCAAACTAGGAAAAGGTAAACATACAATAATACTAAATAACAACTAGTTCTTATATAGTAGCGTATCAATGCGCTTTACATTAGTGCCCTGGTCACTGGGCCAATAACATTCCTGTAATCTGACTTCCTTCAACCCAAACTAGGAAAAGGTATACATACAATCATAAACAATAATAACTAGTACTTGCATAGTAGCGTATAAATGCACTTTACATTAGTGCCCTGGTAGAATATAAAGCAAGACGAGTTCTCAAAAGAACAAACTCTACCTGGCAAGTAGATACACACATGGTGTTACCGCAAACCAAATATATTTTGATATCTCGCCATGCAATGCCTCAAATCCCAGACAGTTCTAACATAGCGCACTTTACATTTAGCGTATTGATGCGCTTTACATTAGTGCCATGGTCATGCGACCAATAACATTCCTTTAATCTTTCTCAACAGTCGATCTTTCGACTTCCAGCATTCCCAGTCGATCCTAACCGTTTCAGATACCAAACTTTTCATGTTCTTTTCAAAATTTCGCATCGACGCGACTCTGGAGTCCCAGCCATAACAGATGAAATCTGAAATTTACATTTGTAGAAATTAAATCAACTAATTCTTGGTCAAAAGTTGACTCTAAAAAATTAAATCAACTAATTCTTGGTCAAAAGTTGACTCTAAATGTTTTTTGATTTGTAGAATTTAAATCAACTAATTCTTGGTCAAAAGTTGACTCTAAATGTTTTTTGATTTATAGAAATGAAATCAACTAATTCTTTTCTCCTGAAGACGAGCAGAGTATACTGTTCGAAACGTCGAGACCAACCCGGCTCTTTTCAGAGCCAACACTCCTTCAAAAGAGTCTTTACCCATGGTTGTACCTGCAAGTTTACTATTCATATTTATATTTATAGTTACTCTTATTCTCCACACCATGCAAAGCTTCAAACACCATCAACTAATTCTTGGTCAAAAGTTGACTCTAAATGTTTTTTGTATTTACAGATAAAGGGAAATCCTCTGAGCATTCAAATGAAGTGACGTCAAGCAAGAACAGAAACTATGCTAAAGAACAACCATACTCAGTGCAGGAAGCTGGCATATCCTTTGTGCATAAGAATAAGGGTCAAGGGTCAAACTCCGGTCAAGGGTCAAACTCCAATCAGTGGGACCAGCCTAATGACGATAGTAGTGTACGCGGCTATAACGCAGATAGGAAACCCAGGAGAGATGATTATAGTAAAGGACGGGGATATGGCGGGAATGATAATAGAGACAGGAGACCAGACTTCAACCAGCAGAAAGCTTATAACCAAGGTAGGAGAGACTTTGAGTCTAGTCCCAGGAGAGATGACTTCAATAGACATGGTAGAAATGATAGAGGAGACAGGAAACAAGATTTTGATGGAAAGTCTGGTTCCAGGGACTTCAATAGAGAAAGACATGGTGGAAGTGATAATAGAGACAGGAAACAAGACTTTGATGGAAAGTCTGGTCCCAGGAGAGATGACTTCAATAGACATGGTGGAAATGATAGAGGAGACAGGAAACAAGACTTTGATGGAAAGTCTGGTTCCAGGGACTTCAATAGAGAAAGACATGGTGGAAGTGATAATAGAGACAGGAAACAAGACTTTGATGGAAAGTCTGGTCCCAGGAGAGATGACTTCAATAGACATGGTGGAAATGATAGGGGAGACAAGAAACAAGACTTCAATTCAACTGGCTTTAATTCTGACAGAAACAAAAGGAACTTTGACCAAAAGTCTGGTCCCAGGAGAGATTACTATATTAGAGAGCCAAGATTTGGTGGAAATGACAGTGGAGACAGGGCACCAAACCGCAGTAACAATAAGGAGAACAGTAACTACAGGGGTTCCTTTAGAGAGAAGAATGAGGGCGCCAGACAAAAGGACACTAACCATCACACTCATGAAATCACAAACGATGGTCAACAAAGAACAGAGAATCAAACCAATCAAAGAGAGAACATGAGTCGTGGAGGTCAACAAAGGTCATCGGACAGGGGTGAGCAAAGGTCATCGAAAGGGGGTCAGCAAAGGTCATCAGACAGAGGTCAGCAAAGGTCATCGGACGGAGGTCAGCAAAGGTCATCTGACGGAGGTCAGCAAAGGTCATCCGACGGAGGTCAGCAAAGGTCATCAGATGGAGGTCAGCAAAGGTCATTGGACAGAGGTCAGCAAAGGTCATCGGACAGGAAAGCAGACTACCAGGATAGCAGACCACCACGGTTCCAGAAACACAATGATTCATATAATGATAGTGTTAATGTTTCTCAGCGGACGACCGCTAGAAATGAAGCTGGAGTTGTTGCTAGTGGGAAGGAAGCAAGGAGGAACGACGCCCCTCCTGCTCAATCTACGCCAGCTGTTAGACCAGGGGAACCGTGTCAAGCTAAATATTGGGAGGATGGACAGGTAAGTGTATCTAAGGGGCTGTTCACAATTATCAACATTTTCACAGCATCCAAGTTGTAAACTTTTTCAATCCCACCTCTCTCCCCCCTAAAAATGTACAAAGAAAATTTTTGTTTTTTTGTCACACTACTCCAGGCCTGGTACTTCATGAAGTCCAATTGCCTCCATACCCACTAGTCATTCCCTTGGTGCCCTTGAAATGCTCCAGTAGAAATTACAAATTTATATTGTCCTCATAAGCAATTTCTTAACCAAAGAGAAAATGCCATGGTACCCTTACCCTAATTACTCAAAATAATTGTTAGCATAAAAACTTACTTGGTAACAAACAATGGAGAGCTGTTAATTGTGTAAAACTTTGTGAGAAACGGCTCCCTCTGAGTATGGCAACCATGAACCGGGCGTAACTGTGACATTGTGTTTTATTTCTTGATAGTTTTACAATGCAGTACTGACTGCAGTTCACCCCAGTGGTCGTACGTGTGTTATTCTGTTTCCTGAGTATGGCAACCATGAACCGGGCGTAACTGTGACATTGTGTTTTATTTCTTGATAGTTTTACAATGCAGTACTGACAGCAGTTCACCCCAGTGGTCGTACGTGTGTTGTGCTGTTCCCTGAGTATGGCAACCATGAAGAGGTGAAGATGGCAGACACAAGACCAATTCCTTCACCGGCATGGGTAAGATATCAACCTCGTTCCCAGGGGTGATCCATCTCCTCGTGTCATGCCTTGCTTGCTCCATAACCCCCAGGGCCCAGTTTCATAGAGCTGTTTAAGCAGAAAATTGCTTACCGATTATCTGCTTAGCAGAAATGAGCAGGATACCAGTCGCAAATATGACATGATAGTGTGGCTGGTAACCTTGTTCAGGTAAGCTTAATTTTTTTGCGCTTTGCTACTTTTTGTACTTAAGCAGCTCTATGAAATTGGGCCCAGGAAGTGGTTCATTAGTCTGGCACATTTTAATTAGGACTGTAGCCAATACACTCTTTGCGCCCACTCAAGTATGGTAACCTGCAGTTTAGGAAGAATCAAGTCAAAGAGTAACTGGTTCCCCTCATTCTTCTTTACTCTTGTCATATAGTATAGTTTAGGATGACTGTGTAAAACAAGACGCTTTTCAAATTGAATTGCGTTAAAATGCTTGTATTTTGATATGCATGTAATGAGCATCCTACAAGTGACATACAAGCGCTTTTAACAAACATGCGTGCAGGGTAGTCTCTTTTGGGAGCCGATCAGCGCAATTTTTTGTTGCCATCCTTACCAGGGGTATCGACTGTCAATACAGAGTGCTGTTTCACAGACCAACTTGGTCTTAAAGGGTCATATTTCCTGGTTAAACTATTTCCTATCACCACTATGTTCATAATAACAACGGTGAAAATAGTACTGCACAGTTACAATAATTGGAATCGTATTAACACAATACATTTTTCAATTTACTACAAGTGAACAGATACAACGTCACTCACCTGGATGGGAGAGCACCAACATTTATTAACCCTCACTTTTGGGAGCCGATCAGCGCAATTTTTTTGTGCATCCCTACCAGGGGTATCGACTGTCAATACAGAGCGCTGTTTCACAGAACTCACTGAGTATATAGTCCTAGCACACATTGGTGTATGGGTAAAACCAAAATTAATAACATTTTTTTTGTAATTTCTTTCAGACGGGATCGGCACAAGCAGTTCCTGGTCCACCAGTTCCACCTCTACTAATGTCTCACTCTGCCAATCCAGGAGTGTTTGCAGGATCAACCAATGTACAGCTAGAGTTTTATAAAGGTGGTGAGGGTAGAGTTCACTCCAAGAACAGACAGCAGAGAGAACCCAGACAAAATACCAGACCCTCTCAGAACTTCTACCAACCCCCTGACTCGAGGAAATAGCGGCTTTATTCTTACAGGTGAAAGTATTCATGTTAAGAATTTCTTGTAATACTAAACATTCTATACATTTTATAAAGAACCTCTGGAAAGGACCATTGGTGTGCAAAACTCAATTCGTGGTTCAGACCTGATCGTGCCCTGCCCTTCTTCTTCTTGCGTATGTCGAGAACAAAACTTTAGTTAAGACTTCCAAAAGTTCTGTGAAGCAGCCACTCTCTAGTGGTCTCATCCACTTCCATCAGCCCGGGGATGCCGTTTGGTGGTTTAAACTGGGGGCAAATTGCCATGTAATGATCTGCTGTTTGCTCCGCTGCACCACACTCACAAGCTGGACTTTGGGCTGAGCCACATCTGAACCCAGAGCTTGAGAACTGTGCACAAACCCTATTGGGAAATAACGCCAATGACGTCACGAGGTCATTGCATATCATTATCATAGATAAGCAGTTTTTGACTCTCGGCTGAAAAAGCCGCGCGGAGCGGTGAATTTTTGACTTGAATTATTTATTACTAAATGCAAATTTTAAGCGTAAAACGGTTATAAACCGTTATCTACGATGTTGATTTGGCCCAAAAAAGGGTAATAGTTAAAATATTGAGATTATCAATTAAAATAGAATGGTTAGGCTGGTGAGAGAAAAAAAAACATCAAACCTTTCTGAATAGATTGTGCATGAAATGTGTGCTATTTACTAACATTTTTAATAATTGTATTAATTGTACTTGAAATTTTAGTTTACTTTTGAAGAACATAATCCATGCGCTTCCCTCAATAATGTTTTTTTTTGTACAAACATTTTGGTGTTTTGGGCAAGTTTATAAATGTTGATCTGCTACTGTATTGCACTACTTCATATGTATTATCAAGCATTATGACATTTGTTTTATTACAACTGTTATACTTGCCTAAAGGTTGCAATAAAGCTCAAGCCTTTTCCCTCATGCAAAATTCAATCTGACCAATGTGGCTTTAAAGACAAGTTAAGTTATTCTTTAAAGCCTGTCTCACACGAGCTTTCTAAACGATGGTTGTTTGCAACAAAATCGCATCGGTGTAATAAAATCGCAAATTTGCGTCGTGTGAAATAAATCTGTGTGATGAAATTGCCACGGAGCCGCGTAATAAACAATCGGGATCGAGACCTACTCCAAAAATCGCATCCCTGTTTAGAGTCGCCAAGATCACTCTTGTGAAACGACGGACAGCACGATTACCAAGATCCAGAGCGACCGCACAACGATCACGCATGCACAAACTATTAAGCAGGACACATCATCACTCCGGTAGAGAAAGGTTGTTTGTTTATTCCAGGTATCCATCAAAATGGCGTCGAGGGCACAAATGTTGCTGTTGCAAACTATTTAGGTGTTCGGGGTTGTGCCGCTTTAGTCCGGTGGCGCTGCAGTGGTCATGACTAGTTTACGCCAACCATCTCGATCTGCTGCTGATTTTGATGCAGCTGCCATACCTCATGTACCTTGTCCTGTCCAGTCATAATGAGTTTCATCCATGATATTGCTGGACGACCTCGAAAAAAAGGGATTGGTGGTAAAGTTCAGCGTTTAACGCATTATTATTATTATGATGTGAACTCCACATCCATTAGAATGATAGGGAACACATCCCGCATGAAATATTGATGTGCCTTGTTGTTTGTGCATGATTTAAAATGAAAAATGAAATGATACAGCATTACAGCATTAGTAAAAAGAAGAAGAGTTAGTTTACGTTGAAAATACTGCATTTGATCTCAATAGGTACTGGTTACATTTTTCAACCATCACCGTCAATTGGATGCTAGACTTGTTAAAAGTCTGAACACGGAACTTCTCCTGCTGACATACAAATCTCTTCACCAATCCGCACCTCACTATCTTCAAGATCTCCTTCATCTATATGTACCTCATACTACTCTCCGCTCCAGCTCTACCTCTCAACTAGTCCCATACATCACTCGCTACAAGTCTTATGGCCACCGCTCATTCTTATATTCAACACCCTCACTCTGGAACAACTTACCGCACAACATCAGAACTGCTCCGAACGAGAACATTTCCAAACATCTGCTGAAAACTTACCTGTTTACTCATTAATTTGTGTAAAGTGCTTCGGGACTGTGGTGTTAAGTGCTTTATAAGTGCTGTCATTATTATTATTATTATTATAGTGTTACAACTCTCTCAACGATTGCGACGACACCGCGATATTCTCGCGAGACTGCTGGCCCCAGCGAGACTACTGCTCTTGCGCTGTGCAGTCTCATTTAATGGGGCAGTAGTCAACAGCCAGCAGCTTCGCACGAGAGCAGTGATCTTGCGAAAGCAGTATTCGATCGCGTAGGCTTGAATCACTATGCAACCACCACGACTCGACTATCCCCACAACAAACCTTTAACGACTTGTCAACAAGTTGGATGGTTGCCCTCAGGAGAAACATCTTGTAAATTACTTCATTAAGCAACCTTTTCAGCATTTACGGAAAGGTATTTTAAATTTATGCTGTACCATACAATTAAAAGTTTAAGCAAGTTTATTTAATCTATAATTAAATGGTATTTAGTTTGTAGAAAATAAATAGCAGGTTTTTCAAGTGCCTTTTTGCGATGTAGTTATTTATAAATAAATGAAAATGTAAAGCAATAAAACAATTGATACATTTAAAAAGATCTGAGATTGATTCGGTGGTAAGAAACTTCTTTTATCAGTTGCATGTTGTGGCCAAGAGGTTAAGAGCAGCAGACTCAAGCTCTGGTGTTTCTGATCAGCAGATTGTGGGTTCGAGTCCCAGTCGTCACACTTGTGTCCTTAAGCAAGACACTTAACCATTGCTTCCTCCTTCGGATGGGACATAAAGCGGTTGTCCCATGTGTTTGTAATGGACGTAAAACCAGTGCACTTATCGTAAAGAGATGGGGTTTGCCCCGGTGTCCCTGGTTTGATTGGCTGCATATTGCGCCACAGCACCTTGTAAAACTTTACATGGTACTATATGACATGTAAAAGGAGTTGGTCTCATAATACAAACGTAGTCCCATATTGACCCATTTCACCTGACGTCATCATCAGACTTGAATGCGCCATACTGGTGGGCAATTTCACTGTGCGTTTTCATATATAACTCTATGCATAGAGTATGCTGTGCGTTATGCAGTGAAGTGCCCATTTTAGGCGATGCAGCGTTAATACACGTAAACCTAAACTTGCCCACCAACATGGTGAGCGTAGCACCAGTCGCCGCGTGTGACGCGCGTGCAAGGGGTCAATACCTTGCAGGAAAATATTGAATGTTGAAGTGCCTTGAGCGTCACTGAGTGTCGGATATGAGTGCTATACAAGAAGCCATTATTATTCTTCTTTTCCTTAGTCCCTTCTTTGGTTGACAGTTGGAACAATACACTGTCATCTATTTTCAAGTGCCTTCATGGCGTTACCTTCTATGTTTTTGTTGTTAAGGTAAAAATGGTGTTGTTTTATTGTGATTTGACTGATTTCAGTAACATTTTTGTGCATATATTTCTTAAGCCATGGCAAAACAGCCTAACTTGAAAATTACATTTTGAGACAAGCAAGCAAGTACGGAGATAAGCTGTTTTGCCATAAAAACGGGACATCAGTGTACAAAGAGGGCGAGACGGGCATGTAAACATCCATACATAGTATGCGTTTGAAACTTTGAAATGGAAAAAACTGAGAAACTAATGGGTGCGTTCGAAAAGCTTCCCTGGGTCGACCCCGCAGTGGTCACTGGGTGAGCCCCTTACAAGAGCTAATCGACAATCACACTCGCCCTCTCGTGGGGACGGCATGCACCTCGGGTCACCCCCAAGTGGCCCACTCCTTAAGCAGGGCACTGGGGGCTGACCTGGGTGAGCCCCTGGAATGACTTTGTAGCTATTCGAACGCACTGGGGACATACCGGGGTCGGCCCAGGGAAGCTAATCAAACGCACCTATTGTATGCCTTTGAAATGGATAAAACAGAGAAACTAAGACCATAGGCGTCATAAATAAGGGACTATTCCAATCTATCTGTACACTGTAACAACATGGTATTTCTTCAAACTAAGATATTCAGGATATGAAGGAAGACTTAAATTACAGGAATGAAACAAGAGGTGTAAAAGTTGAGAATAGAGAAGTAGAAGACAATAAGTGTCGTAAATAAGGGACGTACCAACCCTCTACACTGTCATTGTATTTCTCGACATTGTTGAAGAAGTAAAGACAACCAATGACAGCTGCACAACCAGGTTCTCCTGAAATGAGATCTGTGGTTGGTTGGCTCAGGGCTATTGTGTGGGTTGCCCATTGTGTGAGAATGCCCTGTGTATTGGGGCGTGTCAGTAGACTGTTGGAGGAGGGTAGAATGGTATGCCAGAGACTTGAAATATGGAGCCAGGATGGTGGACCCACAGAATAAACACTGGGTACTGTGATTGGTTCTCCTGAAAGGAGACCTGTGGTTGGTTGTCTCAGGGCTATTGTGTGGGTTGCCCATTGTGTGAGAATGCCCTGTGTATTGGGGCGTGTCAGTAGACTGTTGGATGTTGGAGGAGGAGGGTGGTAGAATGGTATGCCAGAGACTTGAAATATGGAGCCAGGATGGTGGACCCACAGAATAAACACTGGGTACTGTGATTGGTTCTCCTGAAAGGAGACCTGTGGTTGGTTGGCTCAGGTCTAGTGTGTGGGTTGCCCATTGTGTGAGAATGCCCTGTGTATTGGGGCGTGTCAGTAGACTCTTGGATGTCATAGGAGGAGGGTGGTAGAATGGTATGCCAACCTTTATGCAACAAATTCTGGAGACTCACAAAAGATGCAGCAAATATGGACCCAGGGTGGACACACAGAACACTGGGTGCCAGATCTAGGCACCAGACTCATCCATGTGGACTTCTTGTGTCATGTCAACAAGCAATGTATCTTGAGCTGTGCACTGAAAGTGTTGAGACTGAGGAACATTTCGAACAAAGCTGACATCTTCATATTGGAAATTTTCACTCCAGCACATGCAAAATAAAATGAGGGTTCAACAGAACTTCATGAAGGAACTACTTGAGGAAGTGGCATTGAGAAAACGAAGCGGCACTTCCAAGGAATTGAAGAAGATGAAAAGTGAGTACTATCTTTTTCCTATTTTTGTTTCTTACCAACCTTCTGCTCAGCAAAAACAAGCAGGAAATAGCCACAAATGTTGCATGTTGCCTTGTATTTTGTTTGGTAGTCTAATTCTGGTAAGCACAATTTGTTTGTGATTAGTTACTTTTTGTGCTTAAGTTAGCTCAATGGAATTGGGAAAACTCTTTGTATGGTGTTGGACAGTGTTTAAATATTCCCCCGCCCCTCCCCCAAACAACAAGATATTCCAGGAATTATCAAATGTTTTGATTTTGAGAAAGCATTTGACGAGCTAGAGTAGTTCTTTGTTGAGAAACGTTTGAGGTACTTTACTTTTGGTCTAATTATTTGTGGTTTGGTATTGTGCTACATCACAATATTTTGAGCTGTATGGCCAATAAAGGCCACATTTGGAAAAGTTTCCGTATGGCGCCACCACTTTTTCATTCGATATGAAATAATATAGTATCTAATTTACCTCAATGAGATATCCCTTTTTGTAAAAATTGTTTTATCTGTCGGTGGTAATGAGACAGTGCGTACAGACCAAATTGAAAGACTGCTAAGTAGCAGTACTGTTAACTCGTGTAGGTTTTGGTCACACATCAACATTCATTCATTACGATGGTAGTATGAACATAAAGGAGAAGATAATTTATGATTGAAGAGTCATTTGCCATCTCTGAGAAAATTGAGGTTTTTCTTGTTCATCATCATTCAATCTCTACACCATATTCATACACCTAGTGTTGTCCACTTAATATTATTATGATGTTGTCCATATTAATATCGCTGCTAGTCACTCAAGGCAAATTTCCGGTACTAAATTATGACTAGCTGGCAGCGATAACTCTATTAACGCCACATTTAATCTCTTGCATAATTTCACACTGTCCTCTGGGCTAAAGATTATTAACTCTTAAGTCAGACGCAAATAATATTGGTTATCTTATCTCGGATAGTAATATTTTACCTCCAGACAAAATTAGTTATTGGTCTGTAGGACATCAGGGTAAAATTTCAGGGCTCTGCTTATCTCGGAATTCTGCGCTTACGGTGCTCGTAAAGCATATCATGTTTTTTGGCCGTAAGCGCAGAATTGCGTTGTAATTCCTAGATCTAGTCATAGGATTCTTCATGAGTTATTGAAACCTTAAGGCTAGTTGGTTAGGATGATTAACTCGTCCTTACTCAAGATAAGTCTAGTCTTAACTCTTTGTGAAATCGAACCTTATTGGCCAATCAACCGCTACACTGTACAACCAGTAGAGTAACGTTTCTAGGTAGTATTATTTATAACACCCCTTTTCATTGGTTTAGAGCGCGTCACATGATATGTCTTAGTTTTACTAGAAACGGCAGCTGTGTGATAGTGCATCGTTTGCCATGTGATAGTCCGACGACTATCACACGGTGTGCAGTACTCGGACGTCTTTTTACCCACCTCGAACCCAATCAGTTGTGTATCTGTGTATCTGAAACGCGCATACAAACAGTGTGTGTACGAGGATGATAAATAGTATGTTGGGGTGTAATAAACCAAATATTGTCTGCTTTTACTCGTGCTACATGTATGGTTATAACTCTGACTCCCTCGGTGATCCCCGGACCTTTCTATTTTCCTTCGGCTGCGCCTCGTGAAAAAGAATGCTCTGGGGATCACCTCGGAAGTCATAGTTTTAACCATAGCACTCGAAGCAGTCAATATTTGTATAATACTCTGTAATGAAAATAAGAAGTACATGAAATTCATGAATGAGCACATATGAACTCAAATACATAACGACAACCAATTTAAAGAGCCACACTTGACCGTGTATTTTCACCCAAACGGCTGTTTTTTATTTTGAAAGAATCACTGGAGTCACTGGGACATCTTCCCACAACAAAGATAAATGACACATTTATACAAATAATATATCCATTTACTTAAACACCCAGTTTAATTTGTCTTGACCTTGTACGTGTATATGAATACTGTAGGTTTCCGGCCGTCGATTTCACCAAACTCTTCCTAACTTAAGATTAATCTTAAGACTTAGGACTTCCTAACTTAAGATTAATCTTAAGACTTAGGACGAGTCCAAGCCCTATGTAGCAGGTAAACACTAAGATTAGTCCTAGGTTAGGACGAGTTACTAGGACGGGTTCAATACGTCCTACGCCTTTGGATACGGAACTTAACTCGTCCTAAGATTAATCCTAAGTTAAGGAAGAGTTTGGTGAAATCGATGCCCGAGTTCAAAAATCCATCAAGTAAAAAATTAGTTACTAAAAAGAAAGACGAAAGGACATACCCATACTTTTTCCCTACACACATGACACACAAAATAATGAAAAATAAAACACAATGAAATGTTGTGTTTGTGAACAAAAAGGAAACAATGATTGCTAGATTTTAATAATATGTCGATTTGACAGGTTTCTTATTATAAATAACTTGACTTGCTCATGTACATAGCTGTATAACAAGGTTTAATAGATGTTAAATTTGCTTCGGGGATAAAGACTTTTATTTGATTTTACTCTTACACTAATGTAGGGGAAGCACGGTATGCTCAGTACTTTCCCCGAGTCCTGTGAAAAACAAAATCAAAAGGCCTCGGTGGGATTCGAAATGCCTCGCTACCGATCTTCATTAGGGACTTTTCGTTTTCGACGACGGATGGTTCTACGACGGTAAGATGACATTTGGCGTCATCTGCGCATGCGTCGGCTTTGAGGACGGTCGTCCCTCAATTTCTACGACAGTACTTTGGATGAATCTTCGTTGTGCTGAAAACAACAACCATTAGCTGAACAACCGTCGCAGAACCATCCGTCGTCGAAAACGAAAAGGTCCCTACTGTCTAATTGGTCAGACACCTGCTCAAGAGACGAGGGTGATGGATCAAATCCCACCCGAGTAATAGACCTGTGGATTTGTTTCACACGACTTACACACATCGGTTTAAAGGTAAAACCGAATAATATACCAAGGTTCTTGGTAAAAGTACATGCAATAAATTAGACGCAAGGTTTATTAATTTTGTGCTTTCTGCATTTTTGAACAGTTGTCACATTAACCACCTAGCACAAAGTTTCTTCCAGTTTTTACTTAACATTATATTTCTTAACATTTAATAGCATAATGAAGTGATATGCTAGAAAAGCATGCTATAGCTGGTATGAGATGAAAAACCCGAAATCCACCTTTGTGGTTTTCCCTGTATGCCAACACACAATTTAGGTACAAATTTTCATACTGTGCAAGTGAATTAGACTCGTTTCTCAGTCCAGCCTGAGTGTTTTGTTGCAGTTATTTTATGATAGTTCAAGACATAGCAGATAGCTTTAAATTAATTCTTCACGACTTGCACAATGCACTACTAAATTTTTCAATTGTACTTTAGAAAACCATTCTTAAATTATTAAGTTTATTCCGAGACATCCATGTTAAGTTTTGTTCTATTTACATTAAAATGCTATAAAAATAAATACACATCTCCTTCAAAATAATTCCATTATTAAATTAAGAGCCACTTCTACCCTTAAAATGTGCGCATTAGTGTCAAGAATGTCATTGAATGGTTTACTGTTCAAGAGGCACATTCCCTGGGATGTTCAGAAGATTTAAGGCACTGGACACTCTTGGTAATTACTCAAAATATATATCAGCAAAGAAATTTACTTGGTAATGAGCAACGGAGAGCTTTTGACAGCATAAAACGTGAGAAACGGCTCCCTCTGAAGTAATGTAGTTTTTGAGAAAGCGGTAATTTCTCACTAAAATATTTTAATCTGCAAAAGACTTCAGGCCTGAAGCCTTTCTCAGGCATCTGAAAGCACATAAATGTGTGCAACATGGGCCTTTTGTTGTTGTTCATTATTTCCTTGCAACTTTGCTGACCAGTTGAGTCCAAATTTTTACAGACTTATTATTTGATGCTTATGTTGGGATACACCAAGTGAGACTACTGGCCTTTGACAATTACCTAAGGTGTGTCCAGTGCCTTTGGAGTTTGAGGTTGTCCTGTTTGGGAATCCAATCTAAGTAATTTATTAATAATCCTTTCGTGAGGTCACTGAAACTCTTTAAACAAAATCTTCCTTTTGTATTCAAAAGTTAAAACCAAATCTTACAATTTTCCCATTACACTTAAAGGGAGTGGACACTATTGGTAATTACTCAAAATAATTATTAGCATAAAACCTTACTTGGTAAAAATTAATAGGGAGAGGTTGGTAGTATAAAACATTGTGAGAAACGGCTCCCTCTGAAGTGGAGTACTTTTTCGAGAAAGAAGTAATTTTCCACGAATTTGATTTCAAGACCTCAGATTTAGAATTTGAGGTATCGAAATCAAGCATCTGAAAGCACACAACTTCGTGTGTCAAGGGTGTTTTTTCTTTCATTATTATCTCGCAACTTCGATGACCGATTGAGCTCAAATTTTCGCAGGTTTGTTATTTTATGCATATGTTGAGATACACCAAGTGAGAAGACTGGTCTTCGACAATTACCAATAGTGTCCACTGTCTTTAATAAGTTTCACATTCCAGAAACAATATATTGTCGGCTCAGTGCTACATTGGTAATAATTTGTGACAATTCACCTGAAATTATCTTTAAAAATACAACTCCATGTACACATTGTGAACTATTTTGCTAAGTCAAATGTAAAGTACTTACTGTTGAAGATGTTTAATTTATAGTTGATTGTCATTATTTAGGTTAGAGGGGAAATATTTCAGTTCTAGACTAGAGAACACTGTGAAGAAACAAGTAACATTAACTTTGCTTCTAGGCCTATCACAACTACGATCCAACCAAAAATGCTTGGGCCACCCATTCCTGACGTTACAATAACCATTCCTTGTCCACTTCCCCCTGACAATACACAATCTCTCCCCTGTCCCCCTTCGCCGCGCTCAATGTTGACTGTAACGCAGAAGACCGTGCAATTAGAACCAACATTGAAAGAGGGCAAGGGGGGCACGACGAGATATGGCCGGGATTGTAGCTACATCTCAATAGGTTATATTGTAACCTTCACTAAGGCCACATACAAAATACAAAAAAAAATTGTTGATCGTCCCCGCCCGACCGTTCAAAACCCCCCGACCCATATTTTATTTTTTTTTTATTTTTTTTTTTTTGAAAAGACGTTTAAAGAAGGTTTTTATTCATGTTGGCAAAGCAAAAACAATTCTTCAAATATTTACTTGGGCTACACTGTGCTTAGTTGCTTGAAAAAATTTACAGAAAATGTCATCTAGGAGTTAAATTTGTTTGACAAAACTATTGAAAACATCAAAAACACACAAACCCTCTGTTTTATAGTGAATGCGATGATTTCTTTATTCTTGATTTCATATTTGGCATGTCAACAAAACTTTAAAAATAAAAAAAAAATAAAAAAAAAATCCCCCATCCGCAAAAAAAAAGGACGATCAACAATTCTTTTTTGTATATGGCCTTATGTTGCTTCTCACTTTTTGAACCCATAGTTCTCAATACCCGGTGCAACCCAAATTAGTGCCACATTGCCACATATGAATGTTATCAAACTATTTTTCTTTTCAAATTATTTTTACATGATCATAAACTTCTACAGCTACATGTACAGTACCAACATCATAACAATCACTCATTACTGATATCCTACTATTTACATTAAATATATGCATCTTCTGTTAGATTTGTCATCACTTCCTACAAGATTCCTATAAGATTCCTATAAGATTCCTATAAGATTCCTATAAGATTCCTATAAGATTCCTATAAGATTCCTATAAGATTCCTATAAGATTCCTATAAGATTCCTATAAGATTCCTATAAGATTCCTATAAGATTCCTATAAGATTCCTATAAGATTCCTATAAGATTCCTATAAGATTCCTATAAGATTCCTGTAAGATTCCCATAAGATTCCTATAAGATTCCTATAAGATTCCTATAAGATTTTGTATAGGTTTTTTGTTGTACGGGCTAATTGTTTCAGTTAAACATGAATTTGTAAAAGCATCAGGTTTTCTTTTTACAACGTGTCCACAAAACACCCCTTTATTTTAAAGACAAGAACACCATATAATTTTGTTTTTACAAACTATTATTGAGCGTTGTGTAATGTGAGCATGGCACTATCAGCTTAGCATGACACTTCTCAAATTCACAAATGACCTTTGTCAACTTAACTTTACATTAAGTTTCAATGTAGAATACACATGTACATAATTATAAAGGACTGAACTTCAGGTGCACGCTACTGCTCGTCATAGAAAAACCTTGGTTAGCAAAAACACTTTAGAACCCAAACGTGACCCCCTTGTAGTATAGTTATAAAGGTATATTGACCCAACTTCAATGACAAGCAAATAATAATGGCACAGGTCAACCATGGAGGTAGATGGGTCAACTATCACTATCCAACTGACTTGGGAACTATCACTATCAAACTTACTTGGTTCTTGTATTTTCAATGTTTACATGGCGTGTCGTGGTCGAGTGGTTAACAGCACTCAAACTCTAGTGTTTCTGATCAGCAGAGTGTGGGTTTTCAGTCTCAGTCGTGACATTTGTGTCTTTAAGCAAGACCTCTAACCAATGCTTCGCCCCTTTGGATGGGACGTAAAGCAGTTTGTCCCGTGTGTTGTGTAATGCATGTAAAAGAACCCAGTGCACTTGTCGAAAAGAGAAGGGATTCGCCCCGATGTTCCTGGTTTGATTGGCTGTATATTGCGCCACAGCACTTTGTAAGAACTTTGTAAGCACTTTGGAAACCATTACATGGTGCTATGTAAAAAGATTAGGTTTCATTATTCAAAAAAGTAATCCCACATACCTCCTTGCAGGAAAAAACTGAATATCGAATTGCCTTGAGCGTCACTGAGTGACAGATATGAGCGCTATAAGAAGCCACTATTATTATTATTACTTGGTCATTGATGGAGTCTACAGTGTGTGCTTAACAGTTAGTAAAACCTACACACAATCTGTAAATTTATTAGTTCGAAGAAGGTGGAATCACCCACAAAACATTAATTTAAAAACTTTTTACATGATACACTTATCAATATCTTACTTTGATACAATAGTCCGATTCGTCATTCGTTTTATCAATTACTTTGGCATTAATTAAGTCGGCAGTACAAAAAGGACCTGCAATAAACACACGTTGTATTTTAAGTACATGCTGCCCTTATTTATGCAAATGAAGATTTATATTGTAGAATTAGCCATCAATAAATATGTCCATTATTTACAAAGTCAGAGTATCGGATGGTAATTGTACTTGAAGCTTGTTGACTGTGCAATAGCTCAATCATGCCCTTTGGTTTTAAGTGACTTGGGCCTATGCTAACTCAACCCTCTCCTTTCCACCAGAAAACTATGAACAATTTACTACAGTTTCCTGCATGGGCAAACTTCACCTATCAAACCATTGGCCATTTCATAATGTATACTTCCAAACAGAACTTTAAATAGTTGTAAAGTTCATGCTATGTCGGCATAAGTTTCAGTCTACCATTCCTGCATGGGCAAATTAAACCTATACAACCATGATCTTTTCTTAATGCATACTTCCAGACAGAACTTCATATACGTAGTTGTAAAGTTCATGCCATGTCAGGGCTTAAGTCTCGGTCAACCTTTTTAAAATCACAAGATTGTAATAACAGTCAATATAGTAAAGATCAATAATAGTATGTATGTACATACTGTGTAATAAGCCTGGGTGACTAGTGAAATTATTTACTACTCAACTAGTCAGGCCTCGAATAGACGCGACATTGACACTAGTTTAATTTTTAGTTCCCAAGACGCATTGCGGCATATTGTTTGCACTAGCGCAATATAGTATAATTCACGTTGAAAGTGAATAATCATGAAGGACACAATTGGTTCACCAAGCAGGTAGTCGCTACTATTTTTTATTATAACACACCTCTTGCTTGTTCTGTATTATGGTTGGCTAAAACACGGTCACGTGGGATGAACTAATATAGTCTAGTGATCGCGCGCGCGCGTGTTTCCGACCGGGCACTAGTCTTTGAAAATAGTGCCCGGTTACAGCGCCCTCTCTTGACTTGAACCGTGAACAGCAACTACAAAACTTCTTTTCTTTTCCAGATTTCTGTTCTTACTTCACATTTAAGACCGAGGTGTGTTATAAAACACATATTGACTGGCATAATTCGGTAACTAGTGTACGTCTATTCCCCCTCGGGCCTGTGAGTGACCAGAAGAGGGGCCTATTTCCCTCGGCCTTCTGCCTCCGGAAATAGGTCGCTCTTCTGGTCACTCAAAGTCCCTCGGGGAAATAGACGTATACTAGTTACCTCATTGCCAGTCAATATTGTATACTAGTCGTGGCGGCACAATTGACCGAGTAGTTGAGAAACGGTATTCGCGACTCGTCTCAACAATCAATAGTCGTGACTTCAACACTAGTCGCACTAGTCACCCAGGTTTACTATGTATAACATGTACACTGTCAATTATGTCAATCTATTAGAAGAAAGAAGTTTGATCTTACGAGAACATAGGCTACATATTGTCCAATAAGTGTTGTAGGAGGATGGTGTCTGTCAGCTAGGAGTATGACTAGGCTAAAGCTCCTCAAAGAGATTATCAGGCAGGGCATCTGGGCAGAGGTAGTTGGCTAATGCCATCTCATCGTTGATGAACACAACCTTCTGGGCTGTGAAGTCACTCATCCTAAATAGAAACAAAATTCACGTTATGAGAAGAAGGTTGTAGACAAACAAACTTAAAGCCATTGGACACTTTTGGTAAACAGTATTGCCCAAAGGCCAACACTTTGTGTATCACAACTTATATATAAAATAACAAACCTGTGAAAATTTAGGCTCAATCGGTCATCAGAGTCGGGAGAAAATAACGGGAAAACCCACCCTCGTTTCGTTTCGCCGTTTCGCCGTTATGTTTCGCCGTGTCATGACATGTGTTTAAAATAAATCCGTAGTTCTCGCTAGCGAGAATTGATAACTGTTTTAATGTTTTCTCAAAAAGTAAAGCATTTCATGGAATAATATTTCAAGAGAAGTCTTTCACCATTACCTTCTGTAAACCCTGTAAGTTATTTGTAAATCTGTGAACTTTTTTTTTCATCTGTTCCGAAAGTGTATAATGGCTTTAATTACTTACACTGCACATGGCAACCTTTATCAAATTGATTAGCTAAGTCATACATGTAGGATGTAGGAGCAAGTGGATGGCAAAATATAGCACCAGTCATGTATGTTTCGTTTTTGAAAGGACAAGGGCACCAAGGCATTTTCTCCTTGGTAAAGGGCACCCTATGAGGAAATTGTGAATTTCTACTGGAGCATTTTAAGGACACCAAGGCAATGACCAGGGGCAACGGAGGCAATCGCATTTGTTGCCTCCTTAAAGTATCAGGACTGTAGCACTTCTGCATCCAACTTGCGACCAAGTAACTTGCAAATAAAGAAAAGAATACCACCAAAAAGTAAAGTTTTATTTCTAAAACCACCCTGTGTATTTTAAAAATGACTGTAAAAAGTGTTTCAAACAAAATTGAACAAACAAACATTTCCTACACGCTGTTCTCAAGATAATTATTCTGCAATGTAGGCATAAATGAATGGAGGAATTATCTCTTTCTCTTATCGGTTGTTTATGACGTCAAGTGCTTCACTATACCTCAGTAACAGTTTGAACGATTCTCTTTGGTGTTTGCTTACACTGGGGTACCTGTATTTGTGCACAGCCATTATCATTGGTACATGTTTTGTTTAATACAAAGACACCAAATGAACCACAGATCATTTTATCATTTTTTGTGCATTCATGCCTGGAGCTTTTCTTCTCTTTTTTTAAGTCAGAGTTTGTTGTTTTTGTATTTTTTAACAATAATGAATGTAAACACGCCAATTTAAGTCTTTTTAACTTCTGTCGTGTATTTTGTGATATTTTTAATAAACCTTAATGAATTGAATTGAGTTGAATTGAGATACAAAACTCTTTGCAGGTCTTGTATTCGACAAACCTAATGACTTTACTTCATTGTCAATTGATATGTAAATAACAATAAGATAACTATATGGAAAGGTTTGCGGTAACACCATGTAATAACTCACTGTTTGGAGTTAAACCAACGGTTCTTTTCAGAACCCCCGAACTCATTAGAGATAGTCATTACAGGGTGTTACCGCAAACCTTTCCATATCGTATTTGCACCATGCAAAGTTTCAAATCCTACTTAATGAGATAACTGCTACATCAGTGATTTTGAAACTGTTGTTCATAAAATGGATGTGAAATAATGTGTGCTCAGCTGATTGTGGCTGTGCACTTTTATGCATGTCACAACTAGATACATATGTCTATATATATCGTCAGCGTTTTCACGAATTAGCACTCTCGAGCTTAAGGAATTTTGTTACACATTTTTATTTTTTTTACATTTCTGTTGATAATGCACGAAGACCTACAATTCCATAATGTTTCGAAGCTCAGTCAGCTTTACTTTTTTAATTAAGCTAATTAGTGTTTTCAAGTTGTGTGAGCGCGCGCGCGCTGACCTAGTTTTATAAACTTCATAACATTAGATTAATTGTTAAGTTCAAGTCATCAAGTATCTACATTGAGAAATTTAAATGGAAATACTTTGAAGTTTTGAAGGGAGGCCGTTTTCTTTGATTGTTATTTTTTGTTACATGCCTGAGTATACAGTGCTAACACACATCGGTGTATGGGTAAAAACCAAAATTAATACAAACGAACACAATCTACCTGGCAAGTAGATACACACATGGTGTTACCGCAAACCAAATATATATTGATACCTCACCATGCATTGCCCTCAAATCTCGTTTTGTCAAGATTACTTACATTGGTCGAATGATAGCCCAGCATCCCTGGAAGACCACTGGAGAATTGATAACAAGACATACACCAAGCCTCTCAGGATACCGTGTAGATAGTAGCCATATCAATGTCTTAACAAACTCATAATCCATACTGGCAAGGCTGAATTTACGCATATCAAACAACACGCAGACATTGTCTATCACGTCCTCATTGCATTTTTTGCACGCTGTTTCCTAATGCAGTGAATAAAAAGGCAAGATCAGTTTTAGCACATCTTTCATCACAAACTGATGCAAAATTTATATTTTTGGCAAAGAACAATATTAGGTATCAACATTTTCACAAAGGTTGAGAAGTAATTAAATGGAGAGGTATAACTTTGCTAATTTTTCTGCAGCTTTTGATAGTATATTTTGATTGTTTTTTGGAGAAACATTTCACTTCTAAAAAGCGGTACTGTCAGTAATAGAATTAATCTTAGGGTTAGGGTTAGAGATTTTCAGCAATACTTAAAAATGCGACAACGTTTTGAAATGAAATTTTCAGATTAGTTTTATATAGACAATTATATCTACATTTATTTATAGAAAATGAGAGTGATAGCCAAGTTTAGGTTGGTATAGAAATAGCAATTCTAGTATAAGTTTAGGCTTATATAAAAATAATGCAAAACCAACTCACCAATATATAAACCATGCACTTTGTCAAATCTTCAGTATTTCTCTCAGCAACTTTGTGATTCCTTACCCTTAGCATAATCATGGGTCTAAGTAAAGTCAGAATAAGATATGTTTGTAAGTCTAACTTTAACAATATCAACAACAACAACATCAACAGCAGCGGTGACAACCAACAACAACAACAATAACAACAACAGCAACAACAATAACAGCAACACTTACAACAACAACAATAACAACAACAATAACAGCAACAGCAATAAAAACAGCAGCAACAACATCAATAGCAGCAGTGACAACCAACAACAACAACATCAACAACAACAACAACGACAACAACAGCAGCAATAACAGCAACAGCAACAACAACAATAGCAGCAACAACCAAAAACAACAGCAATGGCAGCATCGACAACAACAGCAACAACAACAATAAAAACAGCAGCAATAACAGCAACAGCAGCGGTGACAACCAACAACAATAACAACAACAACAATATCAATAACAACCAACAACAACATCAATGGCAGACTTTGAGGCGCTAGGTGGCAGCAGACTAACCAGGTAAATTTCCATTGCTTACGTATTTCTGAGCATGAGCACATTACCGAGAACAATGGATTTTACCTGGCAAGCCTGCCGCCACCAAGCGTCCTGAAAGTCTCCCATAGCAACAGCAGCGACAACCGCCGACAGCAACAGCAGAAAAAGCATAGCAACAACAACAGCAGCAGCAGCAACAACA
Organism: Asterias rubens; assembly: GCF_902459465.1. Taxonomy (NCBI): domain Eukaryota; kingdom Metazoa; phylum Echinodermata; class Asteroidea; order Forcipulatida; family Asteriidae; genus Asterias; species Asterias rubens. The sequence continues at coordinate 1,912,854 of NC_047069.1, read as the reverse complement.
CCAGGCCTGATACTTCATGGAGGGAACGGAGGCAATTGCCTCCGTTGCCCCTTGTCATTGCCTTGGTGCCCTTGAAATGCTCCAGTAGAAATTTACAATTTCCTCATAGGGTGCCCTCTACCAAAGAGAAAATGCCTTGGTGCCCTTGCCCTTTAAAAAACGAAGCATACAGTCCTGCAACACAATAACAACAAAACAAGGACAACAAATTAAAAAAGAAATTATACAGAGTTTTGATACTTGCCTTCCATGTCGATCACGGTGTTTAAGTAATTCCACTTTTTTTGTGTTTAATTCGGATTGAACCTCTGGACACGCTGCTGGGTTGATGGCCTCTACTCCATATTCTTTCCTCCATTTGTTGCACTTTAAGATGGCTGCAAAAGAGTCATCTACAGTCTTGAAAGCTTTCAGGAAACGAATGATGCTAGGGTCTGTCATGTACTGATGAAGAGATTGTAAACAAAATGCACATTGAATTATTAATTAACAAGAACTTGAATGGTGCGAGTATTCATTTGAGAATAACCGGCCTATGGTAATAATTTCCAGGTAGTCTTCACTTTGGTCTTAAAGGCACTGAACACGCTTGATACTTACTCAAGGAATAATGCATACAAATTGTATTGGTAACGAGCAATGGAGAGCTGTTGATTGTATAAAACATTGTGAGAAAAGGCTCCCTATGAAGGAACGTAATTTTCTGAGAAAGAGGTTATTTCTCACTCAAATATTTGAACCTAAGAAAGACGTCAGACCTGAAGCCTTTCTCAGGCATCTGAAATCACACAACTTTGTGCAAAAAGGGTGTATGTTCTTTCATTATTTTCTTCAAACTTCGATGACCAATTCAATTGAATCCAAATTTTCACAGATTTGTTTTTTTTTATGCATTATGTTGGCATACACCAAGTGAGAATACTGGTCTTTGACAATTACCAGAGGTGTCCAGTGCCTTTAGATAGGTCTCTTCTTCTATGAGTCATTGAATACAAATGCAAAACCTTGTTATTCACTTCTTAAGTGGCGTCAGTCTTAACAGACAATATTTGACTATCCACTTCTATTGTTTATCTCAAACAAGAACCTATTTCTACACATTCCTAAACCTAAGTGAATACATTTTGTACATTTTTATGAAGTTCATAAACTTGGTCAAACGAAATTACAGTAAATTAAGTAACGTCAAGTGGTAACTGAAAACAGTGTTAATTTTACCTGAGATGGATCCGCATTGAAGATAATCTACAAACATAATAAGAGAAACCAATGGATCATGAATGATTATTTCTGCTTGATTTTGCGGCATCACTTATAATTTTGTTGTTTGAAGAGAATAAGAAGCATAATTGATCTGGAGGAGTTGCTATGTGCTTGTGGTTAAAAAAATTATTATGTTATAATCTTTCTCTTGATTTTCCAACTTATTACTTAAACTTTACATAATAAGGGAAGGATATGTAAGCTGAGAATAATTATCTTCAATTACGCGCTAATCCTCCAATCAGATTTGCAGGATGGAGTGGTGATATAAACCTACATTGCACGGCCAATATCACTCCCTGTGTCTTGTGTGTTCTATGTCACGCGCCAAGTTTGGTTGAAGATAAATACGTTATCACATGCGCGCACGTGGAAATATGGAAAAATATAGCGCGTCAGCGCCCCATATCCGGCCTCGTTGGATATGGAGCGCATTGGCTACATTTTTCCGTATTCCACTCGCGCTTGTGTGATAACTTATAATAAAGTAAAGAACAGTGTATCCTCCCCCCTCCCCCCACCCCCCAAATATAAACCGGTACTGTATGCTTGTATGTAATTTTTGCAATCCATAGGCTACATGTTTGTGAACCTGTAGAAAAAATGGCTCAACGTCTAACAGGCTAGCTGTTTGTATTGTAGTCATTTCACTGGATTCCATGGAAAGATATTGAAATATTAGTAATATTACATATATAGTAAAGGGCAGTGCCCCCCCCCCCCATACATGTCTACTGTTATGCTCAAGTAATTTTTATAATCAATACTATAGGCTACATGTACATGTAAGTGTCTGTACAAAAATGGCTCGACGTCTAACAGGCTAGCTGTTTGTATTGTAGTCATTTCACTCGTTTCCATGGCAACATATTGAAATATTAGCGCTATTATCTCATTATGCTTGAGGCTAGTGCATGTATACTATACACACACTATACTGCACAGTGTACACACAGGGTTAAAAAGGTAAGTGCGCATAGAAGAAGCGTTAGTTCATAAGGACTATAGCTACTTCAGGGTCCATTGGTCCATTGTAATGAATGGCCATGAACCAGTAATAAGCCAATTGTGCACATTTCCTTGCTCATTTCTTGTCAATCATGTTGGCTGCAAACATTTAATTAATGCAATTCTCTGCATGTACTTTTTTTTAAAAATAATTTGCCTCTTTACATTCAGGGATGCCAGGGTGGCTCTTTCCTTCAGAGCCTGAAAAATGTTTTTGAAAGAAAAGGGGTCACCACCCCCCCCCCCTCCCTCAGACCAAAAAAACATAAAAAAAACATAACAGCACACTTTTAATAAAGCATAAAGAAAAAGACAATTCTGATCCCCCCCCCCTTACAAAAAGGGAAAGGCATAGTCTGATTTTAGTCGCGAATATTCCATTTTTATTTATCACAATTTTCAAAACGTGAAAAAAAAAAAAAAATTGAACAAAAAAATGAGATTATTATTATTTTGAAAGAAATCAGAAAAAATCGGGGAAAATTTGAAAAAGCCGGAAAACTGGCATCCCTGTACATTGCACATGTAGGCCAAAACAATCAAAGGTGAAAATGTGGAAATATTCACTATACACCATTTATGCCATACAAAGATTTCTAGTCTATTTTGGTACAAAATAAATCAAAATGTTGTGTTTACAAAAGTCTGATTTATTTTAGTGGCAATTTTAATACCAGAACAAACAAATCCGAATTACAAATTCAGCTCATGTTTATTCCACTGTTTCTGCACACACAGATCAAACAAGGCATTGGCAAAGACATCTGTCATATAAAATCCTGCTGCGATAATTTCATGATTGCATACATTTCATTTTTTTTAAGATCTGAAAACTTGGATTTTGATGAAATGAACTCAGCGATCGACCTTAAAATACTCCACCATTCTGTGGCCATTTATTGTAGTTTAAAAAAAAAGATAATTTCCCATTGTGTACCATTATTACAAATCATGCCGCACAAGATTATTTATTTCCATCACAATCAATAATTGTAGAAATTTTATTTCATTCATAAATTACTTCAGAGTTTCATTTTGTGATTATCAGCAAATAGTGTTTTTGAGGCCTATCCATCAAAATTACTTTTTGTTCAATCCATTGTCATAAATGCATTATAAATGGAAATATTTCCTCCAGTTAGAACTGTGTTGACTGCAACACTAACGGGATTATAATCTTGCCTTCAATACTTTACCAACAAGAGAAAATTTTCTTTAGAGAAATATTTCGGTCTGAATTACTGTTCCCTGCTACATGTAGTTGAGAAAATCACTGTTATTAAATATTAATATTTGTTATCTTTAAACCGTGTAAGTTTAAGAAAATCTGTGGACATTTGTGTTTTGTGTCGTACAAAAAGGACCCAAACCCTCTAATTGTTATTCCATTTCCATAAATACACAAACAAAAAAGCTTTTTATTCTTTTCATAAAGTGAATTATTTTGTTTTCTTGACCCTAAACTTCTCTTTTCCATGAATTCCTCCATGAATTCTTAAGTTTGGAAATAGCTGCAGGATATAATAATATACGAAGGATATAGAATTATAATATTTTAAGTTGGACAATTGAACAGTGTTTGACTTTGCAATTAAAAGCTTAATTCTAGATAGTTTTTTTTTCTATGGTTTAAAATAGAGAATGGAAAATGAAATGGATTCATTCAGTCATGTTAATTCTATTATGTGTTCATTTGTTCAATCATGAAGTGTTAACTTAGATCATTATACTGTTTAGAATAAACTGAACTGGTGTGACCGAGCTATATAGCAACACCTGCCATATTATGCCATGAGGAAAATGATCATAATTGTTCATTTGTTTTGATTACATACTTCACTGGATGGTAAACAACAATGAAACCCAATACTTACATCGCATCTCTCTTTAAGTTTGCTTAAGTCATGTGCGTTGTACTCAGTAGGGTTCCCCATGGTGGAGGTAACAATTCTTTGATTTCAGTTAATAGGACCAGTCTGTGAGTATATCAATGACATCCACTGTAATGAGTGCCGGTAAGAAGCGTTCCGCCTGGTTGGATAATGAATAAATCGACGCTTGGCCTTGCTGTAATGCTAACATATGGTCAGCTCGGTGACTAGTCCTGATGAAACATGGCTGTCGGAATCTGAGCTATCAAGTACGTAGTGAGATGCTGACTTGAGTGTTTACTACATAAATGCATCAATCAGTTACTCATCACACACTACGCAATCTCATTCATCAAAGTTGATTCTATACAAATATACGTAGAGAACCATCAGCATTTGTGATGTTTGCAGAGTCCACTGATGATGAATATCCGTTGTCTCAGATGATGCACTGTAAAATCAGAGCAGAGATGCAAGATGGTCAAATGAACGTGTACCACTCACTACACACACAAAACACACAGCCGCGGAGCAATGCACACAGCAGCAGTGACCGTGTACTGCTCAAGGCACTGCAGCGTATTACCATAAAACCACTGTTTCATAATCATGTAGGACATGGTTTAAAGGCACTGGCCACTATTTGTAATTACTCAAAATAATTATTAGCATCAAAATACAAGTAATGGAGAGCTGTTGATAGTATAAAACATTGTGAGAAACGGCTCCCTCTGAAGTAATGTATTTTTTTTTAAGAGGTAATTTCTCACTCAAAATATTAAAAGACTTCATAATACCTGCAAAGTATTTTATTATTTTTTATATCTAGGCATCTGAAAGCACACACATTTTTGCAACAAGGGTGATTTTTCTATTGTTTTCTCTTGCAACTTTGTTAACCAATTGAGTAATTATTTTTACAGATTTGTTATTTTATGCATGTTTTTTGATACACCACGTAAGACTACTGCTCTTTGACAATTACCAAACGTGTCCAGTGCCTTTCAGGCCACATTGTACTGAAATCTATTAAGAGCACTGACTTTGGTTTCTTTAGTTCATCGCAAAATGCATTAAATACATTATCACTTATCAGTTTCTAAAAATAATTACAACTGATTTTGAGTATTATAATTATGTCAAATCGCATGATGATGTCAACTCTTGATTGTGATTACAATAAAAGACTTGGGTTGAACAAACCCTTTTAGTTTATTAATAAAATAAAAGACAATAACTTCTAAAATGCTATACACCAAGACCAGGGCAGTCTGCATCAACACTTTAACAAACCACATTGCCATAACAAATTTAATCATTAAATTATCATTCAACACTTAATCATTTGTTCAGAATTAAAATTATGCGTAATAAAGTACCTGAACAAAATAAAGTATGGTTTATTAGGCATTAACTTTGAATAACAAAGCAGCCAGGACAAGTTTCATTATAATTTTATATGCTCACTATAACTACATGAACTGGATTGCAGAGAACGTTTGTCATGTAGTGGCCTACAAATGTTTGCCAAATTAATACGAAAGTTAAAAAAATCAAACAAAAACACACATTGTTTTTAAAAGCAAAACAATATGAGTTTAACTTAAATCATGTGAGAAAACACTATCGAATTCTAGATCAAAAATAATAATTAGCTTTAATTTTTTTTGGGGTCTAAATTAGTAAATAAAGTACAAATACAGGAACAATGGACAAACATGATTAGGTTTGGAAGTTTTACACTTTATGTATTTAAGTGAGTGGTGTTGAGCTTCCGAGAGTTTAGTGTTTGTTTTCAGGGGATAGAATTATCTTTGCAATTTTGGTGTTGTAAAGCGTATTTATGTGTCAGTTAGCATAACTTCACTTTCTTGAAGTTCCTTGACCTTGCAAACCCACTCAACCAGTTTAACACCATACATGTTTCTCACTTTCCTGAATTAGTTACCAATTTTTACCATGCAAGGGATGTGTTTTGTAACAAACTCTGTAGAAAAACAATAGGAGGCAAGCAAGTATAAAGAATTTTTCCAAGGGAGAAATTTAAGAAACGGTCTATCTTATTTATAAAAAAAACATTATTATTGTCTGTAAATTTGTTTTCATGACTGCATAAAATAAGAGTATGCATGCTGCTGCATTAAATTTAGTACACTTTCCATCAGCCAACTTTGAACAAAAAGTTCATTTTAGAACAAAATATTTGTGGAATGCTTTAAAGGAATGAAGGAATTTTTTTGCTCTTACTAATAGGCTTAAGTGGTAGAGTGAGACATGTGTGTTTATACAACCATGTAGAATTCACAGATCATTGAACTATCGTTGAATTACACATTTGTTTTTATACAGTAGGCATAGGCCCATAGACCTTTATCATGGTGCAGCCATCTTGAATATCAATGTTACCAAACCGAGGCTGGAAGAACAAAATAGTCTGGAACCTATTTGCTAAATGATTATTAGCATTCATTATTGTTGTTCGCTACGAGGTATATGACCAAGATGGAAGCAGCATAATAAACGTCTATATAAGATGAAATGAAGATCATTGATGAACTCCCGAAATTAACTTTTCAAAAGTGTAGGCCTACTATTTAAGTACCCTATTGGAAATCTAAGTGTAACCATGGAGTAATTTAGCAAGCAGGGCAGTTTTCAGAACTAAGCAGTCTCTGCCTGAAATTCAAAATCTACTCCGCGGAAGTAAGAACTTTGACAAGTCAAGTTCTCATTTACAAATCTACACAGAGCAAAGTAGTTTATGCCTAACACAATTATGTGCCATAGGCTTTAGTAACGCGCTGTGTACAGTGTACATCGAAACCTCACCGTGCAATGCCTCAAAACTCATCAACTAATTTGTAGGCTTTACCAGATAATCGTATCTTCTCCATGAAACAAAATAACACTATGACTATTCGATGATACTATTTCGATCAATAGCCCCAACAATAATCATTCAAAATGAACTGACAAGTTTGGCCATGGTTTTAAAACTGTGTGATTATAGAAATTAGTCGACCTACCTGTCCAGCAAAAGTTGAATTCGTCCCAATACTTGTATCGGTGCCTCCTACATAGCCGACCCTAGTTCTACCTGTTCTTTTCTATTGTCATAGCTCCATTACAGGAAAAATATCTGCATTATTTATGATGACGTGGTGCTCAAGCTGTTGCCATTTCATTCATGCCCAACTACTCCATCCCCCCCTACTCGAAATCGCTGGTTATTGATTGAATAATAGGCGGACTCATCCGTATCGATCATGCTGTAGTAATCTCATATCTATTGTATTGTACGATGTATGTGAGAGAGATGGACCTAACCTACATCAGCGATCGAACATGCGCCCTCATCAGCTGTGGAGTCAGTTCCAGATGTCAGTTCCGGGGCCAAATTCCATGCACTGTAAAAAAGCCTGAAACAAAAATACTTGCTAAGCATGACAGGAAAATATTGCTTTACAGAAAAGTCTTGCTTTGTGAAAAATGTTTTCCAGCCAACTTTACATAAAGTTAACAGTGCTACAACTTGTGAGAATACTGGTCTTTGACGATTACCTAAATGCACCTATGAAATTGGGCCCGGCGGCTAGATCTGATTCTGAATTTGAATTATTTCAGTCGGTAAAGCATCACAAAGGAAACATTACACCAACTTTGATGTTTAGTAAACCTTTGCATTGCTTGGTGTGGCTTCATATTCTCGTAAATTAACGACATTGGTTTGTCAACCAATCTTCTGTCGCGGAAGAATTTATCTGAGGCATGTTCCCCTTTTGTGATTTAGTCACGGTGCAACAGTAGGATTTTGTTCATCAACAAGTTATTTCGACGCGCGACTCGAACATCCTCTGTCTCATCTGTCTATCTCGCTTTCTCACTATAAATTTGCCAGGATCTAAAAGTTGGTAAAGTTTAGGAAAACGCCAGAAGAAAGGAGTTGGAATTATACGGGAAGGGTCCACGCTTGGGATTGTGGAAAATGTCACAAAATATTGTATTCCGCGGTTTCTTATTCTTAACTCTAACCCGAATTGTTCCGTCTTGTGTATCATTGATCCTATAACATTATCCGCTCACTTATCGGGTTATAAAGTTAATCCCTTTAGCCTACGGTCATACAAAACGTTATTAATTACTTGTAGTGGGTGAATGATCGTTCAAAGAATTAGAACTGTAGATACACAACACTTTGAAACACATCTCAATGACACCATTGGCAATCAAAGGAAACTTTTTTGCTGAGAAAGGTTTTTGCGAAACCAAGTTAGTAACGATCCTAAGCTAAAGTAGTCTCAGCCGATTTTCTACCCTTCGCCCAGATAGGATGTGTTACTTTTCAGAACTGAGAAGTCTCCCTAAAAGTTCGTGGCAAAACGGTTGTTCTCAAGAGCGAACTCTCTGGCAACACACATGGTGTTACCGCAAACCAACTTTTATTTTATTTTAGTGATAAACCTTAAAGGCAGTGGACACTAATTGGTAATTACTCAAAATAATTATTAGCATAAAACCTCACTTGGTAACGAGTAATGGGGAGAGGTTAATAGTATAAAATATTGTGAGAAATGGCTCCCTCTGAAGTAATAATAATAATAATAATAATAAGACTTGTAATGCGCACATATCCACCCTGCTGGGTGTTCAAGGCGCAGTAAAACCAAAACAAAAACAAAAACAAAACACAAAGAAAAACAGACACAACAAAATTAGTCATTGAAAACCTGTGACATAAGATAAGTTTTGAGAAGAGACTTGAATTTTGCGGTACAAACACAAGATCGAAGATTAAGTGGTAGAGAGTTCCAGATGCGTGGCGCGGCTGAAGAAAAAGACCTGTCACCCCATGAGTGTCGAGACTTGGGTTCAATGAGGAGAAGCATGGAACTTGATCGAAGATTCCTTGATGGAGTGTAAACTTGAAGCAGTTCAGAAATATAGTGGGGAGCCTTGCCATTTAGAGCTTTGTGGACAATGAGCATCAGCTTGAAGATGATTCGTTGAGAGACAGTGTCACAATGCGGGCAGCAGTATTTTGGAGCCGTTGAAGTCGGGAAATCTGGTTGTTAGGTAGACTGTATAGAAGAGCATTGCCGTTGTCAAGACGAGAAGTAACAAATGCGTGAATGACCTTTTCAGTGGCACTTTTATCCAAGTACTTGCGAATCTTACCTATATTCCTGATGTGATATGATGATAAACGAACAATATTGTTGATGTGTGGCTGAAGTGTCATCGATGAATCAAAAATAACCCCCAAGTTCCGAGCTTTTAGCGAGGGAGCTATCCGAGCATCACCGATGGAGATGTATGGCACTGAAACCTTAGTTAACTGTTGACGTGACCCAAATAAAAGGAACTCTGTCTTATCATCATTTAACTTCAGGAAGTTTTGTTGTGTCCAACGTCGAATCTCTTGGATGCATTTCTCAAGTCTTGCAATAGATGCATTGGCGTTTTCTTGAGAAGATTTAAACGTGATGTATAGCTGAGTGTCGTCTGCGTACACATGGTAATTCAGATTAAATTTGAGGATGATGTCACGAATCGGTAAAGTGTACAGCGTAAACCACTGCGGGCCGAGTACCGACCCCTGTGGCACAGAGTAGTTCAAAACAACAGGGTCGGATATCGCAGTGCCAATACATACATGCTGAGTTCTATTGTGGAGATACGATTTGCACCATGCTAGGGCTGTGTCCTCTATGCCATAGTTTTGGAGAAAGAAGTAATTTTCCATGAATTTGATTTCGAGACCTCAAGTTTAGAATTTGAGGTCTCGAAATCAAGCATCTAAAAGCACATAACTTCGTGTGACAATGGTGTTTTTTCTTTCATAGTTATCTCGCAACTCCGACCACCAATCGAGCTCAAACTTTCACAGGTTTGTTATTTTATGCATATGTTGATATACACAAAGTGAGAAGACTGGTCTTTAACAATTACCAATAGTGTCCACTGTCTTTAACATGCAATGTCTCAAACCCCGTATTAAAAACTGTTTACACCACTAAGTACGGGCAGGCGGTTCTGGATACGAGTCTCGCCCGAACTTGTTCTTGTCAAACACGCCGGAAATGTTTCGGCCAAACTCTCCGAGTAAGAACCGGCAGGATCCCCCACCCCACATGAAAAATTAACTATGAAGGGGGATTTTTCAAAACGGGCGCTATCTATCAGAAGACTACACAGTTTGCCATTATGGGGACCGAATCTCGGGGGGGGGGGGGGCGCAGAATCTCCTGCCACAGCGGCGCATCAAAAAAAAAAAAAAAAAAATACCTACCTCCAAACAAAGGAAACAATATTTTACAGATATAAGTAGATCATCTAGGACTAGATTAATCCTCGGAGAGGTCGCACTACTAGTTCACGACCCCACTGCAGTTATTTTTAGTTTTTCAATGGGAATTTAATGGGAAACGAAAGGCTGCGCCTTTTATACCCCTATATCATCCAGCTCATTTTTTGAAAGGAGTAAGGCCTAGCCTACTCTGACTCCAACAACATTTTTTTGGCAATAGGATAAGGTTTTATAGGATAGGTTTTTGTAGTTTATTTATTTAGGTTTTTATTTTAAATCTTCGGACATAATTCTTTGTTGGCAGGGGCCGTCCAGGGTAATGCAAAAGTTTTAAAAACTGTCATCAAAGCGATGTGCCATCCCAGTTAATGTTGAATTGGTTAATAGGAAGACAACTGAGAGCCATGATGCAATTTCATTCGGCAAGTTGCTCCACGGTTGTTCCAATCGGCAATAACCCGCTGTGAGAAGTCGGGAGTTCCTCAGATCATGAGTTAGGCATATACAGTGAAAAGAAAGGGGGGCGGGGCTCCATCATGGTCGATGTCATTCGTGATCTAACCCTAAACCTGAAGCACATAATTTCTCGAATGACGATATTCTAGTATAGGTAGATAGATAGACCACTGGTGCCAACAGTCTTTCGTGATAAGATTTGGCTCCCGGGAACCATGCGGGAACTTCTAAGGCTTTTTGGCCGGGAGATAGTGCCGGCTCTCCATAAAAGTTACATAGCGCCCTCAACAGTTGATGGAGTTTATATTATTTTGTTAGCGCGTGAACTTTTCAATTTCTTCCTTCACACAATCCATTTACTTGTTCCGAGTTAGAAACATTGATATTTTGTGAACATGGCTTCGAATGGAGAGCTTTTAAGTAGCCTTCTAAGTGACCAAGCCATGGTTTCTCCGGCCATTGTGTCCTTATTGCATGCATGGCAGCTAAGTAAGTAAAGCAGAGTGAAGTTTGTCATTATTGTGGTTTACTTTTTGGCGGTCCCCTTTTTGTGATGTTTTGGTTCACATGTGCCAATTACACTTGGACTCCCTCCGCTTCAACATGTTCAAGAAGCGCGGGGAGTCCAGCGTTTTGGCACTGTAGTGTTGATGGGGCTCGTTCACATTCAGTGTTGTTTATGGGAAAATATACTTCATCAAGTTCAACGTTATTGGGACCACGAACTGAACATGAGGAAGGAAGTTAAAAATGACCTGTTGTTTTCTGTGTTCTGTGACATTTGATTGATATGCCTTGTCATTTATTAGCTATGCTCAGAGATCAATAGACCTTATGCACATGACGTCATTTCAGTACGGCGCCCTCGCCTTGAGGTCAAAAGGAGGTTGTTCATTGGCCAATCTATGTGCGTTTTGATTGTTTCGTCACCGTTTGACCTCAAAGATGGCGGCTGGATGACGTCAATGCATAAGGTCTATGCACAGTGTCGCAGACATTTTTAAATCTGTGCTGGAGTGCGTTTTAGCGACCCCAACCAAAGCCCAACTGACTCACCAAGTTTGTTACCAGTTGGTCTGAGCAGCAACGTCACCGCGCTCAACCGAACGCGCGGAAATGCTCAACCGTTGACCAATGTTTCTGGTTGGGGTCGCCAAAACGCACTCCTGGCCTGGGTGGGACAATTTTGCTCATCAGACAGAATGCTCGGGCTGCCCAGCACCGCCCACCCTGACTCCAATCTTAATTTCTGTTATCAATGGGCGTGAGATACTCCTAGAACTATGATATTTGGTTAGTTCCGCTATCGTCATGAGATGTATTTTGACTAATTCAGTGACTATAATGGGATGCTGGAAATGCATCTTGATTGATTTGGTTGGTAGGATGCAGATGAATTTATAGGGAAAAGTTTCCGTATGGCGCCACCACTTTTTCATTCGATATGAAATAATATAGGAACTTATTTACCTGATTGATATATCCCTTTTTGTAGTTATCCATTTATATAGACTTATCATTTGATACCTTGTTTCCTTCAGCTGGAATGGCCAAGCATGTTGGGAGTTTGCGTCAAAAATACAAGATCTCACCTCCAGTTACAAGTGGACGTGACCCTGCTTTCGACAGAGGCTTCAGAGCTCAGTAAGGATTTATTCTTCTAGTTTATGTCTCTAACCTTTTAAAGACAGTGGACACTATTGGTATTGTCAAAGACCAGTGTTCTCACTTGGTGTATCTCAACATACGCATAAAATAACAAACCTGTGAAAATTTGAGCTCAATTGAAAACTTGAGCTCAATTGGTCGTTGAAGGCGGCGAGATAATAATGAACGAAAAACACCCTGGTCACACAAAGTTGTGTGCTTTCAGAAGCTTGACTTCGTGACCTCAAATTTTAAACCTGAGGTCTCAAAATCAAATTCTTGGAGAACTACTTCTTTCTCAAAAACTATGTCACTTCAGAGGGAGACCTTTCTCAAACTGTTTTATACTATCAACCTCTCCCAATTACCCGTTACCAAGTAAGGTTTTTTACTATAAATCATTATTTTGAGTAATTATCAATAGTGTCCACTGCCTTTAAGTTAAAATCATGAAAAACACCCTCTACTCAAACCAAAGAGCAACTCAAGCTTACTTTCATTAAGAGAGATAGGCCTATGGTATGGTCTTTGCAATGATGGTAAAATATAATAAGGTTGCTTTTATGCAACCCCTTTCAAATTAGAGTGGAAAGATCCATGACGGGTGTGTCACATGGTTGTAAATGGGTTTTCAGAACCTGACCAAATAAAGACCCGGAACTTGTTTGTCAATCCCAACAGGTCTCTTTGTTATAGGAGGAAGTAGGCCTATAGCCTACATGTACTTTATCGGCTCTAAAATGAAATCTTCATGATAGAGTTTGGGAAACTGACCTTTGATCGCAAGCTTTCTGTTGTGTGAGAATGTATGCTTCACGCTTGGGTGGCCAAACAGTGTGAGCACCAGGGGCTGTTTGTGTCAAAAGAAATTTGTAATGAGAAGGTTAAGTAAGGCTTTTGACACCGTCCGATCATCGGCCTACTTTTGTGCATTTGGGAGAGTGTGTGATATTGGAAAGTCAACATCAAAGTTTTTGTATTGGCAAGTCATCCGATCCTGTTGTGCCTGATTTTTCTGTTCCTCAAGGTTCAGTTCTTGGACCAACTAGACTATACTAATGATAATCTCCTCCCCAAAACAATTTGGAGGTGAGAGTGTTTCAAGCAAACAGGGTGGTCCAAAAACAGCGATCCATTTTACTTTTGAGCTCATTTTTGTTATTGTTAAGATGTTTGTTTCCCCAAAGAACTTCTATAACATTTGGAGGACAAAAGTGTACATCAACAGACCAAGTCTTCACCGCATACTTGTGGGGCACGGAGCGCTACTGGCCCCCACGTAAGCTTGGGCGATATCACGATATTAATTTGGAAACGATTTCGGATGGATATTAATTTGGAAACGATATCGGATGGATTTGGTTTTAATCGAAATATCGATATATCGCGATATATCCCGATATCGATTAAATATCGCAATGTATTTGCTAGCTGAGACATCTTGCACCCCATAGGTTTGGAGTAAAACCAGAAGAATAGGTCATTAGAACACCTCTCTTATGCTATGACTGTCTCTTCTACAAAACCACTTGGAGTTTGAAGACTGATGATGTCAAATTTAATTAATCGCGATTATATCGAATATCGCGATATATTGTCGGCGATATATTGTGAATAAAATAAATCGAAATGCCTCCGACTCTGCACTTTGCCGTGCTCCAAAATGACCGTCCTTCCATTAAGTCGAGGCCCCTGTGCCAGGCCCCCAAGGCAGCCTGGCGAGAGCCCGGCAAGCTTCCTCTGTCATACTTTAATAACAGACCATTATGTACCATAATTGATATACACTTTTGTCCGTGTTATAGAAGTTGGAGTCATGGAGTCCATTTTCAATAATTTCAAAAGCAAGTTTCAATCTTGCATCCCTCATACTCAAGCATGGTGAAATTATGCAATGTTTTGCTCACTTCTTTTATAGGCAGAACACTTTGGAATTCACACCAATCTTCCTGATACTTTTGTGGGTTGCTGCCAAGTTTTTGAACCCAGGTAAGGCTTAATAATAGTACTATTATTCATTCATAAATACCCCAGGCAGTTTCTCTAATCATATTGGTGGAGAGCGCGTCACGTGGGGGTGATAATGACCAGTGTTTATTACCGGCTGGCTTGCGCATGTCAGGCGCGCAAAAATATCACGCGGAATGCAATTCATAGCTATATTAGTAACAGCGTGTAATCTATTTCTAAGCGCTCACACGTAATCTATTTCCAAGCGCGTGCATAATCTATTTCTAAGCACGTGCGCGCGTACACACAACCCACGCGTTACAGACTCTGCACAAAGTTTCTGAGAAAAATATTTCAAACCTCTAATTTTCAATTGTCAAAGTGTCGGTAATTGTATTTTTTTATCACACGGCAATTCCACCCTGCCGGCTTTAAACACGTGTGTAAGAACTCTTCACTACCCTTTTATTCCCTTAATGTTAATAATAATAGTAATAGTGGTTTCTTATATTGACCCATTTCACCTGACGTCATCATCAGAATAATCTTGGATGCGCCATTTTGGTGGTCAATGTCAACGTGTGTTATTCAGTGAAGTGCGCATTTTTAGGTGAAGCGGCGTTTACACATAAGCCTATTGACCACCAACATGGTGAGCGTGGGATCAGTCGCCGCGTGTGACGCGCGTGCAAGGGGTCAATGGCGCTCATATCCATCACTCGGTACCGCTCGAGCCTTAGGCTATCTACTATGTCCATTTTTGTACATTTATACCTGTACTCCAAGGGCGAAGTTTTTGTAACTTCTGCTTATTTAGGAATTATGAGCAGGGCCCAATGCGTGCGTACAGACCCTGTTGGTTGGCAAACACCATAGAGTTGTGCACTAAGCAGACGCGCAATCGCGTCTGCGTCACGCACCCATTAGTCGTGTACAAAACAGCGCGATGTTCCCACATTTTGCCAACCAAGACGTTAGTGCGCACGCGCTATGTGCAATTTACATGTTTCATGGGAAGGGTCTATTTCATAGAGCTGCTTAAGCACAAAAATAAGCTAAGCTTAACAAAATTATCCTTACATTAAGGTTACCAGCCAAACTATGGTGTTACAAGTACAATGTGTGACTGGGTATCCTGCTCATTTCTGCTTAGCAGAGAACTGTTAAGCAATATTTTCTGCTTTAAGCAGCTTTATGAAGTCTGGCCCAGGTTGATATGTTATGTAACCTTGGGTGTGATCCTCGGCTACACAGCTGCATAGCTTCCGACTGGAGCCCTTAGAGCAAAGATATTGACATTAGGGAGACTGCTAACAGGGGCTAGGTAGCGCCGGCACGTTAATCTGGAGGTCGTTGGTTCAAATCCCGCTCCAGTAAAGTTGTCTTTATTCAACGCAAAAATAATAATTCTGTGTATTTGTTCAACCCGAAATTAATAATTCTGTGATGTTTCAGCAATGTCATGGCCGAGCGGTTAAGAGCACCGGATTCAAGCACTGGTGTTTGATCAGCAGGGTGTGGTTTCGAATCCCGGTCGTGACACTTGCTACATAAAATTGGGGAGGTAGTGCTTTTTGCTCTACCGGCCAGGCTTTGAATTGATGATACTCAAGCCTACATTCGTATGGACTGTAAAGGGGGTAACCCTGTTTCAGCCCAAGGAGTAGGTGGAAACGGCCTCTGGAAAAAAATAATTGTAGCCCACACCTTGAAGTGGCCTTCAGGCCTTGTGTGTCGGGCGACTTGCATAAAAAAAAGAATAAAAAAAGAAGAAGCAGTTTTGACATGTTTCAAAATGAAAAACATACCAAACTTTTGTAAGTGGTCGAGGGTAATACCAAGTAGTAAGTAGTATTTTTCAATATCATGCCTTCAAAATTCAAGAATAAATCACTAACATCCATATCGTTTATCATGTCTTTTTTAGTTCTAGCGAGTGTAGCTGGTCTTCTGTACATCAAGGGACGCTGGTACTACTTTGACGGATATTGCGCACAGGCAGAGAAAAGGTATGTTTGCTATATTGAATATATTGTTTACGGATGCGCGATCAAGTGTGTTATTGTCCTTTGACAGCTCCAGTCTCATTTGTATGTGATCTAAAGATATGTTTAGGAACGGTTCTGAACCGTGCCAAAGATATGTTAAATGCACAATGGACCCAAATGTTCTTATACGTACACCTTAACAATGCCGAATGTTCTTATAAACCAATTAACATGACCGAATGTTCTAATGCAACTTAACACTAATGTTCCCATACACCACCTAATTATAACATGGCCAAATTTGTTAATACTCTAACTGGGGCGAAATGGTCCTCTGACAGCTTAACAGGGCCTGATGTTGCAATCAGTTTAACAGGGCCAAAATGTCTAGTACACTTTTATAGTCCAAATGCTATAACACTTTTAAACGGGGTCAAGTGTCCTAGTGCACCTTAAAGGATTTGGGTACTTTTTGTAGGACAAAAAATACAATGTCTACAGATTTACACTAAACTTACACCGTTTGAAGATAATGATAGTAGAAAGCTTCCCTGAAAATATTATATGCTGAGGTGCTGTAGTTTGTGAGAAATGTGTAAAATGTCATGAAAATAATTTTCGTCTCATTGATCATGATATGAAAATTATTTTAGCATGTAAAAACGTATTTTTTGTGATGAAATAGTTTTACTCGTTTCTTAAAAACTACAGCACCTCAGCATTTAATATTTTAAGGTACACTTTATACTATCATTATCTTTAGTTGGTGTGGTATTTTTAATGTAAATCTGTGGACATTGTGTTTTTTGTTACAAATTGTTGAAGGGTTGAAGGTTGTAACGCTTTAACAGGGCCGAAACTTGTAATGCTTTAACAGGACCAAATGTCATTTAATACACTTTAACAGGGCCAAATGTTATAATGCCTTTACCTAGGGCCTAATGCTGTAATACTTTAACAGGGCCAAATGTCCTATTGCACCTAAACAGGGCCAAAAGTTGTAATGCTTTAACAGGGCCCAATGTACACTTTAACAGGGCCAAATGTTGTAATGCCTTTACCTAGGGCCTAATGCTGTAATACTTTAACAGGGCCAAATGCCCTATTGCACCTAAACAGGGCCGAAAGTTGTAATGCTTTAACAGGGCCCAATGTACACTTTAACAGGGCCAATTGTTGTAATGCCTTTACCTAGGGCCTAATGCTGTAATACTTTAACAGGGCCAAATGCCCTATTGCACCTAAACAGGGCCAAAAGTTGTAATGCTTTAACAGGGCCCAATGTACACTTTAACAGGGCCAAATGTTGTAATGCCTTTACCTAGGGCCTAATGCTGTAATACTTTAACAGGGCCAAATGCCCTATTGCACCTAAACAGGGCCAAAAGTTGTAATGCTTTAACAGGGCCAAATGTACACTTTAACAGGGCCAAATGTTGTAATGCCTTTACCTAGGGCCTAATGCTGTAATACTTTAACAGGGCCAAATCAGCCATTCCATTGTGACTCGCGTGACAATCTCACTGGTTTTCCAACTTTTGAAAGATCTATACTCCAAAATATAACACATGGCTCTCATGTAACTCAATTTATATAAACTTAGTGAAGAGCCCTATAACAAAAAATAAAAAAGGAAAACAAATTGTGTAGGTATCATGTTTTTATAGGAGTTCCAAAAATGTGACTCGCGTGACTGCCAAAAAATGAAAGGTGTTGCATCCCTGTATGCCATTGCCCAGTCGTGAGAACTCAGAGGAACTTTTTAGTTACAGATCACTTTTTTTTTAAGTACAAGAGAAGCACTATATTATACTATAAAAAGTACAAAATAAAAAGTTTTTACAAAATTGAAAATTTGTTAAATGCAACGTGACTCGCGTGACAGAAGTTTGTGACTCGCGTGACAAGTGAGAAAATATACAATAACTAAACAGGATACTGCATAACAAGAACATTTTATTTCATTCAGAACACTCAGAACTTGAAATTGAATCTTTTCATAAAAGGAAGAAACGCCTGAAGCAACATTTAAAGGAAAAATTATCTGAACAGGCTTTGACTTAAACATGGTAATGTTGGGGTGGTTCTGAAAAAAATTGGCGGTTTAACAACACTGTCTGGTCAAAACGTTGAGTTGTTAAACCACCGGTTCTTTTCAGAACCCCTCAAACCCATAGAGAGAACCCTTACTAGAAATTATTATATTGTTTTGTGATTGGGTAAAGGACTTTTTTCTCACTACGCTTGGCAGAGTGGTTAAGAAACCACCAATTTTGGTGTCAAGTTCTAATGGCATTAGACTGTGTTAGGCTGAGTACATGTAAATCTGATAAGTAATTTCTTTATTGATGCCCCCCTCCAAAACTAACTTAAGAATACTGTCTTAAAATACCCAGTTTCATCAAATATCTTTGTTTGTTCTTGTTTTAAGTTTATCATTCCTTGTATTATTTAAATAATGCAGGTAAATTATGCAGATGTGAGCACATTGTACAGTGCAGTATGCAGTGTATGTAGTTCAACATGATCTGCTGACAGTGTGCCAGGTTACAATTGTACACTGTTATAATTCATTGTTCTAACAAAAATTTATAAATTCAGGGGCATAGTAGTATGTTCCAGTGGGCTGGGGGTGCTTTGGTAACATTCCATAGACATCATCCCCAGAATACTTTGGTAGCTTTTACTAACCATGTGCATTAAGTGCATTAGTCGTGACTCACGTGTCAAACTCGAGGGTGTTTTTTTTTGTTTAGGTAGAAGGCCTAGGTAAAAAATACTAATTAATTCTTGAAAGACCCTTTGAAAAGACCACTATTATGAGAGAGAAGAAAAAAAATGTTGAGGGTCTATAATAGAAAAAATACTATAATCATTTTTTTTGTGACTCGCGTGACAGTAAAACGAGGGTAAAAATTAACTCCCATTTTTCAAAAGTTAATAGTTCAAAAAGGCATATTTAATTTTGGCTGTCCTTACTAATGACTCTTTGTTGTTTATAAATAATGATTAAATCTGAACATCTATTGATTCATGATTTTTTTTTCAAAACCTGAATTTCAAGGATTTTTCAGACTTTTGTGTACACTTTTTACCCTTTACTCCCAAGGCTGTCGCAAAAACAATAAAGAATATTTGTATAAAGTCTTTTTAGAAGAAGAAGCGCTAGGTTTTCTTGTTTCAAAATAAATGTTAAAACTTCAACGATAACCATTTTAAATTTTTTACTATGAAGCGCAAATACCACGGAATGGCTGAAATGCCCTATTGCACCTAAACAGGGCCAAAAGTTGTAATGCTTTATCAGGGCCCCATGTACATTATGTACACTTTAACAGGGCCAATGTACACTTTAACAGGGCCAAATGTTGTAATGTCTATTTACCTAGGGCTGTAACACTTCCACATGGCGATATGCTGCGTACTTTAACAGGGCCAATGGTCATATTGCACCTTAAAGGCACTGGACACTATTGGTAATTACTCAATTACTAATTATTAGCATAAAACCTTTCTTGGTGATGAGTAATGGGGAGAGGTTGATGGTATAAAACATTTTGAGAAACGGCTCCCTCTGAAGTGCCATAGTTTTTGAGTAAAGAAGTAATTCCACGAATTTGATTTCGAGACCTCAGATTTAGAACTTGAGGTCTCGAAATCAACCATCTAAACGCACACAACTTAGAGTGACAAAGGTGTTTTTCTCTTTCATTATTATCTCGCAAGTTCGATGACCAATTGAGCTCAAATTTTCACTGGTTTGTTATTTTATGCATATGTTGAGATACACCAACTGTGAAAGCTAGTCTTTGACAATTACCAATAGTGTCCAGCTGCCTTTAACAGGGCCAACTTGCAAATACTACAGGGCCAAATGTTGTAATGATTTAACAGGACCAAATGATGTACATGTAATGCTTTAACAGTGCCAAATGATGTAATACTTTAACAGTGCCAAATGATACGCACTTTATATAGACAGGACCAAATGCTGTAATAATGCTAACAGGGCCAAATGTCCCAACAGTGCCACATTCTGTAATGCTTAACAGGGCTAAATGCTGTATGCTGCAGGGCTAAATGTTGAAATGCTTAAAGGGCCAAATCCTTTACAGGTCCAAATGGTGTAATGCCGACAGGGCCTAATTGTCCTAATGCACATTAACAGGGCCAAAAGTTCCAATACTACAGTGCCAAATGATGTAATGCTTTAACAGTGCCAAATGATGTAATACACTTTATAGACTAAACAGGGCCAAATGTTAAAGCTTTAACAGGGCCAAATACGTGTCCAATACTACAGGGTCTAATGCTGTGTTATGCTGCAGGGCTAAATGCTGTAAATAATTTAACAGGGCCAAATGGTGTAATGCCGTAGCAGTGCCAAATGTCCTAATACACAATTAACATGGACGTATGTTTCAATACACCTTATTAACAGGACCAAATGCTGTGTGCTTTTACAATGCCAAATGGTGTAATGCCGTAGCAGGGCCAAATGTCCTAATACACAATAACATGGACGTATGTTTCAATACACCTTATTAGCAGGACCAAATGCTGTGTGCTTTTACAATGCCAAATGGTGTAATGCTGTAGCAGGGCCAAATGTCCTAATACACAATAACATGGACGTATGTTTCAATACACCTTATTAACAGGACCAAATGATGTGTGCTTTTACAATGCCAAATGGTGTAATGCTGTAGCAGGGCCAAATGTCCTAATACACAATAACATGGACGTATGTTTCAATACACCTTATTAACAGGACCAAATGATGTGTGCTTTTACAATGCCAAATGGTGTAATGCTGTAGCAGGGCCAAATGTCCTAATACACAATAACATGGACGTACGTTTCAATTATTAACAGGACCAAATGCTGTAATACTTTACACTACAGTGCCAAATGTGTAAGGCTTTAAAATGACCAAATGCTGTACTTTAACAGGGCCAAATGTTGTTAAATGCTGTAACAGGGCAAAATGATGTAATGCTTTAACAGGTTCAAATGCTAAATGGCCAAATGCTGTATGCTTTAGCTAGGCCAAATGTCCTAATGCACTTTGACAGGGCCAAGTGCTCTCTTAAACACTTTACCAGGACCAAATGCTGTAATCTTTTACAGGACCAAATGATGTAATCTTTAACAGGACCAAATGATGTAATACTTTATTGGGACCAAATGCTTTTTAGTACTTAATCAGGACCAAATGTCCCTTAATGCACCTTAACAGGGCCAAATGCTGAAATACTTTAACAGGACTAAATGTACTTTAACAGACAAAATGTTGTTATACTTTAACAGGACCGAATGCTGTAATCTTTAACATGTCCAATAATACTTTAACAGGGCCAATAATACTCTAACATGGCCAAATGCTTGAACAGGACCAAATGTAATACCATAACGGAACCAAATGCTGTAATAACAGGGCCAAATGATGTAATATTTAACAGGGCCAAATGCTGTAATCTTTAATATGACCAGTAATACTTTAACAGGGCCAACTATGCTTTTTGGGACTCGAACCAACAACCTTTGGATTAACATGCCGGTGCTCTACCAACTGAGCTATTTAGTCAATATCTTTGCTCGGGGGTGCCAGTCAGAAGCCATTCAACCGTTAGCTGACGTTTAGCCAGGGATTGCACCCAAGTTTACGCTACAACCTGGGAAGCGGCAGCTAGGGGATCACCCTAAGGGGATGCGATTTTTTGTTTCAGATATTAATATAAACCACAAGGGAAACTGACTGGGTAAATTTTGAAATGATTTTTGGGGTTGAACAAAGAATTGACTAGAGTGGGATTCGAACCATAGACCTCCGGATTAACATGCCGGCGCTCTACCAACTGAGCTATCTAGCCCTATATTGGCGGTGTCCCTATTTTGTCAATATCTTTGTTCGGGGGTGCCAGTCAGAAGCCATTCAATCGTTAGCTGACGGGATCGCACCCAAGTTTACGCTACAACCTGGGAAGCGGCAGCCAAGGGATCACCTTAAGGGGATGCGACTTTTTATTTTAGCTATCAAATAAAAAACCACAATGGAACTGGGTGAATTTTAAATGAAGTGGGGTTGAACAAAGATAAATTGACTAGAGTGGGACTCGAACCAACAACCTCCAGATTTCTAACGAGACTGAAGAATTTCTTCTAGGCATACGACCCAAATTACAACTGTTTTCTTGTCATTACAATCAAACTAACACTGTAGTAAATGGTGTTTGAAGCTTTGCATGGTGTGGAGAATAAGAGTAACTACATTAATATAATGATTAGGGTAGTAACTATAAATATAAATATTTAAATAGTAGACTTGCGGGTACAACCATGAGTAAAACCTCTTTCGAAGGAGTGGTGGCTCTGAAGATGAGCAGATACTGTTCGAATTGTCCAGACCAAACCGGCTCTTTTCAGAGCCACCACTCCTTCACAAGAGTTTTTACCCATGGTTGTACCCGCAAGTTTACTATTCATAGTTATATTTATAGTTACTCTAACACTGTAGTGTGTGTAGAAATAACAAAATAAATCACAAGGTAGGTAACATTTGGAACTAAATGTTGCCTATTCAATCTATTGCTTTCAGGTTGCCTGGTTTTTACTCGGCGGTGCGTGCCATCATGGTATTGTTTGGGCTTAGTGTTGCTGGTATAATCCACACTACTCTGTCGGTGTACTTCAACATCAATGTGATTAAGATCGTAGGATTGGAAAATTACATCCCTTAGACTGCCCATCGTCAATCGTCAACTCGGTCTCAATATGAAATTACTGTAGTTTATTTTACTGCAAGAGGGCACTTTCAACGACGAAATTCCTTGATCATTACAGTTTAAAATTAACTTTGTGTGACATGTATTGTTTTCTTGAACTCGAGCCAAAATAAATAATATTATTCACACTAATAATAGTAATAATAACTAGACATCAGGTGTTTGGGCTTAGGACTAATGATTTCTTTTGTCGAATTAAAATTACTAAAACAAATGACCACAATTAGTGTAGAAGTAGGCTTAATGACATCATATGTTAGAGCGCTCTTTTTGAAATTTTATGCTTGAGAAAAAGTTACAGATAATGTATTTTAAAAGTAAACTTAGTCATCAAAAAATGATTTTTACTTTGATACTGAGTTGATATTATGTACAACACGTCATTTCTCCTAAAATATTGAAGACAAATTCATAATCTTTTGGTTGAAGGATACAAATTTGACATTTTAATGTATTCATAAAAGTGTCTTTCAGGCTTTATATTTCTAGATTTATTATGTGAAACCACTGTTAATTTTTATGCACAGAATTATATGCTGGAATTTTAATTTAATTTTATTTTAATTTTTTTTTTTTTGGGGGGGGGAGGGGGTAATTATTTAGAGTAATGAATTCAAAACTTTATTTTTTCAACAGTATTTTAATTTTAACATCAATCTGAAATAATTATGGAATATAACAAATATTTAATGTATGTGTTTTATATACAAGTGTTTATAAACAAGCTTCTAGTTTTAGCTTATGACAATCAGGGATCTATTTAGACACAGACTTAAAGTTAAGGTATACCTTCAGTTTCCTTATTCTTTGATTGTTTTCAGTCTAATATTTAGATAAAATCAATAAAACTAACCTGTGAATTTTTTTTTAAAAGGTGGTAGTGGTTTTGAGATATAAGAAGGGTTTCGCAAGCGTACGGATACAGATACAGATACAGATATGATAACCGTATCCATTCACGTCAGCCGCATGTTGGATTTTGTTCCGCAAAATATAGGTATGTGTCACCTTTGAGGGGGCTTGCATTTATCACAAGTGTTTTTCCGACAAGCATGACCAATAGAGACCCCAGTGTTTTATACACTGCATTTTTTTTAATCAATTTGCTTGCAAATGACCAAGCACGATACTGGTGAACGCAATTTTGTTGACAAT
The DNA here is from genome assembly GCF_902459465.1 of Asterias rubens. Classification (NCBI taxonomy): domain Eukaryota; kingdom Metazoa; phylum Echinodermata; class Asteroidea; order Forcipulatida; family Asteriidae; genus Asterias; species Asterias rubens. The sequence goes on along the minus strand of NC_047069.1, from coordinate 1,888,424 downwards.
ATCTTCAATCTGGGACAAAAAGACAACTAAAAGTCTGCACAACAGTATCTGTTTTTCTTTGACGTGTATGAGCTCCTGTATCCGTTGCTAACGTTTATGCAAAATACGCGTCACGTGAACACACAAAGTGTCGACGTAGCAGTATCTGTGATTGTATCCGCAGACTTGCGAATCCTCTCTAATGTCCACAGATTTACAAGTTCTTAAGATAATGATGGTAGAAAGATTCCGTAAAAATATTACTTGCTGAGGTGTTGTAGTTTTTTGTTGAGAAGCCGTTAAATTAATGGGAGATATTTTCATGGATGGTAACCTTCTGTAATAACTTATTAAAATTGATCATGCTTTATAATGAGTAGTTTAGAAACTGATTTATTTCTGCTCAACATTTATTTACATCAAAAGAAGGAGAATAAAAAGCTTTGACAAAAAGAAATTGAAAAGGAAGTGACGCAACATACAGATGTGCACACTTCTGACACTATCTTACACATCACAGTAAACAACACCTTATTTTCCCACAGTTCTCTCACAAGTGAAAGTGCTTGGCCGACACACCGCATAACAGTAGAATTTAAGCTTGGGCGATATCGATTTATTTTATTCTCAATATATCGCCGACAATATATCGCGATATAATTGCGATTAATTAAATTTGACATCATCAGTCTTCAAACTCTGAGTGAAAGTTGTAGAAGAGACAGTCCTAGCATAAGAGAGGTGTTCTAATAACCTATTCTTCTGGTTTTACTCCAAACCTATGGGGTGCAAGATGTGTCAGCTAGGAAATACTTCGCGATATTGTGATTCTTAATCGCGATATATCGCGATATATCGATATTTTGATTAAAACCAAATTGGTCCGATATCGAAATCGTTTCCAAGTTAGTATCGCAATATTCGATAATATCATGATATCGCCCAAGCTTAGTAGAATTACAAGTAGAAATTTAGGAAAAATGTTTAGGTTTATCAACTTCCTACTGGTTAGTAAACCCTTTTTGAAGTGACCCACTTGACACGTTTGGAAATTGTCAAAGACCAGTGTTCTTACTTGGTGTATCCCAACATAAGATGAAAGAAAGGGAAAGAAAAACACCCTTGTTGCACAAATTTGTCTGCTTCCAGATGCCGAAAAAGTGTTCAGGCAAAAAATTAGACGTATTTTTTCGTCTGAGATCGTTAAAATAAGACTGAGTGCGTGGGAACTTTAAACACGTTTTTACTTGTTTTTGGCTTAATACTAGAGGTGGTCATTTGGGCTTTAAGTACAATTACGTTTTTTTTCCAGCACACGTCATGAAGCCTAATCCTAAAAATATCGGAGAACTTTAATTTCCAAATATATGAGAATCATGGATTTTTATAACATGATCTTGAAAAAACTATACAAAATGGATTAAATTACCACATACAGGGGCTATAATTAACCAAATGTTTCACATTTCATCTACCTCATATATCTTAACTATTTACACAAATATTTCTGAATGTTTTCCCCCCAAAAAAATAAACCACATCCAAACACAAAAAAAATTAAATATAAATAAGAAGCACTACCCCTTCATGCATGTACTAGTCACTAGTGGGAATACTGCTTTCATTGTCACCCCGAGGGTTTCTGAGTTGCGAATGAATGAAAAAACATAAATGGTGTACATGTTTCTCTAATTAGTTAGAATGTTCATCGAGGCGCCACCAATGCTTTAAAACTCTTCCATGAAAAGGAAACATTGCAATTACACTTTAACGGCACTGGACAACCTTTGGTAATTGTCAAAGACCAGTCTTCTCACTTGGTGTATGCCAACATATGCATGAAATAACAAACCTGTGAGAATTTGGGCTCACTTGGTCATCAAAGTTGCAAGAGAATAATAAAAGCAAAAACACCCTTGTGTATGGGTAAAAACCAAAATTAATACCCTTGGTCATGTTGGTGCACAAACTTGTGTGCTTTCAGATACATTTAAAAGGCTTCAGGCCTGCAGTCATTCAACATTTGAGTGAGAAATTACCTCTTTCTCAAAATTACGTTAATTCAGAGGGAGCCGTTTCTAAAAATGTTTGATACTATCAACAGCTCTCCATTACTTGCTACCAAGTAAGTTTTTAAGCTAACAATTATTTTGAGTAATAACCAATAGTGTCCAGTGACTTTAAGAAGCCCAACTATACCAGTCCAATTGAGACTCTGCTAGACTTGAAACTGGGTTCCCATATTGGACTTTGTTTTGTTAAAGTACCGCAACTTTTCTGTAGAATTACAAAAATAGATCTAATAGGGATGCATGATAAACTGACCTCCCTGTCAACTTAGCGCGACTGTGAACGGCGTAACAGGCTGAAAGAGGTCGTGGAAGACTTCCCTGTAACCTTGATAACTTAACAGGGCCGCTAAAAAGTTCGATTGGAACAGCTCTGCGCTGTAAATCTACTGCTACCACGCTGTAAAACGCTTTTCAAGCGTCGCAGAATATAAGACGGTAGAATTACATCAAAGCCATTCATGGTAACTTTCCGTGTGGCAGCGGAAGAAAAAATCCAATGGGAACACAGCTTCAATAACACATGATGAGATTTCAAGCATTGATAGGACTAGCTACTCTTGGTGGTGACGAGGTACCAACTTGAGCTGATTGAAGTCCTAGATCTCTAGCTTCAATCTCCTTCTGTAGCTCTTCTACTTGCTTCTGAAGGAACGAGCGAAGCTCAATCAGATCTCGATTTCTCTGGTTTATTGGCTCCTGGAGAGATAAACAAATCAAAATAATTTTGAATAACATCAACCCCAATAAATAACCCCACTTCTCTCGTACCTCTTCAGTCTCCTGACGATGACTAGAGCAAGTTAATCAAAACGTTGAGACCAACCCAAGAACTGACTCCGCAGTAGTGCAGTTAATTACTTTCCTAAGTTCCTATAAGCTAAAGTAGTAGTCCCAGCTTATTTCTATACCATCCGCCCGGGTAATAGTTAATAAGCAGGACAGTTTCAGAACTGACAAGTCTCCCGAACATCCGATAAATCTACTCCACGGTAGTAGAATAAAGAAAGACAGTTCTCTAAGAATAAACTCTACCTGGCAAGTAGATACACACATGGTGTTACCGCAAACCAAATATATATTGATACCTCACCATGCAGTGCCTCAAATCATATATACTCAAATAGAATGAATATCACATGATTGAATTTGTTATCATCTTACTGTTGTTGCTGTATATTTTTATATGTAACTATTTTGTATGTAAACTATTTTTTTGTATTATTTGAAATTTTTACTGTAATTTGGTCGTTGGCCATGATTGAAAAAGAAATAAACTATCTATCTATCTATCTATCTATATCTATTCGTCGACATACTTGTAACTGTTATTGTTGCTTGTTGTAGGTGTTATTTTGTTTATTTGGTTTATTCGTCTATTGTGAAGCTGTTTTGTTTTGTAGGCTGTTTCTTTGACAAGCCCCGCTTTTTGGAACATCCCTCCACATTCATATATGTCGATATATAAGCGTTGCTTTCAGTTGAATTGAACTGTCGTACTGTGTAAGAACAACCAGTTAATGCAAGACACTTTGGTCTCAACGCTTTGACTAGCTTGCTCTAGTCTTCGTCTCTTGTTCCGGGCAAATACATTGTATGTAACAAGGCCCAAAAATTGGAATGAATATGGACCCCAACCTCATCAAGGATGACAAGGTAGCAATAACTGAACATACCTGAGGTCGCATCCTTGGGTTCCAGCGGATGTAGTACCCTGTCCATAGCTCAATACGTCTCATACTAGCTACTGGAAACAACACATGTTGATGATGGTACGCTGCGTACATGGGGTTGGTAAACTCCTCTTTATTGCTATTGATGTAGGACCATAAGGAAATCGTCTTGGTCTTCACTTGCTGTCAATCAAAAAACACAATCAGAAAGAGGTGAATTGTACATGTGTTCAAGTTACTGAGTTTGTATTTGATGAAACAATGCAGAGTGTAGACTTGATAACAAGTCGTTAGTCACTGTCTGCCAGCGCTACCTATTACAAGCGCCATTCATCTCCAAAACACACATTTTGCCGTTCATGTAACAGTCACTGTGCGATTCATGCAACGGTCGTAGGTAGCACTTGGCATGGTGCTGCTCTTATGGCAGACTTTGGAACGCTAGGTGTCAGCAGACTTACCAGGTAAATTGTCATTGTTTACGTAGTTCTGAGCATGCGTGCATTACCGAGAACAATGGATTTTGCAGTCTGCTGCCACCAAGCGTCTCGAAAGTCCCCCATTGTAAGTGACTCGCACACATACTGGGATCAAGGGAAGTGTGTAGCGTGTACAGCACCTTGTAAATCATTACATGGTGTTATGTGAAAAGAGTAGATCTCATTATTCAAACGTAGTCCCACATACCTTGCAGGAAAATACTGTATGTTAAAGCGCCTTGAGCGCCACTGAGTGACGGATATGCACGCTACATAAGAAGCCACTATACTGAGATACATGTATCTCATGTTGCTTCATTGTTCTTGGCGTTCATGTTTTCCAAGTGATCTCTTGCTCTACTTGACATCTTTGCAGATCTATTTACTTCAATTGATGATCTTTACTCATTCCTTATTTCTTGACTCACCTCCTTAACTCGATCCTTCATGCAATTATAGAGGAAGGTCCCAAACAAGCAGCTGTAGAGATGGTCCAAGATGGTAATCAGGAAATGCTCATTGAACTCAAACGCATTGGGAAACTACAAAGTAAACACAAATAATGTAAAAGCACAAAAATTCACATTCACTGTAATGTAATTACATGCATTGGTTTGTATGAAAACCCCAGTTGATGTAAAATGTGTACAACAACTGATACCAATGAGTGATATTTGATTCTGTACTGTCAGGCCTGCCTGTATGCTTCACTGTTGATAGGGCAAGGGCACCAAGGCATTTTCTCCTCTGGAGCATTTCAAGGGCACCAAGGCCATTAATGACCAGTGTGCATGGAGGCAATCGCCTTAGTTGCCTCTGTGAAGTATCAGGTCTGTAGATAATGCAAAATTTGTCAAAGAAAAAAACGAGGAAAAATCAATTTGTAAACATGAATTCTTTCATGGGCAGTATTGAATCGCCTTCTGACTGGACTTGTTATAGTTTTTCATTTTTTAAAGCAACATTTTTTGAAGGAAACAATTTTTTTTAACAATACCTGAACAGTAATCTGCCAGACACAATCCATAAACTGTTGGAAGATTGGTGATCTGTCTGCATCAGCGTGGTTCTTATCTCCATGTCCATGACGCTAAGAAAACAAACCAAGATTAAAATCAGTCTGTGAAGTAGTTCAGACACAGTACTAAAGTCGGTTTTAAGCAAACTCATGCGGTTATAACTTTGTGTGTCTGAATGCTCTTAAAACTTGTACAAATCGGTCAGCAAGGGTGGTTTAACACTAAACCACTTTGGTTTCTATTTTTTAGCGCAGTGTTTGGACATAATCAAAATAACCACATCCAGTTTTAATTCCTCAAAGGTGACTGATGACACAGGATGTGTTGCGTAACATGCCATCAAATGCAAAAGCGGGCATCTTTTGTACACACTTTAAATAGGGGTTGTTGTGTTGGGTCACGTTGCTGTGTGACCTCTTAAAATCAAAGACAAACTGTATTGTACAGGTTTAACTTTGAGCTGTCTGAACGCAGGGAAATTGCATGTTTGTGTGGATGGATGGTTTGACAACAAATTCTGACTAGGTATTTTTTTTCCAGGAAGTTGTAAACATGTGACACATTGATAAATCAAAACTTATCGTGTTGCGACAATACTCTTCTGTAGATACTAGACTCACCTGAGCAAACTTATGTCCCACTTCAATCCATTCCTTTTCTACTAAGACCTGGAAGCCTGTGATGGTTCTATAGTAAGGTTCCAGCATGAGCATGGCTAGTGCCGTAAGCTGGGAAGTTCGATCCCATCCATCGCTGCAATGAACTACTACAGAGGTTTTCTGACTCTCGATTCGATCAGCGATGCGTACAGCACCGGCTAACACCATCTGGTTAATAGAACACACAATGGTAATGACAATACTGAGTATACAGTGCTAACACATATCGGTATAATGGTAAATACAGAAAACCGAGTATTACTATTAGCCCCCTATGCAAATTGGTGTATCTCAACATATGCGTAAAATAACAAACCTGTGAAAATTTGAGCTCAATTGGTCGTCAAAGTTGGGAGATAACCGTGAAAGAAAAAAACACCCTTGTCACACGAAGTTGTGTGCTCTCAGATGCTTGATTTCAAGACCTCAAATTCTAAATCTGAGGTCTTGAAATCAAATTCTTTGAAAATTACTTCTTTCTCAAAAACTACATCACTTCAGAGGGAGCCGTTTCTCACAATGTTTTATATTATCAACCTCTCCACATTACTCGTAACCAAGAACGGTTTTATGCTAATAATTATTTTGAGTAATTACCAATACCGTCCGCTGTCTTTAACATATCCTGTTTCTAAATACAATGGGAATGCTTCGTTATATTTCCTACATACCTTAACGTGTTCCAGCCAGTGAGTGGCTTCCAGGTTGGACAGCCAGTGGTGATCATCTATACTTGGATAACAGATGTCTTTCAGTTTCCGCAAACTTCAAAAACAAGAATGAGAACCAAAACCTCATTCCCATGACAATGTGTAATTTGTAGAATGTGTACATGTTTGGTTTGCAGTAACACCATGTGTGTATCTATACTTGCTGGGTAGATTGTGTTCTTTTGAGAACTTGTCTTGCTTTATATTCTACTACCGCAGAGTAGATTTACTACCAGTAGTTGCTGGGAAGATTATGTTCTTTTGAGAACTTGTCTTGCTTTATATTCTACTACCACGGAGTAGATTTACTACCAGTAGTTGCTGGGTAGATTATGTTCTTTTGAGAACTTGTCTTGCTTTATATTCTACTACCGCGGAGTAGATTTACGGAGTCCCGGCTGAAGTTCTGACTTCTCGTTATTAACTTCACTACTGTCATGGCAGTCATTGTTTCTGGAATATTTGTTTGCAATTTCTCAAAAGAAAGTAGTAATTTATGACAAATAAATGGTAGTACACCATGTACACACTTGAATACAATGCAAGGCCAGGCTTCGAATTGATGATACCCAAGCCTACATCTGTATGGACTGTGAAAGGGGTAACCCTGTTTCAGCCCTAGGAGTAGGTGGCAATGGCCTCTGGAAAAAAATAATTGTAGCCCACACCTTGAAGTGGCCTTCAGGCCTTGTGTGTCAGGCGACTTGCAAAACAAACACAAAAAAACTGATTCATTTGAAAGAAATGAAGAATGTACAAACCTTTCTCTCATGACATGGATGTTGTGAATGTCTAAGAAGATGACTTCAGCATTTTGATATGTGTCCTCATTCTCATATCCACCACCTTTAGCCTAAAATATCAAACACAATCAAAACAAATCAATCAGTTGAAGGCAGTGGACACTATTGGTACTTACTCAAAAATAATTGTTAGCATTACAATTTACTTGGTAACAAGTAAGGGAGAGGTTGATAGTATAAAACATTGTAAAATAAGGCTCCCTCTGAAGTAACATAATAACATAATATTTGAGAAAGAGATGGTTCTTGTGATTGATTTAGCCGAGTAGCGCATTTGTTGCACAGCCCAGGGAGCTGAGATGGTTTAATGAATGATTTAAGGCCCAGGGGTAATAACGTTGGAGTGCCATGAGCGTCACTGCGTGACAGACCTGAGCGCGATATAAGAAGCCATTATTATTATTATTATTATTATTATTATTATTATTATTATTATTATTATTATTATTCTCACTCAAATATTAAAAGACTTTAGGCCGGAAGCCTTTTTTAGGCATCTGAAAGCACACGAGTTTGTGCAACAAGGACAGTCCTTTTTAAACAGTTCTTTCCAATAGTGCGCTTGGTCAGACCTATGCGCACAATACTGAGCATGTGCGTGCACGCTCAGAGTCGCCAAAAAGGACCATCACTTCTGCTTCTGCTGCTGCCAGCAGCTCAAAAGACTCCCATTGCGAATGCTGCTGTGCAAGTGCTACTGTGCAGCAGCTACTTTGTTGTAAATAGTTTTGGCAGGTGAGCAAGTGCTTCTGCGCAGCAGCAGTACTTGTTATACAAGTACAAAGGCATTGCTAGGGTTGGTTTTCTTTTGTTCTGTAGGCGAGGCCCTCAGGAATGTCTTTGGAATGTCACTGGTGTGCATAGAGTGGTAGTGTGGGATATGAAGTGGAAATATGTTCAGAGTACCAGTTTTATAAGTCAGTGGTTTGAGGTGTGTGCAGTTAGAGATAGGCAGTCAGAGTTCTTTCCCTTGCATGCTGCAGCATGGTATTGGAACTCGTGAGGCTGAGCTCAGCAAATTGTAAGTTCTTTTTAAATTGTGCTCATAGAGAAAACCCTGACTGTGAAATGTTTGGAATTAAACATAAGGCACTTGGTTGAAAGCTTTTTTAGTTGCAAGGAATTGTTGATCCAGTTTTGATTATAACTTTTTTCCTTGATTTATTGGAAAGTGTAGTGTAAATAAGGGCAAAATTTTAAGACCATTTTCTCATTGCAAACTCTAGGTCTGGCACCCTGACTTGACATACCTTATTAGCAATGGCGTTGACACTGGGCCTGGCATCCATGATGACCAGTTTATGTGACTGTGCATTAGCATCTAGTATCATCTGGATATACTTCTCATCTTCTTTGCTTCGTTTACCGTTAACACCTACGAGAGGCTGACTGCAACGAGTAATCGTTGCGTGGCTCTGAGGGTGGATCCACGATAAAATCTACACAAAGCAACAAAAACAATACAACAGTTAGAACTCGATGGTCGTGGGTTCGAATCCCACCCAAGTAATATGCCTGTGGACTTTTTTCACATAGGTCCCTTCTAGGTTGGTAGTAAGCATTTGTAAAAGCTAATTCTATTTTCTCAGCATTATTATTGTCTGTAACTCTGTTGGGCCTAAATCTCTTGACTCATTTTCTAATTTCTACACGTGGACATACTTTTGCATCCAAAGCACCAATAGCAAATGTTTCATAAGTTTGTTGTGCCTCAATGTTCTACAGTGAGTTCTCATAGTCTCATTTTATGTTTTCTGAGCTGACATTGGGTAAAACCAAATTTATTATTGCTTTTCCCCCTACGCAAATTTTCATCTATTATTCCACTCAACAGTCCATGCACAAATTCACTAGCAAAAGATATTTTCAAATGCAAACAATGGTATAGCTCCTCAATGAATTTATCCACGACTATTGTCCAACTAGAAACCTTCATTATTGCTCGCAAAATCTTCTCACTCCTTTTCCAGCCACCACCAAAGCATAATGGGCAAAGGGCTTTCCAGGTTGCATCTCCTAAACTCTGGAATTCACTCCTCAATAATATAAAAGAAAGCTCCTCTCTAGAACAGTTTCTTTGTCTTTTTTTGAAGACCTACTTTTGTGTGAAATAACTTAATATTATAATATTATGTATATTTTTTATTGTATGCATTTTGTGGTGTTTTCTGTAATTTTTGTATTTAAAAGTCCTGCTTTTTCGCTCTTGACTTCACAGCAGGCCTGATACATGTATTTCATGGAGGCAACGGAGGCGATTGCCTCCGTTGCCCCTTGCCATTGCCTTGGTGCCCTTGAAATGCTCCAGTAGAACTTTACAATTTCCTCATAGGGTGCCCTTTACCAAGGAGAAAATGCCTTGGTGCCCTTGCCCTTTCAAAAACGAAGCATACAGCCCTGTCACAGTAATGTGGTTATGTAAAAGGCTACGTGGCCTTGCCATCCTTAAAACTTTTTAAAATCCATTCTGTTGGAAACCATTTCTTCTGGTCCATTTTTTCAAATAAATAACTGTTTATGCTCCATTCTTACCGGTATTCTGTTTTTACTTCTGAACTTGGCGACCTGTCTCAGAAGCTCATCATCAGCAGCAGCAGTCACTGCAAACTAAATACAAATATTTAATAGATGGAGTTTTAATAAATACAAATAAACAATTGTTGATGAAGAGCCCAACGAAAACACAAACACAACTTTTTTGAAATTATACAATCCATATTTCAAGTTTTGAGGATTTCTATGTCAATGAGCCTCTCACATGCCTTGAATTTAATTTTTGAAAGGGCAAGGCCATTTTCATTTTGCAAAGGGCACTTCCATTAGAAAATCTTACGTCAATGGGAAACTTTTGAAGGGGCACCGAGGCCAAGACCAGGGGCAACAAAGGCCGTGGCCTCCGTGGCCTCCGTGGCCTGTGTGTTATTCCAGGCATGCTCTAACTTTCCCTCCCCTCCCCCCTTCAAAATGCCTTAAGAATCAACCCCACCTCTCTCTCTTTTTAAACCAATTTTTATGCCTTTTAAATTAGCCGCTTAATGGCTTTAACTTACTGAAAAAACACCTAGAAACACTGATAATTAGATCTGTAGCAAAGCTGTTGATTGAAGACTTTAACTTCTGATGATAAATATGTTCTTGAATCAGGTATTTATGTGAAGTTTAAAGTCAGTACAAATACTTACAACTGCTGGATAAGTATCACAGAATTGATATCCTTCATTGATTCTACTGATACGCCAACTCTCTGTAGGTAGACCCTGTGTTATCAGTAACAATAAGTACAAGTCAACTACTTCATTCAAATACTAAAAGTCCATTAGGTTGTGAACTGAATACTAATTACACTGTACATTATACAATTGTTTCACAACGTGACGTTGAGGTGTCCATGGCGTTTTGTACACCCGAGGGGGCAAATAGCACCGAGGCAAAGCCGAGGGTGTACAAAACCCATGGACCCCAGTCACAGCGTGAAACAATTGTTTTGTTATACCTTTGTTACATTGTTATTCCTCTTCTCGAAGCTCAGTTGTCATCTTCGAACATTATTACGACAAAGTATTCATTGTGGCAGACGAACAAGAAACAATTCTTGACTTCCCTCGAACCCGCGGGTGTTTCGTACACAGCGCTGGAAATCAACCAACACTGGGAACGATCAAGGTGATGTACACAGGTGTACATCACTTTTCATGTTACCCGACCCCCGAGCCATGTAACATGCGTTTGTGTTGCACATCACGTGATTGGTTCTCGACCAATCAAACGTCACAATTTGTTACCGAGGTATAACAAGCATATTTGTTGCACGTCACATGATAGGTTATCGACCAATCAAACTTCACAGTTTGTTACCGAGGTATAACAAGTATATATTTGTTAAATTACCTGTCGTTTCATCTCTCCCAGTGGATCATACACGGCCCATCCATCCTCACTGTAGAAATTCTTGTATTCAAAGGCAAAAACTGGCTGCAATACACAAAATAATAACACATACAATTTGTTAACCCTTGTGTTTGAATACAAAGAACTGTGAATTCAATTAAAGTGTTGTACAAGTATCCTTTTGTTTTGTATATGGGGAATTGGAGCTTAAAAACAACAAATTCTCCACAACAACTCAATCCTACAAGTAAACTCAGCATTAGGCTCAATACACTTTGCTGACAATCTTGAGGAAACACTAATGTCAACTCCAATGCATAACTTCTAGATATGTGTACGGCTGTCTGTTATTATAAGTTATCACACAAGCGCGAGTGAAATAAGGAAAAATATAGCGCTTCTGCGCCCCATATCCAACGAGACCGAAGGCCATGTTGGATATGGGACGCAGACATGTATATTTCCCGTATTTCCCCGAGCGCGTGTGTGATAACGTATTTATCTTCAAGCAAACTTGGCGCATGATATAGAACACACAAGACGCAGGTAGTGATATTAGCCGCGCAATATAGGTTTTTATCACCACTCCATTCTGTGAATCTGATTGGAGGATTAGCGCGTATTCGAAGATAAGGTCTTTAACCAAAATGATATAAATTCTTTATTTCAATTAATAAACACTTACCAACTTATTAGAGGTGGGGAAGGCATAAATCTGGACTTTATCGTAAACAAGTCGTCTGGAGTGATTCTCTTGCTTGTGGGCGAATCTCAAGTTCCGCATGTCCTGAAATCAAAGTCAAGTCAGTACAAATGAGTGTAGTATTGCAAGGTGGTTCTTAATGAGTAAGGAGATCATTGGTTATTGGAACAGTAAATTAATTTCGAACTTCTTTGTGGCATGTCATGGCCTAGTGGTTAAGAGTGACACCGGACTCAAGATCTGGTGTTTCTGATCAGCAGAGAGTGGGTTCGAGTCCCAGTCGTGAAACCTGTGTCCTTAAGAAAGATACTTAACCATGATGGTTCATCCTTCGGATGGGACGTAAAGTCGTTGGTCTTGTGTGTTGTATAGCGCACGTAAAAAAAAAAACCCAGTGCACTTATCCAAAAGAGAAGGGGCTCGCCCCAAGTTCCTGGTTCGATTGGCAGCTTATTTATGGTGCTATGTAAAAGGAGTAGGTCTCATAATTCAAGCGTAGTCTCTCATACCTTGCAGGAAAATACTGAATGCTGAAGCGCATTGAGCGTCACTGAGTGACGAATATGCGTGCTATATATTATTGTTGTTATTATAAATCCATAAGTTCCTTACCTTACAGAAGATCTCTAGACCATATGAGTTCTCTCCTCTGCTGGTTGATCCCCCAACCTTCTCCACTCGATAAATAGACCCCAGTGGTACATCCAGTATAAAGGGAGGTTCCTACACAACAACAAATCATGGATTTAAGGAGTAGGGTCTAAAAACGCCATGTCACACACGGCCATTTTTACAGCTACATGTACTTAAAGGCACTGGACACTATTGGTAATTACTCAAAATAATTATTAGCATAAAACCTTACATGGTAATGAGTAATGGGGAGAGGTTGATGGTATAAAACATTGTGAGAAACAGCTCCCTCTGAAGTGACCTAGTTTTCGAGAAAGAAGTAATTTTCCACGAATTTGATTTCGAGACCTCAAGTTTAGAATTTGAGGTCTCGAAATCAAGCATCAGAAAGCACACAACTTCGTGTGACAAGGGTGTTTTTTCTTTAATTAATATCTCGTAACTTCGACGACCGATTGAGCTCAAATTTTCACAGGTTTGTTATTTTATGCATATGTTGAGATACACCAACTGTGAAGACTAGTCTTTGACAATTAACAATAGTGTCCACTGTCTTTAAATGCAACCAACAATACTGCATGCAAAAGGACCTAGTGCGGATTTCACAAAGAGTTAGGACTCGTCTTATCTCGAATTATTAGGATTAATCTTAAGGTCTGCATACTACAGTGCAGGGTTGGGACTCATCCTAAGTCCTAAGATTAGTCCTAAGTTAGGAAGAGTTTTGTAAAATCGTCAGCTGACACTTGAGCAGTACGCTTTTTTCTGACAGTATCTCACTGTCCCCTGGGCCAAATTTCGTAGAGCTGCTTAACAGCCGATCTTGTGCTTACTGTGCGATTTCAAATTTCATAGTGCTGCTAACCGTGAGCTCACGACATGGCTCGTCTTTGGAATGAACTTCTGATCAGTTTTCGTGAAGCGCCGTCTTTGTCTGTGTTCAAGCGGAAATTGAAAACTCATTTGTTTCTGTGATTCACTGTTCTTTTGTTCCTCTTCTTTAAGTTGTTAAGCGCTCCGTTCTTCGTGGGGCGCTATATAAATGTTTGTGTATTATTATTATTATTGTTAATATTATATGCTAACCTTTAATGCAAATCAACTGAATGCTGAAAATGACTTACCCTTTCAACTCCTTTGAAATACAGCTTGTAGTTTGTGATACAAAGAGTTCCTCTGACTGGTCCAGTAAATGGACACAGGTATGTCACATCCTTAGCTGTGTAGGATTAGGGTAGAGACAAGAACATCCAGTTTAAAGGCAGTGGACACTATTGGTAATTACTCAAAATAATTATTAGCACAAAACCTCACTTGGTAACGAGTAATGGGGAGAGGTTGATAGTATAAAACATTGTGAGAGACGGCTCTCTCTGAAGTGAAGTAGTTTTCGAGAAAGAAGTAATTTTCCACGAATTTGATTTCGAGACCTCAAGATTAGAATTTGAGGTCTCGAAATCAAGCATCTGAAAGCACACAACTTCGTGTGACAAGGATGTTTTTTTCTTTCATGGTTATCTCGCACTTTCGATGACCGATGGAGCTCAAATTTTCACAGGTTTATTATTTCATGCATATGTTGAGATACACCAATTGAGAAGACTGGTCTCTGACAATTACCAATAGTGTCCACTGTCTTTAAAGAACTTGATATCTTTTGTAGATCAAGTTTTTGGCCATGACATAAATCCCTACTCACTGTGAATGAAGATGTTTGTGCACAACGTTAATCCGGAGGTCGTTGGTTCGAATCTCACTCTAATCAATTGTTCAACCCCAAAAATATTATAATTTACCTGTGGAAGTTTCAGCTCCATTAGTCGTCAAGATTTTAAGAAAAAAAATGTCAAAATCACAGAGAAATGTTTTCAGGAGAGTCGCGTAAACCCGTTGTTTGTGCTAAAATAACCTTCGCCACACTGAGTCAAAAATTATTTTTGTGACTTGTTTTACTCATTGTTCAAAAACTTCAGCACCTCAGCAAGTAATATTTTAAGGGAAGCTTTCTACCATCATTATCTTCAAACCGTGAAAATTTAATGTATTATGTGGATTACATTTTTTTGTTTTTAAATAATGTTTTTTTTTTTTTTGGGGGGGGGGACGTACCAATTCCTTCAATCCTCTCTCCAAGTATGAGGGGAACATCTTCATTCTGTGCTGGCTTGCCTCCACCAGAAGACTGTAACAAAATATAACACATACAAATCATTTTTAAATGATTAAAATAATATGAGTCATGTTTCATGTCTGAACAAGACACTTAAAGGCAGTGGACACTATTGGTAATTGTCAAAGACTAGCCTTCACAGTTGGTGTATCTCAATATATCCATAAAATAACAAACCTGTGAAAATTTGAGCTCAATCGGTCATCAAACTTGCGAGATAATAATGAAAGAAAAAACACCCTTGTCACACGAAGTTGTGTGCGTTTAGATGGTTGATTTCGAGACCTCAAGTTCTAAACCTGAGGTCTCGAAATCAAATCCGTGGAAAATTACTTCTTTCTCGAAAACTATGGCACTTCAGAGGGAGCCGTTTCTCACAATGTTTTATACCATCAACCTCTCCCCATAACTCGTCACCAAGAAAGGTTTTATGGTAATAAATATTTTGAGTAATTACCAATAGAGTCCACTGCATTTAACCATCGCTTCTCTCCATCCAGGAAAATTTGGTACCTGTGAGGGCAGAGATGGTTCTTGTGATTGATTTAGCTTAGTAGCGCATATTTGTCGCTCAGGCTGTATACTCCCAGCGAGCTGAGATGGTTTAAGGAATGAATTAAGTTATGTTGGATGCGATTTGAGACACGTTTGTTAAGCGTTAAATATACATGAACATGTAAAAACTGATTATTAATTAATTAATAAATTATGTGGTCATACTTCACAAATTGAGCATCTCCCACCCATCCATACTAGATCATGAAGCCCAATATGTAACGCTAACGGATTCACATCATCATCTGCATTTGGAGGACTGGCCATTGTAGAATCACTTTAGTAATCTTCCACACTCTCTGACAATTAGGTTTCAGCTTCTCAAATTGTTTCTCAAGACACTGTTCTGATAGGCAACTCAGTTCTTTCAATCCAGAAAGTACATGCTCAGGTATCTCCAAATGAGTTCACACTCCGCCTCTCAAAGTGCATCCACACAAATAAGAAATCCCACGAACTTCCACCAGAATAACACAGTCAACTCAGTTCTTTCAATCCACAAGGTACATCTCCAAATGATTTGACACTCCGCTTCTCATAAAAACATCCACACAAATAAGAAATTCCATGAACTTCCACAAGAAAAAAGACAATCCAGTGCACCTGGAACTTGTTGGACGCGTCGAGTCGGAATATGGAACTTACTTCGACTGCTCACTAGCACCGTCTTACTTCACTGTGAGTCACAGACAAATCTTGATGCTGTGGTAAGTGTACTCCAGGCACTGCCAGGGTCTTCTTTCTTATCATTAAAGGAAGGAATTAGGAACGGCACCCATCCCTGTGGAGGGGAAACGTTTTTTGTCGTAAACAAGGACTGCTAGCCGCTCTACTCAGCGCATCATGCACTGTTTTTGCCGCTCTTTTTGGTTGTTGACAGGCTTTCTGCTGAAAGTCTAATCTCTAAGGAACTCTAACTTTCCTTAGACAAGGAAGCAATCAGTTAAAGTAAAGGATGAGTAGCCTGGACTTAAGATGTTTTACCAGGGTTCTTAAAAAGACTTGATGTTGAGGCCTTGAAATCACAGAGAAAAATAATAAAAACAGACCACACCCCAACCAAAACACTTTCTTAAAATCAAGCTTTTTCTGATCTTTATATGATTCGCCAACCTGACTAAATTCAGATTTTCAAAGGACTCTTGAATAAAGACTCATTTGTTTGAATCTTTGTTTGCTTTAAGTGTATTTCTTCATTGTTTTATGTTTTGTGTTGCGCATAGAGGCTTCTGCATTACGAGCCATATAAATGTCTTGCAATTGTATCATTATTACTATTATTATTATTTAGTAATATTTTGATGACTGCCACACAACTGTGAAGGCTAGTCTTTGACTATTACCAACAGTGTATTTAAGTCAGTACAGTATTGTAGCATCCTTTAAGTGGTCTGCGGTTAAGAGCACCAAATTCAAACTCTGGTGTTTCTGATCAGCAGAGTGTGGGTTCGAATCCCCAGCCGTGACACTTGTGTCCTTAAGACACATAACCATTGCTTCGTCCTTCGGATTGGACGTAAAGCCGTTGGTCCCATGTGTTGTGTAAACGCATGTAAAATAACCCAGTGCACTTATCGAAAAGAGAAGGGGTTCGCCCCGGTGTTCCTGGCTGGATTGGCATCATATTGCACCACAGCACCTTGTAAACCATTACATGGTGCTTAGGGATTAGGTCTTATATCTAAAAATTCGCCCCACTCCTGG
The DNA here is from genome assembly GCF_902459465.1 of Asterias rubens. Taxonomy (NCBI): domain Eukaryota; kingdom Metazoa; phylum Echinodermata; class Asteroidea; order Forcipulatida; family Asteriidae; genus Asterias; species Asterias rubens. Next base: position 1,871,380 of record NC_047069.1, on the reverse strand, counting down.
CGCTTTGTATCCTTTGGCAAAAGGCGCGTTATAAATACGGTTATTTTAATTTTATTTGATGTATGGACTTGTGAAAAAGCCGATGAACTAGTAACATGACAAGCTAACTGGTCCTGCTGACCAGTCACTAAAAAACTGAAGTGCAAAACCTTTACCAGTAGACAGTCTTTGTTCAGTGCATAGAGTCTATTACTCTTGGGAATCAATCCTTTCATCCCAAACAGGAAATTTAGTTAACTGCTTTAACTCCCCCGTGATCAAGTACATACATGCACTGTCTACGGGTGAACTTTGTCATACAGAGTGAACTTAGGTTGGACTGAGTAAGGGGCATTCACGATAATCAACATTTTCTCAAGCTCACACACAGTAGGCTTGAAGGGAGGGTGTTAGGTCTGCCATAAGCCTTTGTTTTCTGAATAAACTGTCAAACACTTTGCTTCATGACCCGTTTTTGCGCCACTAAATAGGATGCTTGTGTTAACCTTTCGAAAGTCAGATCAGCTGTGTCTTATAGGCAGGAAATTAGGCATTATAATTTGTTTATTATATGTTTTTACATGCTAAAACTGAGACGAAAATTATTTTTGTGACATTGTTTTACTCATTTCTCATAAACTCAGCAAGTAATATTTTAAGGGAAGCTTTTTACTACCATTATCTTCAAACTGTAAGTTTAATGTAAAACTGTGGACATTGTGTTTTGTGTTAGAAAAAAAGTACATAGACCCTTTTTAAAGAAAGACTTTGCTGTTTTAAATGTAAGATTAAAACTTTGACTTGACATCATATTGTAGTGGACTTGTTGTTAATACCCCTTATTCCATTGTTTGCTGACTAGGCCTAATGTATCACATCAGTTAGTGTTATACTTTCTGTACGGGAGTCTTGGGTTCAAATCTCAATGAGGACCATTTGAATTTTCTCTCATCCCATGTTTGGTTATTTCACTTCTACGGTGATTAGGCATAGATACCAAATAATGTGTTTGTTACTTTACCCATTTGTGCATCCTTGCAACACAGCGAGAGAAAAAAACCCAGAGGGAGTACATGTATATCTTAGGTAGAGCATCAGCCCTGACTGAGTGCCAGAGGTCTTAAGTTCAAATCCCAGTTAGGACCATTTGATTTTCCTCTCATCTCATGTTTTTTTTTTCACTTCTATGGTGTTTAGGCACTATTTCAACACAAAATATGTGTTACTTTGCCCAGTTGCACACAATGCATGTGGGTGTACTGTATACCGCTGTGCTTCATAGCTCAGTTGGTAGAGCATCTGCCTGGAGTGTCAGGGGTCTTGGGTTCAAATCCCAGTTAGGACCATTTGATTTTCCTCTCATCCCATGTTTTGTTATTTCACTTCTATGGTGTTTTGGCACTATTCCAACACAAAATATGTGTTACTTTGCCCAGTTGCACACAATGCATGTGGGTGTACTGTATACCGCTGTGCATCATAGCTCAGTTGGTGGAGCATCTGCCCGGAGTGTCAGGGGTCTTGGGTTCAAATCCCAGTTAGGACCATTTGATTTTCCTCTCATCCCGTGTTTTGTTTTTTTCACTTCTGTGGTGTTTAGGCACTATTCCCACACAAAATATGTGTTACTTTGCCCAGTTGCACACAATGCATGTGGGTGTACTGTATACCGCTGTGCATCATAGCTCAGTTGGTAGAGCATCTGCCTGGAGTGTCAGGGGTCTTGGGTTCAAATCCCAGTTAGGACCATTTGATTTTCCTCTCATCCCATGTTTTGTTATTTCACTTCTATGGTGTTTAGGCACTATTCCAACACAAAATATGTGTTACTTTGCCCAGTTGCACACAATGCATGTGGGTGTACTGTATACCGCTGTGCATCATAGCTCAGTTGGTGGAGCATCTGCCCGGAGTGTCAGGGGTTCAAATCCCAGTTAGGACCATTTGATTTTCCTCTCATCCCGTGTTTTGTTATTTCACTTCTATGATGTTTAGGCACTATTTCAACACAAAATATGTGTTACTTTGCCCAGTTACACACAATGCATGTGGGTGTACTGTATACCGCTGTGCTTCATAGCTCAGTTGGTAGAGCATCTGCCCGGAGTGTCAGGGGTCTTGGGTTCAAATCCCAGTGAGGACCATTTGATTTTTCTCTCATCCCATGATCAGTAACTACATACAGTGTCATTTTAATAATTATAAAGAGCACAACTAATGTGGCCCATTATTGTTGTCAAGAAAGATCCTTTTATTTTATTTTATAAAAGACACAACTTGTGAAACAAAAATTGTGGCAGGTTTTTGAGAAAAAATATTGAACTCAGGATGTTTTAGGGATTTTGTGCAATTAAGTAGAAACATGCTGCAAGACTTTTGGTCTATCTTTCAAAATAAAGAAGACAAATGATCAGCAACCCCAGTCCTGATACTTCACCGAGGCAATAAAGGTGACTGCCTCCATGCCCCTGATCATTGTCGTGGTGCCCTTGAAATGACAGTTAGAAATATCAATTTCCTCATACATGTAGGGTGATCTTTAAGGCCCGGTTCCACTGCAGCGATAACGAGAACGATAACAACGCCAAGAGAACGCATTCTATTGGTTGAATGAGTGTGTGCGTATTCTGCGTGGAGCAATTCAACCAATAGAACGCGTTCTCTTTGCGTCGTGATCGTTATCGTTCTTGTTATTGCTGCAGTGGGATCAGGCCTTAACCAAGGAGAAAATGCCTCTGTCCCCTTGCCCTATTAAAAACAAAGCATACAGGCCTGTAACCATAGTAACCCATCTCCCTCTGATGACATCACAGCATTGGCAATACATGTAAGCTTGATGTTGATGACTTCAAGTATCTGTGCTTGTACACCAACATGTCTCATTGTTGATTGAAAAACCTCAAGCTTTATCTGCGCTTTAGTCACTGACCAAAGTCTGTTGATCCTTGATCTCCTAGGCAACCAAACTTAAGATCTTAGGATCCACTGCCTTTAAGTCTCATTCTGTTTGGTTAAGTGCTGGTTGACTGTTTGTTTGGATTGTTTGTAACTCTTGCTCATTACCAATAGACCGATCCATTAAGCTCTGCCCCATTGCGTATTCACCAATCACAACCCATAGCGCAACCAAAAGTCCGTCAAATAAAGTCTGACATGCGTGCGCAGATGTTTGGCGTGCGCGGCAGGGTTGAGCAGAATAGCATTGGAGAGGCTCACGTGTTCTTGATCACACGTGCGCCGTGGGAGCCTATGGATCGGTCTATTGTGTGTTTAAACTGTTTAACATTAGCTCTTTTTAAAGAAATATTTATACGGTACGTTCTAGTGCAATTCAACCATATCTGTTGTCATACTGTTAATTCCTTTGTATTTTATTAATGAAACAAACCAATAAATATAAATATTCATAAAAAATGCTCTTAGTAACGTATACAATCGATGTCAGTTTTTTTTTATATATATCAAAATTGATGATATTTTGATACGATTGAAAAAGTGACAAAATAGTGGCCTAGTGGCCAGTATTAGTTAGAGTAGGCGCTTGAGTAGGCGCTCGAGTAGGCGCTCGTCATGTATATCGACGGAAGTTATTATCTGGGTTGTCACGTGTTACCAATTATTAGCTGTTGCTGGCAAAACACATTATCAAATCTAACCAACATAAAATTTAATCATGATCATATTTCTAACTTCATGATTTAATCAATTCAAGATTAAGTCTCTAGCTACATTGCGAAACATGCCGAGGGAAAGATTCCGTTTCATGCCACCAATTTTTCATTCGACGTGAAATAATAAAGTAATTCTAATAAATGAAATATCCCTTTTTGTCAAAATGAGTAAAAAAGTGGTGGCAGGATACCTAAAGTTACCCCATGCGGACACTAACAGTTTGTTGTAATTTTTTGTTATCATTTATGGAGGTATTTTTTATGATATTTGATTGATTATTTATAGGCTTCCTATATACTGATATAATAATATAATTTATTTTTAAAGAATTTTGTGTTGTCAAACAAACGTGGCAAATGTTAGGGTACGTCTTTTGGTCTGACCGGTGGTAACTAGGGAACCCATCCAACATTTTGTTCAATTCATACCTTTACCTCATCTTGGTCAGCTTGTTGTGTAATTTCGTTCGAGGCGTTGTCGTTTACCGTAGCGGCAGTGGTGCTCACTACCGTTGGCCGCGCCACCACTGCGGGGATAGCTAACGTTACATTGTCTAAACTCGATCCACTGGGATGACGATCGTGCTTCGAAGACTTTTCTTCTAACTCTTCTTGACTTCCTTTACTGTCCATTTCCTGACAAAAGTGTGTATTTGAGTGTTTTAAAATTACTTTTTATTTCACTGATCACGGAAAGACTGATGAAACAAGGAAGGCGTTCTGTTTTTGTGTGTGTGGACGCCCGCCCTCAGTTGACTAATTCTGGACATCAAAGTAGTAAACATAAGTCACAAGAGGGCGGTATTTAAAGTACATCTCTAACATTATTTTTTAGGGCGAAAGGCTTGGGGGTGCGCCGCACCAAATAGGAGAAAAACAGAGCGTCGAGCTCATTAATATTTTGTAGGCCCTGAAAATATTCTATATAAGACAGATTTGAGAGCCCCCAGAAAGTGTTTCAGTGTAAAAAATGTTGCCCAATTGTGACCCGGGGTTGTTGATTTCCAGCTTGAGGTATTTCGGATGACATAGGCCCTGAAATAAATGGTCCTATTTGCTGAGAGGTGTAGGGACATTTTTCAAGATTGATGCTCGGACGTTTTGAAAATTAGACCAATGAAGGGGTGTTTTTACTTGGATGGAGAATAACTGGACGGGCCCAGGGACTCCCCATACAACATTGAGCAAAGAATAAAAGTTCAAGAGTCAATCAATAATTTTCTCTTTCAAGTTAAAAGCTGTGAGACTTTTAAGTATTTTTCGTGTATTTTTGAATATGTAGCATTTTGCACTGTGTGCTATGGGAGATTATTTGGTGGGGTGCACCCTTGGCGAACGGTGTACAAAGTACTTCTGATAGCGCCCTCTGTTGTAACATGGGGGACAAAATCTCCAGTAGAACGATTTCCATGGGACTTTAGTTCTATGTTAGACAGACAGTACAGCCAAAATAAAAAGTGTCAATGTAAAAAAGGGTTGTGTCCCATGGCATCTACTGTTTCCCCTGAAACAAGCCCAAAGTAGGTCGGGTTGAATTTAAAGTAAAATGTGCCCCCGAACAAAAACAGACTGGGTGCCATGATGCGTTCCAATTAATCACATCGTTGTATGTGCAGACACAGACAGGAGTTCGTGGTGGCCTTTTTGAAAGGGTTTTTACTGGCATGGTGTGCTCTAAAGCACAAGGACAAGTTCAGAATAACAATTTTGACCCATTGTTGCGCCAATGGTCTAGTGAGCATGCCTCAAAAGTTTAACTTCTACCACGGTTATAGAAAATCAAATCCATTTATGACAAAACCTCATACACCAAGCAGTAACGAGTGGTAACACACAGCGATCTGGTAACCGCTTGAAAGTAACGGTTATATCGGCAGACAAGATGGGGAATGAAAATGACGATGTTGAAAAGCGTGGGAAATGGACTGGGAAATTCGACTTCATCCTATCCACTATGGGTTATTCCATTGGATTGGGCAATGTGTGGAGATTCCCATACGTGTGTTACTCCAATGGAGGAGGTAAACTATGTTTAGTCTTGCTTTATAGAACAACCAAATGTTGTCTGAAACTATGTTTTTTTTTTAAGACACTGCCGTTGATTTAACAAATCTCTTCCTAACTTATAGGATTAATCTTAGGACTTAAAAGCAGTGGACACTATAGGTAGTTAAGGCTACTCAAAATAATTGTTAGCATAACACTTTACTTGGTGACAAGCAATGGAGAGCTGTTGATAGTATAACACATTGTGAGAAACGGCTCCCTCTGATGACGTAGTTTTCGAGAAAGAAGTAATTTTCCACGAATTTGATTTCAAGACCCCAGAATTAGGTTTTGATGTCCTGAAATCAAGCACCTGAAAGCACGCAACTTCGTGTAACAGTTAAGTGTTTTTTCTTCCATTATTATCTCGCAACTTCGACGACCAAGGAGTTCAAATTTTCACAGGTTTGTTGTTTTGTGCATATGTTGGGATACACCAAGTGGGAACACTTGGCGACCTTGAGGTCATAGTCTATACAAATAATTCTTACGTGCTTTTTGTGTAGTGTGTTTACAAAAGAATTGAAAGGAGAGCCTTGACTTGACGAGTATAATAGGCCACATGGTCACAGGAGTGAATACTGAAATTGGTGGACGAACGTCCTTGCAATGGAGAAAGCGATATGTTCCTTTGAGGCCTAAACCGGATACAGGTTGTTTTAAAAGCACAGCCATGCCAGTTGTCTTTAAAAATGTGTCGGGTGGCCATTTTGATAAAGAAGTTATATAAAACAAATATTGAGTGGCTTTAATTCGTGGTGAAATACGCTTTATGCTTACGCACATTTTTCTGCTACAGTTGCTTACGGGTAAACAACTTTATGAAATTTAGCCCTGCATTTGAAGGTTTAAAAAAACACTTTTTTTTCTCGTATGAAAACCGAATGCTCCTATCAGAGTGATTTGATCTTGAACAGTATTGTTTGAAGCTTTAAATTGTGTTGACAAATAAGATCTTACGAAGAAGCTTTAAATAAATCTGAAGACGGGCAGAGTACTCTGTTCGAAACGTCGAGACCACACTGGCTGTTTTCAGAGTCGACACTCACACATAAGAGATGTACACATGGCTGTACCCTCAAGTTTGCTTTTTGTGTGTAGTTTCTACTTTTAGGCCTACTTGTAGTTCCATCTTATTGAACTTGTGTGATATTCAACAAAATATGTACAAAAATACATATGGAGTGGATGCATTCATACACTACTAAACACATTGAATTGTTATAGTCGTATGTATTGCTGCCAAAATTTGCTCTCATTGTGCACGCATTTTTAGGCATACTCATTTTTGCATAGGCCTCTAAACGTAACCAGGGCCGAACAATGCATTATTAAAATTTCAAAGTTTGTCAAAGCAGACTCAACAATCCCATACCTCTGGCCTTACTCGTTTATTCACACCAAGCATTTGAACGTTGTTTTGATATTCAATGGCAGAAAATGTCGATGCACTTGTACACAGTGCGACTGGGTGGAGTCCGGTGGAGCCAATCAGAGGCTGCGTTGCGGTTGGCTCGTGAATAACAATCAGTGTTGTGCACGCAGTGTACAATGCATGCAGTAAGTGCGTTGCATGACTTTTGCTATACTCTGCATGTGTGTGTGGGTATACGTTTTTATCGGAGTATAATAATATCCAGATCCGTAGGATTTGAAACTTTGCATGGTGGAAATACGATATAGAAAGGTTTGCGGTAACACCCCAAACCTTTCTATTAATATCCAGATCCAGACTTCTGCATTGCCATGGTGCAGTTTGAGGACCCAGTTTGAAATGCGATCGTGGCGTTATGCTCCCGACGTGCCAGGGCCCAATTTCATGAAGCCTGTATTGGCACAACAATTTGCTTAGTTAGCACAAAGTAGTATTGCTAAGCAGAAACTGGTTACCAGCCAATGTTTAATTACATTTGAAATGTTGTAGACTTGTGGCTGGTGCCCAACTAAATTTTTGGATAGTTAAGAAATTTTACACAGTATTTTCTGCCAAACAGATAACTGGTGGGTCCTGTAGTATTATTCACAGTGAAAGTTGTTTAATCTTGGGGGAAGGAAATGTTGAGTGATTCAAAAGCGTCCTTTTGAGAACGTATTTGGAAACGTAAGCGTAGCTGCAGATCTTGGAACGTAAGCATAGCTTGACTCGGGATTGAAAGCGTACCTTTTGATATTATAGCGTAACTTGAAGGAACGTAAGCAGATCTTGGAATGTAAGCAGAGCGCGGAGCTGTGTAGCTGCGACTATAGTCGGGTCATAAATTCCACTAGTTGCCCAATTTAATCATTACCTTAAAAATAACTCTTCATTCACAGAATTCAAAAATAATACTTTGTTTGACAAAATTATGCTTTGAGGGAATTTTGTTTTACCATTATTTTTATTTCAACCTTTTATAAAAAATTCTCATAATTTGTTTAAGCTACTCACACAACGATGTCAATATAACAAAATGCGGTATTCCTACGTTTTGACATCATCAAAATTACCTGAAAACTCATAACAAAAAGAAATTAGGGGGCCATGAAACAAAATGGAGCAATTGGAACGTTGCGATCATAAGAAACAACGGACTAGACACCCGCAAGCTGGGAGTTATAGCGCCCGGGATTTAACACCTCCAACCCCCACGAGACACGGCATGGGCGGTACGTGATATTCCACAAGGCTTACGTTCCGATTGCCCCACACCGTGCGGCCGTACAAGCGTCCGTTACACGGACTCTCTGAATGCTAATCTTACGTTCGATTTTGACCATTATTTACGATTTCAAATCGTCACGTATCCATAATCTGAATAGGTAGTCTATACTTGAAATTTCACTGTGTTCCTTTTAATAGGCCTAATGACCACGGAATCACTTTGAGCAAAGATTATTAAAAATAGAGCGCCGATCATTGACCTTTGACTCGATCTAGTTTGAATAGTCATCTTCAACTCGTCACGTGATATGAATATTGCATACATTAAAAGTCATTTACATAGTCTGGCCACGCCTTCAATTTGCAAATGTCCAAGACCTTGGTGAGCACAGACTCTAGACATGGTGAGATCTAAATCAGAGAAACAGAGCGTCCGCTAGCGTTCGTTCATTACAAGCGTGTACAGTTTTTGCCGTGCATAGATCGGAACGTTGGTTGTGTGTGACCGCGCAACACCAATGGTCTTGGAACCAAGACTATATAGGTCACTGCTGGGTGAACTTTTCTTTCTTTGTTCCCCCAATTTCCATTTATATGTTTCTCCGAATATGAATTACCCCAAACCATTGGAACCGGGTTTATGTACTTTTTGTTGGACAAAAACACATTGTCCACAGATTTACATTAAACTTACACAGTTTGAAGATAATGATGGTAGAAAAAAGCAGCTAGTTTTCTATTTTTAAGAACAGCTGTTTTTATTTCCAAGAGCATGTAGCTATATTATAGTTTCAAGGGCTGCTATATATGTATTTTTCTTTTGTAGTCCAAAAAGAGCTACTTTTATTTTCAAGAGCAGCTATATTATTGTTAATTTCAGGAGCAGTAATTTGTTTATTTTCAAAAGAGAAGTTACTTCTAATTTTTAGATGTAATATTCTTTTTTAAGGAGCAGCTATTTTATATTTCTAAAAGAACTACTTAAATTTTCAAGAGCAGTTATTTGTTTATTTCCAAAAAAGCAATGACTTTTATTGTCAAGAGTAGCTATTACATATTTCCAAAAGAGCTACTTTGACTTTCAAGAACATCTATATTATTGGTTATTTGCAGGAGCAGTAATTTGTTTATTTTCAGAAGAGCAGCTATTCCTTTCCTGTGAATAATAAAATATCCTTGTTTGCTTTTTTTCATAGGTGCGTTTTTGTTCCCATATCTGTTCATGTTGATAGTAGTTGGCTATCCACTGATGTTTCTGGAGATGTCTTTTGGACAGTTTAGTAGTCTGGGATGTATTTCAATATGGCGCATGTCTCCACTCTTCAAAGGTATGTTGAGCATCACTCATTCCTATAATAAATGTGAATTGTCAATAGGTGAAATAACAAGGAGCATTACTGAATTGGTTTTTGCTAACAAAACAGTTGCTGGCAGCGTAAGCGCTTTATGTAATCCATCATAAACATAAACTGACAAACCTGTAGAAGTTTGAGATCGAATCGGCCATCTGGTTCTCGAGAGAATAATGAAAAACGATTTCAAATTTTCCATTGCATCGATGCCAAAACAAAAATTAATAAAACGCTCACTGAACGATAAACACCAAACGCGATATTAGATCATTTCTCATCAAATATGACATTTCAGACAGAAACATTTCAAGGGATGTTTTCTCTCATTATCATCACTTACCGTGTAAGTTTTATGTAAATCTGTGATCTTCACGATTTTTGTTTCTTACCAGTTCTGTAACATCCCTTTAACTTCAAACACCATAATTTCAAAAAGAAGTCATTAAAAAATTCTGCATTTTGATATTGAAATCTCACCAGTATTCAGAGGAATGTGTAGTGTTAAATCCTCTCACAGAGACGACCTGCTAAGCATAGGAAAATCTTGCTAAGCAAAAACAGGTAACCAGCTAATATTCAATAATGTTTACACTATTGTGGCTGGCACTCAACTCAATTTTTTTCTTAGCTGTGGTTGCAGCTGTTAGTCAGATGGTGATTTCAATTTCAATTTCAATTTATATTTATATTTATTTAATTTCTCGGGAATAAAAAGTGCACATTAATTAAGTTAAAAACATTGAAAAATATAACAGAGAAATACACTAGGTAAAAAACATTGAAGGAAAAAAAAGCAAACAAAGAGCAATTAAAATACAGTGAAGAAAAAGACACAGCTGGAACCCGAAGGATTGCCTAAAAGAAACACAGTTCCTGTCGAGAGGCTCTCCGCTAAAATTTAGGCCTATTCAGAAAGTTAAAGACACTGGACACTATTGGTAATTGTCAAAGACCAGTCGTCTCACTTGGTGTATCTCAACATATGCATAAACTAACAAACCTGTGAAAATTTGAGCTCAATCGGTCGTCGAAGTTGCGAGATAATGATGAAAGAAAAAACACCCTTGTCACACCTTGTTGTGTGCTTTCAGATGCTTGATTTCGAGACCTCAAGTTCTAAATCTGAGGTCTCGAAATCAAATTCGTGGAACATTTCTTCTTTTATCGAAAACTACTCCACTTCAGAGGGAGCCGTTTCTCACAATGTTTTATACTATCAATTCTCCCCATTACTCATTACCCAGTAAGGTTTTATGCTAATAATTATTTTGAGTAATTACCAATAGTGTCCACTGCCTTTAAGCAGTTTTTGTTTAATCTTATAACTTTGTATAGGTCTTGGCATTGGCATGGTGTTGATTTCCGCCTACTTCTGTCTGTACTACAACATCATCATCTCGTACGCTGTCTACTACATGTTTGCATCATTCTTAAATCCCTTACCATGGTTAGGATGCAATCATACTTTCAACACAGATGCTTGTTTCGAGGGTAACCAACAGACGGGGAAAGTGAAGACGTGCCCCCTTAACCCAAACTACACACAGCGAGAGAGTACAATCTTTTCCAGCGAAGAATACTTTGAGTATGTATTAAATTTGAATCCAAATATCACCATCTTGGAAGATTAATATCTTATTGATCATGATTTAAACAATCATTTAAAGGCACTGGCCACTATTTTTATTTACTCAAATTAGTTACTGTTCACCAGTATCGGAGAGCTGTTGGAATTAAACAACTTTGTGAAAAACGGCTCTCTCTGAAGTAACGTAGTTTTTTAGAAAGAGATAATTTCTCACTCAGATATTAAAAGACTTCGGGCCTGAAGCCTTTTTAGACATCTGAATGCTACACGATTTTGTGCAACAAGGGTGTTTTTCTTTCATTAATGTCTTTCAATTTTAATATCGATGACCAATTGAGTCTAAATTTTCACAGATTTGTTATTTTATCCATATGTTGAGATACACCAAGTGAGAAGACTGATCTTTGGCAAAGTAAAGTAGTTTTAGAGAAAGAAGTAATTTTCGCCAAATTTGATTTCGAGACCTCAGAATTAGATTTTGAGGTCTCGAAATCAAGCATCTGAAAGCACACAACTTCGTGTGACAAGGTTTTTTCCCCCGTACCATCTCGCAACTTTAACAACCAATTGAGCTCAAATGTTTACAGGTTTGTTATATTATGCATATGTTGAGATATACCAAGTGAGAAGACCGGTCTTTGACAATTACCAAAGGTCCACAGGTCTTTAAAAGTCCATGCTTTTTCGTTCAAGGATAAAATTTGAATGTGCTAATTGTGTTTTGTAGACGGCGAGTGTTGCAGCTTTCCGGCTCAATTGATCACGTAGGTACAATTCAATGGGAGATACTGCTGTGTTTCCTCCTTGTTTGGATCGTAGTCTTCGTTTGCATAAGCAAAGGCGTCAAGTCATCAGGCAAGGTAAACAAAACTAAATGAATGCCTACCTCGACCTTACTCAATGCATATTCCTTCTGATAAATATAAAGTAAATTGTTATTTTTAATTATGTTTTTTCACGGAGGATATATTTATTAAAATATAAATCAACTCCTCACTTTGCAAACATGCTGAAAAGCAATGACAATAATACAAAAATATAAAGTTGACTTACAAAACACTTTATAAATACAGAGTTATCCTTGACACAATAATTTAATGAGTTCCCTTTTTGGGAATTTCACATTATAGTCATTAGTTGTAAAGTGCTTAACTTCTGTATGTTTTAAAACTTTATTGTGTTGTTGTTTTGAATATACTTTAACCTGAATCTGAATCCTTTGGAGCATGGGGAAATCGAACAAAAGTAAAACGCAACAGCGCAACAGCTCCAATGTTGGACCTTCACCCAACCAGGACGCACTTTTTGTTTTCTGTACTTCAAAATTACCACTGTCAATGGGAATGTTTGTTCTTCTAAAAAGGGAACCTTTTAAATGCAGTGGACACTATTGGTAATTGCTCAAAATAATTATCAGCATAAAACCATACTTGTTAACGAGTAATGGAGAGCTGTTGGTAGTATTATAAATTCTGAGAAATGGCTTCCTCTGCAGTGACGTAGTTTTTGAGAAAGAAGTAATTTTCCACGAATTTAATTTCAAGACCTCACATTTAGAATTTGGGGTCTCGAAATCAAGCATCTGAAAGCACACAACTCCGTGTGACGCGGGTGTTTTTTCTTTCATAGTTATATCGGACCTCCGACGACCAATCGAGCTAAAATTTTCACAGGTTTGTTTTTTTATGCATATGTTAAGATACACCAAGTGAGAATACTGGTCTTTGACAATTACCAATAGTGTCCATTGTCTTTAAAACAAATCATGAATATTTCAGAGGATGGCAATTCTATACCGGGACCCTAACGCTCTATTTGTGTGTAGGTCCCCGTTCTGACTTCTGTTTCTATAGACATTAAAGTGCTATTCACATGACAGTAATTTAACTAGGGTCCCTTGTTTAATTTAAGCCTGTTGTAAAATGTACCAATGTTTGACAAGATTTTGCAAGAGAACTTTGGACAGTGGACAAAATATCCTTTCACACGAGAGGTACATTTTGTACAATTTAGCAAGGGACCCTTGCTAAATAGCTCTTGTGTGAAAGGGGTGATGTAACAACAACAAAGGCCAATAAAGTGAGAAGGACAGAGAGCACAACAACAAGTTGATATCATGATGCTACATTTTTGTTTTTGTCACCAGGTTGTATACTTTACAGCTACATTCCCCTATCTAGGTCTACTGACTCTACTGATCGTTGGTGCCCTGCAGCCTGGTGCAGTCAATGGTATTCTCTACTTCATTACACCACAGTTTGATAAACTTCTTGATATTCAGGTGAGCAGAGAATCTTCAATTCAAATTAATATAATAATAATAATATCGACGTCTTGTATAGCGCATCTATACACTAAACAAGGTACTCAAAGCGCTGAGTATATACAAACTCTCAGAGAGAGGGAGAGGTTATTGCAGTGGTGAATTCTGAGACCCAATTATGTAGCACTTATAAGGGTTTACAAGGTGCTACGGCGCATACAGCAGCCACAAGGAACCAAGTATCATGCAGGCTCAGACCCGAGCTGGTTTCTTTACACAGACATGCTACAAACACAACCAAACAAACCAACCAACAAACCAACAAACAACCAACCCAAACCATGCTATTGAATGTTGCCGTGAGTTAATCCGAGCCTCAGTAAACCTTATGCATTGATGACGTCATCAAGCCGCCATCTTTAATTTTAGATGTAAAACTAAAATGGAAAAGTTGTACGCACAGCACACATGACCAGCCCAATAAGCTACCGTCTTTTGACCATTAGCAGACGAGAGGGCACCCCACTCAAATGATGTTAAAATGTGTTTTTACAACCCTTAAAGGAACATTACAGAATTGGTTTTTGCTTACGAAACAGTTGTTGGTAGTGTAAGCACTTTATGTAATCCACCATATACATAAACTGACAAACCTGTAGAAATTTGAGATCGATCGGCCATCCGGGTCACGAGGGAATAGTGAAAAACCGATTACAAATTTTGCATTGCTTTGATGCCAAAATAAAAATGAATGAAACTGAGCGATAAACTCCAAAGCGAGGTTAGATAATTTATTTCTCATCAAATATGACATTTCAGACAGAAATATTTCAAGGGATGTTTTATACTATCATCATCACTAGACCGTGTAAGTTTTATGTAAATCTGTGATCTTCATGATTTTTGTTTCTTACCAATTTTCTGTAACGTTCCTTTAAACATTGTGTAATGAGCAGAGAAGTTGCATATGTACGTTTAGTAATGTAAAGCAGTTGTATGGAATTGTAAGTGTGAACTCAAATAAACATGTGTTTTATACTTTCCAAAATTTAAACAAGAGTTTTAGCGGTGTATACCTGAGTTTTTATTTTGTAGAAGGGGTTCTGTGACTTGTTTGTTTATAGTATACCTGTTTTTGGTTACCTACTCTTGTTCGTGTATATATTTATATGATTTATATGTTTTTACGACAGAGAAAACACATTTCATGTTTACATGGTGAATAAATAAATCTTGTGTAATCTAATCTACCTTTTCCCGCTCTGTTGGATGACCCTCTTATGAATATTCATTTGATGACGTCATTATACAGGTATGGAGAGCGGCAGCCAATCAGGTTGCGTTTTCATTCGGCGTTGGATGGGGTGGTTTGCATACCTTATCGAGCTACAATAAGTTCCACAATAACATCTTCAGGTCAGTGGAATGCATTACTTGTATATTTTAAATTGCACTGGACACTGTTGATAATTACTCAAAACAGTTGTAAGTATAAATACTTACTTGGTAATGAGCAATGAAGAGCTGTTGATAGTTTAACACATTGTGAGAAACGGTTCCCTCTGAAGTGACGGAGTTTTGAGAACTTGGAGGTAATTTCTCACTCAAATAATATTCAAAGACTTCCGGTCTGATACCCATTTTAGGCACCTGAAAGCAGCCAAATTTGTCACAACAAGGGTGTTTTTCTTGCAACTTCGATGACCAATTGAATCCAAACGTTCACAGGTTTGTTATTTTGTGCGTATGTTGAGATACACCAAGTGAGAAGACTTTAAGTGGCTTAAAGCCATTGGACACTATTGGTAATTACTCAAAATATTTGTTAGCATGTAACGAGCAATTGAGAGCTGTTGATAGTATGAAACATTGTGAAAAACGGCTCACTCTGAAGTAACGTAGTTTTCGAGAAAGAAGTTATTTTCCACAAACATTTTGAAGTTGATTTCGAGACTGAGGTCCCGAAATTAAGCATCTCCAAGCACACAACTTCGTGTGACAAGGGTGTTTTTTCTTCCATTATTATCTCGCAACTTCGACGACGAAACTATCCAACATGGGCAACAGGAAAAATTGCAAACTCACCTTAACAACTTTACTATTTGGTGTAAGGATAATGATGTGTTACCTAAGCCTTCCAAGTGTAAGAGTATGGTAATTAGTTTCTTAAAGCACCAAGTACCTGCTTCACAACTTATCATTAACTCGAGTAACTTAAGTCAGGTGTCTCATTTGAAATTACTGGGAGTAACCATTCAGAGTGACCTTAAATGGAACTTGCATATTACTGACATTATTTCTAAAGCTTCTCGCAGACTTTACACTCTATGTATTCTTAAGAAAGCTAAGGTTCCTGTTTTTGGACATACTTGCGGTTTACATTTGTTACATAAGACCAGTTCTTGAGTATGCCTGCCAAGTATGGCACACTTCAATAAGCAAGGAGCAAAATATCTCTTTAGAGCGTGTGCAGAAACGAGCCAGTCGTATTATTTTAGGCTATGGATACATTTCCTACTCACATGCTCTGACTAGTCTTAATATTCCCACTTTAGAATCTAGACCCATAATCTGTTGCTTACTTTGGTAATAGTCTTCGTTGTTCTCAAAAATTGTGTCACTTACTACCTCTTGCCAGATCTAACACCACTAACATGCATCTCAGAGCAGCCTCAACTACTAGCTTTCAAATACCTAAATGCAAAACTGAGCGCTATAGTAAAGCCACGCTACCCTCATTAGCTAGAATATTGAAATAGTGTTTGGGGCTGCTTGGCAAATTTTAAACTTTTTGTCTGTTTTTTTTTATGTATGTCTTTGCCATTTTTATGGCGTGTTTCTGCTAGTTAATGTTTTTTTTTTTAAAAATGTTTGTGTATTTATGTATAGATTTTGCCTGTTTATTGTTAATTCCATTTTTCTTAATTCTGTAAAAACTTTGTAAATTTGAATGTTGTCAACCTTTTGGTTGTTTTTTATTCAGATTAAAATAAACCATTAATAATAATAATAATTGAGTTCAAATTTTCACAGGTTTGTTATTTTGTGCATATGTTGAGATACACTAAGCGAGAAGACTGGTCTTTGGCAATTACCAATAGTGTCCAGTGTCTTTAAGTGGCTTAATTCAATATGATGAAGTAAATAATGCGTATATTTCTTACAGGGATGCGACTGTTGTGATAGTCAGTGGTGGTTTGACCAGTGTCTTCGCTGGATTTGTCGTCTTTTCTGTAATTGGATTCATGGCATGTGATGCAGGGGTACCTATCGACAAAGCTATAAACGCAGGTAAGTTATAATTGCATCCAAAATCATTACCACTCAAAACTTGACAAACTGAACTTTTTTATACAACAATGTATACACTTGGCAGCAAATAAGATGCGAAATGTTTGGAAACTAAAAGTAACAATGTCTTCCATGAAACATTCGTGCAGCCCACAGCTATGAATCCTTTAAGTTATTGGTTAAATCTCATTTGTTTCAATCTTATTATGGTAGCCGTTGTTTTACTCTAATTTGTTACTCTTTGTTAACTTTTTACCTTTTAACTTTTAATTGTCACTGTGTACGTGTGCTGAGATAATTGTATGTGGTGCACTTTTATGTATTAAAATACATTAAATTATTAGACTACATTTGTAGTTTAGATTGGACTATGTCTCCCTTGGAAGGCATTGACAAACCGCTTTAAAACAATGCGAACAAAAAGTGTGGAATCCCTTGCAGAAATAAACCCAATATAGAACTAACAACCAGATAGGCTCTGGTATAGTATACAAATATTGAGTGGCTCAGAGTGGAATGGGAGGAATATTATCGCAAGGTAAAATTTGGACTGTTCCATTTCACAAATTAAAGCCACTTAATGTTTGTTTTATATACCTGACATATAGATCCTTGTCATTTGATGTATTTTAAATCATATAGCGCCGCGTAGCGGCAACAATGCACAAATTTAATAGCAATTGGTTCACAACCCTATTTGGACAGGTGCTACTTTGTTCAAGCAGCGGCGCTGTACTACAAAATATTGGGAACAAGGATGATCCTAACTGTTGATTGGGAAATGCTACTCCCCATGGGCGAATAGGTCTTTTTGATCGCTGGTGCGGATGGGAGTAATAGTGAATGTCACATGAAGTAAGTTCCACCAATCAAATGACAAGGATCTGTATGTCAGTTATATAAACTGATCCTTTAGGCTCCGCCCACGGCGCATGCGTGAGCAAGAACACGTGCGGGCCTCTCCAATGCATAACATGTAACCCTCTTATAATGGCATTAAACCGTAAGACACTAGGCTCTTGTATATAAAGGAACTCCAATGTGGAACACAAAGCAATAAACCCAATATTGAGCAATGGAAACTTACCTGGTAAATCTGCCACCACCTAGCGTTCCAAAGTCTCCAACTTTGCTATATTGACAATGTGTCTTTTCGATAGGTCCTGGATTAGCCTTCGTCGCGTACCCTGAGGCGATATCAAGGCTACCTGTAGTTCCTCAACTCTGGTCTTTCATTTTCTTCTTTATGTTGATAACACTGGGACTTGACAGCCAGGTGAGTTATTACCACGCTTACTCGACTTTTATCAAATTATTATATTATAATAAGTATAATAATAACCGTTTTTATGTAGCGCTTTTTACAAATTTGATACAAAGCTCTTTTGCCCCCAAAAAGAATTACGAGTACTAAACTAGACATATTATTATATATATTTCCAAACAACGATTTACTAAAATTATTTCAAATAAGCGTAACTTCTGACAGGGATGGGTTCTCAATTTATAATATCGAAGTCTTTATAGTGCACGATACCAAACGAGGTACTCAAGGCGCTGAGTATATACAAAATTTCAGAAAGATATGTTATTGTAGTGATGAATTCTGAGACTCAATTATTTTGCACCTCCTAAGGGTTTACAAGTGGCTACGGCGCTTACAGCAGCCACAGCCAGGAACACAGGGGCAAACCCCTTCTCTTTCGATAAGTGTACTGGGTTCTTTTACATGCTATTCACAACACATGGGACCAACGGTTTTACGTCCCATCCGAAGGACATTGACAAATCGAAAAGATTGAGGAAGATGGTTCCAGCATTTTGGCCCAGTTGCTGCAAATGCTTTAGAGGTGATTATGATAGTATAGTCCTACTGATTTATCACGTGGTCAATCCGATCCACAATGAGCAGTTCCTTAATACTCAATTGCATGTGTCACTGTTTGTAGACGGATGCAGTTAATAAATATGCATTGAAACTTTAATGAAGTTATTTGTATTGTGACAGTTAACTTTACCAACATAAGATCAATCCAGGCGCCTAGTTTGTGCACAAAGACACGAGAAAATCGTTTTCCTTTTCACTTTTTATGGGAATTGAAAGTCTTCCTCGACTATCTTTGAAATTTCCTTGATGTGGCTACTTGGTATAACAACGTACTACGTTCTCGATAATTTTTTTTTAATTAAGCAGCAAGTAAAATACTGAATTTCTGACAAAATACCTCGCCGATGTTATGCATTTTAGCGACTATGTTGCAGTTCTGCGTCTTTGACCCCTAACTCGCCAAAGACAAGCACCCTTTTCAAGATGATCCGGCTTCTATTTTGTTGCAAATATTTGTGGTCAGTGATCTACATTGGTACATCATGATGTCCTGTTAAGGAAATTGTGTTATTCGTTGAGGAAAACATTTAATTTTCATGAAGAGTGAAAAGAAACATGATTTCCTCATGTCTTTGTGCTAAAAAAACACCCCAGCAATGGCGCGCGGTGCTCAACACTAACTTGTGCGCCCGGTGCGCGTCGGATCGGTCTGAATATTATCGATCGTCCCTTTGCTTGAATTAATATCATTTTGAATGAAAGTATTGGAGTTTTTATACTATTTTTGCAGTTTGTTACCTTGGAGACGGTCGTAACTGCGACCATGGATGAAATGGCAGGCTTCTTCCCATGGATTAGGAAGAAGAAAACCTTCGTCATATTCACCGTTTGTTTGATTATGCTGCTGCTTGGATTGCCTTTCACTACACAGGTAACGATCATTAAGAATCTATAAATAATAAAGTAACTCGTTGCCTTGGATAGGACGAGTTGGTCTATGAAAAGTGTTTGAAACCGTTTGTTATGAAATTCAAATGGTTAGAAAGATATTTTAAAAGTAGAATATAATGGTCCACACAAGTATGCTTCGAAATTGCGTGGTTTTCCTTTTACGTCGCGAACTAACACGGTCGGCCATTTTGTGGAGTCAAAATGGCCGACCGTGTTTCTTCGCGACGTAAAAGGAACACCGTGCAATTTCGAGGCATGTTTGTGTGGATCGTTATACTCTACTTTTAAATTATCTAAGAAACGGTTTCAAACGTTTTTAAAAACCAACTCGACCGATACAATGCAACGTGTTCCTTGAACCTCTATCCCCAACCCTAATGTTTTCAAATCAAAAGTATTATTGAACATTCAATGTTTAAGCACATGGACGAATTTTTAGTGAATATCTTGTTGTAAATGGATCTCCGCTGTGTAAATATCTTGTGGTAAATGGATAGCTGATTTAGATCGATGAGAATATATTGGGGTAAATGGATATCTGATAGATCTATATATTTGTGAATATCTTGTGGTTAATGAATCTCTGATATATCTTTTAGTAAATGGATCTCTGATAAATAAGTGTTATCTCTGATAGATTTATGTGAATATCTGTTATGTTTTCCTGCTTTATTTTCCATGTTTCTTCCCTTTGCCCTCGTCTAGGTTTGTCTGTTGTTGGTACTTCCATTTCTTTTTGAGGTTTTTGCAGTTTTTTTTGTAAGGACTCTAATGAAAATAAGCCTATGATATTGATTTTTCTTTTGGGGTTATCCTTTGATAAGATTTGGTGCTGTATTTTTCTCTTGTGTTCTATTTTGAATTCTCTTATTTCATTGTCTTTTCTCCCGTTGTTGTGTATGTATTTTTGACATGTTTTTATCTGAATAAATTCAATCAATCAATCAATCATATCTATTCATAATCATTTGAATATATTGTGTTATAGATCTCTGATATAGGTCTATGCGAATATCTTGGGGGTAATTTACACTATGATTCGATCTATTTGAATATATTGTGTTATAGATCTCTGATATACAACTTTGTAATTTTCTTGTGGTAAATAGATCTCTGATTGATCTATTTGGATATATTGTGTTAAATATGTCTCTGATATAGAACTATGTGAATATCTCGTGTTAATGGATCTCCTTTTTCACAGGACTCGGGAAAGTACTGAGTATACAGTGCTACACACATCGGTGTATGGGTAAAAACCAAAAATTAATATTCTTTATCCCCGATGCAAATTTAACATCTATTAAATCGTTTGCAGTACCCGCTGCTAAAACGTAGGATTCGAACTGCCTCTAGCTACCGGGCAATCTCGGTGGTCTAGTTGGTATGACACTGCTCTAGAATTGCAAAGGTCGTGGGTTCGAATCCCACCCGAGTAAAATGCCTGTGATTTTTTTCACAGGACTCGGGAAAGTACTGAGTATACAGTGCTACACACATCGGTGTATATGGGTAAAAACCAAAAATTAATATTCTTTATCCCCGATGCAAATTTAACATCTATTAAATCTTGTATATAGATATACATCTAATAGATCTAAGTGAATCTCTTGTAGTAGATGGATCTCAAATATATCTACGTGAATATCTTGTGATAGGTTAATATATATATCTGATATCTGATAGATTTAAATGAATATATGATAGTTCTAGGCCTATATGAATATCTTGTATATAGATACATCTAATATATCTATGTGAATCTCTTGTAGTAGATGGCTCTCAAATATATCTACGTGAATATCTTGTGATAGGTTAATATATATATCTGATATCTGATAGATTTAAATGAATATATGATAGTTCTAGGCCTATATGAATATCTTGTATATAGATATATATCTAATATATCTATGTGAATCTCTTGTAGTAGATGGATCTCAAATATATCTAAGTGAATATCTTGTGATAGATTAATCTCTGATGATGTTAATGCTACTATTTTGTGTTATATTACAGGGAGGTATCTATGTGATGACTCTATTTGACTGGTACTCTGCTGGATACACTCCATTGATTATGGCTCTTATTGAAATCCTAATCTTTGACTTTATCTATGGTAATTAATACCCCCAAAATTTGATTGACTTGATTGCTCACCAACCAAAAGGACCAATTTCGCAAGCAAAAATTGCCTCCCGTTTTGACACTTACTAGTGAGTGTCTTTGGCATAAAAACGAAACTAAAACACAATCATTCTTTTGCTGTGATGTGTTGGTGTTTTAGGCTAAAATACCCGCTTTTTAAAGGATCAGAAAAGGTGCACATACAGTTTCTTTTATTAGGTTCACATTGTGAACCCACAAACGGAGTGAATTTGACATTTCACTTATGCGCCATCTTGACTAATGTACTATTAAAAATCTTTGGAAATCGAGTTTAGTTGAGCAATAATTCGAGCTGCCAGGATGGATACCATGCTGTATTTCCCTGTGACATTGGGTGCATTCGTTTAGCTTCCCTGGGTCTACCCCGCGGTGCTCACTCGGGTGAGCCCCTGACAAGAGCTAAACGAACGACCACTCACCGCTCTCGTAGTGACGTCGTTTACCTGGGGCCAGCCCCCAAGTGACCGGGGCAGACCTGGGATGACCCAGGGAAGCTAAACGAACGCACCCTATGCCAGTTGTGTTTACCACATTTCTTCAAAATTTGGAGTAGGCGTAATCATCGCGCCATTATTTTTGCCAGTGTTGCTTGGACCTTGGTATCACCAAACCACCAAAAATCCGTTGCGCACCGATCATGCGCCTTCGGACATGCAAAAGGTTATACGGGCTAAAAATGGACATCTCATCCCGTTGCGCAGGTTAGCTCCTGCGCAAGCTTCAAACACCGCGCGATCTTTGTCGTTCAACCACTCTTCCAGGCATTTTTCATTTACACCTCGTTTAGCTTCCCTGGGTCTACCCCGCGTGCTCACTCGGGTGAGCCCCTGACAAGAGCTAAACGAACGATCACACTCGCCCTCTCGTGGTGACGGCATGCACCTCAGGTCACCCAAGTGACCCACTCCACAAGCAGGGCACTGAGGGCTGACCCGGGTGAGGCCCGTCAAAGCTAGTCGAACGTACCGGGGCAGACCTGGGTCGACCCAGGGAAGCTAAACGAACGCACCAATTATGGTCTCTCGGCAAGTGCAAACAACATGCCGATGGATACTAAATACGTATGGTGTTGATGTTTCAGGATTGGACAGGTTCCTGGATGAGATTGGTGTCATGATTGGAAGTAGACCAAGCTTCGTATGGAAGATTATGTGGTACCTCATTACTCCAGATGTCACGAAGGCAAGTTACTAGACTCGGTTCCTTTCGTGTAAAGCCCGGTTCATATTTCCTGCAAATGCGAATGCGATACGAACTTTGACGTCACAGCTTTGTTTTTGCATCGAATATTTCTCAGGAGTTGAAAACATTTCAATTGAGTCAGTATGAAATAAATGTTGTTAAAACTGTTGCGAATAGGGGACTTTCGGGACGGGCATACTTGAAATATTACTTGCTGAGGGGCTGTAGTTTTTGAGAAATGAGTAAAACAATGTCACCAAAATAACTCACTGAGCCAGCATTGAGTTTTTGTCACTGCTTCTTCTTTCACAGGTTCTGATATTTTTCGGATTTCTGACGTTCACACCTGCGCAGTACGGTGATTATGTGTTCCCAGAATGGGCTAATATTCTTGGTTGGGCTATGACCGGCACATCACTCCTTTGCATTGTTGTGTATGCAATTGGGTTTCTGATATTCAAAGCGGAAGGCGGTCTTGTAGAGGTAGGTTTTTGGTACAACATTGTTTGTGTTTTTGCCGTTTTTTGTAAGGACACCAATGAAAATAATCCTATTAGTAAGATATTGACTTTTTGGGCTATCCTTGGATAATTTTGTGCAGTTTTTCTCCTCTAGTTGTGTATGTATTTTTGGAATGTTCTTGCTGTTTTGTTATCAGAATAAATTCAATCAAGCAATCAATGTTTAGTACCAAATGTTTCCCATTGTTTTGTATCTATATTTATTTATAGTAATTTTTAATGGTATTTTTTGTTCATTGTGCATGCCCGTACATATTGTATTCTGTTTACTGTAATTATTGACTATTTACTGTTTCTTGTAATCTATACGCCTATGTAGTAATATATAATATAATACACACATGTATATGGGTAAAAAATAATGTATTAAAAACCAAAGTGAATATTCTTTATTTCTGGTGCAAATTTAACATCTAATGTTAGATTTGTACCCATTTTCCAGTGGAAATTGAATTTCTAAATCACAATATTAGGAATTTTTGGGACAAAACATTGAAAAATAATGTAATCTAGTCTATTCTTATCTAATCTAATCTTATTAAAGATGCTATGTCAGATTTTTGGCCCCAAACATGAAAAAATAGATTTTTTTTGAGTGAACGGTATTTCAAAGAGTATCACCAGCTCTAACGAGAAAAAGTTTAACTTTTACTTTTAATGGTCAGGAACCATGACACAAATTTAAAACGTTTCTTATAAAACACATAAGAATTGGTCACGTGATATATTGTCGGGATCCGGCAAAAACTAATTGTGAGCACTTTATTTCACTGCTACTAACAATTGGCGGACTTTTTCGAGCAATGGCTCAAATGAAAGCGTGTAACTTTCTCGACCCCCATCAAAATACCTAATGAATTTTAAATAATAAATGTTGGGTCAAATCAGCCAAAAGTCTGACATAGCATCTTTAAAGCTTATAAGTCGTTATTAATATCCTTGCAAAAAAATAGTTTTCAACCCTATAATTATAGCACAGTTTTTCTCTTAGGCTAAAATTTCTTTAATTCGTATAAAGACTCTGCTAGGGCCGAAACGTCATGCCATGTTCTAACTCTGACTCTGACGGTATCTTTGTGAACTATTCTCCACCAAGCACAGCAGTCGTGCTCTATGGTCTGCTGGATCTCACTTGCTGGTAGAGCCAAGGTCTAGAACAATTCGTTACGGAGACCGTGCTTTCGCCAAAGCTGCTCCTGCCCTTTGGAATAAGCTCCCAGTCTCACTTCGCCAAACAACATCTCTCAACAACTTTAAGAGGGAACTGAGAACACACTTGTTCACTTAGACTTTCGTTGGGTTTCATTATGTTATGTTTATTCTTCGTTTTCTATTGTATAATGTTTTCATTTTGTGTAGGCGTCTTGATCGGTTTTCTGGAAAAATGCGCATTATAAATTCATATTATTATTATTACTTGTTGTTCATTTTACAGAGACTCAAATTTTCCGTGACTCCGAGTCCAGAGTGGGGTCCAGCACTGGATGAGGACCGGGAGGCGGCCGGGTACCCTCCGCTACACCGTGGAGGAACCAACAACCCCAACAACCCCAACAACCCCGACCCGGACACTGGAATCTACCAGAACGCTGGATTCAACGCAAGTGCATTTTAGCAGTTTTATCATTTGTCACTGTTTCTCCAGTATTCATTCTTAAAGAAAGATGACACTTTTGGTAATTACTTCAAAATTACTTATTAGCATAAAACCTAATACGTGGTAACTAGAAACCTGTAAAAAAAATGAGCTCAGTTGGTCATCGCAGTTGCACTAGAATAATGGAACTAAAAACACCCTCGTTGCACAATTTGTTTTGCTCTCAGATGCCTAAAAAGTATTTTATTATGTTCAAATATTTGAGTGAGAAATTAGCTCTTTTTAAGACATCCCTACTTCAGAGGGAGCCGCTTCTCACAATGTTTTATACTATCAACAGCTATCCTCTGCTTGTTACCAGTAAGTTTTTATACTAACAACTATGTAGAGTAATTACCAATGGTGTCCAATGTCTTTAAAAGTTTGATATAGATTTTTGATTTTGCACAATTTTTTATAAATGGCTTTACGTTTGGGTACCGTTTTTATAACCCCACCTTTTTTTTAAACGTGGGATGTACATTTTAAAGCATTTCCCCCTTATATTTTTATACAAATATTATCGAAAACCTCAACATGTTAAGTAATTATACATTGATCTTCGAATGTACCTGCGAAAACTATGGGTGTTCAAATTTACATGTAAATGCCCAAGAAAACAAAATCAAAATAAACACAATACGCTGTTAAAATATTACCAATGTTATTGTGTTGGTAGACAATTGTGGTATATATAACACACACTAATTAATGTAAATATTGACACTTTTTTATTATAACTAATGGGAAAAAACACCGGGGTTTTAATTGTAACTCCCCAGTTTATGCAATTTAAGGTTGCCTACAAACTGTTGCAAATTTAAAAAAAAAAAAAAAATATGTAAAATCAGTTCTTCTTTCTTTTTTATACAGAACGAATTATAGTGGAAAAATACACTACATTCGTTACATTTTGAGAGTCATTTGCTTTCATCAACTTTGTACAAGTTCACTTTTGTGTGTTTGACAGTAACCAAGAAACAAAGGAAAAGGGACAACAATAAAACACAAAGGACAAGACTGTGCCAACTAGTAGTCTAAACATCAGATAAACAATATATAACGGGAAGACAACCCTAATTAAAACACATTAACGCTTTTGTTTTAATGTAACTTTTTGTGCATAATAATGCGAAGCCTTGTGATTAAATTTGTTTTACGTTTTGAGAAAAAACATCATCTGCCTCAAAAATCGTTCAATAAATAAATACAAAGTTATTTCGGTGAAAACGAAAACCATGCAACTTTAAAGTAAGGTGACGGTAATCAAATTTTGTGGGGTATATAAATCAAATAATTTTCGTATACATTTTGTATTATAGCCTGTGATATGTTTACAAAATAGCCACATTGCCAGGACTTCCTGCAGGCATTATTTGTACACTGCTTTATTGGTGTCAACACTCCAAACTTATATTTTCTTATGAAGGTTGTTCTTTGATACTCAGAACGTGTTAAGCCCAATTAATTTTATGTGGAAATTTAGACGCACAAATTGCATATTATGGTCAGGTAGTATATTTCCTGCCAGAAAATACCATGGAATGTACGGAGATTTTTTGTTTAATACAAATACTTTTATTATACAGAATTAGGGTTAGTATTACAAAATATAGGATTCGAACTGCCTCTAGCTACCGGACAATCTCGGTGGTCTAATTTGTAAAACACTGCTCTAAAGAATTAGAGTTTCAAAAGGTCGTGGGTTCAAATCCCTTCCGAGTAATATGCTTTTTTTTTCAAACATAACTCGGGATTACTGTGAGGTTAAAACCAAAATTAATATTCTTTATCCCCGATGCAAATTTCCATCTATTAAGTATTATATGGCGTTCAACAGTCTATTGGTGCATATTATTTAGACAGCAGACTAATGTTTACGTAAAAAGGGTTAGGATAAAAAAACGAAAAACTTTGAAAGGCAACAATTCCTGCGAGTGGTAAACAACTCTTTAATTACTCGAAAATAAAAGTTTGAAGGAACATAAAGTAATAAAATGGATACGTCTATATCAAACTCTCTAAATTAAACCTTTTAACCAGCCTCGGTGAATTCCTCCATCAAAACCAGGGATGCAATTATCTGCATGGCTCTGCTTACCGTAAGCAAATAATCGCCCCTTGCAAAGGGGGGCCTTGTGGAATTGGGGAATTCCACGCTTACGTCAGGCGTATTTACGGGTTAGCGGGAATGTTTTAATTGGGTGTGTGCGTGGCCTTTTTTCACTTACACATTCGGCGCTTACGCAGTTGGTGATCGTAAGCGTAGAATTCGGCGGTAAACAGGGCCCGTTTTTGAGCTAAGAACTTATAAGTAGGATTTGAAACTCTGCTTGGTGGAAATACGACATGGAAAGGTTTGTGGTAACACCATGTTATGACTATCTCTTATGAGTTGGGGTGGTTCTGAAAAGATCTGTTGGTTTCAATCGACGTTTCGATCAGTATGCTCCGATCGTCTTCTGGAGAAAGCTGGCCTCTGAGAACTTATAAGATTTCACTGATGTCAATATCATCAGTTCCCACGCAGACGGAGTGCATGCCGTTGTATTCTGGCGGAGAGTCACTTGTAAATGCGATGTTGTCGTAGTCTTTGGTAATAATCTCTACAGTTGGTTTGGGGTATGGTTGGTAACCTGCAGCTGCCCTATCTTCATCAAGAGCTGGTCCCCACTCTGGTGCTGGTTGGATGGCAGTACGGATCCTCTGTAAAAAATATGGAAATTGTTCGAATTACTGATCTGTTGCCATTGTGATATCCAAACTTATGCATATAAAATGTTAAAATTTGAAGGGAAAAAAAGTTAAAATTTTGACTCAAATGGTAATCGAAGTTTCAAGAGAATAGTGAAAGAAAAAACATCGTTGTTGCACAACTTTGTGTGCTTTCAGATGCCTAATAAAAGGCCTAATATTTTAAGTGAGAAATTACCTCTATCTCAAAAACTACGTTACTCCAGAGGGAGCCATTTCTCACAATATTTTATAATATCAACAGCTCTCTATTGCTAACAATTATTTTGAGTGATTACCAATAATGTCCAGTGCCTTTAAGCTGTTATGTAATACCTGTATGAATGATCCTTTGACTCGCCATATCAAGAAGTATGCTGCGTAGATGAACACACATATCAATGATGAAGCAGTCATAGTCCAACCAATGGCTTCTGCCCATCCAGGGAATACATAATCACCATACTGGGCCGGTGTATACTCAATAAATCCATACACAGTAGGAAACTATGCACACAAGAACAATCGGAAAAGTAGGTAGAGGTTAAAAAGCAGGGCATTTATTTTCTGAACTGAGAAGTCTCTTTAATCCCGAAACTCGACTCCGCGGCAGTAGAAGGCAAGAAATCTACAGTTCTCTAAAAAAAAAAAAAAATAAAAATAAAAAAAAAAATGGCAAGAAGATATACACATGATGTTACCGCAAACCAAATAGTTATGTATTGATACCTCACCATGCATTTCCTCATAATACCATACAGTTGATAATCATCGTTGATGCTGTTCTTGTTTGGCTTTTTATTTGTTTCAGCATTAAGCTGAACTGCCTTGTGTAGGACTCTCCTGTGTAAAGGGTTGACTTTATCCCCGAATATATTAAGATTGTTGGCCATCAATCATTCAAAAACAATATCTTTGCACAGTTTCATAAAGCTGCTTATGTTGAATATGTATGACGTATCCATACGTCACGATAAGTGACCCTTGACCTGTTGAGTTTGTGACATTACATGTCCCATCATGGCGACGTCTGCTTAACTTCAACGTGTGTCTTTGTCCAGTCATTTATGTCATCAAACTGAGTAAGTGCAACCAAATACTACGACAGTTTATAATCAAAATGGGCTTTACAGAACAGGGTTACCAGCCGTAATACCTTTTAACACATACTGTGACTGGTATCCTGCTCATGTTTGCTTTGAAGAACATTTTAAAGCATCAATAGCTTAAGCTGCTCTATGAAATCGGGCCCAGGGAGTAACATACCAGATGTACAATTAATGAAGTATTCAAGACTGATTTAAGAATATTTTTCTACTTGACTTACAATGATGAGGATTGGTGTTACAATGTACCACATGACCTTCCAGATGAAGCTTGGTTTACTCCCAATCATTACACCCACCTCTCGGATGAATCTACTCAAACCTGTATTGAAAAAAAAAGCCAAACAGACAAACAAACAAACAAACAAACAAACAAACAAACAAAGAGAAAGTGGATTAGTGGCGATGTTACGGAAGCGTATTATTGCCTCACATGAATAAAAAATATGTTATCGTATACGATATGTTATCATGTACGTACATAATAAGTTTTGATTTTCATGTACGTTCATAATAAGTTATCACGTACGTACATAATAATTATCATGTACGTACATGATAACTTATTATGTACGTACATGATAAATCAAAACTTGTTATGTACGTACATACTAACTTATTATGTACGTACATGATAAATCAAAACTTATTATGTACGTTCATGATAGCTTATTGTGTAGGCTACGTAAACGATTTATTTGTGTACGATGTAACCAAACTGCAGAAAAAATGCTTTGCTCAATCAGTCAATAATGTTAACTGTAATATTTAATAGCATTGTGCAATTATTGGTATTTTATTACCATAGATGCAGTCGAATACGAAGAGCTCAGCCAAGGCTAATATCATGGGGCTGTAACCAGCAGAGTACCAGTCAAATAACGTCATCAGATAGATGCCTCCCTGAAAAGACATAACTTGTTTGTTATATTACTCCTTTTGGTTATTTTCGATGGGTAAATATATTACAGAGTTCTTTCAAATAAGTGGTTATAGACTGCCGGACTTGCAATCACAAGGTTGTGGGTTCGAATCCTAGCACCAAGCTAACCACTGATTTCACAATGACTAGAACAAGTATTGTCGTCTAGCATTAAAATGAATCACAATTTCTTGATTTGTGTAATTCATAATCATACCAATTCTGTAATGTTCCTTTAAAGGCAGTGGACACTGTTGGTAATTACTCAAAATAATTATTAGCATAAAACCTTTCTTGGTGACAAGTAATAGGGAGAGGTTGATGGTATAAAACATTGTGAGAAACGGCACTCTCTGAAATGCCATAGTTTTCGAGAAAGAAGTAACTTTCCACGTATTTGATTTCGAGACCTCAGATTTAGAACTTGAGGTCTCGAAATCAACCGTCTAAACGCACACACCTTCGTGTGACAAGGGTGTTTTTTTCTTTAATTCATATCTCGCAAGTTCGATGATCGATTGAGCTGAAATTTTCACAGGTTTGTTATTTTATGCATATGTTGATGTACACCAACTGTGAAGGCTAGTTTTTGACAATTACCAACAGTGTCCACTGCCTTTAAACCAATGTTTGAGAATGGCTGTTGCCAGCTTGTTTTTTATATTTTGTGGGTTTGCCGAGCTCCCTTGATGGGAATACCGTCTAAACAAACAAACAAACCAACTAACCAACAAACAAAGTATTGACATGTTTCTGTCTTGTGTGCACAACACTACTCACTGGAAGTTATATACCAGTGTAATTATCAACTCGTTACCTGTGTAGTAAATGGTAGACCAGCTAGAAGCATGATGAAACATACACTGAATATCACCAATGTTTTCCTTTTCCTTATGTTGGGATAAAAGTACTCAAGCTCGTCCATAACTGCAGTTATGATGGTCTCCAAAGTCACAAACTAAGGGAGCGGGGAAAAAAAGTAAAACAATTGATCACTACTGGAGACTTTGGAACGCTAGGTGGCAGCAGACTTAGCCTACCAGTTAACGTAGCTCTTGAGCATGTGCACATTACCGAAAACAATGGATTAACCCGGTAAGTCTGCTGCCACCAAGCGTCAAAGAGCGATGCTGGCCGAGGTCACGCCAGTCGTATCCTGAATCTGAACCTGTGTACACGTGTGTGTCTCTAGCTCTCAGTCCACTCCCCAATGCTGCCGAAGTGCAACTCCACCACTGGCTGTTAGCGGTACATTGGTAATTATAGTAAATACAACACCATAATTCGTTACAATAAAAGCCACTTTAAATCACACCCGAAGAGCGTCTCAATGCGCTTCCAACATTATTACCTTTAGTCATTTGGCCACTTTGGCAATTTCTTAAACTATATCAGCTCCTTGTGAGTCAATCACACGTACTATCTCTGCTCTCACATTTGTTTAACCCATTTACTTCTGGGTGGAGAGAAGCAATGGTTAACGGTTAATGTGACTCAAACGCACACCCTGCTGAACTGAAACACCAGAGCTTGAGTTTGGTGTTCTTCCGCTCTGCCACGACGCCCTATCCATCTGGTTATTATTATTATTCATTAGAGACTTTTTGTGTGAGGCTTGAGTTTCGATAACACACAACTAAAGGGTGAATGTATGTGTTAATCTCAGACATACCTGGCTATCGAGTCCCAGTGTGATCAGCATGAAGAAGAATATGAAAGACCAGAGCTGGGGTATGACTGGTACCCTTGCGATTGCTTCTGGGTAGGCAACAAACGCTAAACCTGGACCTGTGCAAATAGTACGAGGAAAAAGAACTTTGTGGGCATCTATTTCTTAAAACCATTCTCAGAGCCACCACTATAGTCATAAAGAAATTGTACATGGTGTCATCAGCTATAAAGAGTACACGAATATAACATCATGCTTTCCAGAGTGTTTTATTTATAAAGTGAGATCAGTCGGTTTGAAAAACCAATAAAACGAAACTGCACATTGCTGCTATAATTAATTAAAAATAAATAAAGTAACCACCTTTAATTTGCTTCAAAAAATCATATTTTGGGGTATGATATTCAACGTGGGTCGTTTGAGTGAGCGAGTATACTTCTATTAGTGTTATTTTTATGAAGAAAGGGAGACCTAGCGAAACATAAAATGTACAAAACAAAACTATAGTAATGGTAATAATCAATGACTACGCATAGGTGACAGCAGAATCCATTGATATCAGTAATGTGCGCATGCTCAGAACTTCAATGAAAATTCACCAGGTAAATCTGCTGCCACCTAGCGTTTCAAAGTCTCACATTCAATAGCCACATGGAAACAGCAACTATTTTGTACTGACCTGCATCAATGGCTTGTTCAATCGGCACTTGTGCATCACACGCCATGAATCCAATGATAGAAAAGACGACGAATCCAGCGAAGATACTGGTCAAACCACCGGACACTACAATTATAACCGTGTCTCTGGAATCAAGAATGGGGTAAAGGAATCAACAATATTCTCGAAATACTTGCAACTTCGGTGACTAATACTTGAGCCCAAATATTCACAGATTTGTTATTGTATGCATATTATATACACCAAGTTTGAATACTGGTCTTTGACAATTACTAATAGTGTCCAGTGTCTTTAAGAACACCAATCCTTATTGAGAATATTTGGGAGAGCAAAGACATCAGATGACGTAAACCTAGCCCCCCCCCCAACAGTTTATGCTTCGTTGTACGAGGTTGAAAAGCACTCGTCGACCCCGTACTATACTCTGTATGAAGTACTGCACTACACCGTCATGCCATAGCTTGGTGGTGAGTTCAAAGCGGGCTGCTTGCGTGTAGAGCCTTGGACGAGGCTACCCTCCAGCCCTCCCCCGCGCTTCTAAAGCACAAACCTGAATGTATTGTTGTTAAACTTGTTATAGCTGGACAATGTATGGAGTCCTCCCCATCCTGCACCAAACGAAAACACAACTTGATTGGCTGCTGCCTTCCAAACCTATATAGATGGAAAGTATCTAACTATTAGCTTAGAATCAGACAGGTTAATTGTATACTTGGACTAAATATAGATTAACATTATGTAACCAGTGCATCAAAATCAAACTTTACTGCCCTAGAGTCAAAATTATAATAAAACTTAATCGACATCTTTTCCTCTCAAGGTAAAGCACTTACAGCAAGGGCTGAACAATGTAATGCTTTTAAGATTGCTACCTTTCAGAACCCTCACCAAACCATGTTGAATTTGAAGTTCAAGTTCAAAACCATCCGTGCCTTCCAGTGAGAACGACATAGTCAAGGGTAACAATTCGATATCATCAACATATTTTTTAGAGAATGGGAACGGTTAGCACTGGGTTGGTTATCTTCCAGCAAATCCTCGATTTTGGTAACTACATAGAATCTTAATGATTGTGAGTTTTACAAAACTAATTGCCTATCCATTGAGTCATTGAATGCATGGAGGCGCTTATGGCTGGTTGTTTATTTTTGATGCAATGGCCAAAATGAGGAACATTGTGCACTTATGTTACTGATATGGCGGACAGATATAAAAGGCTGTTCGCAAGTCCCATTTTCCGGGTATTACATACCACAAACGTGTATCTCAAACGAAACGTCGAATCTGGGCAAAACTCTACAAAGTCCTGCCTTAAATTCATGTTTTTAAAGAAATTGTTATTTTGGTGAATTAAAATACAGTTGGAAATCTGGGACAAGAGAGACCACCCTTTTACTATATTCCCAAAAGCACACCGTGTATTGAACACATTTGGGGCTTTGAAAGTGCAAGTAAGAAAAGGCAGTACACACATTTGCGAATGGCTGTTTTGTTTTTGGTAAAGCCATTGCTAGCTCGTACTTGTATTGTTTTACACTGAGCAACAACCTCAGTGTAATAACGCTATTTGCATTTTGCTTGGTGCTGACAAAACAATAACACTTGCAAAGATTTTAAAAAAAATTCGTATTACCAACAAAGTGTGTACTTCCTTCAATGCACAAATATTCCAGCTTATAAACCAACTCAATTGTTGTATTTGACTCGAGGAAATAACGTGCACAGTAAGCCGAGAAAGGGATGATCAAAATATGTTGTATAGAAAGGTATACTGTAATGATAATCTCTAAATGAGTTGGGAAGGTTCTGAAAAGAACGGTTGGTTTCAACTCGACGTTTCGATCAGTATGCTCTGATCGTCTTCATCTTGAGAAAGCTTTTGGAAAGCGTTTGCTCTCGTTGCACTTTTTGTCCAACGACCTAAAGTCACCAATTTGGCAACCACCCTGGATGAGCTTCGTATGACTCCAAATACTAAAGAAAGGTGATAATTTGTCATACTTGGCACAGCCATTTTGAAATTTTGTGATTTACATAAAAACAAGATTATTCCAGCCTAATTTGCACTTTATTTTCTCCTGTCTCTTCATTAATAATTGTCTGTCATATGTTTCATGGAAATCACTGAATACCGTATGACTACATGGCGACGAAGCTTAACACTCCTACACCCGCCCAGTTTCCTGTGTTGAAATATTGCAGAGAGAATAATGATGATAAAGAAAATTACATGTTTGGGTTCAAGGGTTGGTTCTATAACACAAGCACACTCAAAGTATCCGACTTCTTCGTCTTCTTCGACAAAGTTCAAACTGCCAAGGGCGTATTACGTACTGTTTTCTCAAAACTTATCTTATGTTACAGGTTTTTGGGGACTGATTTGGTTGTGTCTGTTTTTTCTTTCGTTTTTGGTTTTGGTTTAGCTGCGCCTTGAACACCCAGCAGGGTCGATCTGTCTTCCAAAAATGTTGTCTTCAAAAAGGTGTTTGAGGCTTGCGTTGTTCATTTACTTTTAGCATCAATCTGTCTTTATAAGAAACGAGCAAATAATCATGAATGGGTAAAAGTGCAATCTTGAAACATTCTGAAGCAGTTGAACCAGGTGGTGTGGTTTTATGTGGCCAAGTGATTCCCATTGCAATGGAATTCAACTCTGGTGTTCTTTGAATGTAATGGGATCTAATCCGTACCCATTGTACATTGTGAGTTTGTTTGATGCCCTTTGTAAGGGCGCGTGGTCATTTTGGTGAATGTTTTTGTGAGTTACTGGTCCTTGACCAGCATGGTCGCCATTGTGATCGACAACGGTCTCAGACCAACATAAAGGATCATTGCAGGCGGGTTCACATCCCCACGGCGTGGTGCCGAGTTCCAGCCATACTTGGGTCTGTGTTTCACCCCAAAATCAACTAACAGAATGAAGATAAATTATACATTGGTCAACAGTTATGTTCCTGTCGTGGAAATACTGGAATACTTCTAGCTCATCCACCTTGCTTGATTGTTGAAGTCTTGGTAAGTGCTAAACTCCGTCCTTTATCTTAACCCTTCCAACCTCAACGTGCACAGTAATAGTTGATTGCTGTTTCTTTCTGATACATTTCATTAACATTATGGAATACTTTCTCATATTGTTGCCAGAGATAATGAACAACCATACTGGATTGTTTGCATTAGAAGTCTTGTAAAAAAATGTCACCTTGACCTGATTGACTTTGAGTGTGCTTAGTATATCCCATAGTTTGTAGGTACACAGCACAACCCATCCGATTGGTTTTTATGCAACTCGGGCTCCAAGCTGACGGTCCATTTGCGTTTGTCCGGTTTTGCAAGAAATGTTCAAGAAATAGCGCCTTTTGATGGCGCGGCCTCTTAAAGCTAAAAGAGACAATTAGAGTCTACGTATGGATGATAAAGTTCGTGCAGACGACATCACCATGGTTTTGGAAAAGTTTCCGTATGGCACCACCACTTTTTCATTCGATATGAAATAATGAAGTATCTAATTTACCTCAATGAGCTGATATATCCTTTTTTGTAAAAATGAGTGAAAAGGTGGTGGCGCTATACGGAAAGTTATCCATGATTTTAAACAAGCTTTTTTTTTTTTTTTTTTTTTTAAGGGGGATTTTTTTTGGGAGTCATTTTATCTTCCATGAGACAAAAAGGTCTAGTCTTGATTGTCGACGCTGTTGCCTGGTTTTTTCCCACAGGTAGAGGGCGCAGCACAATGACTTTTCTGTTAAAAGTCCTGGTTTATGCATGTAATTAACACGCTTGGGAGCTGTGTACCTTAAATTGTTAACCGAATGAGTCAAATAGGAATATAATGTCTGATGCTGTCTTACGTCTTACAGAGTCCCTAGATGGACAGGTGAACAAACGAAAAGGTAACACCAACAAAATCATTAATATTTCGTACCCTCGAAATAATAATTTCGTTTCCACAAAGTATTATTTGTTATTTAGAGAGAACAAAATGCCATTTCATTCCGATAAAACGAAATGACAATTCAAGACGGATAGAATAATATTTTGATGAGACGAATTAACTCCAGGGAATGAAATAATGTCAATATTATTTTATGACTTTTCTATTTTTCTCACCTGTCCATTTAGGGGCTCCGTACGTTTTATATTTTGTAAAGGAACAAGTTGCTTGGACAGGTCGAGTTGGTCTTTGGTAACCGTTTGTTATAAAAATGCATATGATTAGAAATATATTTTAAAAGTAGAATATAATGATCCACACAAGTATCACTCGAAATTGCGTGGTTTTCCTTTTACCACGTTGACAAACACGGTCGGCCATTTATGAGAGTCAAATTTTTTACTCCCATAAAATGTCCGACCGTGTTAGTTAGCCAAGTAAAAGGAAAACCGTGCAATTTCGAGGCATGTTTGTGTGGATCATTGTATTCTACTTTTAGAACATCTTTCTAACCATATGCATTTTATAACAAACGGTTACAAACGCTTTTCAAAGACCAACTCGCCCGATCCAAGGCAACGTGCTCCTTTAAGTGATGCGTGCGTGCATACATCTTGGAAAATTACATTGTTTTGTAAGGCAATTCTCCAACTAAATCACTTTAAATAACCACCAAATAACCACACTTTGAAAACCACTCTTTGGTTTCAAGAAAAAGAAATCTGAAAAACAATGAAAGTATTTTGGTAATTTGACCCATTCGGTTACCATTAATGACCATTAGTGAAAGAGAGAGAATGATAGGTGCGTTGTTGTAACTAGTTGACCAATCGTTGACGCTTGCGTTGGCTGTAAAGACAATAATTTTCAGAAAACCATTATAAAATATACAAAGAGTAAAATTAATTTTAAAACAAAATAGAACAATACAGATTTTTGAACACTAGATTCCCTCACCCCCATTGCCACTTATTTTGTCAGTTTCCCCCTTTTCCAACTTTGATCGATGTGGTAACAATTTCATAATACGCAAGATTCAACTTTTGTTTCCCAAAGTATTTTTTCTTGTTTAAAGTGAGATAGAATAATATAAAAACATGGATAACAGTTCTTACGTCTCGTTCATGTACATATATTGTTCATATTTTGTTTAAATGAAATAATATTCAGTACAAAAGTCACGGTTTCTTTGTAAAATACTCACACATAAATACCTATTAAAAAAGATTAAATCAAATAATCTTTCATCGATTTAAAGACCCTGGACACTATTGGTAATTATCAAAGACCAGTCTTCTCACTTGGTATATCTCAACATATGCATAAAATAACAAACCTGTGAAAATTTGAGCTCAATTGGTCGTCGAAGTTGCGAGATAATATGAAAGAACAAAACACATTGTCACACGAAGTTGTGTGCTTTCAGATGCTTGATTTCGAGACCTCAAATTCTAAATCTGAGGTCTCGAAATCAAATTCGCGGAAAATTACTTCTTTCTCGAAAACTACGTCACTTCAGAGGGAGTCGTTTCTCACAATGTTTTATACTATCAACCTCTCCCCATTAATCTTTACCAAGTAAGGTTTAATTCTAATAACTATTTTAAGTAATTACCAATAGTGTCCCCTGCCTTTAAAACATCATTAATGTGCAAGGACTATGTAACTGTGATAACTGTAAATAAGCACAACGCGGTAGCTCTTGCGATGTAGTGGCGATACATCTCGGCCGGCAAAGGACGCCTTTGCACGGGCTCCCTTGCCGGACGATCGGGCAACCCGCATGCCGAGGTAAACGCACTTCCTGTTGTCTTTTTGCTTTTGACATGCGTAATGGTGAATAAATTTGATCTACTGCCTTGCCTTTTAATACAGGTTTTTTGACATTTCACAGTGATCGATGACTGTTGTTGTTCTTTACATAATGCACTCATACACAAAACCAAACCTTTCGTACTTGAGACTTCGACTATTTTAAAAACACAAAGTTTTTGATTGACCCTCCTCCAAAATTATGCAAATTACATAATTATTATTGAATGTGGTGCCATTGGCTAGAGGTCAAAAGAAGGTTGCTCATTGGCTAACACTGTGTGGTTTGCTTACGTATAGCTGCGCGTTTCCCATTGTTTCGTAATCGTTTTTTTAGATGGCGGCTTTATGACGTCATCGATGCGTATGGTCTAATACAAGGCAACATTCAACAACATATAGTTGTTGGTTTGTTTGGTTGTTTGGGTGTGTTTTTAGCCTGTCTGTGTAAAGAAACCAGTTCGGTTCTGGGCCCGGGCCTGCATGATTGAAGGATCTCTGAAGATTTCTTGTCCTGCTTACCTGAATATCAAGAAGTTTATCAAACTGTGGTGTAATGAAGTAGAGAATACCATTGACTGCACCAGGCTGCAGGGCACCAACGATCAGTAGAGTCAGTAGACCTAGATAGGGGAATGTAGCTGTAAAGTACACAACCTGATAGAACAAAAACACACAAAATGTATGATATCAATTTGTTGTTTTGTTCAAATTCTCTCTGTCCTAACTGTTTTCTATTTGTTGTTCTTTGTGTGTCGGTATACAACCTGATAGAACAAAACCAATATTGTTTTGTTGAAGAGTATTGGGTAGACAAAGATATAGGTAGAATCTTGATATCAATTTGTTGTTGTGTTCTCTGTCTTAGCCTTTCTATAATTGGTGTTCTTTGTGTGTCAGTATACATTCAACCCGATAGAACAACACCACTGTAGTGTTTTGTTAATAAGAGTGTAGTAGACCAAGATATAGGTTGCACTAAAATGCACCAAGATATTGGCTGCACTTAATGCACAACCTGAGAGAAAACCAATAAAGTATTGCAGTGCTAAACCCATACTGCTAACAGAAGAGTTTAAGCTCAAAGCAAAGAAGGCAGGATGCTTTTGTAACGTTTACAGGAGTTCCCGTAATGTAAATAAGACTGCTGTATAGAATTCCGCAATTGCATATATTCCATTCTCAATGGTTAATTATTCCTTCGGGCTTATAGTTTGGTCATGCATTTAATACAACTGGTGGAGCATTACTAATTTTCCACATCTATACTTGTTTCATAAACGAATATGATTGCTAGATATTTGACAGTTCTTGGTAAACCATCCTTTATCAAAAGGGTTTCTATGTTCAATTCCTGAAGTGATTGTATTGGTTGTTGAGGGGTGTCGTTGCTTAGCGGATAAGAGCACCGAACTCAAGCTCTGGTGTTTCTGTTCAGCAGAGTGTGGGTTCGAATCCCAAGCCGTGACACTTGTGTCCCTGAGCAAGACACTTAACTATAAATGCTTATCTCCATCCCAGTGGTAAATGGGTACCTGTGAGGGCAGAGATGGTTCTTTTTATTGATTAGCTTAGTAACGCATAATTATTTTGTTACACGAGCTGCATATACTCCCCAAGGAGCTGAGTTAGTTTAGGGAATGAATTAAAGTCCAGTGACCAGGGTATGTTAGAAGTGCTTTGAGAAGCCCTTCGGTGTGAAAAGCGCGATATAACAACTGATTATAACTATTATAATTATTTTACCTTGCCCGAGGTCTTGACGCCTTTGCTGATGCAAATGAAGACTACAATCCATACAAAGATAAAACACAGAAGTATCTCCCATTGAATATAACCGATGTCTCCCAACGAATCGGAAATCTGTAACACGCGCCGTCTGTTCAAAATAAAACATTTTATTAGCGTAGATTCATTGCAGTGAAGTAATAGAACTATAATACTTTGCATAAATGCGATAATAATGCTAACATTGGCCATCAAAATAACTAGCTTTTCTGGGGCGTCAACAACTTCAAAGAAACTCTTGTCATTGTTAACATAAAAATATGGGGCATTTTTAGTTTTATAATTGGATGCCCACTATTTCCATCCGAATTAGTGCACAACTGTTGAAAAATAAAATAATGCACGAATTAAAATGTTCTTTTTGTAATTTGGAAAGCTTTATTTCAACTTGTGGTGTGTGTGTGTGTGTCCCCTTCACACAAGCCACCTTTACTGAATACTTGACGATGGAACATTGCTAGACAATGACGGCATTGTTCTATGAACAAAGTTCACAAAGCTACGTTACTCTAGGCGTACCAAATCATAATTGTCATAATTTTCAAGTGAGGAATCTTTTATCAATATTTGACTTTCTTATCAGTATTGACTGTTTATAAGTACACCAAGTAGATTGTCCTTCAAGCATGTATATTAAATGAACACACACAAGACAGGGCAACTGGAAAGGTAGTTTTACCGGGGGTAAAAACTGCTAGTAAATACAACCTAGGTTATCTGGATGTTAAATCTATCACAATCCTATAAACACAGAGGTCAACATGTCAGGTTAAAGTGTGAGAAGGCTACTGCAGTAGTCCAAGAAAGAAAATGTGTTGAACTTTGTGATAAGTTATAAAAAATATGTATATTGGTTAAAACATGTTAGCAACATGTTATCATGTGTTTCGTCAAATCGTAATCATGTACTTATAGGATAGCGAAGTAATGTTTTGAGGGAACGAGTTAAACCCCTTTCACACGAGAGCACTTTAACAAGGGTCCCTTGTTAAATTGCAGCATGATTGTAAGAATTTACAAAATGTACCTCATGTGAAACGACAACAATTGTTTCTACTATCCAAGTTCTCTTGCAAAATCTTGTCAAACATTGCTACATTTAACAACCATGCTGGATTTAAGCAAGGGACCCCAGTTAAATTTCTGTCGTGTCAATATCACTTTAGGCATGTGGGCTTATAGTGCCACTAGTGTTGTAGTCGCGACTATTGAGTGCTTAGTCGAGTCGCGACTACCGTTATTCAACTACTCGTTTCAAAATAGTCGCGACCTGTTTGGTGAACCAATTATTGTGTCGCTCACGACTATTCACGACAAACTGTTTACAAATTACAATCAGACATCAGTGACACAATCCTTCAATCCTTTCAGCTTGAATTTGACTATATTGCCCTTGCCGCAAACCTTGCCACAATGCATCTTGAGAATTACAAATTAGTCGCGACTATTTTATGTCGTTTTTGAGGTGCTTTTGTGGTTCGACTAGTCAAGTTGTAAATTTCACTAGTCACCCAGGCCTAGCCTAAGAACGTATTATATTGCGAGGATGTGAAAAACACCCACGGGCTCCATGGTTAAGGCACTTACTCAAAATATCCTCGCTTTAGTAGCCAAAACTGGTTTAGTTTTTCCTGTAAAGTTGTTCCTGTTGCTGTTTCAACTTAGAAGTAGAACTATAGCTTTTGTTTTCGTGAAGACTTTTTTTATTGCTTTTCTTTCTTAGTCTTCTTCCTACTATTTGAATCTGTCAAATGCCATAGGATTTGTACACACCTTTTGGAAAGACACTCTTTAAGTCAAACTCGGCTTTATACGATCAAAGCTATAATATGGGTCATGAAGTGATCGAGAAATATAATTAGATTAACACCACTAGTTAATTTACTCTGTTATAATTACTTAATAAAGAATTATATTTCTAGGAAATCAAAAACACCCACGGACTCCGTGGTTAGGCACCTACTCAAATAATTCTTTGCCAGCAAAAACTGGTTAAGGTTGTTTCTGTAAAGTCTGGGTTCATTGGTCACTCCTTTGCATCTTCTCATGCTGTTACTTTGAGGGAATGATTTATATTTCGGGAGCTAATTGTATTTCGAGAGAACGAATTTTATTTAGAGGAAATGAAGAACACCCACGGAATCCGTGGTTAGGCACTTACTCAAAATACTCCTCGCTAGCAAAAACTGGTTTAGTTTTTCCTGTAAAGTTCGGGTTCATTGGGCACTCCAGTATACCATCTCCTTGACTTCCATCAAAACAAGCATCTGTGTTGAATGTATGATTGCATCCTACCCATGGTAAGGGATTCAAGAATGATGCAAACATGTAGTATGCGGAGTATGCAATGATGATGTTGTAGTATAAGCAGAAGTAACCGGACATAAGTACCATACCAAAACCAATACCTACAAACAAAGAGAGAGCAAATGTTTTGGAGAGTCTGCATATTAAAGGCAGTGGACACTATTGGTAATTACTCAAAATAATTATTGGCATAAAACCTTTCTTGGTGACGAGTAATGGGGAGAGGTTGATGGTATAAAACATTGTGAGAAACGGCTCCCTCTGAAGTGCCATAGTTTTCGCGAAAGAAGTAATTTTCCACGAATTTGATTTCGAGACCTCAGATTTAGAACTTGAGGTCTCGAAATCAACCATCTAAACGCACACAACTTCGTGTGACAAGGGTTATTTTTCTTTCATTATTATCTCGCAACTTCGATGACCGATGGAGCTCAAATTTTCACATGTTTGTTATTTTATGCATATGTTGAGATACACCAACTGTGAAGGCTAGTTTTTGACAATTACCAATAGTGTCCACTGCCTTTAATATAGACAATTTTACGTAAATATTCACGATTTGTGCCACTAAACATGAGTATTTACCTTATATTATTTACGTACAAATTTGCGATAAATATCAATTAGCAAATATTTACGTAAACATTTTCGATGTCTTTTTCGAGCCACCATACAATAATGTCATCAATTTTTCATCTATCTAAAATTATCGAATATGAAAACAATATTTATAAAGAATGCTTACTAAAACGCACCACTCTTGTTTTGGATAAAACAAATTGTAGTAATTAAAAATACATTGTGTACCTTTAAAGAACCATTCAAAAGTTCAGCTATGAGTGTGTTGTAATCTCATCAAAGGTCGACTTCGTAAAACTCTTAGTTCAAAGCAAGGGGTAGTACATGTTTTTGTTTAAGTAGGCCTAAATGTTATTTTTGTTTTTTTGTGATTCACGAAAACAATCTAAGACTTTGTTTGGAAACTTACCTTTGAAAAGTGGGCTAATACGCCACATTGAAATACACCCAAGGCTTCCAAACTGCCCGAATGATATTTCCAGAAATAAGATTGGAAATCCAACCAGAAACAGCATAATCAGATACGGGAACAGGAAAGCCCCTACAACATTACAAATCAAAAATAAACGTGACCATCAAAAGGGTTTCAAACTCATTACAGTAAAGTTATATAGTTTGATACTGGACAATGGATATTCAGTGGTGGACACTATTGGTAATTACTCAAAATAATAATTAGCATAAACCTTACTTGGTAAACGAGTAATGGGGAGAGTTTGATAGTATAAAACATTGTGAGAAACGGCTCCCTCTGAAGTGACATAGTTTTCGAGAAAGAAGTAATTTTCGACGAATTTGATTTCGAGACCTCAGATTTAGAATTTGAGATCTCGAAATCAAGCATCTGAAAGCACACAACTTCGTGTGACAAGGGTGTTTTTTCTTTCATTATTATCTCGCAACGTCGACGACCGATGAGCTCAAATTTTTACAGGTTCGTAATTTATGCATATGTTGAGATACACCAAGTGAGAAGA
This sequence comes from Asterias rubens, assembly GCF_902459465.1. NCBI lineage: Eukaryota > Metazoa > Echinodermata > Asteroidea > Forcipulatida > Asteriidae > Asterias > Asterias rubens. The sequence goes on along the minus strand of NC_047069.1, from coordinate 1,827,759 downwards.
CTGGTCTTTGACAATATTACCAATAGTGTCCAGTGTCTTTAATTGGTAACGCAAATTCCTGGGAGAATTAGGACCCAATATAGACACAAACTTTAGGGCTCTTTTAGGTCGGGCCTAGGTATTATCGGATAGGGGTTCGTTTAGGTCGAGTAGGTACAAGATAGGGGATCTTTTATTAGCTGTGTTTTTATAGGTGGGGCCTAGATACACGGTATTGGCTCTTTTAGGTCGAGTAGGTACAAGATAGGGGATCTTTTGTTAGCTGTGTTTTTATAGGTGGGGCCTAGATACACGGTATTGGCTCTTTTAGGTCTGGTCTCCTAGGCACAAGGTAGTAAGGCGGGCCTAAGTAAAAGGTGGGCTCTTTTAGGTCGGGCCAAGGTACAATGAAGGTTAGGGGCTCTTCTAAAGTCGGGCCTATAAAGGCACGCGGTAAGGGGGCTTGTAAGTTGGGCCTACAATCCCGGCCAAAATGCTTGGGCCACCCTTTCATAACGTTGTATACAACGATTCTCTGTGCACTTCCCGTTCACATTCAAAACATTTGTCCCCCGCCCCCCGCTCAATGGTGACTGTAACTACGAACACAACTCAGAACACAATCAACTCAGAACACAATCAGCAATTGAAACCAACTCAGAACACAACTCAGAACACAATCAGCAATTGGAACCAACATTGAAAGGGGGCAGGGGGGCCCAACGAGATATGGCCGGGATTGTAGGTACAAGTTTGAGGCGTGTTTGGGTCGGGCCTAGCACAATGGACCCTTTGTGTCGGGCCTGGGTACAAGTTGTGGGCTCGTTTAGGTCGGGCTACATTTAGGCATCGGGCCTCATTATGGGCCACATATGCATGTAAGAAACGATTGCATCCAAACAAAGACTCAAATTTCTCTCAATACATTTCTTTTGACATGAAGATTAATGTGCCAGCCTCTCACCACTATAAAAACTCCTCTGATAAAAACAAATGACATACCTCCACCATTGCTGTAGCATAGATAGGGAAATCTCCATACGTTTCCTAGCCCAATAGCGTAACCCATTGATGATAAAATGAAGTCCAGTTTCCCGCTCCATTTTCCCCGTCCTGTTGAATCCTCATCGTCCTTAGACGGAGGTAGAACCACGGACTCCAACTCCATTTTCTCTTTCATGGTATCCATGTTTCATTAGCTTAACATGAAACTTTTCGTATGCAGAACATGTACAGCAGATCATGTACAATCCCAAAGCCCTACTAAAACAGGACCAGCCCCAACTATTTGATTAAATCTCACGTGTGCAAGAATCCTTTTGGCAAACAATTGTTATCAAACTTGCCCAATACTGATTCATACAGTCGGGTAGGCCTACAAGGTGTTTGTTTACACTGGTGATGGAGTTAGGTTTTTATCAGTTATAAGTTTGTTCAGTAAACCGTATTGGGTTTCTGTGTGTAACTTTAGCTTATAGGGGTAATACCATGGAACAATGGGTGAATAGTTATAACAGATTTTATTTCATTGCATACTGGTATTCTGTTTGCAGATTTACATATATGGCGTTCAAGACGCCTCCCTCCCCCGTGGTTTCATGAATAATTATCGTCTGGCCAGCCAATTTCCACCATAGATGTCATGCGGCTTTGATGCTTTCAGCTCGAAAGTGATAAATGTGAAGCTTCGCTCTATTCTCACTGATACATACAGGATCATAACGCAGCTTCGCTCACACTGCCTCAACTTTATGGAACAATCTCTCCCGCGTCATTGACTCCAATGTGAAGATTGCTTTAAAGACGCACTTAGTTAACACTTAATTCATCCATTTTTGTTTGTCACCCAGTACATATTGTCTTTGTATTATGTTGTGTTTTTCTCTGGAGCGCTTAGGGGTATGTTTAATTACTATGTGTTATGCGCTACACAAGAATGGTTAATTATCATTATTGTTCAATAATGAGGCAGGCACAACGACATTTCGCCTTCAAACATACTTTGTTATGGCAATTTCTTGAGACAGTCCAAAAGAAACAATCGTGCTAACACTGCAGTTGTGCAAAGAATAGCTAAGTACAAAAAACTTCAAACTTCAAACATGTATTTAGCCCCTTCACATGATTAGCAAGGGTCCCTTGCTAAAATCGAGCATGGTTGTCAAGCTGTACAAAAATTTTCTCGTGTGAAAGGACAACAATAACTGTTTTCTGTTGTCCAAGTTCTCTTGCATAATCTTCTCAAACATTGCTATGTTTTACAACCATGCTAAAATTAAACAAGGGACCCCAGTTAAATTGCTGTCGTGTGAATAGCACTTTTTAGTCCGCACCAAACAGACACATTGACAGGTCTCCAAAAAACAAGGGAAAAAGGAATCAGAATTTTTTGCAGTTGCTTTTTTAATGGAGCATGTAAACAAAGTACCAATGAAAGACCGATAAATCAGTACCATAATACTTAAACAATAAACTACAGAAGAAAGTAAAAACAAAAATCGTTAGCAAAAAAAAAGAAAAACATTAGACCCCTAAATGAGTTGAGGAAAAGGTTTAGGAAAAACAAAAGGCCCCAACATGGGTTGGTAAAGGCGCTTTGCGGCTTCGCAGATCGCGCTAGTCTTTTTTCGTGCTTGACAATGTTTTGGGGGTGCCGCGTGCGCCTGGACTAAAGGCTTGATATACAGAAATGAAAACTACTCAACAGGTTTTATTTTCGGAACAAGACAACGTTTATTTTCTTATTAGTGATACGGATTGCCAACTCCCCCCAATCTATTTACCCGCTGAATTATGAAGATGCACACCAAATCGTTCTAAACAATTAATTATAGACCTTTTCGCAAATACCGGGGCGCGCGCGTAAAGCTTGGAATTAGGTGCATTGTGGTCTAGCTGGTATCCAAATTTGATCCATATATATCCCACAATGCACCTCATTCAACAGTCTGCGCTTGCGCATTGGTATTTGCGATAAGGTCTATTTTGAGGGAGCGAGTCTGTGACAGCGCCCTCTTTTGAAACAAACCTTTTCAGATCATGTATAATATTTCGGCAAGGCTAAGTTCATTTATTTAATTTTTTGTTTATCCCAATGGATGTGGCAAAAATAGTCTTCTGGATAAAGACAGGGGACCAGTCGTCTGCATTCAGTGTACAATGTGTGGTATGTACATCTACATGTGACTTGCATGTAATGTTGTTGATAATTATGTTTGAAGGATTTGACTGTGCATCTCCTTGTGAAAAGTGTGTAAGGTGAAAGGTGATTCTGGACGGGGATTGACGTTGGCTCAATGGGAGCTCTGTGGCGTATTTATTATTGTTACCTTCTTGTTTACATGGCCAGACTGGGTGTGTAGGGAGTTTATTCTTAGAATCTTTGTGCGTTGTTTCTTGTGCAATACTTGTATCTGAGTGCCTGCCTTTCGTAACTTGTTTTATATTTGTCGTGCTTGTTGGAGCAATGTTATGTCTTTTTTTGGAGAGTAATACGGTTTCTTATATTTTATGTCTCATAACTGACGGGCCTCGAATGCGTGACGTCAGATGTTCAGGCTCGGCCTGATGTTGACCTATCGTTGCTATTTAGGTGATCTTGAGGACGGGTACCATTGCTTGTAGTTTCTGCGTGCCATAATATCCGTACTGACACCAGCGTTTCTCCACAAGTTGCCATAGACCCTGTTGAGTAAATGACTTAATGGATGCATCGAGTCTGTCTTGCCATTCATCTAGTACCTGGGTGCTAACTGTGAACATGATGAAACCCCCTGAAAGTAAAAAGACAACTTGCAAAATCCTCACGTTCAACACACAAACAAACAACAACATCAGCAGCAGTTGAGCAGCAGCTATACAGCAACAATAACTTTTCACAGTCGTGACACTAAGTGTCCTTGACTTCGTCATTGCTTACCCATTGCTTAACCATTGCTTCGTCCTTCGGATGGGACGTAAAGCCGTTGGTCCCATGTGGTGTGTAACTCATGTAACAGAACGCGGTGCACTTATCACGTAACAGAATCCGGTGCACTTATCGAAACGAGAAGGGGGTTCGCCCCGGTGTTCTTGTCTGTGGCTGTTAAATGCTCCATAGCACCTAACCCTTATGAGGTGCTACATATAATTAGGTTGCCCCTTGTCTTGGCTGTAGTGCCCCTTCAAACGTTTCTTATAGAATTTAAGATCTTCCAATGAAAGTGCCCTTTACAAAATGAAACTGGCCTTGCCTTCTCAAATATGAAGCTCCAAGCTTGTGTTCAAAATGATGTTGCGTTAAAGTCACCTGGAAGTGGTATTTTTTCAAAATAAAGCTTTTGTCACTAATATAATGTGTTTTGATGAGTGAAATGTGAATAAACGGTTAACTAAGGTTTTTTTAAAAATCAGTTCTTATATTATTTACAAATTTAAGAGTAGACCCCGACCCGGGCGCTGTTCGTGACGTCAATCGAGGCAGACTTTGCCTGTAATGCGTAGAGTAAACACAATTGCAAAGTACATGTACAGACCAAGTCGTGAGTTTGTACGTTTCAAAAAATGTGTTTGAGTTTTTTTCCGGCAATGCCGACCAGGTGTATTGCTGCTGAATGCAGAAAAACACTTTTTGGATTGTACCAACTCACGACTTGGACATACATGTACTTTGCATGTGTGTTTACTATACGCATTGCAGGCAAAGTCTGCCTCGATTGACGTCACAAAAGGGGTAGGCGGAGTCAGCCCCCAAACAACTTTATATGTTTTTTAAACATATAAATCGTGACAAACAATTACTAAAAAAATTGTTTTATTGTTCGTAAGCATATACTCTTATGTTTGAGAGAAAAAAAAATCTATTTCCAGGTGACTTTAATATTTATTGTGTTAAAAAAATAACTAAACTATTTTACATAATTACCTGGTTTTGTGATGCGGATTAGCTCAGGAAAGCACGAATCAGTAACATGACCGCAGAGTCCAAAAGATCCGCACATCAATACAGCATCGTAGACATCTGTCCACACATATTTTTTAAGAAATATAATTTCGACTTCAAGGCACTAGACACATTAAGTAATTGTCAAAGGTCAGTATTCTCACTTGGTGTATCCCAACAGTATAATGCATAAAATAATAAATCTTTTTGTAACACATTAATTTACCTATTACCAAATTCCTTGCTTTTGTCACAAAATTATTACATTGTGGGTTGTGCCGGCAAGTGTTACACCCTCGGTGCTTGCTTTGTATATGATTACACTAATTTCACTCACTCACCGTTTTGAATCTCAGTCTTATGATCGTCGAGAGTATCGCAGATATAATTCATATAAGCCTGGTGTGTCTTACTTTTATCTAAGGAACGCTGAGACGGATCTAAGGCGTCGATGCAGGTAAAACCTCGCAGTTTTAACTGCAACATATAAAGTAATTCAATTCAAAGTAAAGTCTTGTTTTATATCAGGCCTGTATGCTTCGTTTTTGAAATGACAAGGGCACCAAGGCAATGGCAAGGGGGCGTGGAGGCACACGCCTTCGTTGCCTCCATGAAATATCATGCCTGTTAATATTGTGTCGGGACTGGTGAAGATAATATTAAACATAAATGACAACATTGTGAAGTTGTTTCTTCACAGCTGTTCCGACTTTCTAAAGTCGGAACAGCTCTTGTTTTCGTCAAGATTGGTAATAGGCGTTCCGACATAGCAGTCGGAACAGCTATTGTTTTCGTCAAGATTGTTATGAGGCGTTCCGATCATATAGCAGTCGGAACAGCTATTGTTTTTGTAAAGATTTGTACATAGGCGTTCCGACATAGCAGTCGGAACAGCTCTTGTTTTCGTCAAGATTTGTAATAGGTGTTCCGACATAGCAGTCGGAACAGCTATTGTTTTCGTCAAGATTGTTATGAGGCGTTCCGATCATATAGCAGTCGGAACAGCTATTGTTTTTGTAAAGATTTGTACATAGGCGTTCCGACATAGCAGTCGGAACAGCTCTTGTTTTCGTCAAGATTTGTAATAGGTGTTCCGACATAGCAGTCGGAACAGCTATTGTTTTCGTCAAGATTGTTATGAGGCGTTCCGATCATATAGCAGTCGGAACAGCTACTGTTTTTGTTAAGATTTGTACTAGGCGTTCCGACATCAGTCTGAACAACTATTGTTTTCGTCCAGATTTGTATTATTTTTTTGCTCGTTCAGTTTAAATGTCTACTCCACAATCTTACCTCAGCTCCTACCATCCCGGTGCCTGATGCTGCATCTAAGATTCTGGCTGATTTATCATCGATAATATCAGATGCAATATCTGCCAGTTTCGTTGGGGCAACGTAGTCATGACTTGTCGAATCCTATAAAGAAATGAACATAACCACTATATTTCGAACATTTTACATATTTTAATTCAGGTTTGAAGACCTCAAAAATAATTTAACCGTCAATATTACGAGTCTAAGGAAATGGTGTTTCGAGGAAACGATTTTTTTTTCGAGTGGATGAAACAGGTCTATGTCATGGGAAGGAATGTTTTTCCTGTTAGTAATTTTCCGTTTTCCGTCTATATTTGTTTTTTAGTGGTAAAGTCATGTGTATATCTACTTGCCAGGTAAATTTTGTTCTTAAGAGAACCTGTCTTGCTATATTCTACAACCGCGGAGTAGATTTTTTGGATTTTTCTGGAAGACGTCTCTTTTCTGAAAAGAACTGACCTGATTTTTAAAAAATTACTATCAGAGCCCAATTTCATAGCTCTGCTTAGCACACGAATTTGCTTAGCATGAAATTTCTTTCCTTGATAAAAACAGGAATGCCAACCAAATTTCCCGGGATTTTCAGGATAACCACCAACAGCTGAATACCTGTAACAAGCAATATGTAACGAATGGTAATTTGGTTGGTATTCCTGTTTTTATCAAGAAAGAAATTTTTATGCTTAGCAAATTTGTGTGCTTAGCAGCTCTATGAATTTGGGCCCTGGGTGGATGGTAGACAATCGGCTGGGACTAGCTTTTTCGAGGATCGTTTTTAACTGCACTACACGGAGTGAGTTCTTAATTGTCTAATATTATATTATATATGGGCTTCCTATGCCTCGCTTACCGACTCATAGTTGTCTGCCCAGTCATCGTAAACCTGGAAAAGATCCTTTCCTCCACCAGGGAAACTAAAAAGAAGTTTTTTAAAACAATGATGGTCCTTCACTCTTCCCGAATCTTCTGTCATTGTTGACATATTCAGTTGGTATACGTTTGTTAGTCACCCTGAAAATGAATGACAATAAAAACTTCGTGGTGTAGAAGTAATAAACAACATCATAATTGCATTTTTAAGAGACATATTATTCGCTTCGAACAACTGCGGTTATGGAACAAAACTATATCTTTTAATCCCCCAATTTGAAAAAAACTATATCTTTTAATCCCCCAATTTGAATATAAGCAGCGTTACTGCGCTATCCCGTCCTTTAGAAATTAACATTTATTTGCATGTGTTAGTTGTAATGTATATAGCTGCATAGAATTTTAAAAAAGGCTTTCACATTTAAAGGGACACGTTGCCTTGGATCGGTCGAGTTGGTCTTTGAAAAGCGTTTGTAATCGTTTGTTATAAAATACATATGGTTAGAAAGATGTAGGCCTAATCATATGCATTCTACAACAAACGGTTACATACTCTTTTCAAAGACCAACTCGACCGATCCAAGGCAACGTGTTCCTTTAAAGGCAGTGGACACTATTGGTGATTGTCAAAGACTAGCCTTCACAGTTGGTGTATCTCAACTTATGCATAAAATAACAGACCTGTGAAAATTTGAGCTCAATCGGTCATCGAACTTGCGAGATAATAATGAAAGAAAAAACACCCTTGTCACCTGAAGTTGTGTGCGTTTTAGATGGTTGATTTCGAGACCTCAAGTTCTAAACTTGAGGTCTCGAAATCAAATTCGTGGAAAGTTACTTCTTTCGAAAACTATGGCACTTCAGAGGGAGCCGTTTCTCACAATGTTTTATACCACCAACCTGTTTTATACCATCAACCTCTCCCCATTACTCGTCACCAAGAATGGTTTTATGCTCATAATTATTTTGAGTACTTACCAATAGTGTCCACTGCCTTTAAAATACATAGAAAGATGAAAAATGGAAAATGGTTTATAAACATAATCACGGGGTCTTCTAGTCGTGACACTTGTGTCCTTAAGCAAGACACTTATTGTCCAAGGCCCACACTTCGTGTATCACAACTTCTATATAAAATAACAAACCTGTGAAAATTTAGGCTCAATCGGTCATCGGAGTCGGGAGAAAATAACGGGAAAAATCCACCCTTGTTTCCGCACGTTTCGCCGTGTCATAATATGTGTTTAAAATAAGTCCGCAATTCTCGATATCGAGAATTGCTATTGTTTTAATGTTTTCTCAAAAAGTAAAGCATTTAATGGAATAATATTTCAAGAGAAGTCTTTCACCATTCCCTTCTGTAAACCCTGCAAATTATTTATAAATTTGTGAACTTTAAAACAAAATTCTGTTCCGAAAGTGTCCAATGGCTTTAACGTATTCCGAATGTAAGGACGCAATGTAACGTTTGGTCATTGACGTTATGACAATATTGCCTGAGCGCTTTTGGTTGGTTGATATTACGTAATCTTTAATATTTGAAAGTTGTTGCTAAGAAACTTTGTTGGACGTTTTGTAAATTGTGCCTTGGAGGGGTAGTTTACAAAAGTTCCTCCGTGAAATTTACGACACTTTACCTGGCACCCAAGCTGCCATGGTAAAGTGCCGTAAATTTTACGGATATTTTGTTTACAGTGTAGGCCTACTCCTATTTTTGTTTCACAGAGCTCGGAGTATACTGCGTACAGTGGTTACACACGGCCAGTAAAACCAAAATTAATATTAATTTGTTATCCCCGATGCAAATTTCCACCATACATCAAAAGGCTGATATCACCAAAGCCGTTGATAGTTTAGACAAAATACATGATTGTTTTTTTGTTTTAACTTACCGGAATATACAAAGAGAACTGTCAGGTCACTCGTGCAAACTTGAAACTCAGTAATGTTATGGATGAGTCAGTTTATCTCGTCAGTTGAACTCGTACTAGTCCGCCCACCCACGCATCCGTGCTGCTCAGTTCACGTGATTTCCATAGAAACCTTATAAAGTCATAGAGTATTGTTTTCTGCAAAACTTCACGATAGATGTATTTTTATAGAGTATAACTTGTATAGAATGTCTGTAGAACTATTTGTCTATAGAGTATTGTTTTCTGCAAAACTTCACGATAGATGTATTTTTATAGAGTGTAACTTGTATAGAATGTCTGTAGAACTATTTGTTCAGATGATAACTCTATATGTTGACCCGTGCATTGCGACTGTGTTTAAATGCCCCTTTTTCTACCAGTCTGCCCTAGACTGGGCCCAATTTCATAGAGCTGCACGAAAATAGATCGCCTATTTTACACATTTTTACTGGCCAAAATTTCATGCCATAGTACATTGCTTGTGAGTGGTATTTAGCTGTTGTTTACTTAGCATTACAATTGAGTATAGTATATATGTATACCTCCTTTATTTTGGTGTTCGTTTTTACATAGAATTTTTTAAATTTTGTTTTAATTTATGTATTCAATTATTCTGTATTCTTAATTTATTTGTTGTTTTTATGAACACCTACACTTTATTGTAATGTACTTTTACTGCAAAGTAATTTCATTTAAATTTAATTTTTATGATATAATTTTTTTGCATTTTTATTGTATAAATCGAAACTGACGAGTTAAAATGCTGGTCGAATTTTCGTCTGACATTAGACTTGTGGACAAGTCGTTAAATCGGCCCCACGTGCTGAGATAGTGCTCCCCCGACAACACTGCTCTCGCGCGAACTCACTGCTCTCGCGCGAACTGATGGCTCCCCGATTTTGACTCCTCATTAACGACTTGTACAAGTTGTCATCAGTTTGTGCACAGCCTATGGGCACTTCAGCCGAAATCGTACGGACGCATCTGATTGGTCGATGTCGTTAAATCAATGAATATTCAACATGTATATGCTATCAAACAGTACACCCTGTATTGGATGGGTTCGGGAAGTCACATGTATGAATGAACGATCAACAAACCTGTCAGCGTGTATTTATTATGCCTACACACTAGACGTCGTGTGTGTATGGTTGTACTTTTGAGTACGGATTTTCATCGGGAACTTTGACGTGCATATTAAATAAATAACTTCGTCTTAACTTGGTCTGACTTGGTTGATAAACTTGAAGAAAAAAGATATAGAAGCAGCTGTCAAGTAGCCAGTTTTCTCAAGGCATGCAACATGCAAGAGATCTGCTCACGTCGACGACAGGTCGCAAGGAAAAAGAAGAAGAAGCCGCCATTTATATGCATCATGCCAACACACACACACTGCACACAGCGTGTATTGATTGATGAAAGGCAATGACACTTTTGTAAACAAATGATTTGCACCGGCCGAATATTCGATGAAATCAGTAGCCTTGCTCAAGGCAGTGGTGATGGTTGGTGCATACTGTGTTGGCATCATGAAATCAAAACAGGTGAGCTTGCTGTTAAGTTTCTTAATTAAACTACTAATAAATTTGCGTTGACAAATAATATTGCAAAAATCTACCTCCATGGAGTTACCGGTAACTTGGTTTGGGGCTTCTTACTTAAAAGAACAAGTTTTGTTTTGAAGTAAAACTTAACAAAACATGTGTTATTATTCATATAACTCACTGGTTCCACCATGGAGGTAGTTTCTACCTCCATGGTTCCACAAAAAGCACTGTCGTCAGTGGCGGTTGCACCGACACACACAGGTTATTAAAATTGAGCCCCTACTTCTAAAGTTCTAGTTCTACACAAGGTTACTTGTTTTGCATTGTTGTTGGAACTTTTGTATCTAGAGAGTAGAGTCTCAAGCAATGCAAAAAGTACCAAATTTACTGTTTTTGTTGTTGTTGGTTTTTATAATTAAACATAATTGTTTTTTTTTTTAGAAACAATAATAAAACATAATAACAAAATGTTTAAAAAATTTAAACACTAAAACTTAAATAAGATTTGAAATTACATGAGAGTCTTTATTTGTGATGGTGTTGCCTCGAACCTCACTTTAGCCCGTAAGTATTAGGTAGGTTTTATTAGCTGCATGTTATGCCAGCAAACACGTGAACGTGAAGGTCAAAACATTGTGTTGTTAGGTGACGTCACCACTTTGGGCTTAATTCATGCTCACGTAAGACGTCTGCACAGAGAGGTACCTGACGTGAAAAATGGTATCTTCATGTGTGATTTTAACAACACAATTTTCTGACATTTACGTTAACTTATTTGCTTGCAATAAGTATTAGCCTATCATACTACGGATAGTATTACACAATCAACATAAGTTCAGGTCAACATTGTGTGTTTCTTTCTTTTCTCCACAGGGTCACATGGCAGCCTGACAGTGCAAGGGAAACACTCCTCGTTTAAGAAGGAAGTTCGTTCCACCCCTACCCCTAAGCTGCTGTAAAAACTGAAAGTTTGATCTCCTGCCTTACTGCGAGTCATGGGAAAAGTTAGCCGAGATGGATCTGCATTGGAGTGAAGATGTGTACACAAAAACTGATACAACTCTAGACACTCATTAAATTACTCTGGTGCCTGATTTATAAAGAAATGTTCATACAAATAAAATAATCTTAATTGCAATCCTCTGTTTAATTGGTAACCAATGAAGCGATCTTAGAAGGAGCATGGCATCACGACGGCGATTTAACCTAAATATAACACGAGCAGCCCAGTTCTGCAAACTGTGAAGTCTCTTTTAAAATATGCATGTGGGTTTTCTGTAAGCAGCCCATTACAACAATCTAACCGAGAAAGAACATGGCTGCGAATCACATGATGTTATGAATCGTCAGATACATACTTCCTAATCTGTGACACATGAAATCGAACAGACTTGCAAAGCTGGAGCCGTTTTCACGAAACGTTAATCTTAGGGTTTGCATGTTACGTTGCAAGGCTGGGACTCAACTCAAGTCGTAAGATTAACACAAGTTGGAAAGAGTTTGGTGTAAACGAAAGCAGGTCTATTTGATCAGTCATAGACAATTCAATCAAAATATGCACCAAAGTTCTTGACTGATGTGGATGGTGCATTCTGAATGGTTCCAAATGTAAGAATGACATTTATACTGTGCAATTACCAACAATTATTTTGCTCATTTTAGTTAAAATTTATTCTTTCCAATCCAAATACTTAAATATCCAAAGCACAGACTGAGAGGGTTTGATAATGTATAAAGGCTAGGCGGTTGTGCAACATAGGTAGAAGACCCATTTAAAATGTTCATTCAAGTTAGTTTTCCCATATCCACCACTGTTTACATTTCTGTACGGTCTTCTAGCGGTGTCCACCCGAAGGTCCGTTAGTCCGAAGGTTTGATTGTCCGAACGCACAAATTTCCCATAACAGGGGGTTCATTAGTCCCAAAATGAAGTAGGTTTCATTAACCCGTACATTTGATACGATAGTCCGAAGGTTCATTGATCTGAAGGTTCACTGGTCCAAATAAGGTCCGATAGTCCGAATCGACGATCAAACCTTATTGTCAATTCGGACTATCGGACCTTATTGTCAATTCGGACTATCGGACCTTATTGTCAATTTGGACTATCGAACATTCAGACTATTGAACCTTCGGCCATCGAGCTGTAACCCTTCTAGCACTCGCCTAGTTTGTAAATTGTTTAAAGTGTTTTGTAATGAACAGGTTTTGCAAAAGTCAACTACTCACTATGTTTATATAGCAACCTGGAAGTGCAAGGGAAACACTCCACATTTTCTTTATTTACAGTTTCTACCATCAATATCCATTAGTCTGAAGGTATTTTCATTGTTTATTGCTCAATTTAATTTATTTATTTCAACCACTGGTTTGCATTTGTTGATCGATTTATCAATAAATTTGTTTCTTGTTTTTTGTTTGAGGCAAACTACAATTTGAGTCACTGTTCCTTTTTTGCATTTCACGGTGTCTTTACCCTATTTGAGCCTTATATTAATTGTTATGATTGCTTGGAAGTGAGGAGTATTTTTCGTGGTTACAGTTGCTTAAAACAAAACAAAAGTACAGCTGCTATATGAAACCTTGTCTTGCAATATCTTGGGCAAGTAGAGTGTATGTCGATGATTAGCTATAATACCTTTAAAATACATCGACATCTGAAAAGAGTTACTGAAATTTTCCGGAATCCCTGCGATCCGCACACGACTGCCCTGTGAAACTTGTCCACAAGACTCACATATCAAACTTCCACATGTCGACCATGGTTTTCAAAATCACTTTTTAGATGAAAACTTAAAATAAAAAACATTTGTCAGTAAACAAATAATGAATTTTGGGACTGGTAGTATTAATACAAACTATATTTTATGTTGCAACTTGTCCAGTGTACACAGTCCGAGCAGAACACATCGGGTTAAAGGATTGCATTGGACCATTACCATTGACCGTGGGCATTATTTATTTGCATGAGGCAGCTCACGGATATTAAACAGATAAATAGTAATGCATTTGAAGATGACTTTGTAAAGTTAGGCCCTAATCAACTAATAAAGCAGTTAAATCAAAATAAAAAAGATTCACAGATGCCCTCCGGTTCAAGCTTTACAGTATTAGAAACTATTACTACCCTCTTATAAAAATGGACTCGTCTGCACGATTGTCTCCGCGGCAACAGTGAAGGTATACCGCGTTCGTACTTGAATACATGAATACGTACCGCTGACAACTTGTACAAGTCGTTAATGAGGAGTCAAAATCGGGGAGCCATCAGTTCGCGCGAGAGCAGTGAGTTCGCGCGAGAGCAGTGTTGTCGGGGGAGCACTATCTCAGCACGTGGGGCCGATTTAACGACTTGTCCACAAGTCTAGTCTGACATCTGTGTACTGTTTTTTTTTTTGGCGACACATCATTCAAATGTCCACTGTCTTAGATATTTATTAATACAAACTACGATATCACACCACGGACTCCGTACACGGAGTCCGTGGTGTAGGTCATAGGTCAACCACGTGGGCAACTCGTCTCCACTAGCTTCGATCCCACGATAAAGTATTTGTAATAACATAGCGGTTATGCACTGCACCCTCTGTGAGAACAAGGTTGATGCTGCCGCTTAAGAGTAGAGACTGCATTGGAGTTGTGACTTTCTAGACGTGTTCGTAAAACAACTGAGGCTAGATTTACACTTTTTAAGGTTTACCCAAACCTGCTAAAAATGTCGTTTGATAACTCTCCATTTGGTGGAGGTGCAGAAGGGGCAGGCGGTGATGCTGAGTTGAAAGCCTTTCTGGAAATTGAAGGTCAAAAAGCAAAATTTCAGGTAAGTTACATTTGATTACGTTGCATGTATTTCGTGAAAAAAAACAAGATTATTACATCATCTTATACTTAATTCATAGTTAGTTGGATTCCGTCTAGTTTGACTCTATTTCATATTTTCAGACTTACCAAACCGATTTAATGTTGTTAATTACATGCAGGTCAATCACACCATGTCCAATGACAACTCCACAAAAACTAATTTACAGAAAAATCAAAATACAAATTGAATTGAAATTGAATGTATTGTACTGTACTTGTAGGTTGAATGATCATAAATATTTAAAGTTTTCCCTTAGTATTTACTTTGCTTGTCCATTGAAGATGTAGGTTTTTACTTTTGGGGTAGATTGTTCGCACGCTACATATTTTATGTAAATAATTGTTTTACTAATGTTTGTACAACGTACAACATTCCAACAATACTAATAAATAGTATAAGTATAAATAAATGAGTTTACAATCATGTATTTTGTTACTTGTTTTTAAATAGACAGCTTCCCACTTCAACTCAGAAAAGCAGATACTTGTTCCCAATTCAAAACACGTCTCAAAAATCTATTTTGGAAACCATAGTTTTTGAACTCATGGTTGTCTTGTGTATTAGCAGGTTGTCATCATTGACAGACATGGCGCACATGTTCAAAATTGTTATTATCAGGCCTGGAATCTCATCTTTGAGAGGGGAAGGCCATTTTCATTTTTAAAAGGCACTTCCATTAGAAAATGTTAAAGTCTATGGGTATTTTTGTAAGGGCACCGTTGCCTCCGTGAAATTCCAGGCCTGTTATTATTTATATTTTATTTATTTATCTTCACATTTATTTTGTAGAATCAAGTGCACACATTTACTGACGTTTGCTGGGACAAATGTGTAGAGAAGCCTAGCAACAAGCTGGACAGCAAGACAGAAACCTGCCTGGTCAACTGTGTAGAGAGATTCATTGATTCAACGCTAACGATGACTAATAGATTTCAACAACTCATCAGTAAGCAAGCAGGACATTAATAGGATCTATCCCGTAATACGCAGTGGAATCCACATGTCTTAATGCAACAAGCTTCTGGACTTGGACAAATGGAACTGTCTGGCACCATGTATGCAAGCAAGTACATGGGGGGGATGTACTCACTGATTCGATCAAGATTGGAGAAACCAGGATTTTTATGGATTTGGTTTAACATTTGTACAGCATGACCAGAGTTGTAGCCCTTTGTGGGCGGTGCCGAGTGGACCTGCCCAGAACTGCCAAATTTCACCCATCACTCTGAGCAAAATACACTGTGCTGCCCAGCACAGATTTCCTCCAGATTGAACTTCAGCAATGACGGCCCCAAATCTAAACATGAATAATTTTATTGAACCCCTCGCCCGTGGTGGACTTAATTGGATTTAGAGCCCACCTTTAAAAACGGTCCAGCTACAACACTGAGTATGACATGCCATTCTGCCTGTACCAGACTTGTACATATCTGCAGACGGATCCTACACACACAAGTGGATGAGTAGACTTGTGGACAAGTCGTTAATGGTCTCCCGCGGTGAGATAGTCAAGTTGTGGCGGTGCTCTCGCGAGATCATTGCTCTCGCGCGGCAAATGCTGGTTGCCGACTTCTACTCCCCGTTAAAAGGGACCGTAGTCTTGAGAGCAGTAGTCTCGCGGGGCCAGCAGTCTCGTGAGAATACCTGGGGAATTGCGGGGAGATTCGGAACGCTATCACTGTGACAGACATTTACGACTTGTCCATAAGTCTAGTGGATGAGTGACCTGGAGATATTTTATCAAGAATATTTCAGGCCTGGAATTTCATCTTTGAAAGGGCAAGGCCATTTTCATTTTACAAAGGGTGCTTACATTGGAAAATCTTAACGCCATAGGGAAACTTTTGAAGGAGCACCAAAGCCAAGATGAGGGGTTAACGGGGGCCATTGACTCCATGTCCGGTGTGTAATTCCAGGCCTGAGATTTGCAACAACTAATATGCCTGTTATCGTACAGGTATATTGGAGGCTACTAGCCAGCCTCATTGCCTCTTAAAGGCACTGGACACTATTGGTAACAACTCAAAATAATTATTAGCATAAAACCTAGTTTTTGAGACGGAAGTAATTCTCACTAAAATATTTGAATTTGATTTTGAGACCTCAGAATTTGATTTTGAGGTCGCGAAATCAAGCATCTGAACACACAACTTTGTGTGACAAGGTTGTTTTTTCTTCCATTTATCTCGCAACTTCAACAACCAATTGAGTTGAAATTTGCAAAAGTTTGTTATATTGCTCTTATGTTGAGATACACGAAGCTAGAAGACTGATCTTTGACAATTACCAATAGTGTCTAGAAATGCCAGAAAGGCCCTTCCCTAACATAAATACAATTTGAGATTTGCAATTACTGGCTGTATATTGTGATATGACGGTGCTGTTATTTACATTGTAAACCGAGGATGCTGTGTTTCAAATAATATTTTACTTGATATTTTTAATATATCTTACTTCATATGTTCACCAATTCCAGAATATTACTTTAATACAACATTTTTGTTTGTTCTGTTTCAGAACAATAACATGATAACTCCAAACTCTCTCTAATGACATTATATTAAATTTGTTTTTTTACATATTTTACAACTTCTAGCTGTTGACAACCAAAGTGATGAGAATAGGCAATGTCGAATGTCCGGTCCTTCACTCTTGAAACATGTACATGTATTTGTAAAGATGGAACATTTTTGATGTAAAATCAACCAGTAAATGGGTTACCATTATAAAAATAACAAACCAAAGACGCATGTGGGCACATCACGCATTTATCCTATTTCAATGTAATCAATTGAGAAGTTGGTATATATAAATAAAACAAAGAAGTGATAAAACTTAAAACATTTGAATGTCTTTTTGCTAAGCATTCTTCTAATGATGTGTGTTAGCACTGTATACTCAGTACTTTCCCGAGTTCTGTGAAAATTGCAAAGGTCGTGGGTTCGAATCCCACCAAAGTGACTTCAGCCGATCAAGACTAGTTGTTTGGCTTCTTCCAATAGACCTTGATCATGCTGCCTCCATCTTGGTCATGTTCCTCGTATTAATTAACAATGAATGCTAATAATAATTTTGCAATTAGGAACCAGACTATTTTGTTCTTCCAGCCTCGGTTTGGTAACATTGATATCAATAGGATAAATTTAAGATGGCTGCACCGTGATAAAGGTCCATGGACGGACACTACCATAGGAAGACTGGTAGTCCATCGCTGCGTGCCATGTGGAGAAGGCAGTCTAGTATCACCAGCATGTCAAGAACTTCCCGTACTGGGCAGATACACAACACGCCTCGTTTCAACTCGCTGCGGTTACCCCAGCCTGGGTAGAATCAAATTAAAAACCTCGGTTTTGTCATTAGGCAGGATTTATGATTAGGTCATTGGGATTATGACCTTGTCTATGATTGGTTGATTAGGATGATGGCCTTTGCTATGATTGGTTTATTAGGATTATGGGCTTTTCTGTGATTGGTTTATTAGGATTATGGGCTTTTCTGTGATTGGTTTATTAGGATTATGGCCTTTTCTGTGATTGGTTGATTAGGATTATGGCCTTTTCTGTGATTGGTTTATTAGGATTATGGCCTTTTCTGTGATTGGTTTATTAGGATTATGGCCTTTTCTGTGATCTGCTGTAAGAGAACATTAAAAGAAAAAACATACTCGTTTAAAAAATGTGCTCTCAGCCGCCTTAAAAGGTATTGAAGCATTTTCCCCCCGATTTCATTTGAGGAAAGAGGGGGCAAGGATCCCCCGCCCCCACTGATTATGTTTTATAACTTAATGAACTTAGATCATCATGTTTTCATACCTCTTTTCATAATCTCCGCTCGAGACGTCTCCACATCCAGAAAAGTACCATAACTTTTAATCATATCGGCAACGAATTGTGGGTGGCGCCCTCTCATCCAACCATAGCCTCGTAAGACGTCCATTATGAGATCGTAGCGATGCTGCAGCGATGACCGTGAGCCTTGATCGAGATACGTTCGGATCACGAGATCCATATTGCCTGGATTAGAATGTGAAGACCAAGAGATTATTATTTTGGTTTGCGGTAACACTACTTGCCAGGTATAAATGATGTCCTTTTGGGAACTTGTGCATCATACTTTGTAGTTTGTGCCTTTGAACTTGTGTATAGCCTATCTACTTGCTAGGTAGCTTTTGAGAACGTGTGTATCTACTTGTTAGGTAGGTTTTTGTCCTTTTGAGAACTTGTGCATCTACTTTGCTAGGTAGTTTGTGCTTTTGATTTTGTGTGTAGCCTATCTACTTGCTAGGTAGATTTTTGTGCTTTTGATAACCTGTGTATCTACTTTCCCTTTGCTAGGTAGTTTGCGCTTTTGAGAACTTGTGTAGCCTATCTACTTGCTAGGTAGATTAATATGTGCTTTTGAGAACTTGTGTATCTACTTGCAATGTAGATTTTGTTCCTTTAGAGAACTGTATTGCTTTATATTCTACAAACCGCGGAGTAGATTTTCGGAATTCGGGAGACTTCTCAGTTCTGAAAAGATTTTGTCCTGCTTTCTACCTGGGCGGAAGGTAGAAAATCGGCCGAGCAAACAAAGTTCTATGGCAAAAAAGCTTTCAGTGTAGCTGGGCAAATGGTTTTGAATAATCTTTATACTACTGTTACTTCATCTACATTTCGTTAATAGGTTCTAAAGACTCAACTTTTTCATTGTAATTGCTTTCACGTGCTTTCATTTAGCCCATCTTGATGTTATTATACGCAAACGAGTGGGGTTTCATTCTGAAACGGCATCAGTCTGTTAAGATGCAGTCTCAAACAGACAGACAAAGCCCGACAGACAAACAAACAAACAAGCAATTCTCACCCAAGTTATAGCCGAAGAGTATCTGCTCTCTTTGAAACACAAATGCAAGGATGCGTCTCTCAATCTGGAAGGCAATCTCTCCAAGTATCGTCTGATTCGGATCGAATCTTCTGAATACAGAGCTGGTTCCTTTTTCCACGGAGTATTGTGTCAATGGCGTTGGGGCTATCCGAGGTTGTTCGTTGTAGTACACACTCCTTGCCTCTTGGGGCACCTGGTCTACTGCTGAGTCGCGAGAAGCTGATATTGCTTTCCAAATTCTAAACCGTTTGATGGCATTTTGACGCAGGCGTGTTATGTTGTACCTTGTCTCGAAACGTCTGTCGTCAAGTTGTTCAGCTGCCTTCTGCATCCGACGAAGGCGTGCATCAAAACGGTATACACCCTCGTCGAAAGCATCTCTTGTGTGGTTTGGGTCTTTTTGAAAGTTTGAGATTGGCGCGTGATTTCCTTCGACTTCAGATTCAGCCAATGAAGCGACGTTTGTTACCTGATTTGAATCGTGCTTGACTCTTTCGGAAGAGGAAATTGGTGGATTAAATGAACTTCCTAAATTTCCTGATTCGTTCTTGACTCTCTTCGAAGAGAAGGTTGGTGGGTCGACAGAACTTTCTAGACTTGCTGAATCTTTCTTGTCTCTTTGGGAAGAGGAAAATGGCGGATTGAAAGAACTTCCTAAACTTCCGTTCCGAGATTGTGACGTTTCGTCCTTTTCAATGACCCGCCCATTTGCAGCAGCTGTGTTAGTATTTCCTTCAGATTCAGCCAGTGAAGTGAAGTTATTTTGTGCCTGCTGAGCTGAATCTTTCTTGACTCTTCTTGAAGATGAGAATGGTGGATTAAAAGAACTTCCCAAACGTCCGCTCCGCCATTGTGACGTCTCGTCCTGCTCAATCTCCCGTTCGTATGAAGCAAGTGTGGTAGTATTCCCTTCAGATTCAGCCAGTGAAGTGAAGTTATTTTGTGCCTGAGCTGAATCTTTTTTGACTCTTCTGGAAGATGAGAATGGCGGATTAAAAGACATTTCTACACTTCCGCTTCGCCATTGTGAAGTTTCGTCCTGCTCTATTTCCCGCCCATTTGCAGCAGCTGTGTTGGTGCCCACATTGATTGCATTGGACTTCAACACTTGTTGACATATCTCTGCAGCTGATCGGACCAACTGCTCCGTTGTACGAGCAGTCATCATCAAAGAAGCAAGTCTCTGCGCTGTGTCTTCACCATCCTCCTCCAATAGACCTTTCTCTCCGAACCATGATATAACAGTGCCGATGAGAGCCACTTGTTTCAGGTTGGCGTTTCTTTGTAACTGGTGCAGCTTTTGCTGAAGTAAATGGTTCTCCTTCTTCAGATCGTCTACATCTTGCTTCAACTCACTTGCTCCCTTGTCTACTTGGGTTGGGTGTTGGTACTGGTCTCTCAACTCCCATTCGGCTGCAGCTGTGGATGGACCAAACGCCCCTTCATGATCAAGGCCTTCAGCTTCACCTTGGCTATTAAGGGAGGATCTATCTGGTGTCCTGATATCAGCGAGTCTTAGGGATGGAAATACGTCATCAAGATCATGTAGGTTGATGTCTTGCGCCATTTATGTTACTTCTCTACACCGTCCATAGTGATTTACAAACCAACCTAGAAACTTTTCCCACTGGCAGCTATTTACCTTTTACAACTGTTGTTCCTAGCCTCAACCCATGGTCTTCATTGGTGAAGTGTTACCCGGGTGGTATCAAAGCATCTTTAGTGCATTTTTTTTTATCAACACTCTACGTCCGTTGTTACCAGGACGCGATTGTGACGAAAGAGGAATACGAACCGTGGCCGCGCATTTAAGGAGCAATCGCGCGTTTTGTAAGTTCTGCATGCGCGCGTTATCATGCGTCAGTGATTGTACGTCACGTATACGAAGCACCACGGGTTCGGCTGTTTGTAAAGCCCCCATTCCAACGAAAAGCCGTCGGTCTATCTACTGACTGACGAAGATTTAAGCTGGATCCTGTAAGCCGAAGCCTTTGGAAAAGAGCCTAAATTCAAGATCCAAACTGACCCCGACTTGGGATCCGGTGGCCATAGCACGGCTTTGGTGTACATCTTTGGTGTACGGTCCTGCCTAGAGCCGACGCGTCGGGCGAAGTCCTTGGGCCGGGGGACTGTCCCTCGGAGATTCTTTCCCCGGAGATTCCGTCCCGAGCAACGGGAACGTCCTGATTGCGGCGTCCATTTAAACAAATTTTCGTCATTACATCACGCAACTCGGGGTCACCGTTACTGTGCATATAGTGTGCCTCTGTGACATTAGGAGTTTGGGCTAGACCACTGGACTAGGTCCTTTGTCTTTATCCGTAGGCAATGATGAACGTCTTCTGGAAGGAACTGATGTGGCGGGAGACTCTGTCCCCCTGACGTTGACGGTGCCCTCGCCCTCCAAATTCGGCGAACTGTGCAAACTTGTTCTGATAGCGCCCTCTATTGAATCACCATCCTTACCCCATTTTTATTTTTCATGAAAGGGGACACAGTATATCTCCGGGGACAGATTTCCCCCCAAGAACACCTTCATGTTCTAAAGCCGGTGTTACTACCCCGCCCGCCGTACCCCCTAATTGCCCCTATTGTTGTAAGCGGCGAATGGTGTAAAATGTTGTCTGATAGCGCCCTCTTTTGACTCAATTTCCTTTCAGCCAACATTTAGTTTTTTTAACAGTATGGCAGGTTTTAAAAGCACACAAAATAAAAACTCTGCCATGTTTGGTGAATTGGGTTACTTTCCTGTTGCTACTCTAAATACAAATAAATAAAACACGTCTGTAATAATATTTTATCTACATGATCTTATGACATCTTTTTATTTACACAGATTTTAGATAACTTTACACACATTTGTTTGTAGGGCTGGAATTTAAACCTGAACAAAAGTTTACCAAAGGTGTCCAGTGTCTTTAAAGAGATGGCATGCCTTTGGTAATTATTCAAAAAATTAATAACTATAAAAGCTTACTTGGTAAAAAAAGAGCAAAAAAGAGGTGAATTTTCACCATCACGCTTGCATCTGAGGAAGGCTTTGGGCATGAAGCTTTTCTCAGTCATCTGAAAGCACTCAGTTCTATGCAACAATGGTGTTTTGTATTTTAATTATTTTCTTGCAAGTTTAATGTCCAATTCAGCCCAAATTTTCAGAGGTTTGTTATTGTATGCTTATGTTGAGATACAACAAGTGATTCAAATAACAGAGTATAAGCTATACTAGTATTCTCCCATTGCTTTGAAAATGTACTTGCTGAATTACGTGTCTTTAATAATGGTGTTTTACTGATCCAGTGCTCCCATGGCATTTCCACTGTCGATGACCCCATGAGTTTTAGCTTTCATGGAGCTTGTATGAACATTGTCCGCAATACTAGAGATGTGGATCAAAAAGCACAATTTCCTTATAATCTTGAGAAAATAAACTCAAATTTTTTCATCCAGCAGACATAGAAAGTATGATTTCAGTTTAAGTCTGAACTTTCTCGTCCCTGGTATTGCACATTTTTTAGCGTCCATCATGATGAATTTCCCTCAAGATGTCAGGTACTTCTTGGCGAGGTGGTTGGTTCTCTTCTCAAATGCTGCTGATTTGATGGGTGTGCTGGGCTCATAGAATGGATTCATCGAGAGCTGTTGGTACAAGGGATTTAAACTTGGCTTAGTAAGAACAATAGGTAACTGTCACCTAAGCACAATTATACCTTGGTTTGCAAGTTACTTTAAACAATATTGAAAGATCATATGATCAGTGCGATACAGGGACCAATGATATAAAGTCAGTAAGCGCAAAAATCTGCTAAGCACAGAAAAGTATTGCTTAACATAAACAGGTAAACAGCCAAAATTACATTAAGTTGACATTGTTGTGGCTTGTGACTCGCTCAATTTTTTGCTTAGCAAAGAAATTTGACAAGCAGTATTTTCTGCTAAACAGCTTTATGAAATTGAGCCCCGAGGTCGATTTCACAAAGAGTTAGGACTAGTCCTAAATTAAAAACTTTAGGCTAGTCCTAAGTTAGAATGAGTAACTCGTCCTAACTGGAGATAAGACTAGTCTTAACTCTTTATGAAATCCACCCCTGGTCTCTATTTCACAGATATTGTCTTACCACACAGCTGAGAGTTTTCATAACTGTTGTATCTCCCTTCAATTGATATAATGTGCGTTTTAAACTAACAAACTTTGGTTTTTCACATAGTGGAAGTGAGTTTACCTTGATAAATATCTCGTAAACTTCAGAGAAGAAATTCTTTATTCCATCTTCATTCTTGATGTCATGTAGAACAATGAATCGAATACGTAATCGAAAAGTTAAGGAAATCAATTCAGAATATGGTTACAGGACAACAATAAAACCAAAATGTTCTGAAGTTTATCTGCTTTTACACCTGGTAACTTGTTCATGAATTATTGAGTGTAAGCAGATGATTGTAAATAGTCCAAGCCAGCTCAGTGTGCATAAACAGAGCTACAGTGTGCCTTAACAAAAGGTTTATGCACACCCATGTGACGCGCTCTCCACCAATAGGAGTAGAGAAACTGTCTGGGGTATTTATGAATATTCAATAATATCAATGACCATGGCGTAGCATCTATTGCCCCTTGTGCTCCGGGGTTTTCCTCCCACATCTTAAACTGAGGTTTTTCTTCATTGTCTTGTCTCTTCACGTTTGGCTCTAATAAGAGCAATGAGAATATCCAAATCGAACATCAATGACCCTTTTTTTTCTCTCTTTAAAATACCGGCGAGGCCGAGAATAAACTTTAAAAACGTTATTAAAGGGATATGTCCAGCTGTGACAAACGCCGATACAAACCATTCATTGAACTTATCCACGATCTTCAGGTACCTGTAACAAAGCAGAAAAGTATGTTTCATGTTTACATACTTTGGAAGGTTTCTAATACTCCCACCTCCCATACCCCCCCACCCAGGCCCGAATGCTTTGTTTTTTTGAAAGGGCAAGGGCACCAAGGCATTTTCTCCAGGGTAAAGGGTACCCTATGCTATGTTGCCCTTACCCTTTCAAAAACAAAGCAGACAGACCTTGAACTCTCCTCGAATCACAAGTTGAGGTCTGATTTCTCCGTTCACAAAAAACTCACATGTTATTGGTTCCCCACATGTGTTCATCAACGAGATCCAATGCTGCATGGGCAATGAACTGGTTCAAATGGCGGTGATCATCTTTCTGTAAAATAAGACAAAACAAAGATTTGCATGTTGATTAAGTGTTGATTAAACCTCAAGTACAACTAGTACGACCACGAGCAAGATCTTATCTGTATTGTTATTAATGAACAAATATAATAGTTGCTTCTGATTGGTCAATCCATAGCAACATCAATATATATCGCACACACACAGCCAAGGTACATCACACCCTGCTGTTTCAACTCCGAGTATTGTGCTACTAAAGCTATACGCAAAATGTGTTTTTATCTGTGTGTACACAGCGATGCGTCACCTGCGCATCAAGTTTGCTTAAAGATTAATCACTTATCACACACACACCCGTGGATTGATCCATTTATTAGCACACGTCTCATATTTTAATACCAAGCCACTTCGAACTTATGCCTTGCTGGATATTGTGATTGTTACGGAGAAGTTCTACTTTCTAAAAAAAAAATCTGTTTTCCATAATAAAGAGCACTTGTGATAATTAATAATAAAATATTATAATCAGCACATTACTGTACAACTAAGACTGAGTGAGAGCATGTGAGAGTGTGTCCTATCCCCCCCCCCCAAGCTAACAATCATTTGATTTAGCAATAAATTATAACACAAACAACCGGGGCCAACCATTGGCCATTGCACCCATATAGTGATAAAATCGTATCTCGTTGTTTTTGCACCTTGGCCGTGTCTGTCCCCTTCAGCTGCGGTCCACATTCCATCTCAAAGACAGGATTGTCATGATGACCAACAATGACAAAATAATAGCTCCCAGACATTGTTAAAAATCCCCTTTTTGTCCGCGCATTCACATCCACTCGTCAAGAAAAGCTTCCGATCTTCTGCTTGGTTTCAGCCTCTCTCCGCCTTGTACGTATATGTGTTTACGACTTTACTTTGCTCAATATGGGAACCAGACTAGGCCAATGACAACATAACTATTTTATGTTCAGAAATATATTAAAATATAACAGTCGTTGGTAATTGATTGACCAATCAAAATAGCGCTTTCATTCCGCGCCACAGGATTAGCCAAATGTCAACCTTTTTCTGTAAGAATCCGCTATCAAAACTCAGTGCCTATTTTATCCTTGGTAATGTCAATAATTGTATCCTTTGCTAAATTACTTAGCCAAAAATAGCTGAAAATTCACCCAAATTATTACAAAAATTGTACATTTCTAATCAATTATTTCATATAATTTGAAAAAGTAAGTTTTTTTTGTGGCAGATAAGCCTAATCACTCTCTTGAAATTCATCCGCCACACCACTGCTCCAAAATTTCAAGATGGCCACTTTTCCTGTTGGCTCCTAAAGTGCAAAATAAATTTGTTCTCAGTTGATTTTCTGCATGTACAAGGGTTGACCATTGTTGAGCTTTTACGAAACGTGAGTATAAGTATTACTAATCATAACTATAGGTGTTTCACACTTTAATTGGGCTCAGTTTTTACACAATTAGCACAGAAACGGTGGTGGTTGTCATGGTTTTGAACCAAGCGGGAAGTGTTCGCACAGGCTACACACTGTGTAATGCATTGAGGAATGCAAGCACGTCAAGTCAATGCGCCGCGGCCTTTCCAGTGAAAGTGCGCCATCGTCATGATCGTCATTGATTGAGAAGATGACATTCTGGTTTTAGAATCCTCTCCTTTTCACTTCCAGAAACAGACGATTGACTGTGGATATTTGGCATTGTCCAGTAATTAGTATAGTTTGCCAAAGCAAAAATAAATTGAATAATTTTTTTTTTTTAAATTAAAAGAAATTGTTGTAGTTGTTAGTTATAACTTGAAAGCGATGCTAATGTCTCATGAATTTACGTAAGTTTTTAAATAGTCCTAGTAACCGGAGTCCCCTATACTCTTTTCGAAATTTTTGTCGGGCACGTTTTATAGAATTGCACACAATTTTGCTTGAAAGTGAATATGCAGACTGCATGCTGTGTCACACTCACATGCAAAATTTTGCGCAATCTCTGTCAATTGTGAAAATCAGTAGTATGTTCTCAACATCCAAATCCCATAATCCATTAGAGGCACAGTGTTCTGTTTGGATAACTTTCCGTATGGCGCCACCACTTTTTCACAAATTTTTACAAAAAGGGATATCTCATTGAGGTAACAAGGCAAATATTTTAACAGGGGTTTCCCTTAACTTTTTTTTTCAATCTCCCGCCGGGCGGGTCAACCACAATTCTCGATCGCCCGCAGGTTTTTTCACTAGCCCGCATGTATTTATACACAAAACAACACAAAAAAAAACACACAAAAATGCTTTTAAAATTGCTTTTTTTAAAGGATTTTATATCTGAATTTTTACCTTAAACTATCCCTTTTCCATCAAAAACAACTTAAATGACTTCATGGTTAAGGCCGGTTTATAGTCGGTCACGCGATGGTCGCGCGACGGAAATCTTGCGCCCAATCCTAAGACTGAGGCCTAAAAACGTGTCTTTTTATGATCGCGCGCACAGATTTCCGACTCGCGACCGACTATAACTCGGCCTTTAGGGGGTCGGTTGATTTGAACATGTTTTGAACTCCGTTTGCAACAAAATGTTCAGTCAACAACGCACATCGAGAAATAATTCAATGAACTTTGCCCCGCAACGCCCTCTGTTGACAAAAGTTGTCCATGTTATTGGAATTCCTCCAAGGCTGTACATTGTGCACAATCTGCAGGCATTTTATGCACAACGTGCGGCAATTATTTACTCCGTTCGTGAACGTGTACTGCATTGAAGTCTAGTCAAGAATATCATGATCCACAGCCATCAACGGCCAATCACAGCATGCAGAGTGTTGGTCAGAATGGACTTTGGACGACTGTGTGTGTTGTGTATGTGCTGTGCATACTGCATGGAGTACCAGTGGGCGACCGTGTACTGTAATTACAGTAAGGATACTCGGCACCATGTGGTTGTGCATCGTGTTTTTAATTGATTGTACGTGTTTTCTGAAACGAACGACAGCAATTCCGGTCCGGATCACGGCAAAATTAAATCTAGCAAGTACTTAGAATTGTCAAACTTACTAGTTTAAAAGCTTTAGTAAAAGTCTTCTGTGGGATTTTGCCACTGAATTCTCATTTATATAAGAAAAGGAGTAATTATTTGACTCGCTCGGCGGGCTAGTGAGAAAGGGTTTTCACTCGCCCGCCGCTATTTTCACTCGCATTTGGCGACCGGGCGACCGCTAATTTCGAACCCTGTTTAACCTTGTGATTTGCAAAAAGTTTTTCCGAACATCAATCCAACTTCAAGTGGAGTTGGATGCCAGTGTTACCATAGAACAGGAGTACAGCACCCAGTTTCTGGGTTTGGTTTTTGGTAGGTTTTGGAAAAAACTCGCGCAGATATTTTGGTTATTGGGCTCAGTCAAAGATGAGGAAAACGATCCTGTATCGCAATTGACATGCCCTGCGTTTGATTCCTTGGCGTAGGGGTCTTGTTTCTCTCTCCAAAGATTAATAAGAATACAACAACAATATTGGTGTGGAACCAGACTAAAACTTGTCATAAGTCAACCAAAGCAGTCACTGCGCAGATTTGTCCCCCTTATTCGATCCCCGTCTCATGAGAATGGGCCTCTCAAAAACATTCCGATATTAGGCCGTGTACGAAACGACGACTTCGGCTACAGCTACGTCTAGATCAGCGCGTCTACCAGTGTTGAAGGATAGCAGACGTGCGCGATCTAGCCGTAGCTGTGGCCGAAGTCGCCGTTTCGGACACGGCCTTACATTATGACTGGTAGGCTCCTGTATATGTATTTGTTATTTTTCAATATCTTTTTATCTCTTAGCCTGCTGTGTAGAACATGGCCACAGGTGGTGGAGCCTCTTTAATGAGGGGCGGAGCCTCAGAGCCAAGAGTCCGATCATCTGGATCAAGGGTTCATCGTTCTCTTGGAGGAGCTGAAGACAATTTCCGCTTTAACTGGATTGGAGAAAAGGATGAGGGTCGACCGAACAACTATGTAATTACAACTTTATAATTTTTTCATGTATTTACATGATTTTGGTTTGTCGTGGCTGAGCGGTCTAGTTCACCGAACCCAACCTCTGGTGTTGTCAGCAGCAGCATCATGGGTTCTGTCATGACACTTTTGCCCTTGAGCAAGGCACTTGGCCATAATTGCTTCATAAAATATGGGAAGGTTGTGCATTCTGCTCCTTCAACATGTTCAACCAGGCTCCTACTAGATGATACCCATGCCTACATCCTTATGGACTGTGAAGGGGGTAACCCCATTTCAGGATTAGGTCGCAATGTGCCCCTGTGGCAGTTGATTTGCCCCTGTGGCAGTTGATTTGCCCCTGTGGCAGTTGATTTGCCCCTGTGGCAGTTGATTTGCCCCTGTGGCAGTTGATTTGCCCCTGTGGCAGTTGATTTGCCCCTGTGGCAGTTGATTTGCCCCTGTGGCAGTTGATTTGCCCCTGTGGCAGTTGATTTGCCCCTGTGGCAGTTGATTTGGGTGATAGCCCTGGGGCCAATTTCACAAAGCAATAATGTTCATCGCAAGACAAATTTTCAGTATCACCATAGTGATTTGTACTGTGACATCACACTTTACTTAGCAACTACGATTGATTTGCAGTTACGATCAATCTTAGATCTTTGTGAAATCGGCCCCAGATCAGTTAAGTGTAGCTCTCACCTTGAATTGACCATATGGCCTTGGGATGACCCTAGTGTCAAAGAAGTTAAAAAATAATGACCTCTCTGCTTTTTCACTTATATTACAGCTGGTATGTTGTTTTTGTCTAGAGTTTGATTGATACTATTTTTCCTTTTGATAAATACAGTGGGACTGGAAGCCTAGCTCAACATTTGCCGATCCCACTATGGATGGATTGATGACAGTTTCCTCTGGCAAGAAGTCCAAGACCAAGAACAAGGACAGAGAGAAGAAATCCACTGCCTCGGCTGCCTCAGCCCAGGATTCTCTGACCTCCTCTCCGCCTAGAAGAGAGCCGAGCCGCCGCCACACCCCTGCAACATTCCCACGCACCAGGAATGTTGCAAGTGTGCGTGAGAGGGCGGAGCTAGAGATGTTGAAACAGCAGCTTACATTCAGCGATATGGAAGAGGTATGTTGATTATACACTGGTCCGCTTTCATTATCCTCCCTGTCCTTGTGATGTGGGTGCAGCTGACAAACATCACCTTGGACCAATCAAAACACAGATATGGAAAGCTAACTTCCGGGCATCTGCACGCAGTGTCCACATATATGTATTTTGAACAGTACATGCACGTATTTGCATGTAATGTTGGTATGAAAGATTTGACTGCGTATCTCAATGTGAAATGAATGTAGGTGAAATGTGATTATGGACGTGGACTGACCCAGGCTTGAGGCCCAGTCTCTGGCGTAATTCACGGGCCTTGAAGTGTGACATCCGATGTTCAGGCCACGTCGATTAGACCTCGCATGTAATGGCAGTCCTCAAAATAACCCACAGCACTCACATCAATTAGGCCAAACAAAATAATATGTGTGTTTCCGGTTACCCGACCGACCCTAGAAAAACACGCCGACCCTACAGAATTTTATACATTTACAGACAAAATAAAATAAAACGACCCCGATCCCACTCCCCGTTTGACAAAATACCGCACGATTTTAACGTTATTATATTTGATGTTTCCTTTTTTCTAAAATGTTTTCACATTTAAAATAAAGCATTAGAAAATACACATTTTCTTACGAGAAAAGACGACGTTGATCCATGGTTGATCAAGTACTAGTATTGCAACGACTGACGGACGACGTGTGTAGCGTGTGTTGGGAGGTCGCAGCATGCATTTACACGTGCGAGTTCGCCCTCGCATTTGCGCCGCCTGGAAACCCGCTAAAATTCCCACGTGACACATCGAGTCTTGTCTCAATGCGTTTATTGCCGGTTCGCGTAGATTTTACCAATAGAGGGCGTTTTATCTCACTGAATTGCATTGTTCCAAAACGACCTCTAGCGTTCAATGTTTCTTGTATTTTGTTGCCGCACGCAAAGTACCAACGACTACAGGCGTAGAATCTGCTTTTGTGTTACGTGAAATTTACAGACCTCGGAACGGTTGCTTTTTGGGGCTTATTTTCTGTGTCATTTTAAGAGATTTTCGAGTCGAACTTGGACATCGTTGAATTTACATGCAAGGGCAAAAATATTTTTAACAGTGATTCCTACCCTAAGTTTTGAAGCAATAAAATAATTCAACTAAATAAAATGTGTTTTCGTCCCTACCGACCTTAATTTTTTGGCCGGTGTTATAGGAAACACATATATTATTTTGTTTGGCCTTAGGACTAACAGCAATTGCTGTGGTGCCCTCTGCTTTTGCTGTGATGCAAAAATTCAAGAAGTAAAAAGAGGAAGGACAAAATATAACTGAAAAGTTTAAGAACTAACAGCTTTACACCCCCAAAAATGTCCCTGTCACTTTTACCTATTTGGTTTAAAACATTGTCAAGTAGTAAATCATACAGCGGTTCTTTAGTTAGTTATTGGTTATAACTTTTTACTTTCGCTAACTTTGCATAATGTGCACATATTGTTTGTTTGTGTAGCCTATACATGGGTTTAGTGTATATTGTATTTTTGTAGTTTTAATGTTTTTAGACTTAGTAGCTTTGACTTAGTATTGACTATTGACTATACATTTATTTATATTAACAGCCACTTGCAGATAGTCCAGCCTCAGCAGCTATCAACAATGTCCGTCGAGATGTGAAGACCCAATCCAGAAAGTCTCCACAGGTCAACCATTCTGAGGAGGCTACACGTGAAGTTGTACACCAGCGCACACAATCTGCCAATGAGGCCAACCATGTCAACGAAATGGTATAATAATGATAATAATAATAATAATAATAAAATAATGTTTATAAGGTGCCAAAATTCACCAAAATGAGGTACTCAAGGCACACAAGAGGGGAAACCACACACCGCAAGAAAAATATTGTGGTTTTTAACTTAATCTTGAAAGTATCGAGACTAGAAATATTGCCAGTTTGAAGAGGTAAATCATTGCAGAGTGTGGGTCCAGCATGGGAAAATGACTTGTCGCCCCATGATTATTACTACTCCTAGGATCTCAATCATCAAAACCCCTTTCACGTGAGAACCGAAAACTAAATGGCCATCGTTTCACACGACTGATCTCGGCAATTCTAAACAGGGATACAATTTTTGGAGGAGGTCTTGATCCCGGTTGTTTATAATGCGGGTCCGTGGCGATTTCATCACACGGATTCAGTTCACACGGCGCAAGTTTGGGGTTTTATTACACCGATGTGAGTTTGTTTCAAACAACCATCGTTAAAAGATCTTGGTGAAACGGGCTCAAGAGCTGGCAGGGTTCAAATTTGGGGGAAACTCAACAAGATTGAAAGGCTTGTTGATCAACATATCTACTGGACTAGCATTTATGGTACAAGACCACATTTTGGTTTGATGCACACAGTTAGCCCATAATACAATCATCTTCAATCAAAAATTAATTCCCCCCAAAACAAATGTTAAAGTCTGCCACTGATGCTGGCAGAGATGTTAATAATTGTCTCTCTTTTTTTTTGCAGGCTGACAGAAACCAGATAGTTGCAAGACTTATGCAAATCAGGGTGAGTTCAAAATGTGGTCACAACAATGCTATTGTTCTCATAGGGCAATAACCTTTATGCTGAGGATCTGAACACCTTTAGCCCTTTATACACGGCCAAAATGTAGCCAGGGTCCCTTGCTACAAAATGTACAACCGTGGATTGTTTATTTGTTATCACCATGAGTGAGATTTTGTCGTAGGTCCGGACCTCCGACAAAATGTAGCAATGTTGGACAAGGGACCCTGGACACTCCAAAAAATGTTGTTCTTTCACACGAGGTGCATTTTGTAAAATCTTACAACCATGCTACAATTTAGCAAGGGACCCTTGCTAAATTGCTCTCGTGTGAAAGGGGCTATAGGTAGCTTTCAAAGACCAGCCGTCGATTTCACCAAACACTTCCTAACTTAGGATTAATCTTAGGACTTAGGACGAGTTAAGTTCCGCATCCAAAGACGTAGGCTGAATATGCTAACTGGAGATAGGATTAATCCTAGCGTTTCGTGAAATCGACTGGGTATCCTCACTTTGTGTATTCCAACATATGCAACAAATCTGTGAGAACTTTGACTCAATTGGTCATTTAAGCTGCAAGAGAATAGTGAAAGAAAAAACACTCTTGTTGCACAAATTTGTGTGCTTTCAGATGCCTAAAAAAAGACACGCCACTTAAATGATCCAAATAGTAACTAGTTCTTATACATAGCGCATTTTACAATTACCGTATCAATCCCGTGGTCATTGGGCCTATTACATTCCTGTAATCTTTCTCAGCTCCCTGGGGAGTATACAGCCCCGAGCTGCCATGCCTTCAGGAGGCTTTTTCAAATACAATATCAACCTCTACCCTCGCAGGTACCCCTGGGTGAGGGGAAGAGCTAAGCAATTAAAGTTAAGCATCTTGCTCAAGGACACAAGTGCCATCCCCGGGATTGAACCCCCACTCTGATGACTTGAATTTGATGCGCTCAACCACATGCTCTTAACCACTCGGCCGTGACACCCAACGATGCTTTGATGTCCCATAGCTTTATAATTTGTGTTCCTAAAATGTATTCCCACTTGCTGCGACAGGACTACATGAAACAAGCAGCTTCCATGATGACCAACTTGAATACTGAAAGCTCGGAGGACGGAACAGATGAGCAAGTTGCGAAGCTAGTCAACCTTCAGAATCATCTTCATGATCAGGAGCGTGGATACCTGGCCCTGCTGGAGAGGATGCTGTCCGATGAAGGAGCTGGAAGGAGTAGTCATAACTCTAACGAGTCGCAGTCGACCTCTATTGCTGAGAGTGCTTCAATCAACATCGATGCACAGTCTGACATCTCAGAAGCAACAACAGTAAGTATTATTGCAAGTAAGACGTATATTTTTTGTTTTTAGCCGTACATTGATGTGTGTTTGCACTGTA
Organism: Asterias rubens; assembly: GCF_902459465.1. NCBI lineage: Eukaryota > Metazoa > Echinodermata > Asteroidea > Forcipulatida > Asteriidae > Asterias > Asterias rubens. Next base: position 1,794,276 of record NC_047069.1, on the reverse strand, counting down.
TACTCGTTACTTTCCTGAGTCTGTGAAAAAATATCACAGGCATGTTACTCGGGTGGGATTCGAACCCAAGACCCTTGAAATTCTAGAGCAGTGTCTTACCAACTAGACTACCAAGGTTGCCCGATAGCTAGAGCCAGTTCGAATCCTATGTTGTGGCAGCATAAGAGATGTTTAATCTGGGATAAAGAATAACATGCCTGTGATATTTTTTTCACAGGACTCGGGGGGAAAGTACTAAGTAAGAAGTAGTTGCTGTATCATACAATTATAGAAAACTATCTCAGAGTGTTGCATCAGGCCTGATACTTCACAGAGGCAACGAAGGCGATTGCCTCCATGCCCTCTGGTCATTGCCTTGGGGCCCTTGAAATGTTCCAGTAGAAAGTTACAATTTCCTCATAGGGTGCCCTTTACCAAGGAGGAAACGCCTTCGTGCCCTTGCCCTATAAAAAACAAAGCATACAGGCCTGTTTGCATTGTAGTCAATGTAGATGTATTGTTCGGTATGGGTTCTTTGTGACAAACTTATATTACTTTTTTATACAACTCCTCCTTGAATAAAGTCTCCATAAAATCGATTAGTCTTGTTTATTTTTTTTTAGGGAAAAAATTTCCATCATTCATTTCCTGCGGAATACATTATGTTATGTTAACCAAAGTAATTCCAACTTATTTTGGTAGGTTAGTTTCAAGTAGAGAGCATGTTTACCAAGTTATAATTTGTGTCAAATTAAATGGCATGGAATCATTTTGTAACTCATAACACCAAACCACCAACCCCTGCACTCCCACATTTTTTACCCTACCACCTGGCGAAAAACAAAAAAGGAAGGGACGTTTACTGCACGCACACGTCCGAAGATCGAAAGCCAACTCGGAAGCTATCCGTCAGATCTTGACTATGCTAGTGGGTCGGACGCTTCCTCCATCGGACTCGGTGACGATGCTTCCTCTGTAAGTAGTCGAGCGTCTGACCTTCCGTCTGCGTTCGGGACGATGGAGCTCCATGAACAGTACAGCTTTATGCTTAAGAAGTATGACGACCAGGGGGACAAGGAAATCTCCAGTCTTGAGGAGGCGAGTCTGGACAGAGAAGAGGAGACGGAAGATGAGGAGTTGGCGTCAGCAATGTCTACCCTCACTCCCTCTGCTGATGTTACCGAGGTATGCATGCTGGTTGTTTGACAGTGGTAGCTTGCAATGCAGGGGTGAGCCTGGTCTAAGAGTTAGTTGGTTGGACAGTTCTGGAATTGTGGACAAGAGAGGCTGCATGGGGGAATGCTGGACTTGGCGGCATGAGGACATGTTCTGCGCCTATTTTTCAACGATTTTCAGGTTTCTAAAGTTGGGAAAAGGTTGTGCAAGGATGCTTGAATGCATGTTGTGTCACCCATAGTTGAATCAAACCATAGCCTGTTAGCTAGATAAAACAGAAGACAGCATAACTTGTTTGCTGATATTATTTGAGCATGGTTATTTCAGTTTTTTTTATTTATAGTTTTCCAGTATCAGTGCATAAGTCATGTGCTAGTAATATTATTTAACACAATGACCAATATATTCCAATCTAGGTTCGATTCTGTGCAATGGCATGGTTGTATTGGTTTCTGATACATAACTTCCATTGTGATTGTGTTTTTGGGGGGATTAGCAGGTTGACAAGGAAAACTTACTGGGTGAATTTACTGGTTCGAGGTTGGACAAAGAACAACTGACAAGAGCGGGATTTGAACCAACAACTTTCGGTTTAACATGCTGATGCTCTACTTATTGGTGTCTGCATGTACCTATGTTTGTGATCTCCTTATTTTGTTAATCTGTTTGAGGGTGCCATTCAAAATCCACATCCCCTTAAGGTGATCTGGCTGCCGCTCCCCAGGTTGTATCGTAAACTCGGGTGTTATCCCTGGCTACTTCACCGCTGTTAAAGGTTGTATGGCTTCTGACTGGCACTCCCGAACAAAGATATTTACAAAATAGGGCAGGATATCTCACTTGGTAGAATGCCTGCACAATAATCCGGAAGTCAAATTTGTCTTTGTTCAACCTAAAATCATTGAAATAAAACATGTATGTTATACCTCCTTTTATTTATCTTTTTTGACATGAGGTTTCAAATCCATGTAGTTCTGCTATTTCTGAACAAAAATTTGATATATCTATTTGACCTTTTTTTCTCAACCAAAAACAAACAGTCAAGCCAAATATAAAAAACAGTTTTCTCAGCTTTACATCTTGTATTTGAGTGTATATTGCTATTGGGACAAACAACCGCTATTTTCAATTTCTTTTGAAAGTGTCCGACAGGATACAATGCTAAAATTTGCTCTTTGCTTTCCTGAGAATTTTTTTGTAGAAAAACACGGGTATGTTGTGGCAACTGTAATAATCTGCCTTTCCTTACCCATTGTCTTTGAACAGTCGTGAGTTTTTAGTAATGAGTTGTGTAATATTAGCTTAACAGAGTGAACCATTGTTCACAGCTACTGATTCAGCAATTGTAGCATTGCCGTATTGAATATGTCTATTAGAACTAACTCGCTTTGCAAGATGCTTGACAAATCCTCCAAGCACACATAGTTAAGGTTACAACTTATCAGATGTCTTGGACCAGTCTCACCCCTGACGATTTGCACTACTCCTCTTTCCAATAGGAAAACCAAATAGTACCTGCTAATAGTGACATTTCCATTTGTATTTTTCAACTGTTCTACTGTACCTTTTCTTCATGACACTCCTATCATTATCAGTCCATTTGTTTGCCCTTGGAACATTTCATCTTTTTCCTACATGTATGCACCTTCTCAAATCATTTTCACAACTCCATTCGTTGCCTCTGTTGTTTCCAAACTAAATGTGTTGATTGCCGTGTAAATTGATTGAAACAATTGTCCGTTAAAGAAAATCAGAATAGTTATTTCCAGCCTCGAAATAACTCAAAGCCAGTGTCGTAGCTAGACCAATTTTAGTGGTGGGCTCTAAATCCAATTTAGTCCACCAAGGGCTAGCGGTTCAACAAAATGATTCATGTTTAGATATGGGGTCAAGCTGTGCTGGGCAGGACAGTTTTTTGAGTGCTGGGCATAATTTGTTAGTTCTGGGCAGCCCCGTTTGGCACCGCCCACCGTGGCTTTGACACTGCCCATGCAATTGCCGTTGGTGCCCTGTGCTTTTGCTGTGGTGCCCTTTGCAACAGTTCAAATAAAAATTTACATTTTGCTTATATTGTTGCCCCTTTAACCAGAGGGAAATTGGTGTGCCCCTTTAACGAGAGCAAGTTCAAGGCATGAAATTGTCATGTTAATGTTTAATACCAAGTTTATACACAATATTTGTTCATGTCCAATCTTTCATAATGTTCTTTATTAGGAAGGTTAACCATGGTAACAGTATGGTTTAAAATAACAACTATGCTACATGTCTATTGTTCTGCAAAATAGAACTTGTTTGTCATTTCAAGCCACTTTTGTTTACTAACAATGATTTTAATAGTGTACAAATTATGCCATATTGTCCGTCATATATGACACTCTTATTCATCCATAAAAACATATTTAAAGGCACTGGACACCTTTGGTAATCGTCAAGTACCAGTATTCTCACTTGGTGTGTGTCAACATATGAATCAAGTTTGTATTTATATACTCAGCGCCTTGAGTACCTTGTTTGGTAGATTAGGCGCTATATAAGACTTTGATATTATTTATTATTATCAAATAACAAATCTGTGAAAATTTCGACTCAATTGGTCATCAAAGTTGCAAAATATTAATGACAGAAAAAAACCTTGTTGTACAGATGTTTGTGCTTTCAGATGCCTAAAAACAGCGTCATGCCTGAAGTCTTTTAATATTTGAGTCAGAAATTACCTCTTTCTCAAATAACTATGTTACTTCAGAGGGAGCCGTTTTTCACAACGTTTTATACTATCAACAGCTCTCCATTGCTCTTAACCAAGTAAGTTTTTATGCTAACAATTATTTTGAGTAATTACTAATTATTGTGTCCAGTGCCTTTAAAGGCAGTGGACACTGTTGGTAATTACTCAAAATATTTATTAGCATATAACCTTACTTGGTAACGAGTAATGGGGAGAGGTTGAAGGTATAAAACATTGTGAGAAACAGCACCCTCTGAAGTGCCATAGTTTTCGAGAAAGAAGTAATTTTCCATGAATTTGATTTTGAGACCTCAGATTTAGAACTTGAGGTCTCGAAATCAACCATCTAAACGCACACAACTTCGTGTGACAAGGGTGTTTTTTCTTTCATTATTATCTCGCAAGTTCGATGACCGATTGAGCTCAAATTTTCACAGGTTTGTTATTTTATGCATGTGTTGACATACACCAACTGTGAAGGCTAGTCTTGGACAATTACCAATAGTGTCCACTGCCTTTAAAGTGTAAATCAAATACAAAGAAACTGAATTTACTCGGATGGATGTACAAATTTGAAGTCCATTCCGTTTTGGTTACAGGGTAACGTTGACATGAAGACTCGCATGGAAGAGCTGGAAGGATTACGTCAGCAACATGATCTCCTGAAAAAGATGCTACAACAACAGGAAGAGGTATCTACATACTGATTAACATATGAAGATTAATTATACAAATATAACATGGTTTGAGGGTGACTAGTCGATATTAGCTCCCCGAGTTATTGGAAGTTATTAACTGTTTGTCAACTTCCGATACCGAGGTGAGCTCATCGACTAGTCACCCGAAATACACCATGTTATATTTGTTTTACTATACTTCATACATATTCAGTTACCGGAACATCAGTTTTGAGCAAGAGAAAATGATGACTGTGAAACAAAATGCACAAGTTTGTTCATGTGTTGGATGTCGCTTAGAGAGCGCTGTTCGTCCGTGTATACAAAACAGTGCCACGATCAAAAGCGCCCGGGGATGACGTCCCGCAATGGTAGTGCGCATGACAAGTAGAATAGCTCCTGGGGAACTATAACTTGTCATGTGCATTTACCACTTGCGTGAATACTCACGTGCGCGCTTGGTAGTTAGCAAAATTAACACATGGCACGTGATGATGAATGGACCAATGAGAACGCGACTCTTTGTCATGAATATGTATGAGGTGTAGTAAATAATAAAAATCATCTTGAAATGTCCAGAAATACTGCTTTTCTGTTGGCTTTCAATGATGGTTATTACCACAAATACAAAGTCGTGTTGATAAAAAGAATTACAATTTTCTGGGAAATCCTTGGCGTGATTTACTGATTTGTAATAGATTGATTTCACATGACGTCATTGACCACCATTTTCGATGAAGCGTGCTCGTTTGCAATGCTATCGTTGGCTAAGAGTTGTGTGCAGCGCGTACACTCTTTCTCTTTTCCATTGTTTATCATCAAATACAACGGGCGATGGCGCCATGTGCAATCCAACTGTAGACCATATGGAATATGACGTCGTGCGGCTCAAATATCTGACCTACAAGAGGGCGTCTGTGCGTTTGCGTGTGTGTGTGCGTGCATGTGCTGTAGAAATCAAACTGGGAATGTTGCGTGTTTCGATGATGTACGCGTTTGGACGCGCATACGGTTTGTCCTACAAGATGGCGACTTTTCATAACAAAAAGGGGTTATTCAATCCGGACTATTGTGAACTCTGCCTTGAAGTAGAGATCACTTTTTCATTGGCTGTGGCGATTTTATATTTCCACCTTTTTCTCATTGAGGTAAAGGAATATTTGTAAACAATGGAGTCATGTTTTACGTATGTTGTTCTTTACAGCTGCGGGCATTACAAAATCGCCAGAATGCGTTGATGTTGTTGCAGGAAGATCTAGAAGGACGCATCAAGAAGTCAGAGGACCAAAGCGCAGACGAATGTAAGTTGCTTTTAAAGGCAGTGGACACTATTGGTAATTGTCAAAGACTAGCCTTCACAGTTAGTGTATCTTAACATATGCATAAAATAACAAACCTGTGAAAATTTGAGCTCATTCGGTCTTCGAACTTGGGAGATAATAATGAAAGAAAAAACACCCTTGTCACACAAAGTTGTGTGCGTTTAGATGGTTGATTTCGAGACCTCAAGTTCTAAATCTGAGGTCTCGAAATCAAATTCGTGGAAAATTACTTCTTTCTCGAAAACTATGGCACATGTTTTATACCATCAACCTCTCCCCATTACTCATCACCAAGAAAGGTTTCATGCTGATAACTATTTTGAGTAATTACCAATAGTGTCCACTGCCTTAAAAAAAAAATTGTTGTAAAGGATGTTTGGTACACTTTGACTTTGCTGAAATATTCCAAACCCAATGAAGTGATAAACCTTTATCAGGCAGTGATGGTTTCTTTAAAGGGTCTATGTACTTTTTCCTAACACAAAACACAATGTCCACAGATTTACATTAAACTTACACAGTTTGAAGATTATGATAGTAGAAAGCTTCCCTTGAAATTTTACTTACTGAGGTGCTGTAGTTTTTGAGAAATGAGTAAAACAAATAATTTTCGTCTCATTTTTAGCATGTAAAAATAGATTAACCATTTATGCTATGGTTTTGGTATAATATCATAACTGGTTAATGGGATTTTACATGCTAAAATAATGTTCGTCTTCCTGAGACGAAAATTATTTTGTGACTTGTTTTACTCATTTCTCAAAAACTACACAACCTCAGTTGGTAATATTTGAAGGGAAGCTTTCCACTATCATTATCTTCAAACCCTGTAAGTTTGATGTAAATCTGTGGACATTTTGAAAAAGTACCCGAATCCTTTCAACAGAGGCTTTGTGGAAATCTAAGCAGTGTTGTAGCTGGGCCAACTTTACCGCTAAGTATTAAAAACATGTTCATCATGAAAAAATCCTGCTCCTTGATATACTTATTTTACAGTTCCTTGAGGCTCTTTGAAGTCTCAAGCTCTCTCAAGACCACCGGACATATCCTGTCTCGAGGATACTGGAACTTCTGGCCGGCTGTCTAGTGTAAAATTTTGCCCTGTATCTCTAAACCTACTGCATTGTGCTGGATTTGTTTTAAACTATTTTTTATTTTTTTTAATTCAGCTTCTCAGAGTACAACTGATGTCAGCACCAGCGATTTACAGGAAGCTGAGCGAACTTTCAACGTGGCTGATTTTGAGTTGGCCAGGGCCAGGGGTGGTGATGCAGACCTTAATGACCAGCGTCGTGAACTGCTTATGATGATCCTATCTGAGGATATGGAGCGTAGAGCTCCAGAAATGAGACAAGCTAGGATGCTAGACAGACTGGATATTGCTGAGAGAGAACAGGTAAGACATGGAACAAATTCAGTAAAGTCAAAAATTGTAGTTTTTTACCAAAACGGTTGTACGGCTTCTGACTGGCACCCCCGAACAAAGATGTTGACAAAATAGGGACACCGCCAATATAGGGCAAATGGCTCAGTTGGTCGAGCGTCGGCACGTTAATCCGGAGGTCGTTGGTTCGAATCCCACTCTAGTCAATTCTTTGTTCAACTCTAAAATCAAAATCAAAACAAGTTTCGTAATCTTTAAGTTCAATTATTTCAAGTCAATGGGAAGCAAAAAACGGTACGCGCAAAGGTCTGAGCACACACTACCGGCAAGAACTGTGAAAAAGGACCATCCAAAAGTCTCCCATTACAAGCAAATACAATGTCTCAGGATCTTTCCTGATTTCAGGATTCTCTCAAAATCCTAGGCGTCTTCAAATTTTCTTGAAAGATGCGATCAGTCACAAATTGGAGAAGGACATTGTCTGTACACCTGCAATTCTAGAGCATTGTCTAGAATGTCATCCTTGCAATTAACAATTCCTTAAAATTTTCAGATTAAAACTCTTGGATAGTTCAACGGTTTAAAACTAAGTGTACTTCTAATTTGAACAGAATGAGGTTGCTGCCATGAATTCAGAGCAGGAGCATCTTCTGAGTACACTTCAAGCTTTACAACAGAAGAAGCAACAGATGGATGATCTATTACATCAGCTTCATGCACTACGACCAAGCATACCAGGCGCAGGTTAGTAAACACTCACTGTCTTAAATCAAGGAGAAATCCATTGTTATAGATGGCATGCCGTGGATAAGAGCACCCGACTCAAAGTTCTGGTGTTTCTGATCAGCAGAGTGTGGGTTCGAGTCCCGGTTGTGACACTTGTATCCTTAAAGACACTGTACACTATTGGTAATTGTCGGGAAATCTGGTTTGTTTGTTTGTTTGACTGATCTTCCCATCAAGGGAACTCAACAAACTCCCACAAGGGATATAAACACCAAGCTGGCAACAGCCAATCTCTCTCTCACAAACATTGGTTTAACGTCTATGATTATGAATTACACAAATCAAGGAATTGTGATTCATTAACTAGACGACAATATTTATTCTAGTCATTGTGAAATCAGCGGTTAGCCGGGGGACTCGAACCCACAACCTTGTGATTGCAAGTCCTGCAGTCTAACCAGTTGACCACGGTGACAAGGAAGTTAGGTTGTTAGGAAGACTTTAGAGAAGAGTATTGCCGTTGACAAGACGAGAAGTAATAAATGCATGAATGACTCTTTCAGTGGCACTCTTGTCCAAGTACTTGGGAATCTTACCAATATTCCTGATGTGAAATGCTGACAGACGAATGACATCTAATTGTTTCTCTACTTTGTTAACAGATACAGACTCTGCTATGAGTGCTGCTTCGTCTAGCCATCTACTGGAGCCGGCTCAGCTACAGCGTGGAGAGGAAGTTAAGGAAGCTCAGTTGGTTGGAGGCGCGTCAGACGACAATGAAGCCATGGATAAACTCAGGTACACAGTCTTTGTTAAATCATTGAAATATCAGTGTGGAGTTGACCAGTAAAGCCTGGTTCATACTTCCTGCCAATGCGATTGCAATACGATTTTTGACGTCACATATTTGCAGCGAATTATTCGCTTCAGTTGACTTGTGCTCAACTCCTGCAAAACATTCGCAGCGAAAACAGAGATGTGACATCAAAATTCGTATCGCATTTGCAGGAAGTATGGATCGTGCGGACTACGTTACTAAGTGACCACTCAGGAGGAAGGTAGCTGGGATCAGCCTTGGATAATCTTGAATGTAGCTAGTTTATTTTAATTTCAACTCGTGTTGAAGTCTCCAGTTTTTGTAAGAGCTAGAAGATCATATTGTATGAGTTTGAGTTTGGTCATATTTAAGCCTGAGTGTCTAGTGCGACTAATGTCATAGTCGTGACACAATATTGATTGCTAAGTTGAGTCACGACGTCTGTTTTTCAACCACTTGATCCATCGTTAGCCACGACTACTAAAAAATAGTCACCTCTTCATGCTTGATGAACCATTTGTGTCGCTCACAACAACATAATTTATGATCAGACATCAGTGACCCATCCTTTAATCCTTTCAGTGTATTATGCTATATTGCGTGTGTGTCAAACAATATGCTGCAATGCATCTTGGGAATTAAATATTAGTTGTGACTAGTGTCACAGTCACGACTATTTTAGACACAACTAGTTGAGTAGTAAAATTCACTAGTCGCCCAGGCTGAGTCATTTTATTATCGCTTTGAAAAATTTGGTATGAGTTTGTTCGTCCAAAACATTCTTGGATGGACCATGGTTTAAAAAACCTCAACACGCCCTGGGAATTGTTAAGAGCAACAATTTAAAGTTCTACCGGTTAAAGGAACACGTTGCCTCGGATCGGTCGAGTTGGTCTTCGAAAAGCGTTTGTAACCGTTTGTTATGAAATGCATATGATTAGAAAGATATTTTAAAAGTAGAATATAATGATCCACACAAGTATCACTCGAAATTGCGTGGTTTTCCTTTTTCCTTGTCGACTAACACCGTCGGCCGACCGTGTTAGTTCGCAAAGTAAACGGAAAACCATGCAATTTCGAGGCAAATTTGTGTGGATCATTGTGGTCTACTTTTAAAACATCTTTCTAACCATATGCATTTTATAACAAACAGTTACAAACACTTTTCGAAGACCAACTCGACCGATCCAAGGCAATGTGTTCCTTTAAGTCATTGGAGTGTGGGTTCGGGTCCCGGTCGAGACACTAGTGTCAGGCATGAAACTTTTCCTCGCATCAGCTAATTTCCTCTTTTATAATCTTAGTTTTACCATTCAAAATTGAAAAATACTACACAAAAATGTTGTAAGTTCCTCTGTATTGGTGAAGGTACAGTTGTATGCCTTTTGTGTCCTTGATTGAGCAAGAGACTTTACTACAATTGCTTCTCTTCACCCAGGGGTATAAATGGGTACCTGCGAGGGTAGAGGTTGATGTTGTGTATGAAAAGCCTTATATGTATACTTCCTAGGGAGCTGAGAAAGATAACAGAAATGTTATTGGCCCAATGACCAGGGCACTAATGTAAAGCACATTGAGATGGTTATTGTGAAATGCGCTGTATCAGAAGTTGTTGTTAACACATACGTCTTAAGTGACAGCTTATTTTTTTCTTTGTGATCAGACGCCTTCAAGAAGTACGTCAGCGTCTGGATGACCTACGTGACCTCGTCCAGCAGTATCGAGGTCTTGATGGAGCAGCGGGGGTCGATGAGTCGGGAGACGGCAGGAAGACTTCCTCCTCGGTCAACTTTGAGGATCCAGAGCTCATGAGTAATCTTAGGAGATTGGAGAGGGGTGAACCAGTCGGGCGATTCCAATCCGCTCATCAGGCGTTGCTACAACAGGTGAAGATTTCTTTCAAACACTTTGCCCATGTTCATGCTGTCTGGAATGACATTGAAAATTCTCAGAATTTTTGCTTGTGCGCGTGTGTACTCCCATGTTAAGGCCCAGTCACACAGGCCCTGATAACGAGAACGAAAAAATGCACGCCCTCGATTGGTTGAATAGACCGATCCATTAAGCTCCGCCCCATTCTGTATTGACCAATCACAATGCAATGAAGGTCCGACACTAAGGTCTGACATGCGTGCGCGTATGCTTGGCGCGCACGGCAGAGTTGTGCAAAAAGGCATTGGAGAGCCCCACATGTTCTTGCTCACAAGTGCGTCGTGGGTGGAGCCTACTGGATCGGTCTATTGCTCCTTGCAGAATACGCCCACGCTTATTCAACCAATCGAGGGCGTGCATTTTTATCGTTCTTGTTTTCGTTCTTATTATCGGGGCCTGTGTGAACGGGCCTTTTCTTAGGCATTCTTTGTTTACAGAGCTAGCGCATACATCCAGCGCTTGCACAGTGAGAAGAGAAAGGGGATTGAAGCGCCATGAAATTGGGCCCGGCTTACACGCTTGCACGCTTACTAACTTACGAGACCCAACTGCAGGATTTTTGAGAGTTGATTGAATGCATCCATTAGTAATGTGCTGAATTCAGTGTGTTTAAATAAGGAAATAAAAGAGTTCTTAAATGCACTAGAGATTATTGATAGTTACTCAAATAATTGTGAGCACAAAAACTTACTTGGTAACGAGCAATGGAGAGCTGTTGATAGTATAAAACATTGTGAGAAACAACTCCCTCTGAAGTAACTGTTTTTGAGAAAGAGGTTATTTCTCACTCAAATATTTTTGGCGTCTGAAAGCACACAAAATTTGTGTAGCAAGGGTGTTTTTTCTTTCATTACTCTCTTGCAATTTTGATGACCAATTGAGTCAAAAGATTTTCACAGGTTTGTTATTTTAGACATTTCTTTGACATCTTTCAAAGGCGTCCATTGCCCGAATACTCAACTTGATAACACTGCTTTGAGTTGTAGATCTTCAGAATACCTACACTTTGAATCGGATATTTTCAATTAATGTTGTTTTTATGTTTCCATATGACAGCTTGATACAACAGAGGATGGAACCTCCACTCTACAATCAGAAGATGATTCCCAGCTAACGACAGACAATGAGAGTAATCAGAGTTTATTAGCGGCATGGGGTGATGATCCAGAGATAAGGGGAAAAATCAAGTAAGAATCCATACATTTTGTTAACTGAGTATGTTAATAATGATAATAATAATTCAGTTATAATTCACCTCCCAAATGGCACCAGGTTTTTTCACAACGTAAAAGGAAAACCACTCGATTTTGGGGCATACTTGTGTGGATCATTTTATTCAGAGATGCAACTTTTCCGATTTAAATCAGAATACCAACTTTTCTGATTTTCACCCCCAAAATCAGACAATCATTTTCAATTCATAACAAATGGTTACGCCCTCGGTTATAAACAACATACATTGGGAATAACTTTTCTGTTTTTTTATAGGAAACTTCAGGCTGCCAAGCAGAAATTGAGACACCTACAAGAGTTGGTGGCCATCGTACAGCACTCACCTGAGGTAGCCATTGGCTTACCGGATGACTTGGCTGAGTTAGCCGCTAGTTGGCAGGAGGAGCTCGATACATCTAATGCTGAGAATGAAGATGAGGAAGAGGAGGAGGAAGAAGATGTAGAGGATGAGGGAAACACAACCCAGACGGCTTCAGTCATCAGTGAAGGAGATGTACCTCAAGTTAGTCAAGAAACAAAGTAAGAAACCCCAGTAATAATAATAAGATTGTGGCATGTCACGGCCTAGAGGTTAAGAGCACAGGCTTCACACTCATCCCCTTTACATCATTACATCAACTATTTAACTTTGTTATTTCAAATCTTCATTATCAACCACCGAAAGTACAATGTAATTATGTTTGTGACAGAGAAATAGTACCGTTTGATTGTCCACCATTTTAAAAACCACTCGCCAACACCTCAGAAGTATGTTCTCATAAGGTTGCCAACGTTCGCCAACGGTGGCAGCGCACAACTCGTTTGCGCGAGTGAAACGCACCCCAGGTCTTGTGTGTCTGGGGACTTGCATAAGAATTTTTGTTTTAAATTATAATAATAACGACACAGCGCTTGTCAGGTGCCATTCAAAAGTGTCGGTCTAGTAGAAGTTAAATTGTTTGTGGTCTCATCGTTTGAAGAGAGTAGGCATTCTATCTACACTTTGATCCTGACATGTTTCTTCGCTATAATAGTTAATTCACTAGTGTATGAATTGATTGATTTGACCTTTGCCTTGTTTCTCAGGGATGCGTATTATGAAGCAAAGATGCAACAGCAACGTCGGGAGTTGGATAAGCTTCAAGACGAGAGACACCGCCTCCTGGCCGTCCAGGAGCAGCTCAGGGATCTCAATCACCATATTCCCCTAGCTAAACAGGTAAGACTCTTCTTCTCGAGTTGTCTTAAAAACCCAGGACATGTTAGGGGTCATTTACCATTATCATCATTTTCACAAACGTACCAACCCAACGCTAGGAGGGAGGGGGTTAATGCCTGCCGTACGCTTTTGTTTCCTGAACAAAAATTTACCTATAAAATCATAACTTAGTTTACCTTTTTGCACCAGAGGGTAAGATGTTTTTGTTAACTTTTGGAAGTCAGTTCAGGAAATTATGACATTATATATCTGTTTGACACGTGTACATACTTTATCTAGCTGTGTTTGTAATAATCATGATTTGCATGTAATTCACATTCAATTGTCTCTATGTAGAATAGTGTGACAAAAATCCATCATTTTTCTGTGTACACTTTTAGTTGAAATGCGCCCTTTACTAAGGAGAAGATGCCTTGGTGCCCTTGCCCTTTTACAAACGAAGCATACGGGCCTTCACAATACAATGATTAGTAAGCGTAAAGGGTCAACTGAACAATGCAATGACAAAAACTTGTAGTGTCTTAAGACATATGTTGCGATTAAACTAACTATCGCTTTGTGCCATTGCAGGGTGTCAAGTCAACAAATACCACCCAAAGAAATCCATTGATGCCCGGTTCAGGATTGAGACAACTTGCTGCGACAGGAAACATGCAAGGTAAAAGTCAAATAGTTTAAGTTTTTACCAAACAATTTGCAGAAAACTTTTCAAACAAATCACTTCATTGCAGGTGCAATATAGTAAAAAGGACCCTTCTCATGAAAAATGCTAATTACATTCACGCATGCGTACATGGTCGGCAAACGCCATAGAGTTGTGCACTAAGCAGACGCACAACCGCGTTTTTCTGCACGCAGCCATTAGCCCCATACAAAACAGGGTGATGATATTCCCTCATTTTTGCGATTTCACCAAGTTCTTCCTAACTTAGTATTAATCTTTAGGACCCAAAGACGTTAGGATGCATTGAACCCATCGAGATGGGGTTAATCCTAGCGTTTCGTGAAACCGACCGCAGGCTAGTGGAGGGGGGGGGGGGACTGACTCCCTCTGACATATGTCGGGCATGGTATATAAAAAAAACACTGCTGATCACACACACACAAAAAGATGTGCGGGTATTAAAACAAAATTCTGAGATATGTTTTGTTTTGCTTTAATTGTCTTTTGTCAGTTAGATTTGCATGAACATCACTGAGGTATCTGTTGCAATTTGTTTGGATGTTACTTTTATGTTTAGCGTTACATTAGCAACCGAGATTCCATTCCAACGTCTTGCCTGAGGTGTTTATCCCTCATCATGTTTGGAGGGTTCTCAATTTCAGACTCAATTTAAGACAAATATAGAGCGATTTTCAAAGACCACTGTTTACCTTATACGTGTTGCAGATGCTCCTAGCCCAACCCATGACTCTCTGATGGCTGAGAAGTTGAGACATCGTAGACTCCAGACTGAGCTGAAACTCAAACAGCAGGAGTTGGCTGCACTTATGGACCGTGTCAAACGCAACACAGTGAGTTACTCAGGATTGATACTTCTTGGAGGCAACGGAGGCAATTGCCTCCATGCCCCCTGGTCAATGCCTTGGTGCTAAGATTGGGCGATATCACGATATTATCGAATATCGCGATACTAATTTGGAAACGATTTCGATATCGGATCGATTTGGTTTTAATCGAAGTATCGATATATCGCGAAACATCGCGATATATCGTGAAAATCGATTAAGTATCGCAATATCGCGATGTATTTCCTAGCTGAGACATCTTGCACCCCATAGGTTTGGAGTAAAACCAGAAGAATAGATCATTAGAACACCTATCTTATGCTATGACTGTCTCTTCTACAACTTTCACTCCGAGTTTGAAGACTGATGATGTCAAATTTATGACTGTCTCTTCTACAACTTTCACTCCGAGTTTGAAGACTGATGATGTCAAATTTAATTAATCGCGATTATATCGAATATCGCGATATATTGTCAGCGATATATCGTAAATAAAATAAATCGATATCGCCCAAGCTTACTTGGTGCCCTTGAAATGCTCCAGTAGAAATTTACAATTTCCTCATAGGGTGCCCTCCACTGAGGAGAAAACGCCTTAGTGCCCTTGCCCTTTCAAAAGCGAAGCAAACAAGCCTGAATATACTAATTTTAGTTTGACTTAGGGGCGACCCAATAAGCGCACTGAACTCGAGCTCTGGTGTTTCTTTTCCGCTGAGTGTGGGTTCGAGTCCCGGTCATGACACATGTGTCCCTGAGCAAGACACTTAACTATAATTGCTTCTTTCCACCCATTGGTAAATGGGTAGCTGTGAGGGCAGAGATGGTTTTTGTAGTTTATTAAAGGCAGTGTACACTATTGGTAATTGTCAAAGACTAGCCTTGATGTATCTCAACATATGCATAAAATAACAAACCTGTGGAAATTTGAGCTCAATCGGTCGTCGAAGTTGTGAGATAATAATGAAAGATAAAAACACCCTAGTCACATGAAGTTGTGTTCGTTTAGATGGTTGATTTCGAGACCTCAAATTCAAAATCTAAGGTCTCGAAATCAAATTCGTGGAAAATTACTTCTTTCTCGAAAACTATGGCACTTCAGAGGGAGCCGTTTCTCATAATGTTTAACACCATCAACCTCTCCCCATTACTCGTCACTAAGAAAGGTTTTATGCTAATAATTGTTTTGAGTAATTACCAATAGTGTCCACTGCCTTTAAGCCTAGCGGCGCATTATGTGTTGCACAGGCTGTATACTCCCCAGGGATCTGAGATTGAAGGAATGAAATAAAGTTTGCTTTTTCAATATTTTTGATAATTTTGTGTGTGTTTTTGCAGGGTGAGGTTTCAGACAGTGGTTCTGCCCAGGGAGACAGCAATGATAATGACCTCTTCAGGTATGTGCACATTACTCATAGATTTGAATATTAAAGGCAATGGACACCTTTGGTAGTTCTCAAAGACCAGTCTTCTCACTTGGTGTATCCCAGCATATGCATCAAATAACAAACCTGTGAACATTTGAGCTCAATTGGTCATCAAAGTGGCTAAAGAATGATGTAAAAGCACCCTTGTTGCACAATAACCTCTTTCTCAGAAACTACGTTACTTCAGAGGGAGCCGTTTCGCACAATGTTTTATACTATCAACAGCCCTCCCTTGTGTTTGATTAGTTGACTTGTTTTTTTCCTTTAAGGGTGAGCATGCGTAGTGCTGATGTGACTGCAGCAGCATCTTGGGGAGGTTCTACTCAACAGAGTGAAGATGAAGAGGATGATGCCTACCCAAGTGATGGTATCTTACAGGTTGAGGAAGAAGAAGAACAGGTACATAACCCTCCCACTTGCTTACCATTAATGCAATAACACAGATTCCATGGCCTATGTTGCCCCTGGGGTTGATTTCACGAAGATAGTCCTAACTTCGGACTAGTCTTAGGATGCTTAAAGAGTTATTGAAAACTTATCGTCCTAAGTTAGGACTAGTTATTCGTCCTCGATATAAGACTAGTCTTTACTCTTTGTGAAATCCTCCCCTGGTCTCAGCCTTTGTGCCCCTTTAAAAGTTTGCCATAGACTTGATTTTCCAGTGGAAGTGCCCTTTGTAAAATGAAAATGGCCATGTCGTTTGTAAAAATGAAAATGGCCTTGCCGTTTGTAAAAATGAAAATGGCCTTGCCCTGTCAAAGATGAAATTCCAGGCCTGATTCACTATGGTTTTGAAGGATAGATAAGCTATGCCAGCTTGCAATATGGTGTCATGTGGTGAATGCATCTACGCAACACATAGTCAACCCTCCTACTGTCTGATCATTCAATATCATACACTCCACTATGATTTTGAATGGTAGATAAGCTATACCAGCTTGCAACGTGATGTCATTTTGTGAATGCATCTATGCATCAGATAGTCAACCATCCTACTGTCTGAACATTCATGTTATCCACTATAGTTTGAATAATAGCCACTATGGTTTTGAATGATAGATGCTCTGATTTTTGGCAATAATCTAAAAAAAAAAAACTACCAACTTCTGAAATGAAATTTTCACTGGTTGATTTTATTTAAATTGTTTTGTAGGATTAAAACAATAAAACGGTGCCAAAAACCAAAAGAATATTTTTCCATTTATCAGTTCTTAATTCATTTAGTTTCCCTTGTAAATGTTATTGTTCAATCTGACAGGAGCAGAGCCTGGCTGGAACAACCAGTACTTACACAATTGATGATGAGTACTGTTTACCAAACCGGCGACCCAACTCCTACCCCGGTCAGAGAATGATGACTAATGGACCTCCAACTACTATGGACCTGGAGGCCATGCACGGTATCCGTTACCCGAAGTGGGCCACGGAGCAAAAGCTCAGGGCATCTGCGGAATCCAAACGCCAACAGGTATATGAAAACAAAATTTTTTTTACCCATATACATTAATGTTTTGTTATACTCGGTGTCTTCCCGAATTCTTAAAAAAAAAAAAAAACAAGTCACAGGCGTATTACTCGAGTAGGATTCAAACCCACGACTCTTGCAATTCTAGAGCAGTGTCATACCAATGACCTTTCCAATTTTAGAGCAGTGTCATACAAACTAGTCTAGTTGGTGTGACACTGCTCTAGCATTTAGCTAGTGGGTTTGAATCCCACCCAAGTAATATGCCTGTGATTTGTTTTTCACAGAGCTCGGGAAAGTACCGAGTATACAGTGCTTACGCACATCGGTGTATATGGGTAAAACCAAAATGTATATTACTTAATTCAAAGCAAATTTAACAGCTAGTAATAATAATAATATAAAAGGTATTTATAGTGCGCTTTTCCAAAACTTGATCAAAGCGCACAACAAAGAAAAGGATAAATTAAAACTTGCAAGAAACAAATCATTAATCTACTATTTAGGAAAGAGATAAGTTTAAGGTTTTTTCTTAAAAGTAACAACACAAGAAGATTTACGGACATTAATTGGGAGATAGTTCCATAGTTCAGCAGCAGAGTGTGAGAAGGCGTGTTTGCCATAAGTTAATCTAGATTCATGAGTGTTAAGCTGAGTTTTATCGGAAGAACGGAGTCCTTGACGGTGAGTGTGGCGAAGAAGAAACAATTTAGACAAATAAGGTGGAGCAACGCCATTCAAACATTTAAAAACATATAGAAGAGTTTTGAATTGGATGCGCTTCTCCATGGGAAGCCATTGTAGTTTAGTGAGTAAGGGAGATCCCATGAGCTCTCCAACAGTTAACAGTGAGAACAAGTAAAACCGGGATATGAACATCAGCTTCTCCATGGGAAGCCATTGTAGTTTACAGAGTAAGGGAGATCCATGAGCTCTCCAACAGTTAACAGTGAGAACAAGTAAAACCGGGATATGAACATCAGCTTCTCCATGGGAAGCCAGAGTAGTTTAGTGAGTAAGGGAGATCCCATGAGCTCTCCAACAGTTAACAGTGAGAACAAGTAAAACCGGGATATGAACATCAGCTTCTCCATGGGAAGCCAGAGTAGTTTAGTGAGTAAGGGAGATCCCATGAGCTCTCCAACAGTTAACAGTGAGAACAAGTAAAACCGGGATATGAACATCAGCTTCTCCATGGGAAGCCATTGTAGTTTAGCGAGTAAGGGAGATCCATGAGCTCTCCAACAGTTAACAGTGAGAACAAGTAAAACCGGGATATGAACATCAGCTTCTCCATGGGAAGCCATTGTAGTTTAGCGAGTAAGGGAGATCCCATGAGCTCTCCAACAGTTAACAGTGAGAACAAGTAAAACCGGGATATGAACATCAGCTTCTCCATGGGAAGCCATTGTAGTTTAGCGAGTAAGGGAGATCCATGAGCTCTCCAACAGTTAACAGTGAGAACAAGTAAAACCGGGATATGAACATCAGCTTCTCCATGGGAAGCCATTGTAGTTTAGCGAGTAAGGGAGATCCATGAGCTCTCCAACCGTTAACAGTGAGAACAAGTAAAACCGGGATATGAACATCAGCTTCTCCATGGGAAGCCATTATAGTTTAGCGAGTAAGGGAGATCCATGAGCTCTCCAACAGTTAACAGTGAGAACAAGTAAAACCGGGATATGAACATCAGCTTCTCCATGGGAAGCCATTGTAGTTTAGCGAGTAAGGGAGATCCATGAGCTCTCCAACAGTTAACAGTGAGAACAAGTAAAACCGGGATATGAACATCAGCTTCTCCATGGGAAGCCATTGTAGTTTAGCGAGTAAGGGAGATCCATGAGCTCTCCAACAGTTAACAGTGAGAACAAGTAAAACCGGGATATGAACATCAGCTTCTCCATGGGAAGCCAGAGTAGTTTACAGAGTAAGGGAGGTCCATGAGCTCTCCAACAGTTAACAGTGAGAACAAGTAAAACCGGGATATGAACATCAGCTTCTCCATGGGAAGCCAGAGTAGTTTACAGAGTAAGGGAGATCCATGAGCTCTCCAACAGTTAACAGTGAGAACAAGTAAAACCGGGATATGAACATCAGCTTCTCCATGGGAAGCCATTGTAGTTTAGCGAGTAAGGGAGATCCATGAGCTCTCCAACCGTTAACAGTGAGAACAAGTAAAACCGGGATATGAACATCAGCTTCTCCATGGGAAGCCATTGTAGTTTAGCGAGTAAGGGAGATCCATGAGCTCTCCAACCGTTAACAGTGAGAACAAGTAAAACCGGGATATGAACATCAGCTTCTCCATGGGAAGCCATTGTAGTTTAGCGAGTAAGGGAGATCCATGAGCTCTCCAACAGTTAACAGTGAGAACAAGTAAAACCGGGATATGAACATCAGCTTCTCCATGGGAAGCCATTGTAGTTTAGCGAGTAAGGGAGATCCATGAGCTCTCCAACAGTTAACAGTGAGAACAAGTAAAACCGGGATATGAACATCAGCTTCTCCATGGGAAGCCAGAGTAGTTTACAGAGTAAGGGAGATCCCATGAGCTCTCCAACAGTTAACAGTGAGAACAAGTAAAACCGGAATATGAACATCAGCTTCTCCATGGGAAGCCATTGTAGTTTAGCGAGTAAGGGAGATCCCATGAGCTCTCCAACAGTTAACAGTGAGAACAAGTAAAACCGGGATATGAACATCAGCTTCTCCATGGGGAGTCAGTGTAGTTTAGCGAGTAAGGGAGATCCCATGAGCTCTCCAACAGTTAACAGTGAGAACAAGTAAAACCGGGATATGAACATCAGCTTCTCCATGGGAAGCCATTGTAGTTTAGCGAGTAAGGGAGATCCCATGAGCTCTCCAACAGTTAACAGTGAGAACAAGTAAAACCGGGATATGAACATCAGCTTCTCCATGGGAAGCCAGAGTAGTTTACAGAGTAATGGAGATCCCATGAGCTCTCCAACAGTTAACAGTGAGAACAAGTAAAACCGGGATATGAACATCAGCTTCTCCATGGGAAGCCAGAGTAGTTTACAGAGTAAGGGAGATCCCATGAGCTCTCCAACAGTTAACAGTGAGAACAAGTAAAACCGGGATATGAACATCAGCTTCTCCATGGGAAGCCAGAGAAGTTTACAGAGTAAGGGAGATCCATGAGCTCTCCAACAGTTAACAGTGAGACCAAGTAAAACCGGGATATGAACATCAGCTTCTCCATGGGAAGCCAGAGTAGTTTACAGAGTAAGGGAGATCCCATGAGCTCTCCAACAGTTAACAGTGAGAACAAGTAAAACCGGAATATGAACATCAGCTTCTCCATGGGAAGCCATTGTAGTTTAGCGAGTAAGGGAGATCCATGAGCTCTCCAACAGTTAACAGTGAGAACAAGTAAAACCGGGATATGAACATCAGCTTCTCCATGGGAAGCCAGAGTAGTTTACAGAGTAAGGGAGATCCCATGAGCTCTCCAACAGTTAACAGTGAGAACAAGTAAAACCGGGATATGAACATCAGCTTCTCCATGGGAAGCCATTGTAGTTTACAGAGTAAGGGAGATCCCATGAGCTCTCCAACAGTTAACAGTGAGAACAAGTAAAACCGGGATATGAACATCAGCTTCTCCATGGGAAGCCAGAGTAGTTTACAGAGTAAGGGAGATCCATGAGCTCTCCAACAGTTAACAGTGAGAACAAGTAAAACCGGGATATGAACATCAGCTTCTCCATGGGAAGCCAGAGTAGTTTACAGAGTAAGGGAGATCCATGAGCTCTCCAACAGTTAACAGTGAGAACAAGTAAAACCGGGATATGAACATCAGCTTCTCCATGGGAAGCCAGAGTAGTTTACAGAGTAAGGGAGGTCCATGAGCTCTCCAACAGTTAACAGTGAGAACAAGTAAAACCGGGATATGAACATCAGCTTCTCCATGGGAAGCCAGAGTAGTTTACAGAGTAAGGGAGATCCATGAGCTCTCCAACAGTTAACAGTGAGAACAAGTAAAACCGGGATATGAACATCAGCTTCTCCATGGGAAGCCAGAGTAGTTTACAGAGTAAGGGAGGTCCATGAGCTCTCCAACAGTTAACAGTGAGAACAAGTAAAACCGGGATATGAACATCAGCTTCTCCATGGGAAGCCATTGTAGTTTAGCGAGTAAGGGAGATCCATGAGCTCTCCAACAGTTAACAGTGAGAACAAGTAAAACCGGGATATGAACATCAGCTTCTCCATGGGAAGCCAGAGTAGTTTACAGAGTAAGGTAGATCCATGAGCTCTCCAACAGTTAACAGTGAGAACAAGTAAAACCGGGATAGTTTGCATTTTGAGGTTTGGGGCCATCTAAAGCAGTGCACAGACCTACATTGCATTCAGTTGATGGGGAACAATGTAAAAACTCTCACTGCAACAGTTTTTTATGTTTGAGATATGACTTTGTGTCTTGAACCACATTAAAGCCATTGGACACTTTCGGAACAGAAAAAAAAGAAAAAAGTTCACAGATTTACAAATAACTTACAGGGTTTACAGAAGGTAATGGTGAAAGACTTCTCTTGAAATGTTATTCCATGAAATGCTTTACTTTTTGAGAAAACATCAAAACATTATCAATTCTCGATATCGAGAATTACGGATTTATTTTAAACACATGTCATGACACGGCAAAACGTGCAGAAACAAGAGTGGGTTTTTCCGTTATCTTCTCCTGACTCCGATGACCGATTGAGCCTAAATTTTTGCAGGTTTGTTATTTTATATAGAAGTTGTGATACACGAAGTGTGGGCCTTGGACAATACTGTTTACCGAAAGTGTCCAAAGGCTTTAACAAAGTCACACCTATAACTAGCTTAGTGAAATAAGGGTGTCGTGGCGGAGCGAATAAGAGCACCGAACTCTATTTCTGTTCAGCAGAGTGTGGGTTCGAATCCCGGTCGTGATACTTGTGTCCCTGAGCAAGACACTTAACTATAATTGCTTCTCTCCACCCAGGGGAAAATGGGTACCTGTGAGGGCAGGGATGGTTTTTGTGATTGATTTAGCCGAGTAGTATATTAATGTTGCACAAGGCTGTATACTCCCCACCAGGGAGCTGAGATGGTTTAAGGAGTGATTTAAGGCCCAGTGATCAGGGGCAATAGTGTGAAGCGCTTTGGGACGCCCTCTGGGTGTGAAAAGCACTTTATAAAAACGGGTTATTATTATTATTATTATTATTATTATTATTATTATTATTATTATTATTATTTTTATTATTATTATTAAATGGTCATACATGTATTACTTACTTCTGTACTATTTCTCATCAGAATCTACAGGCAGCTGATGAGCTAATGGCTGAGGCGAGTGGGGGATTTGAAAGCAACGGCAACTTCTACATGGGTCAGGTACATCAGCTACAACAGCAGTTACAGAACAGCATCGGCTTATGCCAGTCACTCATGAGAGACCAGCAGGTCATGAATAATATGCTGCAAGGATCCATGTCAGGTGAGAGGTCAAGGGTCATTGATGGGTCACTTTAGACCTTGAATTTCATTATAGGGCAGGGCCGTTTTTGGTTTTGCAAAGGACACTTCCATTGTAAAATCTTGCACTGTCAGTTAGCAACTCGGTAATGAAGGTTTGTTTTAGTTACTCTGCGTAGCACTTAGTTCAACCCCTTTTCCCCCGACTTCTAAGAGAATTTGTTTGAAAAACATAATTTAAAATTTGAGTGGTCATTCACCGTGGTTTTTTTTATACTGGATGCTGATAATTACCCTCGCCTCCGGCTCGGGTAATTATCGCATCCAGACTGCAACCGTTATTAAACAGAATGTTTAAAACTGGCCAAGCACATATTTATTCCCTTATTATTAACTACATTGGTTCTTATTAAGTGCAATGTTTATGGTTGGTATCCAGGTGGATTTAATGGGATGCAGGGACCTGTTCCAGCCCATACTCCAACCACTCCAACCCCAACCAACGGTGACCCCCGTATGATGAATATGATGAACGACTACAACATGAGACTACAGCATCAGCAGCTTCAGCTAAACATGAATCACTCCTACAATCAGTTGTATCAACAACAGCAGGAAATGGAACGCATGCGGGTAAGGCTAGCCTCATCAGAACTAAAGGCCAGGGGTGCGTTCCACTCGCGCAAACGTTGCCAACAGTTGCGCACGTTCGCCAACAATTTCAAGTGGAACGAGTTGTTTGCCGCCACCAGTGGCGAACGTTAGCAACTTTAGGCGAACATACTTCTGAGGTGTTGGCGAGTGGTTTTTAGAATGGCGGACAAGCATACGGTATTATTTCTTTGTCACAAAAATAATTACATTGTATTTTCGATGAGTGATAATGCAGATTTGGAATAACAAAGTTAATTAGTTGATGTAATGATGTCAAAAAGAGGACTATTGCAGCAAAAACGAAGTTTAAAAAAAACCTATGTATGGTGCGCGCCATCTTCATTTCAGGGCGCCGCCATATTGACATCGCGTATACGCACCAATCGTTCAAACGATAAAAAACGTTTGCGCGAACAGTTGCAAGTTGTTTGCGCGAGTGGAACGCACCCCTGGTCCCACTGCAACGATAACGATAACTACGCAAAGAGAATCGGCCATGCAGTTACTCTTCCGCGTTTTTTTGTATATTTGTTTTCCAGATTTTTTTTTTTTTTAGCCTAATATATGCCTGGCAACAACAGTGTACAACTACAATCATGTAAAATAAGCCTAGTACATGCTAACAATGCACCTAAGAGCATAATAAACCTCAACATTTTCTAGGGTACCATTGTGGGTATCATGTCCCGTGGCGTTTTCGGCTGCCTCGCTTCGCACTTGCATTGTGCCTTTGAAAATTTTCCTCTTTTTTATTTTCAACGGGCAGTTGCATGCCTGGAGAATGCTTCCTATTGGTTGAAGTGCTCAATGCAGAATACGCACATGCTCATTCAACCAATGGAATGCGTTCTCTTTGCGTTGTGATCGTTATCGTTTTCGGTATTGCTGCAGTATGACTCAGCCTTAAATAGAGTTATATAGCAAGACAGTTCTCTGAAGAACAAAATCTACGTGGCAAGAAGATACACACATGGCGTTACTGCAAACCAAATATATATTGATACCTCACAATGCAATGCCTCAAATCCCATAAACCAGTTGGCAAAGTCTTTTCTCTTGTTGCCTTTCACTTCAGGCAAAAAAAAAGTCCAACCCTTGCCAGCTTTGTATTACATATTTCTACCTGGCAAGTAGATACACACATGGCGTTACCGCAAACCAAATATATATTGATACCTCACCATAATAATAATTATAATAATGTAATAGGAGATGTTAGCATTTACATAGCGCTCCACAAAGATCGGAGCGCTTTACAATTTACATACAAACAAACAATGCAATGACAAAGGTACAAAAAACAGTACAAGCAAAAGCAAAATGGCCGGATCAAACTTGCAGCGCCTCAAATCATTTACAAAGAGTTAAGCTCCAGTACCCTAGTTCGACGAAAGGATATTGCCCCATACTAAAGGGTTTATGCTACTTTTTGTCTGACACAAGAATCACTCCTATAACCAGTTGTACCAACAGCAGCAGGAAATGGAACGATT